>NC_066580.1:68995141-69609472 GCF_024323335.1 Lathyrus oleraceus | reverse complement strand
CGGTTTTTCGCGTGACGCGACAGCTGGCGACTCTGCTGGGAAAATAGAGAAGTTGACCTGTGCTGGTCCATCTTCCCCGAGCGAGTCTCTCCTAGCGCTCTCTAGGTTAGGGCTTTGGTGCTTTGTGCTGCTTATTTATTGCATTCAATTGTATATATTTGCATTTACTGTTTGCATTTATGTTTGCATTAATGTTGCATTCATTCATATTCATCTGCCGGTTGTCTGTTTGTTGGGATGGGATATTTGTGGAGAAATAAGCCCACTACCCAGGCTTGAGTGTACACATAGGTGTTAGAGTGGAGTCATGAGGCTTGCATGGCATGTTGTATTGATAAGTCGTTCATGAGACCCACATTCCAGACGAGGTTTCTGTTGGATATATTTTGTCCTATGGGTGTTCCATAACGACAGATATTCCTTTAGAAATCGTCGACTCTGGTGACCATTTCCCGACGAACTCAGTCGAGGCCTCTCCTCTGAGACGTGATTATGTTAGCTCTGGTGGGCGCATTCTCGCTGCTCAATCCGAGGACCCCGAGACTGGGAACTTGCTTTAGGATTTCCTGTTGAGGGGAGTCAGCAGAGGTCTTTATCCCGTAATAATGCCAACCTTCAGTGGTAAACGTATTATTCTCGACTGAAGGGCTGAAGCTGACAAACTTCTGTTCTTAGAACCTGCCAGTGAGGGGAGGTTTGATCTCTACAGATACGGTTTCTGCCAGTGATGCTGTGATGGTGACTTTGGTTCAGCCGAATTTATGGACATTATTTCTGGACGCCGGAGTTCTGTCCGTGGTTTATCAAGGGTTTCGTTATTTCGGATCCCCGGGTTGAATTTGAGAGTACTTGTTCAGAGGATCTGACTGTCATCCATTCAGTGGATGTTTCTGTGAGATAGTGATGTAATCTCCAGTTCCGTTTATTTCGGAACTTCCCCAAGTTGGATTTATGGTGACCTAGTCCTTCAGATAACTGTGACTGGTTCAGAGACTTAATGGTCTACAGATGACTTGGTGGCACAGTAACCTACATTCGTGCATTTGCATCACATCGTTTTGCATTTATATCATTTAACACATGTTTATCCATTTCTAGGGGGTTACATCTTCTTCTTGATTCCGGCGGGGTTTTCTGGTTCTCCTGAGATGGATATTGGCAGAAAGAGACACGTCGCTTACAAGTTTCCAGTGGTTTGTTTGGAGCCTATTCAACAACTGATGAAGTCAATGGATCACGATTCTCTAGAAGGATTTCGGAAGGATTATGGTTTGATTCTAAGCTTCGTCACAGTTCTCTCCAAAGATCAACATGATGCTCTATTCACACTGCTGCAGTTCTATGATCCTCCATTGAGATGTTTCACATTCCTGGATTATATTTTGGTCCCTACTTTGGAGGAGATTGCCAGTTTTTCTCAGAGTTCTATCAAGTCATAGTTGTTGTCTACAGTTCTGAGTTTCTGCCCGATCTCAGCATGGGTGCTTCGGCCACATATTTGGGGAAATCAGTCTTGAAGGCTAATATATGTCAGAAGGGAGGAGTCAGTGGTTTTCATTTGAGTTTTTTGCTGGGAGAGGCAAAGAAGAAACTTGAAGATGGTGACCAGAGGGGTTTCAATGCTGTGTTGGCTCTTTGTGTGTATGGGATTGTCCTATTCCCTAATGTTGCCAAATTTGTGGACCTGGACGCAATACGCCTTTTTGTGTTGGGAAATCCGGTGCCGACCTTGCTAGGAGATTTCTTTCATTCGGTGCACCACAGGAATGAGAATAGAAAAGGAGGATTGTTGAATTTGTGCGCCTTTGTTTTATAAGTGGTTCAGTTCTCACCTACCCAAATCAGGAGCGTTCGTTGATGTCGAGGACTCGTTGAGTTGGTCGAAGAGATGGGGTTGAGAGCTGAAGATATTTCTTGGTGGTCTGATCGGAGCTTGCTTCGGGCAGACATTCACAGTTGTGGGAATTTCCCAAATGTACGTTGGTAGGAAGAAGAGGAGGAATCAACTATAATCCTTCTCTAGCAGTTAGACAGTTTGGATATGCTTTAAGAAATCCGCTTTGGGAAAAGGACGTGGAAGAATCACTGTTTTTCCATTCTTCGCCTGATTGACGTATCGTTCCGTAAGAGCTGAGGCCTGGCGTCCAGAGGTGATCAAGAGAGGAGGAGTTGTGTGCTGGAAAAGGAGATTGTAGGACTTACCTCTGTATGAAGAGTGGCTTCAAGGAAGAGTTGAAGAGTTGGTCTGTTCCGTTTCTATAGAAGAACCTTTGTATCCACCGACTCCTGCGCTACAACAGTCAACGTGGAGCCGAGAGGAGTATGATTGATTGAAGGAAAGCCATGGAGGAGCTTCAATTGAAAACTCGGAGTTAAGTGTGAAATTGCAAGACTATATGCATCATTCCATGAGGCAGAATATCAGAAGAGGGAAGCCGTCAGATTGCAAGAGGAAGCAGAAGGAAAATTAGCTGTGGAGGTGGACTTCTCTAGGAAGACAGACAGGCCTGGGATCATCCAGTTCTGAGTTGAGGAGCGAGTCAAGCAACAATTAATGGATGCTCATGGTAAATTAGCTGGGTGCAAGAGCGATGGGATGCATTTTCAACTTCTCGGAAGGCAAAGGAGGAGGAGATGGTGACCGAACTGACTGGTCAGATGGAGAAATTGAAGACTTTGTTGAAAGAGAAGAACCATGAGCTTCTGTGTGCCCGTTCTACCAATGGTTACATCACCGATCAACTCAATGAGGCTCGAGGACAGATTGAAGAACTTAAGGTATTGGCAGGTTTGAAGAAATCCAGACTTGTAGAGGTATTCGGAGAGGATGATGGGAATTACTACAGAGAGCACATCAACGAGTTGGATGGAGTTATTCACCAAAGGAATCTGCTTATCGGCATTTGATAGATATTCCCAGATTATCCTGACACGATAGCATTGCTGGCTGAAGTGAGGAGCAGTCCTCATGGTTTGTACACGGGAGGCTGAGTCCTGATTATTGCTCCTTTTTTTTTTTACTTATTGCTTTGTTGTTGTGTAGTGATGATCCACAGGCTTGTTGTGGAGGTCCTCTTTTGATGTACTATTGGCTAAGACATTCTCTTTGAATTTATCTGTATGAAGACTTCTCTCTATTGCATCTTGATCTCCGAAGTTTATCTATGGCTCGATTTTCTCGTGAGACTGGAATCAGGGGCGGGATAGCCGATTCAGGAATTCACCGGTACGGTACCGCAGAAATCAGCAAAGAGCAATGGAGAATCTACAAGCAGAGCTCGCAGAGATGAGGGCGAACATGGCCCGGTTCATGACACTGATGCAAGAGATTCTGACAGTTGTCATCCCCGATGGGATCTATCACAATTGGGTCACTGTGGGCTTTCCTATAGTTGTTCATAAGTCAGAGTAATAATCACTTTGTTTTAAAAACCCTTCTCCCATGCCAAAAGGAGAAGTGATGACATTGTTGGCAACATTTTGTGCAATGATATTTTCATTCAAATAAATTCATGTTGAACATTTGTTTTTCATTTGTTTTCCCTTTTCGCTTTTTGCATGAAATTGGTGATCACAAAAACCCTAAAAAAACAAGAATAAAAGCAATCTTTTCATCTGTATAACGATTGTCTTGTTTGATTTTCAAAGAGCTTTTCATATCAAAATCTTTATGCAGGTGTTTTTCAAACCCATTGAACATAATGATCGGACGTCATCTCCCAATTTTGAATTCCCTGTATTCGAAGCGGAAGAAGATGATGCTGGAGGGGATTCCTGACGGTATTTCCCGACTTCTTGAGCAAGAAAAGAAGATCACACTCAGTGCATCTCGAGAATCAACAGAACAGCCAACTGGGGCATTAATAAAAAAAAAAAAGAAAAAAAAAAGAGAAAAAAAAAATCATCAAAAAACAAACAAGAAAGAGGAGGGTGCAAAATAAGAAATAAAAAAAATAAAAATCAAAAGAAAGAAAAGAAAGAAAAAAACAAAAGAGAATAGCACCCTCAAAGTCCCTAGTTGGCTGATGCTGAATTCGATCGAAAAGAAGAGATCAACTGCCATGTGTCATGGTCAGTTATATCAGCAGAGAGTGAAGAAAGCACGCAATAATAAGTCAAGCCTCATGTGTTCCGAGGGACCTTGTGCTCAAGAAAGTCTTGTCTTTCGTGCCCGATTCCAGGGCAAGTGAATCCCCAACTATGAATGTCCATATGTGTCAAGAGAGCCTCTTCAGGCAGTGTTCTGACACTTACTACAATGGATGAAGAAGTTCACTCGTCCTGTGAATCCCGATGCAGTCAAGAAATACTTCGCCTAAACAAAAAAAAACAGAAGAGCTCGCTAAGTCGAACACTAACACCAAAGGGCGACTTACAAAGGCAAAAGGAGCGTCTCGGTGGATTTAAACCCGAAAGGGCGATCCCAGGCAAAAGTTAGAGACATTGAAAAAAAAGAGAATTCGCATCCCGCTAGATTGAGCAACTCACACTGGGGCAATCTGGAGGCAAGAATTAGGATAGGACTTGGAGTATTGGCAAGCTGCTCTATCTTGACAAGAAGTGTCATATATATCACATCTCGAGGGATTCTCGATTCGTCGCGACTGAAGCTCCGAATCGCAAAATTCGAAAACGAATGAATCGGAATATGGAAAGGTCAGTAGGATATGTCATGTTCAATGTAGCCCTCTCCAATATATATCACCGATTTCAAACTTGTACAGATCTATGGAGTCGCCTTTGCAGACTACCATTCCATCACATTAATTTGAGCTTTATCCAAATTGTTTGCACTCTTATTGTTGTCAACTCAACAAATGTTTTGCATGTTTTCATTGATAAGGTATCATGTTTTCAAAATAAAACAAATTTTTCAAAATGTTTCTTAAACAAAAGTGAACGTTCACAATGATGGAAGGATACTTAGGAGATCCGCAGTGCTCTCCCGAGGGTGGTGATGATTACCAACAGGTATTTGTTCGTGTCTCGAGCATAACTGTATCTTTTTCCTGACGAACCTCTTTTGGTTTCTCCTCAGCAAGGTTGCTCAGTGCAGTGTTGGTTGAAGTTGTTTATCTTCATGTTCCCGGCAGTACAACACTTCCTCCAAGTCCCTGTTAGCCCTATTGTGGGGCATCTCCAGTATAGGTTTGTTCGAGCCCTACCGTGGGGATTCCAGCAAGGTTGCTTTTGAAATACTTTTGTGGAGCAGTTCCCCTAGCAGAGTGTTTACTGAAGACTTCAACTTTCGCCTCTCCAGCAGAGCAATCTTCCTTCCCCCCGGCGGGGGTTGCTTTCTGCAAAGATTCGGTATTTCGTGGATTGACACCCAGCACTCCATCATGTCCTCAGGTAGATCCCTAGCGGAGTTGTGATTGTTTTCCAAGTCTGAAGTTGTCCTCCCGGCAGAGGTTTGTGTTGACGGTTTTTCCCCAGCAAAGGTTTGTCTTTCCCCAACAGGATGGAAGTTGACATGGTCCCCCAGCACAGTTCCTGGAGTTCCCCGGTGTTGTCTCTGGAGGAGACGTGTGTTTGTGCATTCATCATTTAGATAAGCATAGCATATCGCATCATTAGTGCATAGCATTTCCATGAGCATGGGGCATTGTGTAAAAAAAAAAAAAAAACTCATGCATCAACATTGCAAACATATCCATTAGCCCTAGGCCGTGGTGACCAGTCGAGTTTGGGTTGTTGGAAAGAGTTTAGCATCGCGCCATTGGATCGGTTTCAGAATTGGGTTCATGAGCATGGTTGAGAGGTTGGTGTTTTCCCCAACAAGTGATTCCTCAGTCGAGTGGGTATCCCCAGCAGTGTTACTCCCAATTGTTAGCGTCTTGCCAGCTTGGGTCTTTTCCCTTAGCAGAAGTGGGTGTGTCTGATCTCTCCATGTAGAGCCAACCCCTTAAGCAGAAAGTGTCTATCCTTTCCTGCCATTTCCCCACTGAGATACATCCTCGTGGATGACGGTTGTTTCCGTTCCCTCCCAACACACATTGGGATGGGTTTTCCCTATTGAGTTCTTTCCTCATTAGGATGAGTCTTGTTTCAGTCTGCCTTTGGATCGATCCTAAACTGGCTCCCCGTCGACTGTTTTTGTGCTTCCCTGGGGCATAAATGAATAGTTGCTCACTAACCGGCACTCATTCATCTTATCCTCAGCGGAATTTGTGGGCCTCTACCTACGAATGGTAGTTGTAAGTCCTATATTTGTGGTTTTCTACCCACTAGCTGGTAGTTGTAAAATCCCACATTCTCCCTTGGTGGAGTTAACCCTTTGTGCTCATCCCGATGATGACTGGTTACTTTTCCATTGGCTTCTACCCACAAACCGGTAGCTGTAAGTCCTATCTTTGTGGTTTTACCCACTAGCTGGTAGTTGTAAAATCCCACATCCTCCCCTTGGTGGAGTTAACCCTTTGTGCTCATCCCGATGATGACTGGTTACTTTTCCATGGGCCTCTACCTACGAACTGGTAGTTGTAAGTCCTATATTTGTGGTTTTCTACCCACTAGCTGGTAGTTGTAAAATCCCACATTCTCCCCTTGGTGGAGTTAACCCTTGTGCTCATCCGATGATGACTGGTTACTTTTCCATTGGCTTCTACCCAAACCGGTAGCTGTAAGTCCTATCTTTGTGGTTTTCTACCCACTAGCTGGTAGTTGTAAAATCCCACATTCTCCCTTGGTGGAGTTAACCCTTTGTGCTCATCCCGATGATGACTGGTTACTTTTCCATTGGCTTCTACCCACAAACCGGTAGCTGTAAGTCCTATCTTTGTGGTTTTCTGCCTACTAGCTGGTAGTTGTAAAATCCCACTTTCATCCCCTTGTTGGAGTTAACCCTTTGTGCTCATCCTATCGATGACTGACTACTTTTTCGTGGTTTTCTGCCTACTAACCGGTAGATGTAATCCCTCTTTGCAGTTATCAGTATCCGGTTTGTGATATTGACATTCTTTCCCCTCTGGATACTTGCCTTGATCAAGCAGTATTGTCCCCATTGGGTCTTCCCCTTCTTTTTGGATACTTGCTCCGAGTAAGCAACTTTATCCTCTTTTGTTCGGTCATCTTTTGCATACCTAGCCTGGTACCCTGATGCCTTTCTTTTCGGTCGATTATTCATTTAAAACACCTACAACCCGGTTATGGATAATCTTCCATGCGAGTGTATTATCTACGTTTTGACGGCTATAGATAATATGTCTCATGTCTTTCCAGTTTTCAGACCGAAGGAGTTTCCGACGATCAGGTCGATGTACTCATGGCACTCAGGCCAATTTTCCGGTATTCAGACCGAAGAAGTTTCCGACGATCAGGTCGATGTACTTATGGCACTCAGGCCAATTTTCCGGTATTCAGACCGAAGGAGTTTCCGACGATCAGGTCGATGTACTCATGGCACTCAGGCCAATTTTCCGGTATTCAGAGACCGAAGGAGTTTCCGACGATCAGGTCGATGTACTCATGGCACTCAGGCCAATTTTCCGGTATTCAGACCGAAGGAGTTTCCGACGATCAGGTCGATGTACTCATGGCACTCAGGCAATTTTCCGGTATTCAGACCGAAGGAGTTTCCGACGATCAGGTCGATGTACTCATGGCACTCAGGCCAATTTTCGGTATTCAGACCGAAGGAGTTTCCGACGATCAGGTCGATGTACTCATGGCACTCAGGCCAATTTTCGGTATTCAGACCGAAGGAGTTTCCGACGATCAGGTCGATGTACTCATGGCACTCAGGCCAATTTCCGGTATTCAGACCGAAGTGGCGTTCAGGCCAATTTCCGATTTTCGAATCGAAGAAGTATTCCTCCTCTCCGTTGGTGTCGATAAACGTCGAGTTTTTCCCAATCATCCGTTGATGATTTGGTTGTGTTCACTCTCCCCAGTAGAGCTTCCTCCTCTCCGTTGGTGTCGATAAACGTCGAGTTTTTTCCTAGTCATCCGATGATGTCTAGTTGTACCCCTCTCCCCAGTAGAGTTTCCTCCTCTCCGTTGGTGTCGATAAACGTCGAGTTTTTCCTAGTCATCCGATGATGTCTAGTTGTACCCCTCTCCATGCAGAGTTACCTCTCCGTTGGTTTCGATAAACGTCGAGTTTTTCCCGATCATCCGTTGATGATTTGGTTGTGTCCTTCTTCCCTAGTGAAGTATTCTCCTTCTCCGTTGGTGTCGATAAACGTTGAGTCTCCCTTTCGTCCTATGACGTCTGGTTGAGTTTTCTCCCTCTCCGTTGGTGTCGATAAACGTTGAGTCTCCCTTTCGTCCTATGACGTCTGGCTGAGTTTTCTCCTCCCCGTTGGTGTCGATAAACGTCGAGTTTTTCCTATTCGTCCTATGACGTCTAGTTGTACCTGTCCCCATGTGGATTTACCTCTCCGTTGGTCTTGGTAAACGTTGAGTTTTTCCCATTACGTCCGCTGACGTATGGTTGTATATCTCTTCCAGTCATTCATTAATGTCTGGTTACCTCTCGTTGGTCTTGGTAAACGTTGAGTTTTTCCCATTTCGTCCGTTGACGTATGGTTGTATCTCTTCCAGTCATTCATTAATGTCTGGTTACCTCTCCGTTGGTCTTGGTAAACGTTGAGTTTTTCCTAGTTGTCCATTGGCATCTAGTTGTGATTTTTTTCCCATTCATCGTCGTTGCGATGTCTGGATGTGGCCGTACCCTTTGAAAAAAAAAAAAAAAAAAAAAAAAAAACAACAAAAATATACCCAGTAATAAATATCAAATCCCAGTGGACGTTTCCAGTGTTGGATCCCTGTATTGTGCAAATTCTACGGTTCTAGTATTCAATCCCTGTTTACCCTGAAAGTCTGACAGCCATTGCTATCATCCGTTCGGGTTCCCAGCTGATTGAATAGGGGCAGCTGTAGCACCTCGAATTTGCACCTATCATTGTACATACATTCTCATATTAGGTCATAGCATAACATGGTCCACTGCATAGCATTGCATTGTCCCTTTTGCCTCAAGTGCAAGCCAATCAGAAGAATTAGGTCAAACTGATCAGGAGATTAGTCAACCAAGCAAGCAAGTGTGTTTTCCATTGAGTCAAGACCCTAGGTTGGTCCAACATGTTCACATGACTTGAGGATCCATGTGAAGTGTTTAGGTCAAAGATTGGAGGCTCAGAGGTCATCAGTCAATGCACATCAGTCAGAAACCCTAGAAAGTCAAACTTGGTCAACTGTGGATGATTTTATGGTTTTGATGGATGGATTTGGTTTGAGAGAGCTTATTCATGTCCCAATAGGCCTCATGTATCATGGCAAACAACATCATTGAAGAATTTGAAGCCAAACAGAAAATTTCCAAAAATAGAAACTGGACCTGTAATTGGAATTTGCCAAAAATGGAAAGTCTCGATCCTCAAATTTACATCATGATACAAGCTTCAAATGAATTTTTGCCCAACATGAAAGTTGAAGATCTTGTTCTCCCATTTCCAAAAAGTCCAAGAACTCTCAATTCCCATGTATGGTTGGCAAGATATGATCAATTCATTTTCAAATTTTCTTGAACTTCAAAAGGCCATATCTCTCAAACCATTTGGCCAAAATTGGTGAGGTTTTTTCCAACAAGTCACATTTAATCCCCTCTTTCCAAAAATGTCATCCTCATTCACCAAAACTTCACCATTCAAAATGGCCTTTTGGACTTGCATTAATTAAATTCAAGTATGGTGCAAAGTGACTTTTTGAATTAGGCATTTTTAAACATTTTGGCCAATTGGAATTTGTTTGGAATGACATTTGACACTTGCCCAAGGCCCAAACTCGGGCAGAACCCACCCTCCATGTGCATTTGTTTCAAAATTAGCAAAAGAGCAAATTGGTCCATTTGTGATAAACTTGATTAGCACCTCATTAACCAACATTAAACAGAAGTATTTAAACATATTTCCTGTCATTTACAAACCCTAGAGCTAGCAGCAACCATCATTTTTTGAACACAGAAAAATTCTCTTCTCTCTCAAAACAGGATTTCTTCACCTTGAATTCTGGTTGAAAATTGCAAAGGACCACGAGCTAACTTGTTTGCTTTATCATTTACCATCACTCTTGAGCCTATTTGAAGCACCATTTCCCAACTGGAAGCATAGAACACAGACTGTTTTCAAAGAACCCTTCCATGGCAGTTTGGAGTTAGAGTTCAATCGAGTAAGTTTGAGCTTAAATCCTTCCACCATTTGTCATTTGAAGCTTGAAGCAACAACTGTTTTTGCTATTTGGAACCCAAACAACAATCACATCACGTGTTCTGCAAATTAGGTGAGTTTTCAATTTCAACCTTTTCCAAAACCATGATATGCTTATGATAGGTCTCCTTGCCATGAGCATTTTGAACTTTGAATCCACAAAAATGGTTAAGTATACTGAAAGTTATGTGAATTGAAATCTGGCATGTGATTATGTTTTGTTTGATGCTTCTTTGTTGGTTCAAATTGATGCTGATAATGTTGGATTTGTGATGCATGATGCCTGCTGAGTCCATTGATATGTTATTTTGCCATTTCTGGAAAATAATTTCGCATGATGATGATGAACATGAAGATGAAATACTGTAGCTTGCATAAACCCTAAACATTTTCCAGATTTTCTTTAAATCGTGTTTGGTCTTTGCTTTGGAATGATGTTGCATGAATATCACTGTTTCATTGCCATGCTGTTTGTGCAATTTGGGTGAAATTCGTTTTTTATGATGATGAACATGAAGATGAAATGCTGTAGCTTGTACAAACCCTAAGCCGTTCCCAGATTTCTATTTTCTGCATCGTGTTTTTGGCTGTTGATTGCATGCCACTGTCTCATTGCCTTGCCCTGTCGCCAGTTGCCACCTCACCGAGCCATGCGCAGCATTTAATCTAAATTGTCTCATATTTACAAGTATGCCCACGTGCCCCATTTGACCATTACACCATGTTGTATTTCATTTCTTTTTTTTTAAATATTCATTTCATTTTGTACTCATCTTACAAAATTCATAACATCTTCAATTCAAATCCAAATTTCATGAAATTTTTTGCATCATACTCATATGAATCTCTATTGTTTTATCATGATTTTGCTGAATTTTTGCATGGTCGAATTTTAAATGGTATTAGGTTTTGTGACATGTATGCATATTTTGTACCCTTTGCCAAAACCTTTGTGAAATAGTCATGCATTATCCAATTGATCTGAAATTTTTTGTGCACAAACTAGACTCATCCATGGTTATTTTGATGTAGAGTTCATGATTTATTTATCTGGTTGTTAAGTTATGAATTTTTGAAGTAGGGTGTGACAATGTGTGTCACACCATTGACATGCAACTTCATGATTTTTTATGCCATGCTTCCTGACCTCCAATTAATGTGAATTTTTGCATGAACCTACTTGTGTATGTCTAGTTTATGTGTGAATTTTCTTGGAATTATTTGAGCTATTTCCTAATTGTTTGAGATTTTTCTCCCCTGTCTAGTCAAATGTCGACTTTGTGTGATACATGTTGCCATTTCCTTTGTGAAATTCTCATACTTTATTGGATGAACTTGAAATCTTACATGTGATTACTAGACATCCTAAGCTTTGCCATGGTTTTAGTCCCATTCATTTATCTTATGCCATCTCTGATTTATGATTTTTCTAAGTTGATGCATGTTTGGTTGACTTCTTTGAGCATGTTCAAAATTGTTTTGACTTTCTGATTTTTGACTGCCTTCCACTTGTCCAAATAAAATGAAATTTTACATGCTTACCATGCTATGTGTTAGGATTGATCATGATTTATTTGATGATTTTGGAATTGATTATGATTGGGTTTGAGTTAAGTCTTGCTGTTGACTTCTATGAGCTCTCATTTGCCATGCTTTGACTTCTTTTGCTTATGAAATGATGATGATGCATGATATGAACATGAAACCAATTGGGTTTGCTTCCTAAACGTTTGAATTTGATTTTGATTGGACATTGCTTGCTGTTTTGGCTTTCTCATTCATTTTTGACCCTAGGCTTGTCCTAGTGGTCCTGTGGCTTATGTTTGAGTTCATGTTTTCAGGTTAAGCTACAAATGCTTCAAAGAGATCACTACAATTTGATTGAGTTCATTTGATTATCATGAGCTAACCTCTTTGTTTTGTAGGTTGCTTGGCTCATATGCCTTGAGCTTTGTGCTTTGCACATTTGTCTGTCTGTTTTGACTGTTGATTCCTACTTCCTGTTGCTTTAACTTTTGAATTGTGTACTGATCTGTTTGACTATTTCAAGTACCATTAGTTGCTTAGTTCTTTGAACTTGCTTTGCTTTGCTTTAATAGCAACTTGCTTTGAGGTATATCCTTAATCTTCATGTAGTCTGGAAGACCTGGCCTGTTACTTGGCCAGGCAACTGTCTGAAGTCCTCCTTAAGAGGCAATGTTTGTGAATGTTTAAATCTTGTCCTTGTACATAGTCAAAGACCTCCTAAGTGAAGAGGCAATTGGCAGAACCCAAGGGATAAGCAACCTATCCCCTGCTATTCTGTGTGTCATCTGCTTTGCTCACACTACTGTGATGATGCATTGCAGATACAAACCCAGATCTTGTACAATCGTACAGTTGAGTCAGTATCAAATGTGTAGAAGGGTTCCCACCTTCTGAACCCACACTTCTTGTCTTAAGCTCTCCCAGGCCAGGGATAAGAGCTGTGAAGTCTCATCTTCACTCACCTTTCATCTGCTTCACCTTAGCCCCTCAATGGCAAGGTTAAGAGCAACATCTACCCAATTCCAGAGGTTTTTTGTTGAGGTTGATATGACCCCTCGACTAAAACCTAGCCTTGATGTTTGAGCCCCTTGTTGGTGTGTTTATTTTATGCTGTATGTGCTTGTGTGGTGTGATTGTATCCCCTAGGTTTGCTAGACTCCGCGTAGTCTCGTTTGCATGTCAATTAAGGTAGCACGGTTCCTTCGTATAGGACTTCCTTTCTTGCTTGAGCTTTCTTAAAACACAAACAACATCATCCCCTCTTAAGGATACGTTAACTCCTTCTACTACAGATGAGTAAGTCTCTAAAGGTCGAGCATCAGGTAGATTGTGCAGTGACGTTGTCCACTTAAAAAATACAACCAAACGGGAATAGTTTAGCCGAACTACGGCAACTCTGATTCTCATGTCCAGATGAGATACGTAGGCACGAGATGCGATGTCTTGTCGAGTTTGACTAACAACTAACACTATTCTTTTCTCTCGCCCTCGTTGCGATTGAGACCTCCCCTTTCTCTTGCCCTAGTTGCAATCGAGACCCTTGCTTCCTGTGCAAGTTAGGTTAGGTGTGGCTTCTCCTGTGCAAGTCATGTTTAGGATAGGCTTGCTTCCTGTGCAAGTTAGCTAGAAACCTTAACTTAGGGACGACTTTGCATGACAACACTAGGCTCGAGTCGTGTCAGTCCCTAGTGTTGTGTCTCCCTCTGTTATCTGGTTAGGCTAGTCCTTTTCCCTGCGTAGGGGAACTACGTCGCCCTGATCCTCATACCAGATGAGGTACGTAGGCAGGAGATGAGCTGATCTCTCCGGGCGCCTTTTTTCTTTTTGTGTGTTGTTTGACAGTTGCTAGGCTCGAGTGCCTGACTCCTTAGCAATTTGTTGTCTGTTTGTTTGAGTGTGTGCTTAACAGTTATAGGCTCGAGTTCCCGACTCCCTATTAACTTGTTATGTTGTTGTGTGCTTGGAAGCTGATGTAAGTCCATCGAGTGGCATTCGGGTTCCAGTGTGTGTGTGTTTGGTTCGGATGCTGATGTAAGTCCATCGATGGCATTCAGGCTCCACGTTTGCCTTTGCACTGGTGTTTGTTTGTGTGCGTGTCAGCGAGCTACGAATGCTCTGATTCTCCTCCGTCCAAGGAGATACGTATGCATAGGATGCGATATCCTAGCGAGCATGTGTCGTTTCCCCAGTCCGAACTACTTCGACTCTGATGTCTATGCTTGATAGACTAAGTAGGCCCAGGATGCGACGTCCTGCCGAGTCAGTCTTGTTTGTTTTCTTGTGTCTCTTTCAGCCTGTGTAGATGTTATTTGAGCAGTGTTTTAGCAACCATTTTCCTTCCTATTGTGCGTGGATCCCGCGAGTACGAAGGATGCGTAGGGGTGCTAATACCTTCCCTTCGCATAACCGACTCCCGATCCCATTCTCTTTGGTCGCGAGACCATGTTCTTTCCAGGTTTACTCTGAGCGTTTCCTTTCCTCTTTTGGGATAAATAACGCACGGTGGCGGCTCTGTTGTTTCTTGTTTCCCGCCGGTTTTTCGCGTGACGCGACAGCTTGATCCTGCTAAAGTAAAAGCAATAAGAGAAATGCCTGAACCGAGAACAGAGAAGGAGGTTCGTGGTTTCTTAGGTAGATTGAACTATTTCACGGTTCATATCTCATCTAACAGCACGTGTGAACCAATATTCAAGTTATTGAGAAAAGATCGAACGGTCAGGTGGAATAATGATTGCCAAGCGGCATTTGAAAAGATAAAAGAATATTTGCAGGAGCCTCCGATTCTGATGCCTCCTGTGGAGGGAAGACCGTTAATTCTGTACTTGACGGTCCTCGAGGGGTCTATGGGGTGTGTATGGGGCAGCATGACGAGTCTGGTCGAAAAGAGCATGCCATATATACCTTAGCAAAAAGTTTACCGACTGTGAAACAAGATATTCACTGCTCGAGAAAACTTGCTGTGCTTTGGTCTGGGCTGCTCGCCGACTAAGGCAGTATATGCTGGTTCATACCACTTTATTGATTTCCAAGATGGATCCAATCAAGTACATTTTTGAGAAGCCAACATTGACCGGACGGGTTGCGAGGTGGCAAATGATTTTGACTGAATATGATATATAGTATACCTCTCAGAAAGCGATTAAGGGGGTGTATTGTCTGATTTCGCTCAGCAACCCATTGAGGATTATCAACCAATGAAGTTTGAATTCCTGATGAGGATCATGTTTCTCAAATCGAAAGGGTGCGAGGAACCAATCCCGGAGGAGGGGCCTGACCCTGAATCCGAATGGATTCTGATGTTTGATGGGGCCGTTAACGTGAATGGAAGCGGTGTGGGTGCTGTTTTGGTTACGCCGAAAGAATCCCATATTCCTTTTGCTGCCCGGCTAACATTTGAGTGCACCAACAACGTGGCTGAATACGAAGCTTGTATATTGGGGATTGAAGAGGCGATTGATTTAAGGATCAAGAACCTTGTCATATATGGAGATTCAGCTCTGGTTGTAAATCAAGTTAACGGAAAATGGTATACGCATCAATCTCATTTAATTCCATACCGGGACTATACGAGGAGATTATTGACGTTTTTCACCAAGGTGAAGATGCATCATGTGCCTAGAGAGGAGAATCCTTTGGCAGATGCTTGGCTACTCTGGCTGCCTTGATTAAGGTGTAGTGGTGGAATCAGTTCCCCAGTGTTGAGGTAGGTCGTCTGGATAGACCGGCTTATGTGTTTGCTGTTGACACAACGCCTGATGATGAGAAGCCGTGGTATTACGATATCAAGGGCTATCTAGAAACTCGAGAGTATCCTGAGGGAGCATCTAAGAAGGACCGAAAGACTCTACGGAGGTTGGCTATGGTGTTCTACTTGAATAAGGATGGGATTCTGTACAAGCGGAATTTTGATTGGGTCTTGCTCAGATGTGTTGATGACAAGGAAGCAAGCCAATTAATGAAAGAGGTTCACGAGGGATCGTTCGGTACCCATGCCAGTGGGAATGCAATGGTGAAGAAGCTGCTGAGGGCAGGTTTTATTGGATGACAATGGAGGCCCAATGTTTCAATTTCGTGCAGAAGTGTCATAAATGCCAGATTTATGCTGATAAGGTGCACGTGCCTCCAAATCCGTTGAGCTTAATGTCGTCTCCATGGCCGTTTTCTATGTGGCATTGATATGGGATATGGAACAGAGACCTACGGCTTCGAATGGGCATCGATTCATATTAGTGGCTATTGATTACTTCACCAAGTGGGTGGGTTCAGCCTCTTATACGAAGTGACGAAGCAGGTCGTTGCCAGGTTTCTCAAGAGAGACATCATTTGCCGATATGGGGTTCCTGAGAGAATCATTACTGATAATGGTTCTAATTTGAACAACAAGATGATGGCAGAGCTGTGCCGGGAATTCAAGATTGAGCATCACAATTCTTCTCCCTATCGTCCGAAGATGAATGGGGCGGTTGAGGCAGCCAATAAGAATATAAAGAAGATTGTGCAGAAGATGGTGGTAACCTACAAAGACTGGCATGAGATGTTGCCGTTTGCATTGCATGGGTATATCGGTGCACGTCGGCGCACATCTACTGGGGCAACGCCTTCTCACTGGTATATGGGATGGAAGCAGTGTTACCTGTTGAGGTTCAGATTCCCTCGTTGAGAGTCCTGATGGACGTAAAGTTGCAAGAGGCTGAATGGGTAAGGACTCGGTATGAAGAGTTGAGCCTGATAGAGGAAAAGAGGCTGGCAGCCATCTGTCATGGGCAGTTATATCAGCAACGAATGAAGCGTGCTTTTGACAGAAAGGTACGACCTCGTGTGTATCATGTGGGAGATATGATGCTGAAAAGGATCCTTCCTCCTCAAAACGATCGTAGGGGCAAATGGACACCTAATTATGAAGGTCCATTCGTGGTCAAAAAGGTCTTCTCTGGCGGAGCCTTGTTGTTAACGACCATGGATGGCGAGGATTTTCCATCCCCTATGAATGCAGACGCAGTTAAAAAATACTTCGTATAAGAGACCCGCTGGACGAAAAGAATAAAATAGTCCAGGCAAAAATGGGCATCCCGGCGAACCAAAAAACAGAAAGAAAGGGTTCGGGCAAAAATTAGGGATATAAAAAGAAAAAACTGTACACCCGGCAAGTCGAAAAACCTGAAAAGGCGACTTGGGCAAAAAAGGGTATCCCGGTGGACTGAAAACCGAAAAGGCGGTCCAGGCAAAAGAGGGATTGAAACGAACAACTGCGTCTGGCTGCATGATCGTTGCGCTTTGGTTAAAGCATCATGGGTAATACCCGGTAGGGATCAATCAGAAGCGTCTTGTTCAGAAGGCAGAAAGCACGGAGAGTCTGAGGACATATGGGGTGTAACCGAGTTGGAACTCGATGAGATCACGGGTTTCACATTGCCATTAGGATAGATTTTTCCTTTTGTGCGCAATTACCTCTTTTCAGGAATTGCTTCCTTTGTATTGCTCAGTTTGAGCCACACTTTTCAATCAATAAAATGCATATTCAGTCAAATAATTTTGATTTTGTTTTTCATCACCACTTTGATTGCAAAAACATCCAATTCTTTGTGATAAAGAATCTTTGCATTTTAAGACATGCAGGTCCCTTCCCATGCATGTTTATAAGATTGAAAGCTTGAAATCTTATTGGAAGGTGAGTGACCCAAGTGTTGAAATCTTGACACGCCTGGGGCACGGTTTTATCTAACGATCTCTTTTGCAGGTACTGTTATATTTTCACTCACTTGCAGGTTTGATGTGGAAGCTGTTGACAAAACAGTCCCCATGGAGTCCAATCAGGGACGAATGGATAGAAGAACGGTGAAGAGACGACGACGAGACGTACGACGATCCTTGAGAGTAATCAAGAAGACTCTTCAAAGTATGAAGATTGAAAAGTATGTGTAAATCCCAGGAGTTCGTTCTCCGTCGAGTACGAAGCGGTTTGGAATACAAGATGATGTAGCAGAAAAGGTCCAGACGAGTCTGGGAGTTCTCAAAATTGGAAAGTGACAATGGATAAGAACAGTGAATGCCAGGGTTCGACGAGTCGACGGCGCGTGTTCACCAGAATTTCCTTATCTCTCCAAAGCAGAGTCGTGAGGACTAACTCCCCAGCAGATCCAAGGTCTGTGCTTCCCTAGCAGGGTCAGGATGGTTATCCAGCAGGTTTCAGATGATGCTGCACCAGTCGCAGGTCTGGAGGGGTTGCTCTTTCCCAGCGGAGGTATCTGTGAGGGTTTCCCAAGCAGAGTCGGGATTGTTATATCCCCAGCAAGTCAAAGACTGTTGTATCCCCATAGAATGCGTTGGTGGTTCTATCCCAGCATTTCCCCAAGCGGACCGGGTGCAAAGGAGGTTTTTCCCCATCGAGGGTTGCCTTTTCCCCGCAGCAGTATTATTCCCCAGCAGGGTGGAGATTGGAGTGGTGGCGAGTTCCTCAGCAGAGTGTCTCGAGTTCCCCAGAAGAGTCCCTTGAGGGGGATACTTTTTACATTCATCATGTAGATAAGCATAGCATATTGAATAATGAATCGCGTAGCATTTCCATAATTATGGAGCATTACGCAGAAAAATCATCATGCATCATATTGCAAGCATGAGCTAGTCTCAGGCCGTGGTTATCGTTTGAGAAGTGGTTGCCTGAGGGTGAAGGTGTTGCTCCGAGGAGTTTGGCACCATTTTATCAACAGTACTTCCCCAGTAGTGCGATACTGGAGAAGATTCCTGTTGTGCGAAACAGGAATGTGAAGGTATTACTCTGAGGAGTGTAGCATCAGGACGTCAGATCAGCAATGTTCCCCAGTAGTGCGATACTGGAGGAAATTTTCGTCGGACGGAGATGGAAATAAAATCAAAGGACGTTACGCGATCAGCGCGATAATCGGGGTTCAAATGGAGAAAAGGAAATGTTGAGGCATTTTCTGGAGATCGGGGTTCAAATGGAGATTGGAGTTGAAGATTAAATCATGGATGAGGTCCTCAGGATTATCTTCTGTTCATGTGTCACCTTAGACTTTGGCTGAGGCCAATGGAGGTTGTTATGGGTGTCTTCTAAGGAAGAGATGCACATGTTACCTTCCTTTTGTGAAGGTATACCCTCTGATATGTCGCCATCAGAGTGGTGTTTGGTGTTATTTCCGACATTGCCAGCGGAATTATCACAAGAAAGCGGAGAACGGGGTTCAAATGGAGAAAGGGAAATGTTGCGGCATTTTCTGGAGAACGGGGTTCACAATGGCGATCACAAGTTATCGTCAGGCGACTGGGGTTCAAATGGAGAACGGGGTTCATTATTTTGGCAAACAAGATGTCGGGGTTCAAATGCAGTGATCCGGGATCATTTGCGCGAAGGAAAATTTCGGGGTTCAAGAAAATGAAAAAAGAAGAGCAATCAAGAGAAATTTTCGGGGTTCGAGAAAAAGCAAAAAAATAATAAATCCCCAGCGGATAGGTGGTGTTCAGGCCATAGTTATCCCTGCGTTACCATTTATTTTGGTATACAGGTCGACATTTCTGTTTCGGTGATCAGGCCGACTTTCTCCGTACCAGACGGATTCTTCCTTCAAGATTGTTTCTTTGCCGATTCTGACAGGCATTGTTAATTATTTTCCCATCAGAGTGCAAATTGTTCGTCTGTTCTTGGTATTCAATCACTCTTCATCCTGATCATCTGAAAGCCGAGGCTATTAATATCGACAGGTTCACAGTGGATTGAATAGGGGCAGCTGTAACACCTCAAAATTTGCCCTCCTCTCTTGGGACTAGCTTAACATATTGCATATCATTTTTTAGGTCATTAGTCATTGCATCTTGGCATATCATGTGGCCACAACAAGCAAGTCATCCTCCTAAGTCTTGATCAGAAGATAAAGAGGTTAAGGTGCAAGCTAGGGTTTCATTGGATTGATCATTGGCCATCTGAGGGTTGGTGCTTCAAATTAGGGTTTCATGGTTCCTCAAGGGGATTGAGCTTCATCTTGGTTGAAATGATACATCATCATCATCATGGTTTTGTCATCACCAAGGGATTCATTATGCTTGATCAGATGCCTTGAGATTAGGGTTTTGACCTCGGGTCAACCCTAATCATCTGCATTGGGCCAATCAGGGCTTGTCAAGGAGATAGGGGTTTCAATGGATATGGGGATGATCATATGGTTATATTGAGCTTATGGAAGCTAGGGTTTCATCATTGAGCCATTTCATCAGGAGTTTGAGGCTCAATTTGATCAGTCAAGCTGAAATTCATCTATCAGTCAAAAAAGTCAACTGTGGTCAACTGTGCCTGAATTGATGGATTTGGAGGAGGGAGAGGGTTAGAGACACTTCATTCATGTCCAAACAAGTTTCATTTGACATTTCAAACATCAAGGATGAAGAAAATAAAGTCAGATGAAAACTTTCCAAAAATAGAAAGTGACTTGTAATTGAAAATTGCCAAAAATGGAAAGTTTTTCTCCTCGAAATTACATGTCCAAAAATGCTTCAAATGAAAGTTTGTTCAACATGAAAGTTGTAGATCTTTCTCTCACCTTTCCAAAAAGTCCAAGAACATGAATTTCTCATTTGTGGTTGGCAAGTTATGGATTGATCATAATCCAAAAAAGTTGAATTTCAAAGTGGCATAACTTTTGATTCACAAGGCCAAATGGAGTGAAGTTTCTTTGAGCAAAATTCTTTTGATGTCCTCTATCCAAAACAAGCATTACATGTCATGAAAACTCATCACACAAAAAGTCCATTTTTCAAGTGAACCAATTTTGAATTTGGAGGGAAAAAGTGCATTTTGAGAAATAAGCCTTGTTTTCACTCCATTCCACTTGCAATAGCTCACAAATATCATTTCAAACTTGCTGCAACCAGAAATTTCTACTGTTACATTGGTTTTGCATAAGTGAGGGTGGATTGGCTAATTACCATTTAGCATAAAAGTGCATTTTCACTAATCACTCACATTTGGCTAAACTTGATTAACAAAATGGATTAGTGCATCATATAAATGGTTAATCATAATAGAAAATCAGATTAACATTCATTCATCTCAGATCTAGATCCAAAATTGCACAATTCTCTCAACTTTTCATCTTCATTTTTCTGCAAATTCTCCAAGAACCTAGCGAAGATCTTCTTTGATTCATCACCTACAATCATTGTAGAAGCTTTTGCAAGCAAGGATTCTTCACATTCAAGCAAAATCAAGGACTGTTACAAGAAGGTGCATCCATGGAAAATCGAATTTCTGAGCAAATCAAGCACTATTGAGCCAAGGCCTTGCATCCATTCACTTCTACAAACATCATTGATCATCTGTTTTTGCTTTTGGAAGCTTAAAGCGCGCGATTCACAACTGTCTTCAAATTAAGGTCAAATTTCGACTTCAATGATTCATGAAATTGTTTGATGCTTTAGATAGATCTCTTAGAGTAGGTAAATCTTCACTTTGAACCACTGATTTTCATTAAGAATTGGTCAAGTTATGATGATTTGAATTTTGAGGCATGAACATGTTTTGGATCGATCCGGTTAAATTAGGATGAATTAGGCTTAATGAATGTGATATTGTTGATGTACGTTGTGAGACCTTTCCATTGATATAAGGTTTGTGTGATTTGGTGGAGATTTGTTCTTGAGCATATGAATGTATGAACACATGAAGAACTTGTGAAAAATTTCCAGAAAATGAGTTTGATCCATACTTCGCGTACTGTTCATGTCATGTGGTGTTTGCGCGCGCTAGAATTTTAAACTGGAACCTGCTTCAATTCCGCTTGAGCGTCATTTCCACATATTGCCTTGCCATTTATTTTCATGTGCTTCATGTTTCACCATGCCTTATTTCACTTTTTTTTTTTTTCTTCCACATGAAAAATTCATAACTCACAAACCACTTGTCCAAATTGAATGAAATTTTTTCCACCATTATCCTTAAGATCTCTACAATTTAATGAACATTTTTGCAAAAATTGTGCATGTGTGGATTTCTGTTTTGGCTAGGGTTTGCTCATATATGTCATTTGTTGCACCATGCTTGGTATTTTGATCATGAAATGTGATGCTTAATTGGAAATTCTTGAAATTTTACATGTGTGTTCTAGAGACCTTAATGGACATTTTGGTATGTAGTTTGTGATTTTTGCATTCCTGGATTGAGAGATATGACATGATAATCATAGGTGTGACAATTTGTGTCACACCATTTCTTGCTTAACTTCATGAATTTTGTTACCATGCCATATGAACTTGAAATGAGCTGAAATTTTGCATGTTGATGCTTAGGGATGTTAGGTTCACATGTGAATTTTTCTGGAAATTTTTGAGTGCATTTCCAATTTGATTGAGAATTTCCTTTCTGTTTGACCAAATGTGGACTTTTTGTGAGTCATGATTTTATATGTTTTGTGAAATTCTGGATATGTATTGGATGGACCTGAAATTTTGTGGAGTGATTATAGACACACTGAAGTTTGTCATGGTTTTGGTTTGGTGCACTTATCATGTTCCTACTTTGTTTTATGCTTGCTTGAAGTTGATACATGAAATTGTGCCTTGTTTGGACTTGTATGAGCATGCTTTAACTTGATGAATTTAATTGACTTGCTTCCCATCGTCCAATTGGCTTGAAATTTGGTGTGATTGATATGTAATGAATGCTGTTTAGCTGTGAATTTTTTGGAGATTTATTGAATTGTTTTGGATTGAGTTTGAATTGATTCATTTTGTTTGGTCCAATGAGCTTTGAAATGACATGTTTCGCACTATTTGCTTCATGAAATAATCTTGGTTGATGATATGAACATGAGACCAATTGGACATGTTTCTAAATTGATTGAAATTGATTTTGGATAATTTTCATGTTCTGTTTTGGGTTTTTGATCCCTATTGGACCCTAGGCTTTGTCCTAGGGTTTTGCTTCTCATGTTTGGATTGTGTTTCAGGACAAAAGGCAAATGGAATGGAGGAATTAATGCACTTGGTTTGAGTTGCTCATGTGAATGATGTTGATTAACATTAATTTTGTTTTGTAGGTGGTTTCTAATTCATTTGTGTTGAGAATTGGCTTATGCTTTGCTTGATGCATTGCTTGTGTACAGTTAACTATTTAACTTGTAATTGTTTTGTTTGACTGTTTGAGCTGAGTACTGATCATATTGGATTGATTTCAGGTACCTTAGTTGCTATAGTTCATTGTGAACTTGCTTGTGCTGTTGCTTGGTTGTATAAACCAATTGAGGTAGAATTTCTTTTCTCCATGTAGTCTGGAAGACCTGGCCTGTTACTTGGCCAGGCACCTGTCTGAAGTCCTCCTTAAGAGGCAATGCTTGTGCTTGTTTATTTTTGTCCCCAAGCAGGAAAATACCTTTGTTAAGGAAATTGGTAGACACAAGAGGTGTATAGTCCACCTCCTGCTATTCTGTTGAGTCGTCCCTTGGCTCACATCACATGTTGATGCCTTGTGGATATTAACCCAAGATCCATGTACAGTTGTACAGTTGAGTCATTGTCATAAGTGTAGAAGGGTTCCCATTTTCTGGACCCACACTTCATTGTCTAAAGCTCTCCCTGGCCAGGGATAAGAGCTGTGAGGCACACCCCTCACTTCCCTTTCATCTGGCTTCACCCTGACTCTCAATGTCAGGGTTAAGAGCTAACATCACCCTGATACAGTTGACTTGCTTTGGCAGTCTAACCCTTGTTTGAGCCACCTCTGTTTGGATATAGTGTGTGCTATTTGTGATTGTTTGCTTTGATTGTTTTGCCTGTTTAGGTTTAGCTTGCTACCTGTGCAAGTTAGGATAGAAACCATAACTTAGGGATGATATGCATGATAACATCAAGGCTCGAGTCCAGCTCCCTAGTAGTGTGTCTCCCTTTGTATCTGGTTAGAATTTCTTTCCCGTTCAGGGGAACTATGTCGCCCTGATCCTCATACCAGATGAGGTACGTAGGCAGGAGACCGTGCGAGGTCTCTCCGGGCAACCTTTTTTTCTTTTTGTGTGTGTTTGCTTGACAGTTGCTAGGCTCGAGTGCCTGACTCCTTAGTAACTTGTTGCTTGTTTCTTCTTGTGTGTCGGGATATGGATATAAGACCAGCGATTGGCTGTCCGTATCCTGATTGTGTTTGTTTGGTTTGGAAGCCGATGTAAGTCCAGCGATTGGCGTTCGGGTTCCAAGTTTGCCTGTGTTTGTGTGTGTTTGTTTCAGCGTGCGTGAGCCGAACTACGACAGCTCTGATTCTCGTTTCAGACGAGATACGTAGGCATAGGATGCGATATCCTAGCGAGCCCTCTTCCCCCTTTTCCCACCTGTGTTGTTTTCAGTGTGTGTGTGTGGTGTTTGTTTTAGCAACCTTTTCTTTCTTTTAAAGCGTGGATCCCGTCGAGTACGACGGATGCGTAGGGGTGCTAATACCTTCCCTTCGCATAACCGACTCCCGATCCCATTCTCTTTGGTCGCGAGACCATGCTTTTCCCAGGTTTACTTCGAGCGTTTCCTTTCCCTCTTTGGGATAAATAACGCACGGTGGCGGCTCTGTGTTGTTTTTGTTTCAGCCCGCCGGTTGTTTTTCGCGGATTCGACAACTGGATGCATGCATATTCCAGAAATTGCTGAACGGATAAATTTTCAAGAAATTGATTTGTTCTTAAATTGTATCACTGAGTATAATGAGGATTTAGTCGTTTTATACTGGCATTGATGGAAAATTCGAGGGTTTCAAGTTTGCATGGAATATTGGTAATAAGGTTATTGAAGTGAATGATGACATTTGGAAATCTCTATTTGAGATCTCTCCACTATCGTCTCCAAATGACCTCAAGATTACCGACACTGTGTATGCTCTAGACTATGAGTTTAGGAATTCCTTAAACCAAATGCTGATGAAACCGTTTTCACCAAATGTTGTTCAGAGCAATTTATTCCCTACCAATGTGACTACGAGTCAGTTGAAGCCTCTTGACAGGATTTTACACTGGGTTGTGACGCATATTCTGCGTCCTAAACAAGGAGGTTACTCTAGAGTGGACAAGGCCGAAGTACACCTGGCTTATGTGCTAAAACACAGAATAAAAGTGAATTGGTCGTACTACGTCGCAAGTAGGATCTTTGCTCTAAAGGAGTCGGGTAGAGGCATTGCTCTCCGTTATCCCTAATTTATTCAAAATATCCTTAATAGAGCAAATGTTTCAGTTTAAGGAATTCCATATAAATCCATGACTATAAATCAAGAATTTTGTCAGAAAACATTAAGTTTGATGGGCTACACTTGGGATCGTACAGCGCGACTATACAAGACCCGTAAACCAGTTCCAGGTACTAATGTTCGGCTTGTGGAAGAATATGATGATGATGATGATGGAGACGAGGAAGAAAATAATGAAGACAACTCTCAACCTATGGAGCACGATCAACAAGTCACTGACCATGGTGATTGGCTTGGTCCTACTCCTGGACAACGTTCATCCGATAACCAAGGCTGGGGAGAATGGAAACACACTGGATAGACTAGCAATCGTTCATCCTATATGCCTACACCCTCTCTCAACCTGAAAATTCTGAAGTGATTGAAATATTGAGAAACATGCAAATACAACAGCAAAATTTTGCTACGCTTCAAGAGGAGAGATTCACGGCCTTGCAGGATCAGCTTCAGATTCAAGGTGACAACTTTGCATCTTTTGCTTCCATCCAAGAGGAACGGTATTCGAACCTAAGGAGTCAAATCCAAACCCACAATGACAACTTCAATTCTTTTTCCTCCACCATCATGCAAAGGATTGATAGCACTCATCGCGCTCTCGCAGGATCCGTAAATATGCTTAACGCGAACGTCAGTGACTTAACCAACCTCTACGAAGAAGACAATCATTCGTGCCCCCTTACGGCTATAGAGGCAGAAATGACCCGTCCCGAGGAAGACGACCTTAGATGATTGTTTAATTCAATGCATTTCTATTTCCCTATGATTGCATGTTATTGTAGTTACTTATTTGTCTTAAAGTTTTTGTTGAACAATTATTGTAATCTTATTTACTTATTTTGTTTTGCTCCATGAAATATTTATGCATATACTTCCATTGACTTCATGTTATGTGCAAGGTTGTTGATGTCTATATGTTGCAAAGTCACTGACTAAGTGATTATGAATATTTTTACTTCATGTTGACTGTTTCGTTGTTTCTTTTTAATGTTGACAAAGGGGGAGAAGTAATGGAAACAAACACAATAGCTAGCAGATTTAGCAGATGGATAATAGCAGAATGTTTGAAGGTATGCATAAAATCAAGGGGAAGATGCCTATCAAAGTACGCGTTTGTGCCACGGTTTGCCATCATCAAAAAGGGGGAGTATGTGAAGGCAAATATGCCTAGTCCTTATTTTAATGTTGTCAAACCTTTCTAATCGCCCACAACGTGTACTTTGGACAATATCATCATATCATAGAATGCATTCATCCTCTAACATGTTCAAAATATAGGTTCAACGTGTCCAAACATATAGGAGCATATCATAGATGTGAATCATACACTTGATTATAGTAAATATCCTAGGTTCATAAGAGATTGGTTTAAATTGGTCAAAATACATCTCAAAACTCATTTTTGGGAGTTTAAGAACTGTGAGTCAACTCATGACTCGGAGCAAAACTCTCGGGTCTGAACAGGTCAAGTCACAGGTCAACTCAATCCTGGGAAACCTGAATGAGTCAATTCATCCACTTATTGCGTCGACTTATTGCCTATTTTCATTTGAACCATGTAGTCACGGGTATGACCAGGTCGAGTCATAGGTCGACTCAACCCTGGAAAAAACTTTATTTGAGTCGACTCATCCCCTGTTTGAGTCGACTCATCGCCTGTTTTATTTGAATAATTTACCTCGAGGTCGATACAGGTCAAGTGGCCTGTATGAACAGGTCGAGTGGCCGCTGCTTAGACTTAATTTTCTACTGTGTAACTTTGCAAAATAATTATGTTATGTTTGTTATTTGGTCCATGCATCATATAAATAATTAAGTGTCTCTTCTTCAACATTGAACAAGAAAAGTGAAAGAAATACACCAAAGCACTCATCATCTTCATTCTTCATTGCATTTCTTAATAATCACACATAATAATCTTTGTTGAGCATTTTGCATTGCTGCTGTGATAACGTCCAAATAAGATTGGGTTAATCTTAGTTTGGGTTGAGGTTTTGTGTGGGTTTTTTTTGAATAAAACCATTGGGGTTTTGTCCTCCAAGAATTGGGGATTTTTGCACTAACCTTTGCTTCGCAGATTCAACCGAGTGAAAAGTCTGAAGAACGGAAGGTTCGGTCAAACAAAGTAACCGGAGGATTGTGAAGAAAGCTTAGGGTGAAAGCGACTTGCGCTCGAAATCAGTCGAGCTGAAGTTTTGGAGAACGTGGCTTTCTTACAATAAGGATGCGGTAACCGGAGGTATGTTAGAAGCGCTTGAAGGAATTGGTTCAACTCAAATTAAGGGGAGAGAATAGGATAGTATCTGCAATAACTCTAGGGGTTGATTGGTGGTGATTATTTGTTCTCTTGTATTGACTTTGCAACGTGTTAATAAAAACATCTCAATTCTAAATTTAGAATTAAGGGCAGACGTACCCTAAGCGAGGACGATAGGGGAACTGCCTCAACAAATCCGGTCTTCTTCTCTCTATCTCTTAACTCTTTAAATTCTGCATTAATTACGTTTTGTGTGAAATTAATAGTAAAATCCATATTGCTTGATTGTTATGCATAGTAACTGTTCGATAAATTGTTGCTATCACTTTGATTGCAACTGAGTAAAATTCTGCACATTCAATTTGAGTGAAATTGAAACTTGGTGTGGAGTGCACACCAAGTGTTCGATAAAATTAATCTCACACAAACTTAGTAATATTTTACTTGATCTCTTATTGTGTTTAAGAATTATTAGAGGTAACGATATCAAGGATTATAGTGGTTGATCGATTGATTTAGATAGTGATTGATAATCTCTATCTTAGTAATTCCATTTGGTTTTACGCATATCTGATATTTCCATTAAGGGATCGTTTAGACGATTAAAATCTAGGGTGCTTCCGCAACCGTTGAAAACATTTTTAAAAAGCGCTAAATTTCAAAAATTGATCTATTCAACCCCCCTTCTAGATCGGTACTATCGTCTAACATGGTCCTCTCATGGAAGACTGGATTTGAAACAATGTGCAATGCAACTCGATTATCACAAATAAGTGTCATTGGCCTTACTTCTTCAATTTGAAGTTCCTTGAGCAACTGTTTTAACCAAATAAGTCCACATGTTGTCATTGCCATGAATCTATACTCTGCATCGGCGCTTGATCTTGCAACTACATTTTGTTTCTTACTTTTCCAGAGTATAAGGTTTCCTGCAACAAATACACAATACTCAGAGGTGGATCATCTATCAATGAGTTATCCTGCTCAATTAGCATAGGAGTGTCCAACTATCTGAGTATGTCCTTTGTCTTCATATACGAGACGTTTTCCTAGAACACATTTGATGTATCTCAGTTTCTGGATAATAGCTTTCATGCGTTCCTATCAAGGGGAATTTAAGAACTGGTTTACCACACTAACTGCAAAAGAAATGTTCGGACGAGTGACGGTGAGATGATTCAACTTTCCAACTAATCTCCTATATCTTCCTGGATCAGATAAAGGCTCCCCCTGATTTGATAGAAGTTTGACACTTGGATCCATAAAAGTATCAGCTGGTTTAGCATTCAACAACCCCGTTTCTTCCAAAATATCCATAGCATATTTCCGCTAGGAAATCACCAAACCATCTTTAGATTGGACCACCTCAATTTCCAAGAAGTAGCGCAGTTTACCAAGATCTTTTGTCTGAAATTGATTCGAGAGATGTTATTTCACCTGGAGTATTCCCTGTTGATCACTACCCGTTATGACGATATCATCTACATACACAATAAGATAGATGCACCCTTGGAATGAGTGACGATAAAAAACAAAATGGTCAGCTTCGCTGCAGACCATACCAAACTGTTGTACTACAGTGTTGAATCTGCCAAACCAAGCTCGGAGATTGTTTAAGACCATAAAGAGACCTGTGTAGCCTACAAACCATATTCGATGACTCCCCTTGAGCAACAAACCCAAATGGTTGTTCCATATATACTTCCTCTTCAAGATCACTGTATAAAAAGACATTTTTGATGCCAAGTTGATGAAGAGGCCAATGCCGAATGGTTGCAATGGCTAGAAGAAGTCTGACATATGTCATCTTGGCTTCAGGCGATAAGGTATCACTATAATCCAAATAAAAAATCTGAGTGTATCCTTTGTCTACCAAGCGAGCTTTAAACTGATCGATCTTATCATCTGGTCCAACCTTCACTGTATAAAACCAACGACAACCTACTAAAGATTTCCCAGGGTGAGATAATGCTTCACCTGAAGTTTTAGGAATAGAAACAGAAGACAAAGAAGACAAACAAGTATTTAGTGTGCCAGGTTCCCTGGAATGATGGGGAATAATGACATATGGGACTTCCGAAAGATGTGTGTGAGTGCTTTCCTAAAGGGGTTTCGGAATTACTTGGTTGGACTCTAAATATGGAATAGACTCAAAGAAGGTAACATCGGCTGATACGAGGTATCGTTGTAGAGTAGGTGAATAACAACGATAACCCTTTTGGGATCGGTGATAACCAAGAAAGATACACTTGAGTGATTGAGCTGATAGTTAATCAAGTCCAGAAGAGATATTGTGTACAAAACATGTTAACCCGAAGACTCGAGGAGGAATTGGGTGAAGGGGAAAGTATGGAAACAAGATTGAATGTGGGATTTTATTATTAAGGACAAATGAGGGCATTCGATTTATAAGGTAACATGCCGTGAGCACGGCATCTCCCCAAAATCAGAGAGGAACATTACCATGAAGAAGTAGTGTCCGAGTGATTTCTACAAAATGTCAATTTTTGCTTTCGGCTGTCCCGTTTTGTTGAGGTGTATGAGGGCAAGATGTTTGATGGAGAATACCATTGGATGATATAAAATTTTGAAATTGTTGGGATAAATATTCATATGCATTGTCACTTCTTAACGTACGAATAGACAAACCAAATTGGATTCTTATTTCCCGATAAAATTGTTCAAAAATAGAAAACAATTCAGATGTGTTCATTAAAAATAGCCACGTGCAACGTGAAAAATCATCAATAAAAGTTACAAAATACATATACTCAAAAGTAGACTCAGTACACGAGGGATCCCAAACATCGGAGTGAACTAAAGCAAAAGGGGACGAGTCCGTTTATTGACTCGATCGAAAAAGTGACTACGAATATGTTTCTCTAACTGACAAGACTCACAATGTAAAGTGGATAATTTAGATAAACTAGACACCAATTTTTATAGTTTGGGAAGACTTGGATGACCTAACTACGCATGTATAGTGAGTGGAGAATTTATGGTGGAGCATGTGGTAGATGACGTAAAGAAGTAGTAGATGCCTTGAGACTCACATCTGACGTCAATCGTCTGTCCCGAAGTTTGATCCTGCAAGGTAACGTTACTGTTAGTAAAGGTGATAAAACAATTAAGGGACCGAGTTAAACAACTGACTGACAGTAAATTAAATGGGAAATTAGGTACGTATAGGATAGAAGTAGCAGAGAGAGTTGGTAGAATTTGAATAATGTCAATCCCTTGAGATCGAATTTGAGAACCATTTGCGGCAGTTATACTAGGTAAGAAACCAGAGGTAGAGAGGGAAGAGAAAAGATCTTTATTATCGGTAACATAATCAGACTCACAAGAATCGAGGACCCAAGGACTAAGAGGGGATGATTGAGAGAAGCAAATAGATGAATTACCAGTGTGCGCAACCGAAACCGTGGAACCAGAGTTCTAATTAGTCTGACACCACAAGAGAAAATCCTCGTAGCTTGGCGTAGAGTTCTAAAGAGAATGTGAAGTCTGCAGAGTGTTTGGGTGATCGATTAATGCAACTTCCAGCAACGGTCAATAGTATGCCCAAGCTTGTTATAATGGTAACACTTGGGATGAGGTTTGGATATGGATGACCTTCCTTGAAAGCGATTATGATTGTTGCCAAGAGATACAAGGGCAACAGTGTCACATGGTGTCAGAGCAGCAACAGATGGAGGTGAAACCGGACCAAAAGAATATGGTGTAGCCAAGCAAAACAGTTGTTCACTAACTGTATCATAGTTAAGAATAGTAGTACCTGATAAAAGTTGGTTACCAACGGACTCAAGCTTTGATGGTAGTCCGATAAGTGCATGATCATAAAAAATTTACTCTATTGTTCGGCATGAGTTATTGCGTCTTTCGCATAAGGCATTAAGGTGGTGTAATTTGTTTTCAAAGCATCAAGTTTACTCAAATAGGCTTGCATATCCATATTCCCCACCTTCAGAGTGTTGATTTTGCGGATGACACTATATAGACAACGAACATCGTTGAAGAAGACTTTTTTTGGCCTTTTCCCAAACCTCATAGCAAGTGGAGAAGGCTTGGTATTGTGCTTGGAGATTAGGTGTTATGGAAAACCATAGCACAATGCACAGCGACGCATCGATTTCCTTCCATTTAGCAAGTTCGGCGACGGGGACATCATCCACTTTTGTTAAGTAATCTTCCTATCCCTAACCATAAAACCACATTTTGACAGCACCGACCCATATGTTGTAGTTTGATGAGCCGGTTAGCTTTTCACATGGCATAAGGGGAACTTTGGTAAACGAATCACTGAAACAAGAATCAGTGTCTCCCATGGCTTGGACAACAAAAAATAGAGTAAAATCAGGGTTGTTTGGATTGGAGCACCGTTTTCCGTGAGTCAAAAAGTAAAACGGAGGCCGGATCTAGAACGGGGGGCAAGGTGAGTAAGTCATCGGAAAAATGGTCGGAATCAACCGTTGGCACGCGCGGGGAAGCGGCGGCGCGTGAGGCCCACGCATAAGGAGACGAGCGGCGCGTGGGGGCGTGCGCGGGTGACTGACGGCAGGAAAAAGGACGACGGACGGATTGGAGGGTGGCGAGTCGCATGGTGGGATCGATTTTCCGAAACGTCGCCGGAAGTTTTGCTGGAACAGTAACGACGGTAGTGTGGTTACAGGAGAATTGTGAAAAGTAATAGGCAAACCAGAGCGATAACACGGTTTGTAAAAAAAAAATCTCACCGGAAGAAAGAATTGTCTCTTAATAGGCTCTGGATACCATGTCGAAATAAACGAGACTAAGAGACATTTAGATTAAACCGTGTGTTGAATAGCACAGCAAAAGATGATTTATATAGGAAAAAATACAAATCGTGGTAATAATTACATAGATATCCTACTCTATTCTAAAATATACTAGGGAATATTCTATTATATATATATATATATATATATATATATATATATATATATATATATATATATATATATATATATATATATATATATATATATATATATATATATAATATATATAATCGACCGTATATGACAGCAATGTGTTTGGATGAAAGAAAATGTGATAGATAAGTGAATTTCGAATCTAGACTCAGTGGTAATCGGTTACTAGTAGTTGGTAATCAGTTACTTGTGAAAAAAATGAGTTTTGGGGCTATTTTTCGTGTCTGTAACCGGTTACCACTATTGTGTGAAGAAATGCATAATTGAAATTGGCATAACTTGAGTTTTGTAACTCGGTTTGCGACGCGGTCGGAAGCATTGGAACGCTAGCACCGAGAGCTATAACATAGTGGAACTTTCATTGTTCTTATTCCACTTCAATTCCCCATTTGGTCCAGTTACCCCCACCATAGGATGTCGGACGTGCACTTACCATGTGGCATGTAAATGGTATAGCTTAGGTGAAACAGGTTTAGGGAAAGCTTCATATAACACTCAATTAACTTAGAGGGCTATGACATAGTGGGAGTTGTGTTCTTAACTTCCACTATGTTTTCCTTGATTTGTCCGTTGTGTTCTGTTCTGAACAATCGGGTGTGCGCTCTATTATACGGATGTAGTGAATGAACGGGCTCGAGCTTATAGGCGTATACTATTCGAAATTCACTAGTATAATCGGTAATGAACATGTGTGTAATTATTCTCTGAAATGGTTAATGGTGAGAATAAATTATGGGTTGAATAATTACATGTTAACCATAGTGAGGTGTCCTGTCAGTGGACGAACTCGTGAATACTACTCTTGTCGATAGGTCGATAGAGGATTGGAATCTACCGTAGTGTAATTCCGCCATTATTCCTACCGTGGGAAAGGAATGAGCGTAACCTCATTTTCTTCGTACTTTAAAGTAAGACTAGATAAGGATAAGGAATTCTCCGTCGAGAGATTTTCTCCGTTCTCCTGTAGGATATGGAATCCCCGTATTTAGATTTCATCGTGTCTGCTTCTACAGGATAAGGAATGACCAAGAAGGCATTCCTCAGTCTATGTTCTCCTATAGGATATGGAATTCTCGTATTTGGATTCTACCGTGTCTGCAGCTACATGATAAGGAATGGCCATGAAGGCATTCCTCAGTTCTCCTTATCTGGGCAGCGGGTCTGAGATATCAATGAGGGTATCATACAGTGTATATAACACGTAGTTCCCTTTGTTTATCGGGCATAGAGGATAGTATACCGTATACTCACGAGTTGTGTAAAGATGTGTCTGCTTCGATGGTAGTATCTTAGTAGAGTACGAGTGTGTAGTACATTAATCTATCTAAGATCAATATACCCTATAGATTCGAGTGAACTCATAAGATAGGAGGGCTCACTGAGATTTAGTAATCTCACCCCAATGTTGTTGCTTATTTTTAGGTATGCTTTAGAAGATGGAGGATTTGCGAGAAGACTCAAAGATCGAAAGTCTTGGTGACTGATGGTTATCTTTCTGCTGCACTACCTAGTTATTTGTTTTGAAACACCTGATGTACTATTTCTTATGTGTTGTACATATTGTTATAATAATTTTTAAGGTGTCATTTATTTTATGAGTTTCAGTATCAAAATTAACATTTTATGTAATATGATCCTAGGCAGTGTTACGTGAGGTATTTTCAAAGACCACCCATTGATTGAACGATTGAAAGAGAAAAAAAATAGAATGTATTAAACACAAGCCCACAAGCTAAACAAGAAAAGGAAGAAAAACAAAAAATATACCAATTAATTTTATTAATATTTTATTTATTTTTTGTTTGATACTTATGAACTATTGGGGTTATTATTTTATTGAAATTTTGTTCAGCCTAACATAATTATTATTATTATTATTATTATATATTATTATTATTATTATTATTATTTTTATTACTATTATTACTATTATTATTATTATTATTTTTTATTATTATTTTATTATTATTTATTTTATTTATATTTAAAAAATATCTTTTCTAACTTAAATAGATTAATTTTGTTAAATAAAATTTTCACTATTAAGATGCATTTAAAAAAGATTAATTTGTTAAATAAAATTTTCACATAAAAAATTTATTCTATATAATATTTTAAAAACTGGTAATTATTTATATCCTTAAAGGATGATTTTTAAAAATGCATTAAACATAACTTTAATTTTATATATAATATTTATTTGAAAATCTCTTATTCAATAATTAATACCAAATCAAATACTCTCTCCTTCCTAAAATAATTATCACATTTTTAATATTATTTATAACAAAATAATTGACTTATTTTTAGTTTTCAATGAAATTTTAGTCCTTTCATGTATCCCTCAATTAATACCTATAATTTATTATGAGAAATGCTCATATGATATTAATTTATACACTCACAACCGTATTTTATACAATAAATACATACTTATTATTTTTTAATAATCTTTTCTCACATTGTATATGTGCAATACTAAAAGAGTTGTATCGGTACGGTATAGTTCGCATACAATGTAATAAATTGTTATCAGCGTAGCAATACTCATTTACTATTTCTCTCGCATTATATTAATATTAATTAAAATACACCAATATATAATTAGGATAAATTGATAAAATTAATATTCTCTTTTTTATTTATTATATTTTTTAATTTATGTAAAAATATTAATTATGACATTTATTTTGAGATAGAGTGAGTAACACTCGAATGAGTCATTAAAACTCTTAATGACTCTTTGGATCAGATTTTCTAACTAGTAAGCAAACACATATGAGGAATCCAACCATTTCTTTTTAACATTCTATTAGTACTTTACGTGGAATTTATTTTCAAAATGAGAGACCCATGTAGCGATTTATATGGATCAGTTTGGATTGAATTTAGTCAAAATCATGACTCAACTCATACATAGTATATTAGTTTGGGTGAGGTAAAATAATCACTCACAACATCATTAAGCCGATTTGGATAAGACCACAAATTTATGGGTTGAATTGAATTGGATAGTGGGTTATCCAAAAAAAATATTCCTAATATAATTATAAATGATTTGTCACATTTTTTTCTAAATAAATAATTGTACCTATTATCATTTTTTAAAACATCAAACAAAAAAATTCATTATAAGCACATTTAAAAAAAAATCAAAGTTACGTTATAGTAATATCAAGAATTATAAAATATTTATAACTTACAAAAATTAGCACCAAAATAATCAAATTCCAACCTCTTAAATAAATTAAAATTATTATTTATAAAATAAATGATATTCAAAAGGTTGTAATTGAAGCAATCAAAATTAATGACATCAATGTCATTACTTATCAAAATATAAAAAATAGTCATTCAACAACCCGTGGATTTTGTAGATTGGATATGAATTTATCCATAATTCAATTATTTTAAATGATTTTTTATCTTTAAAAATTGTATTCCCTGAGTGATCCGATCCAACCATTTTTTTTATCAGTTTGAATGAATTTTATTAAATTTATTGAATTTATCCCACTCATATAGACCCCTAAACCATGTATGTTTTAACCCATAAGAGTATTAAAGAGAGGGATAGAAAGAGAATGTTCCAATAACTCCTCTACCGATATTAATCATCATCAAAACTAAATCATACTAAGCAAAAGAAATTGTTTTACTTCTTCATTTCTGATTTCTATTCTTTCTACTCACCACCACCCTCTTTCCAACAAAAACTCACTTGCACCGTACTACCCAATCTCAAAATGATGAAGCCAAATTCAGCACCACTCACACCCTCTAACACAACAAATTTTTTAACAATCTAAATTTTGATTTAAAACTTCTTTTTAAAGAACCTGGTGGAGATGAAGAAGTTATTGTAAACTCTATGTTTCCTGATAAATACTCATTACACATCAAACATATAGATTTAGATACCCTTGTATTTTTATTTATTTATAAAATCTCTATTCATGAAGAAATCCCCATTTTTATGATATCTTAGTTTGAAACTAATATCTGAATCCTAATTTTACGAGAAATTGCATCAGATTCTAGATTTTGATGTCAAAGATTTTATAAGGAATTGCACATGATTCCACTCTTATGGTCGAATTTCTCAAAGATTTTGTTTTTTTTGTATGGTAATAAGGTTGTTAAAATAATTCAAGATTGTGAAGACTCTGAGTTTGCCGTCATTTGCTTTTGGGCTTTTGTTGGTGATGTTGATTTTCAATTTGTTATGTTTCTTGAATGCTTTTGGAATTTTAATTCAAGGTTGTTAAAATATAGTATTAATAGTATTCAATTATAAATACTAAACTAGCAATTTCTTCATAATAGATTTAAACATACCTAAAAAAAAAAACATCTTTTTGAATATGCAATTAGTACTTCAGCTAGTATGGAAGGTGGTTCTCAACTCTATGCGATTAATCCAGTACATTAGCAATTTTCTAATAAACTCTATGCTTGAATAGTCCAATACATTAGCAATTTTCTAATAACAAATTAAATTAAATAACATGTCCACAGACACTTTTTTTTTCTCTTGGAGTTGAATATTTTGTCCTAATCTCTATGATAATGATAAGTCATAAAAATTAATTAAGGTGAGTTCGGATAAACGGGTTTACAGAATAAAAATCTAATACATGAATCAATTATCATCGGATTTAACTGATTTGATTCGATTTTAGTCCGATTTTATTTCAAATTAAAAGAAGGAAGTTTTACCTCATACCCTTACATTTATCCCTATACCCCTACATTTCATAAAAATATCTATTTTATCATTATGTATTTTAAACTAATTTATTATTCTATTTTAATTTTTTTTTGAAAAAAAAATTGTGTACCAAAAGACTTTACAAAAGAGTTCCGATAGTCATTTTTCAAGCATTTTTTAAATATTTTTTGTATACCGAAACATTTTGCAAAAGAATTCCGGTAGTCAATTTTTGTGTACCGGAAGACTTTGTAAAAGAGTTCCGGTAGTCATTTTTCAAGTATTTTTTAAAATATTCTTGTGTACCGAAAGACTTTGGAAAAGGGTTTCGAAAGATAATTTTTATTTATCGAAAGACTTTGCAAAAAAATTCCGGTAGTCATTTTTCAAGCATTTTTTAAATATTTTTTTTTGTATCGGAAGACTTTGGAAAAGAGTTCCGGTAGTCAATTTTTGTGTACCGGAAGACTTTGCAAAAGAGTTCCGGTACTCATTTTTCAAGCATTCTTTTAATTTTTTTTATATACCGAAAGACTTTACAAAAGAGTTTCGGTAGTCAATTTTTGTAAAATCTTCCGATACACATAAAAAAATTTAAAAAATACTATCGAAACTCTTTTGCAAACTCTTCCAATACGCAAAATAAAATTTAAAAAATATCTAAAAATAAAATAATAAATTAGTTAAAGAATAAAATTGATACTTTTTATAAAATAAAGGGGTACATGGATAAATGTAGGGGAATAAATTAAAGATTTCCTAAAAGAAATGTTAGGTCCAAACAATCCAGTATAGTTCGAATTTACCCGACCCACTTAACACCCCTAATAACAAGAGTAATAAATACTATTAATATAATGATTAACACTCAAACAAAACAAAAAAATATAATATATATATATATATATATATATATATATATATATATATAATATATATTATATATATATATATATATAATATACTTGGGTCATAACATGGAGATAAAAAGTGCAACTTCTAAATGGCGGACAAAAATCCTTTAGTCCAGGTGTGCCACCATAATAACGTGCTTGTATAGTTCATTGTTAATATGCATAAGTGATACGTACATGTTTTGGTTGCACAAGTGATTTTGACTATTGGATATATTTATTCATTCATATGAATTCTCAACACATTATTCTTTCATTTTAACTCTGGTGCATATATTAACAATGACATATATCATTCATTCGTCACCCCTACTCACAGGCATCACAGTTTTTTGCCCACGTGAACTATGTCTCTCTCAAATAAAGAGACTTTCTAAATCCACCTTCAGTCACCGGAGTGTTTCCTGGAAACATGTTTCTGGTAGTATATTTTGACAGAAAATACACTGAAAAACACGCTTCCAACAATATATTTTGATAGATTTAAGCATATTGGGATAATACAATGTTAAAATACACTGTAATTATGCTTGCAGCAAGCCATTGCTTACACTCTGCCTCTTACTGTAAAACACTTTCGGTATGTAAAAATACAGAAACCGAAATATCACAAAGCAAGCCATTGCTTACACTCTGCCTCTTGCTGTAAAACACTTTCGGTATGTAAAAATACAGACACCGAAATATCACAATAACAAAGTTAACAAACATTTACTAAATGTTACATCACTAACCCAAAATTCCAGATTACAGAATAGCTGTACTCACCAATAATTGTATACCAATATCTCATTGGGTTTCTTTAAACAGAAACGAGTATATATGTATAGAATTTATTCATTTGTTCCTTATTGAATGATGACTACTGCCCAATAAATAGAAGAGGGCCTAAAAGAGATATATTATAACATACTTGAGCCGAGGGTAGGTTCATGTGATTATTCATAATTATAATAAAACTGTTCTTTCTTCACTGGCTTTCATCTAAAGTACCTACAAGGCATTTCTCCAGTAAGAATTCGGCGTTAACCCAAGCATGGTATTTATCTGTCAAAGGAATTAAGGGAAAGGCTGCAAGAAATTATTCAAGAATATAAACTTAAGAAACAACTGAAAGTTCAACTCCAATTTCTAAATAATATATTTGGGTCATAATTCCAATTCCTCAGGTGAAAAATAACTGTGTACATTTGGATGAGCAGTGAGTTTGGATTTTGTTGAAGTGTAGCTTCTGCCTACATCGTGGTGGCTCACCATGATTTTGCCATTCTCACCGCAAATCCAAGCGCATGCTAAGACATGAGAAAACATGTAAGAAGCATTTATCAAGCTTAACTACCACACCAAATGCAATGCATGCAGAGATCTTTTCAAAGAGAGTGAAGAAACTAAAAGCTATAATTCCAATTATGGTAACATTAGAAAATAGAAACAGACAAATGAAGTAGGCTCACAAACTTAAATCATACAGTAGGGGAATAACAAAAAGGATACTGAATAGAGATGTGCAATCTTTTCCCACAGTTTTCATCAACATATCAACACCTGATTTTTCACCAACCAAATGCATATATAACTTTAACGAAAACAGTGTCAAGTGTCAAGAATAATAATAAAATGTCATATATGAACATGATGATTGAGCTGATAGCTGTACCTCCAGGGTGAAACTTCATATATGGTGATATATTGTAAACACGGCCTTTTAATACAGTCCATATTTCGCCTTCTAATTTATGTTTTCTTACTTCATCCATAGATATAAGTCTTCTGTTTGACTGTCCTTTTAGACCTGGATCAACAAAGATGATGTTAATAAATAGCATCACCTTTTATCCTTAAAATTATGTAATGAAAAGAACTATTATGTTCACAGAAACAAGTGATAACCGAAAACTTGACATACATATACTATATGCAATTAGCATCTTTCAAGTATAGTAAAACTTTTTTGTCAGACATAGAGTTCAGTATAGTAAAAGAATATAGCTTGAAGTAGAAACAATTTGCCTAAATGGACAAGAAAAATAAGATTATTTTACTTCCGACAGTGTAATACCCCAAACTTAACTAAAAGGTACTTAATATTCTATTTTGATGAGGATTAGTGTCAAGTATTGGGAGTTAGAAGATAAATTGGATTAATAGCTTGATTAGTGGAGGAACTAACACCAAGGGTATCTTGATCTTTTCTCACATCCTTTTTATAAGTGGAATGCCAACTCAATTCTCATTCCATCTTCATTTTCCCTTCGTGCCAAACCAGAACCTAAGAGGGGAATTGAGAGAGACAACACGTGAAACTTGGAGCAAAGACCAAATCAGAACCTAAGAGGGGAATTGAGAGAGACAGCACGTGAAACTTAGAGCAAAGAGGAGGAAATCTCAAACTCATCATCCTTGCATGCATCAAGAATCATGCACACTCTTTGAACCTTCATCACCTAAAGGATTAAGCATAATCACTTTCTTCATCTCTCAAAGTCAGAATCTTCTCTTCAAGGTGAGTCCTTTGTTAGGACTTCGGGGTTTTAAGCATCATCACCTTCTTCGTGATCAAGGGAGAGTTTTGTGAATGATGTTTGAAAATAATGTAAATTATGTGATTAGGTGCTTGATTGTGAGTACATGGTTGAATTGCATGATTGATCTTGATGTGTTAGCTTGTTTACCACTTTTGGTGCAGGCCGAAAATCTGCTTTTGATATGCTAGTCTTGATGTTATTATGTTCATAATGCTTATGTGATTGATAACATGTGAAAATGCATAAGGATCATTAGTACAACATGTTTAAGTTGGCGTTTTTATGTTATTGATTCGTGCCTGATGTTAGTATATGTTGAAATAAGTGAGACTAAGAGACATTTAGATTAAACCGTATGTTGAATAACATAGCGGATGATTTATATAGGATGATTTACATAGATATCCTACTCTTTTCTAAAATATACTAGGGAATATTCTATTCCTATATATATACATATGTAAATATCAACACTCCCCCCTCAAGCTTGAGCATATAAGTCAAATGCACCAAGCTTGTTACATATATAGTTGGTTCTGGAACTTCGCAGGAATTTGTAAACACATCTGCAAATTGATCATTAGAGTTGGCAAAGCTTGTGACAATGTCGCATGACTCGATCTTCTCTCGGACAAAGTGACAGTCTATCTCAATATGTTTGGTCTGTGAGGGCAAATATGCCTAGTCCTTATTTTAATGTTGTCAAACATTTCTAATCTTCCACAACGTGTACTTTGGACAGTATCATCATATCATAGAATGCATTCATCCTCTAACATGTTCAAAATATAGGTTCAACGTGTCCAAACATATAGGAACATATCATAGATGTGAATCATGCACTTAATCATAGTAAATATCCAAGGTTCATAAGAGATCGGTTTAAATTGGCCAAAATACATCTCAAAACTCATTTTTGGGAGTTTAAGAACTGTGAGTCAACTCATGACTCGAAGCAAAACTCTCGGGTCTGAACAGGTCGAGTCACAGGTCGACTCAATCGTGGAAAACCTAAATGAGTCGACTCATCCACTTATTGCATCGACTCATTGCCTATTTTCATTTGAACCATGTAGCCACAAGTCTGAACAGGTTGAGTCATAGGTCGACTCAACCCTGTTTGAGTCGACTCATCCTCTATTTGAGTCGACTCATCGCCTGTTTTACTTGAATAATTTTGCCTCGGATCCATACAGGTCGAGTGCCCGCTACTTAGACTTAACTTTCTGCTGTGTAACTTTGCAAAATAATTCTGTTATGTTTGTTATTTGGTTCATGCATCATATAAATATTCAAGTGTCTCTTCTTCAACATTGAACAAGAAAAGTGAAAGAAATACACCAAAGCACTCATCATCTTCATTCTTCATTGTATTTCTCAATAATCACACATAAAAATCTTTGTTGTGCATTGTTGCTGTGATAACGTCCAAATAAGATTGGGTTAATCTTAGTTTGGGTTGAGGCTTTGTGTGGGTTTTTCTTGAATAAAACCATTGGAGTTTTGTCCTCCAAGAATTGGGGGGTTTTTGCACTAACCTTTGCTTCGCAGATTCATCCGAGTGAAAAGTTTGAAGAACGGAAGGTTCGGCCAAACAAGTAACGGTAACCGAAGGATTGTGAAGAAAACTTAGGATTCAAGCGACTTGCGTTCGAAATCAGCCGAGCTGAAGTTTTGGAGAACGTCGCATTCTTGCAATAAGGTAGCGGTAACCGGAGGTTTGTTCGAAGCGCTTGAAGGACTTGGTTCAACTCGAATCAAGGGAAGAGAATAGAATAGAATCTGCAATAACTCTAGGGGTTGATTGGTGGTGATCATTTGTTCTCTTGTATTGACTTTGCAACGTGTTAATAAAAACATCTCAATTCTAGATTTAGAATTGAGGGCAGACGTACCATAAGCAAGGACGATAGGGGAACTGCCTCAACAAATCCGGTCTTGTTCTCTCTATCTCTTAACTCTTTAAATTCTGCATTAATTACGTTTTGCATGAAATTAATAGTAAAATCAATATTGCTTGATTATTGTGCATAGTAACTGTTCGGAAAATTATTCTTATCACTTTGATTGCAACTGAGTAAAATTATGCACATTCAATTTGAGTGAAATTGAAACTTGGTGTGGAGTGCACACCAAGTGTTTGATCAAATTAATCTCACACAAACTTAGTAATATTTTACTTGATCGCTTATTGTGTTTAAGCATTATTAGAGGTAATGATATCAAGGATTATAATGGTTGATTGATTGATTTAGATAGTGGTTGATAATCTCTATCTTAGTAATTCCATTCGGTTTCACGCATATTCGATCTTTCCATTAACAGATCGTTTAGACGATTAAAATCTAGAGTGCTTCCGCAACCGTTGAAAACATTTTTAAAAAGCACTAAATTTCAAAAACTGGTCTATTTAACCCCCTTCTAGATCGGTACTATCGTCTAGCAGATGGTATCATGAGCGCCGGTTCATCTAGTGCTTCGCATATAACTTTTTAGAGAATGAGTAACGATCCTAAAGGGGCGTACAATAGGTCGCCTATTTTTAGCGGCGCCTATTTTTACCAGTGAAAACTATAGTTATTGGAAAGATTGTATGTGTATCCATATCAACTATATTGATAGGAAAGTATGAAAAGTCATCCAAGATGGTCCTATGGAAATAACCATGACCAATGCGGATGGTTTTGTTATACCTAAACCTGAAGCACAATGGAATAAAGAAGATGAGAAAAAGTATAGCTACGATTGGAAAGCCAGAAATATGCTCATTGTCGCCTGAGGTGTTGATGAGTATTATAGGGTTTCCCATTGTACTAGTGCTAAAGCTATGTGGGACTCATTGCAAATTACCCATGAGGGAACCAATGATGTCAAACTAGCTAGAATCAACACTTTAACTCAAGAGTTTGACATTTTTCATATGGAGGATGGTGAAACCATTGCCGATATGCAAAAGAGATTTTCTCATCTAATCAATCGGTTAAATACTCTTGGTAGAACTACCCCTAATGATGTTGCTACTAATAAAATCTTAAGATGTCTTAACAAGGATTGGCTACCAAATGTTACCGCAATTAAGGAAGCCAATGATCTAAGAACATTGGGCATGACAACATTATTTGGCAAGCTTCAAGAGCATGAGCAAGAGCTCATGAATCTTGAGAAACATGAGAAGAGTCATAAGAAGGAGAAGAAGGAGAAAGATAAGAACACCGAAAGGAAGTTTATCGCTTTAAAGGCTTCAAGATATAAGTCATCTACCAATGATGCGTGTGAGAATGAATCAAGTGATGATGATAAAGATTCGAATGAAGACATGGGGCTGTTCGTGAGGAGGTATAATCGATACCTTAGAAAAAATGAAGTCCAACATTCGGATAAAAATCTTGTCAACTATAGAAGACAATCAAAATTCCCGAATCGAGAGGAAGGTAAGACAACTAAGTCGAAAGGATTATGCTTTAATTGCGGAAAGGTCGGTCACTATAAGTCGGACTGTGCCTTATTGAAGAAAGACAAAGGAAAAGACAAACGCCACAACGAAGCTAGCAAAGCTAGAAGAGCATACATTGCATGGGAGAGCGATAGTGAGCCCTCTGTAGCACCTCAAATTTGCACCCTACCTTTTGTATATTCATTTCATATTAGGTCATTAACATAACATGGTCCATTGCATAGCATTGCATAGCCATTTGCCCAAGTGCAAGCTCAGTTGACAAATTAGGTCAAACTGGTCAGGAGGATCAGTCAAACGAGCAAGCATGTGCTATTTTCATTGGAACAAAGCCCTATGGTTGATTTATCAAGTTCATATGGTCTAAGGATCATTGTGAAGTGGTTTGGCCAAAGATTGGATGATCAAAGCTCAACAGTCAAGCTGAATTTCTTCGAAAACCCTAGAAAGTCAACTGTGGTCAACTGTGGTTAACTGTGCCTGATTTTATGGATTGGAAGGTGTGAGATGGTTTGAAAGGCCTCATTCATGTCCATATAAGTCTCATTTGACATATCAAAGACCAAGGTTGAAGATTTGGAGGTCAGACAAGAAGTTTCCTAAAATGGCAGGTGACTTGTAATTTCAGCCGCCCAAAATGGAAAGTTTTTCTCCCCAAAATTACTTCATCATACAAGCTTCAAATGGAATTTTGTCCAACATGAAAGTTGAAGATCTTGATATCACCATTCCAAAAAGTCCAAGAACTTGAAATTCCCATGTGTGGTTGGCAAGATATGGTCCATTCATTTTCAGAAAATGTCCAAATTCAAAGTGGCATAACTTTCACATGGAATGGCCAAATTGGATGGTTCTTCTTTGAGCAAACCACATTTGATGTGTGCTATCCAAATCCATCATCACATTTTGCCAAAAGCCTTCACATAAAAAGGTCATTTTTCAAGTGTACCAATTAAAAAGCAAGGGCAAAAAGGTCCAATTTCAAAATTACATGGAATTTTCACATGGGACTTTTTCCAACACATCACAAATGGTATTTGGAACTTGCTTGAACCAAGTTTGGACTGAAAAATGGACTGCATCATGAAAGGGCATATTGGACCAAACACTTGAAAATGCATTACAAGCTCATTATGCTAATTGATCCAATCTTGCTAATCATGATTAAGCTTGGATTAACATGAAGTATAAAGCCTTAATTCTAACAGAATTGGAGGACCAATAATCACTTTTTCAGATCCAATCCAAAAATCATCAAAATTCTCTCAAATTCTCACATTTTTCTTCATACTTTTTTCATTTCTTCATCAAGAATCCTTCGATTTTCTTGCTTTCTTTTGCATTATTCATCATCTGCAGGTGGATTGAAAGGACTGTTGAAGGTTAATTGAGCGAGAATCGAGCAAAAACTCCAGCTGTTACAAGCTTGCTCTCACATGGCAGTTACAAAATTCCACGGATTCATGCATCTTTGAGCTGAGAATTCATCATCAATCACCTTGATAATCAATATTCTCCATCTGTTTTCAAGAATTGGAGCAAAACAGCCACGGATTTCACAGTTGGTTCATCAAGAGGTAAGATTTCAATGTCTTCGATTCTTGCAATTGTTATATGGATTCGATAGTGCTTTGAACATAGAGTGTATTGATGCTTGAATCACTTGATTTCATCCACTAATCACCAAGATATCATAGATTAAAGTTTGCATGACAAGACTTCTTTCGATCGTATCTCTTTGAACGTTAACCTTTAGACATTTTCATGGCCATATCCTTGATCTACGTTGAAAGAGGAAAAGATCCATATATCATTTGTGCATTTTGGTTGAGAATTGGTCGTAAGGAAATCTGGTGATGTTTCTTGATGATGAACGCGATGAACAAGTTCATTTTCTCTCCAAACGCGTGTTTTGATCTTCGTCCGCGTCTGGCCATTCAAAATTGGCGTTTCCCGCCGAAGCAAGCCAATCACGTGCTGCCAGCTCCTTTAATGGAGCGCAGCGTTTTGGCTATGGCGTGTGGTTATTACAATTTTGCCACTGCGCCTATTAAATCCATTTTCATGTTAAATATTTATTTCATTTTCCACAATTAACTTCAAAAAATCACAACAAATCCAATTTTAATCCAATTTGAGTGAGGATTTTTTTGTTAGATTCCAAATTTTGTCTAGTTTTTTTTAGATATGGTAGTCAAAGTTGTGCCTGGAGAATTTTTGACTTTGCCTATTGATCTTGTTCATGTATGCATTTTGTGTATGTTTCATCATTTAATTCATAAAATGATCATGCATTATCCAAAATGAATGAAATTTCACATGCTTGTTCGTGACTCTCTTCTGGTGATTTTTATGTATAGTTTGTGAATTTTGGATTTATGGTTTGCAAGATATGATGTGTTCAAGTTGAGTGTGACAATGTGTGTCACACTAGGTTAGGTCAACTTCATGATTTTATTTGATATGCCTATGCTTTGCCAATTGACCTCAAATTTTGCATGTGATCTCCTCTGTACGTCTAGTTTTGCCATGATTTTTTTGTAGGAATTGTTAAGCCATTTTCTATTTGATTGGGATTTTTGCTTGCTGTTTAGACATTTTAGGGTTTTGCTTGAGTGATTGTCTTCCATGTCTTGTGAAATGCTCATACCATATCATATAAATGTGAAATTTGATGGAGTGATTCATAACATGTTTGAGTTCACTTTGGCTTTGGTCCCATTCATTTCTTAGTTGTTCTCACTGTTTTACATTTGATTGAAGTTGATGCTCATTTTGCTACCATGTATGAGCTTGCTTGGATTTCTGCTGACTTTATGATTTTCATTGATCTACTTCCTTTTGTCCAAATGGCATGAAAATTGATATGTAGCTCATTGAATGTGTCCTATTTAGGCTGGAATTTTTGTGGAATTTATTGAGCTGTTTAGGTATTTGTTTGAGTGATATCATTCTGTTTGCTCATATATGATTCACATTTGCCTAGCTTGACTTAAATTGTGCATGAAATGAATTTGGTGCATAGTTTAGATGTGAGACCAATTGGATTCTCTTTTTAATTGATTAATCTTGGTTTTGATCATGTTTCACTTGCTGTTTTGACTTTTTCACTTCTTTTTGACCCTAGGCTTGTCCTAGTGGTCTTGCATCTTATGTTTGAATGTGATTTTCAGGTTAAGAAGCAAAATACCTTAAGGAGGTGGATTCACATTTGATTGAGTTGTCTCATTTGATCTTGTAGACTAACTTGTGTTGTTTTGTAGGGTGCTTGGCTCCTTGGAGTTGACTTTCACTTTGGTGCATTGGCTTGTGTTTGTCTGTATATAATTAACTGTGAACCATTTGCTGTTTGGTTTGTCTGAGTACTGACTGTATTTGATTGATTTCAGGTACATTAGTTGCTCATATTGCTTTGCTTTGCTTGATAAGCAATTTGCACTGAGGTATAACATTCTTGTCTCCATGTAGTCTGGAAGACCTGGCCTGTTACTTGGCCAGGCACCTGTCTGAAGTCCTCCTTGAGAGGCGATGTTTGTGCTTGTTTACTTTTGTCCCCAAGCAGGTAAAGACCTCCATGAGGAAATGGGCGGATATAAGAGATATGCAATCTATCTCCCGCTATTCTGTTGAGTCGTCCCTCTACTCACACCATTGTGTTGATGCATTGGGGTACAAACCCAAGATCTTGTACAATGTACAGTTGTGTCAGAGTCTTGAGTGTAGAAGGGTTCCTCCTTTCTGAACCCACGCTCCTTTGTCTGAAGCTCTCCCTGGCCAGGGATAAGAGCTGTGAAGTCTTATCTTCACCCACCTTTCCTCAGCTTCACCTTGGCTCTCAATGTCAAGGTTAAGAGCAAAACTCACCCTGTACAGTTGGCTTGCTCTTGCAGCCCCACCCTTGTTTGAACCTCACTTGTGTGCATATAGTGTGTGCTGTTTGTGATTGTTTGCTACTGCTTGTGCTTTAGGATAGGCTTGCTTCCTGTGCAAGTTAGCTAGAAACCTTAACTTAAGGATGATTTTGCATGATAACATCTAGGCTCGAGTCGTAGTCTCCCTAGTTGTGTCTCCCTCTGTTATCTGGTTAGGCTAGTCCTATGTCCCTGCGTAGGGGAACTACGTCGCCCTGATCCTCATACCAGATGAGGTACGTAGGCAGGAGATGAGCAGATCTCTCCGGGCGCCTGTGTCTTTGTCTTGTGTTGTCGTGTGCTTGGAAGCTGATGTAAGTCCATCGAGTGGCATTCGGGTTCTAGTGTGGGTTTGTTGGTTCGGATGCTGATGTAAGTCCAGTGATTGGCATTCGGGCTCCGCGTTTGCCTTTTTGTGTGTGTTTTGGTTCGGATGCTGATGTAAGTCCAGTGATTGGCGTTCAGGCTCCACGTTTGCCTTTGCCTATGTTTATTTTGTGTGCGTGTTAGCCGAGCTACGAATGCTCTGATTCTCCTTCGTCCAAAGGAGATACGTATGCATAGGATGCGATATCCTAGCGAGCATGTGTCGTTTCCCCAGTCCGAACTACTTTGACTCTGATGTCTATGCCTGATAGACTAAGTAGGCCCAGGATGCGATATCCTGCCGAGTCATCCTCGTTTGCTTTCTTGTGTCTCTTTCAGCCAGTGTGTGTGTGTGAGCAGTGCTTTAGCAACCATTTTCCTTCCTTTTGTGCGTGGATCCCGTCGAGTACGACGGATGCGTAGGGGTGCTAATACCTTCCCTTCGCATAACCGACTCCCGATCCCATTCTCTTTGGTCACGAGACCACGCTTTTTCCAGGTTTACTCTGAGCGTTTCCTTTCCCTCTTTTGGGATAAATAACGCACGGTGGCGGCTCTGTTGTTCTTGTTTTCCCGCCGGTTTTTCGCGTAATGCGACACCCTCAAACGATGACAACTCAAGTGATGAAGAAGAAATTGTCAATCTTTGTCTTACGGCTCATCAAAAGAAGAAAAAGAATGTAAGTCATTCCAAATATGAACATGAGGATAAAATGTCTTATGCTGATTTGCAAAATGCCTTTAGTACTCTACACAACAAGGCCAAGGAAGCTTTTAAACGCTTAGCCTCAAATGAGAAAATTTTCAGTCATTTAGAAAAGAAGATTTCTGACTCCGAAAAGGAATTAGAAACTCTTAAGAAATCTATGATAGAGGCTACTAAAGGCAAAACTGAAGACGATAAGGGATTTTGGTTTAGATGGTCTGGATGTGAAACTTGTCACATTTGGCAAAGAGACCGAACTCTTCAAGCTAAATTAGACAAGGCTTTACAACCTAAAGTTACCTTTTCTATTGATCAATCACATTTTAGAAGTAACATGAATAATCCTTATTAAAAATACACTTATGTGGTAAAGGATCAAGTTAGCAAAAGCAACTATCATCCGAACATAAATTGTCTATATTGCTAAATATCGATTTAGGAGATTTTTAGTTCCTAAGGGCATTTTTAATGGTTTCCCAAATGCAACCAAAGTTTCACTCACACACTAGTGTAGCACCTCAAATTTGCACCTCCCATTTGTATATACATTTTCATTTTAGGTCATTAACATTGCATTGTTCATTGCATAGTCCATCAAGTCATCAGGCAAGACTGGTCAGGAGGTTCAACTGTGCAAGGCAACAGGTGCATTTTCTATGAGATCAAAGCCCAAGGGTTGGTAAAATGAGTTCATGTAACCCAAGGATCATTTTGAAGTGATTTGGTCAAGCATTGAAGGCTCAGAGCTCATTAGTTCATGTGCAATTCATCTGAAACCCTAAAAAGTCAACAGAAGTCAATTGTCAGTTCAACTGTGGATTTGGAGGTGGGAGATGGTTAGAGATGCCTCATTCATGTTCAGACAAGTCTCATTTGACATTTCAAACATCAACATTGAAGAATTTGAGGTCAGATCAAAACTTTCCAAAAATAGTATGTGACCTGTAATTTGAAATTGCCAAAAATGGAAAGGTTTTCAACTCAAGATTACATCATCAAGAAAGCTTCAAATGAAATTTTGTCCAACATGAAAGTTGAATATCTTTCTCTCCCATTTCCAAAAAGTCCAAGATCATGGATTTATCATGTGTGGTTGAAGAGATATGGATCAATCTTGGCCAAGTGGGGTTTGAACTTCAAATGAGCATAACTTTCAAACCAAAAGTCCAAATTAAGTGGTTCTTTTTGCATTGTTCTTGTTTTGACTTATGCTTTCCAAATCATGCATTACATGCCATGCATTATCATCACATAATCATTTGGAAATTCACTTGATTTTTGGAGGGAAAATTAAAGTTTAAAATTGGTGCATTGTTCACACATTCTACCATGACCATTGGCTCCAAAATGACTTTTTGAGTGAAATTCAAGCTAAACTCGTGCACTGTTCATTCATGATTCCATGCATAGAGGTGAAATATCAAATTTGCATATACACTTCTTTTTGCTAATTCTAATTACCATTGCCTAAACCTGATTAGGAGAGTGATTAGGGAGAAGTATATAACACTAAGCATAACTGTTTTCAGCTAACCACAGTCACAATTCTCAGATCTAGATCCAAATCACAAAGTTTTCTCTCAAATTTTTCTTCAATTTTTTCCAAACAAGATCTATTTCTCTTGATCAATTCATCATCTGGAGGTATTATGGAGCAAGTTTGAAGGAAGATCCAAAGGAATTCGTGCAGTTTTGAAGCAGCTTGAAGCTTGAACTCAACAATGGTGGATTCAGATTTTTGAGAGATCGCGTGCAATTAATCCTCAATTCTTCATCCAATCAATCATACAAGCATACTGGAGGAGCATTGAAGCATCACAAGGCCTTGGATCCATCGAATTTCAGTTTTGCACTTCAAATAGGTTCCAAATCAATCCTCTTATTTCTCAATTTCATTATGCTATTGTTGTTCATCTTTTGATGCTGGTTAATCTGAGCTTTAGATCATTGAAATCCATGCAGAATTGAGTGAGTTAGGTCAAGTTAAAGATTCATGCATGAAAATAGATTGCTTCGATTCTCCTTGTATGTGTTGATTTAACCTTAGCTATGCATTGATTCGTGCTCCTTGTTGGAAGATCTACCTATTGATGTGCTTATTGTTGAAATCTGAGAAAGTTGTTCTTGAGCATGCGTACTGTTCATGATGAACATGATGAAGCTGATGAAATTTCGTTCCCAAGCCGTGTTTTGATCTTTCCAAATGAGTTTTCTGAGTTTTGCATGTGTTTGTGTAAAAACGCGCATGTACTGGATCACGTATGCATCCGCATGGCAGTATGATTGGCTAGCATTGCTTGACCGTGCCACATAGGATTAGTGGAACGGTGCGTTTCAAGGCCAAGGCGCGCTCGTTTGAATTTCGCTTCAGTTTGATTCCCAGCTATCACATTATTTCAAATGCCTTGTATTATTTTCCACTTCCCTCCATTATTTCCATGTGCTTGTTTCATCTTTTTATAATTTTTTCTCCATCTTTAAAAATTCATATCTAATCAAATAATGCTCCAAAAAATATGAGGGTTTTTGCATTGCATTCCTTATTGTCTCTATTATGTTTTGAACATTTTTCCATAAATTGTGCATGGCTGGAATTGTTTTTGTGCTAGGGAATGTGAACATGTATCATATCTTGACCTTGCCTTGCTCCTTCATTTGTGAAATGCTGAGATTTTATCCAATGCCTATGAAATTTTTCATGCTATAACTAGACTCTTGGCTTGACATTTTGGTGTTGAGTTGGTATTTTTATCTTTCACCATTTCTGTTTTATGATCATGTTAAGGTAGGTGTGACAATTTGTGTCACACCTTGTGATGTTCATCTTGATTGATTTGTTCGCCATGCTAAATGAATTCCAAATGCTTTGATTTTTTGTATGATGCTTTATATGGAGGTTGTGAATGCTCAAGATTTTTGGTGGAATTTTTGAGATCATTTCTGATTTAATTGAGATTTTTCATTCTGGATGGTCATATTTGAGCTTTTGAATTGTCTTGATTTTCATTTGATCATGAAATGCTTGTGGTTTATCCAATGAATGTGAAACTTTGCACACTATTTCTAGACATGTTGAAGGTTGTTTTGGCTTTGGTTTGGAGTTTTTACCATGATTCATTTCTGTTTTAGGCTTATGTTAAGTTGGTGTGGCAATTGGTGTCACACATGTGCTTGTTGTGCTTATCTTGACTTATGCAATGTGATTGCCATGCTTAATGTTGTCCAATGCCTCTAATTTTTTGTGTCATGATCATGTTGTATGTCCTGTTTACTCATGAATTTTTTTGAGATTATTTGAACCATTTTTGAATTAATGTGCATTTGTTCATTCTGATGTCACAATGTGGTTACCACTTGCATATCTTGCCATATTTGGTTCATGAAATGAATTTGGTTGATGATATTGATATGGGACCTTTTGGATTGTGTTCTTGATTGATTGAAGTTGCTTCATGTTAAATTTCATGTTCTGTTTTGAATGTTTGACCCTCTTTTGACCCTAGGCTTTGACCTAGTGGTTTGGACTCACTGTTTGGATTGTGGATTTCAGGTTAAGAAGCACATTGCCATGATTGAAGTGGTTCACTCTCTTGAGTTGATTAAGTGGTTAATATTGACTAACCTTGAGTTGTTTTGTAGGTTTTGAGACCAAGTGGCTTAATAGCTTGTGCTTTGCTCACTGTTGCATTGCTTGCTTATCTGTCTGATTGTGTGATTGACTGTCTGTTTGATTGTTTGACTTGTATACTGATTGGGTTAGATTTTTTTCAGGTACATAAGTTGCTTTGAGTTCTTTTGAACTTTCTTTTGCTTTGCTTGGTTGCTTAACCATTTGAGGTATAACTCTCTGACTTCATGTAGTCTGGAAGACCTGTCTTGTTACTTGGGCAGGCACCTGTCTGAAGTCCTCCTTAAGAGGCAATGCTTGTGTTTGTTTATCTTTGTGCCAAGCAGGAAAAGTCCTCTTATGAGGCAATTGGCAGATAAAAGAGATGTGTAGTCCATCTCCTGCTATTCAGTGTGTCATTCACTTTGCTCACACACCATGTGTTGATGCATTGTGAATAAGAACCCAAGATCATGTTGAGTCAGTCATCTATGGAGAAGAGTTCCTACATTCTGAACTCCCACACCTTTCTATTTTGAGTCAAGCTCTCCCAGGCCAGGGATAAGAGCTGTGAGGTCTTACCCTCACTTCCCATTTCATCATCTTCACCCTAACTCTCAATGTTAGGGTTAAGAGCTAACTACACCCGATTCCAGTTGGCTTGTGTTTCACAGTCTAACCTTGTATGAGCCCATTTGTTTGCATATAGTGTGTGTGCTTGCTTGTTGTGCTTGTATGACTTTGCTTGTGCTGTTTAGGATAGCTTGCTTCCTGTGCAAGTTAGATAGAAACCTTAACTTAGGGATCGTATGCATGACAACTTCTAGGCTCGAGTCGTAGTCTCCCTAGTAGTTTGTGTCTCCCTTTGTCTCTGGTTAGGCTAGTCTTTTTTCCTTGTGTAGGGGAACTACGTCGCCCTGATCCTCATACCAGATGAGGTACGTAGGCAGGAGATGAGCTGATCTCTCCGGGCGCCCTTTTGCTTTTTCAACCCCCTTTGTGTGTGTTGGAGTCTGACGTAAGTCCAGCGATTGGCAGTTGGTTTCCTGTGTGTGTGTTTGTTGGTTCGGAGTCTGATGTAAGTCCAGCGATTGACATTCGGTTTCCATGTTTGCCCGTTTGTGTTGGAGTCTGACGTAAGTCCAGCGATTGGCAGTCGGTTTCCTGTGTTGGTTTTGTTTGGCGTGCATTAGCCGAGCTACGAGTGCTCTGATTCTTCCCCGGTCAGAGAATATACGTATGCATAGGATGCGACATCCTAGCGAGCACGTTTCCCCTGTCCCGAACTACGTCGACTCTGATGTCTGTGCCTGACAGACTACGTAGGCCCAGGATGCGATATCTTGCCGAGTCATGTTTCTCTTGTCTTTCTGTGTTTCCTTCCAGCCTTGTGTGCAGTTTGTGATCAGTTTCTTTTTAGCAACCTTATCCTTTCTTTTGTGCATGGATCCCGTCGAGTACGACGGATGCGTAGGGGTGCTAATACCTTCCCTTCGCATAACCGACTCCCGATCCCATCTTTCTCTGGTCGCGAGACCATGTCTTTTCCAGGTTTACTTAGAGCGTTTCCTTTCCCTCTTTTGGGATAAATAACGCACGGTGGCGGCTCTGTTGTTTCTTGCTGGTCCATCTTCCCTAAGCGAGTCTCTCCTAGCGCTCTCTAGGATAGGGTTTGGTTGCTTTTTGCTGTTTCATTTATTGCATTCATTTATTTATTGTTTGCATTTATGTTTACATTTATGTTTGCATTCATCATTTTTATCTGTTCATCTGGTTGTGCTGTGTTTGTCTCTCTGTTGGGGTGGGAGTTACATGAGGTAAAAGGCCCAATACCCAAGCTATGAGTGAAGTCTAGGACACCTAGGAATAGAGTGATTCATGGGAAGCGGGTGGTATTGCGCCACTTAGCGGAACATTGATATCACGAGCAGTTCAGACTCCGATGGGGTATTATCGTTACATACTTCGGGTGTGTATATGATGATATTCTATGAAAGGGTTATTTATGCTACGTTTCTTTCGACCTTACCCTGGCCTAGATGACACCCGTGAGTGGGGAGGGAATGATCATCATTTGCAGGTACAGATGGTGACTATGGTTCAGATGGACTTATGGATATCTATCTCTGACACGCCGGAATTCTGTCTGTGATATCTATCAGCGGGTTCCGTTTATTTCGGATCCCCGGGTTGAATTTGAGGACACTTGTTCAGAGGATCTGGTTGTCATCCGTTCAGTGGATTTCCTGTGATGATAGTGATATATCCCCCGGTTTCGTTTATTTCGGAACCTCCCAAGTTGGATTTATGGTTACTCGGGCCCTCAGATGATTGTGATCAGTTCAGAGACCGGTCTAGTACAGTTGATCCTCAGATGACTTGTAAGATGGCACAGCGACCTGCCTGCATGCATTTGCATCATTCCCATTTCGCATTCATCTGCATTTAACCCATGTCTATCCGTACTCAGGGTCAGTTTTTGATTGAGTTTCTGGTCGAGAGACATCCGGATGTCAGAATGTTGTTATTGAAATATTATCCGTCTCAATGAAGCTAGAATCAAAGGACATTCCTCACACGGATAGACATTGCATGTGTGAGTCATATTAACCTGTTTGCTGTTTTGTAGGTGTCAGTATCTAACCGGTGCGCATAGCTCTTCCATTCAGACATACTGCCAAACTCAACAAACTCAGACTGATGAATCCACCCAACGCCGACATTCTCGAATTGAAAGAGATGATGAAGGAGTTGTTCAAAGTCGTGCAAGGGCTCGCTTTGGGGCAGAAGGCAATAGCTGAGAGGTTGGAAAGGATTGAGGAATGGATGATAAAAGAGAAAGTTCAGGGAAAGGCTCCGTCATCCGTAGTAAAGAAGTCCTCTGGCAGTGGTCAACCCAACAAGGAGGTCGAATCAGGTGGTGTGCAAGCCAAGAAAGAGCACGGTAAGGATCGTTACCACCCTTATGCTGCCACTGTAACCACTCCCGTTGGTAATTCATCTGTACAACAGCAACAACCACCACCTCAACAGAAGGCGCAGAAAGCTAAGAGCCAAGTGAAGAAGGGGACGGATCGTCAGTTCGATAAGCCGCCCGTGACTTATACCCTTCTGTTCAAGAGGTTGAGGGATCTTGGGTTAGTTCGGCCAAGGATATTGATTCCTGTAGAACCGCATCAGAGGCCTGCAAATTACGATGAGAATGCCAGGTGCGAGTTCTATTCTAGGACATCAGGACATAACATTGAGGGTTGTAGAGCTTTCAAGCACGTCGTCCAGGACATGGTGGATTCTAAGGCCATCAGTTTGGCGCCAACACTGAATGTTAACCCTAACCCCGTGCCAGGTCCCATGGGGGTGGAAGTGATGTCAAAGGACAAGAGAGGAACAGATGTGCCTGAGGGGAATCAGTTGAAAACTTCAGTGTCTGTGGTCTCAAAACATCTGATGAAGAGTGGAGCTTTCCCTAGTATTGATAACTGTTGTGCGACTGTCGCCACAAATGGGTGTGCAATGATGAGGGAGGCGACTCAGAAGATGTCGGAAGTAGAAATGGACGGTGGAAAATTTGAAACACTAGGTCAGGCAGTTGAAGCCGTCAAGGTGGAGAATGCCATTCTAGTTGAGAAAGAGAAGAAGCTGTCCATTTCTTCTTACAAACAGGCCATGGAAGTGGTGAAGAACGGAGAAGCCCTAGGCTGGGGAAAGATCATAGACATTATGGTGAAGGCGGATATGTTCGGGGTTGGCTATCAGCCAGACCAAGAGTCGTCTAGACAAAACAGAGGACGTCGTCCACCGTTAACATTCGTTAGTGCCGGAATGCTGGATCCAGGTCACGCCTGTACAGTGGGTGAAGAGATCGACAGTGACCGCGAGCTTGAGTCGTGGATAAAGTCGTGCGTACCAGGGAACTGGAAGGCCTCAAAGATCGCCACGGTCACTCATCCTGAAGTGTAGTATTTCTGTTTTTCAATTTTGTTTGCATGAAAGCCATACGTTTTGCCCGAAACGTAATGGTCCATTGTAAGGGCCATCTCATGTGTTTCATTGTGCAACATTTTGCATCATTAATAAATGGATGTTTTGTGATTAAAAGCGGTGCTCCCTGTTTTTCATTTATTTTTGCAGTTTAAAAATAAAAATAAAAATGGTAATGTTTATTTTCATTTTTTCTTTCCTTTTGATTTGTCTTGTTCCGACTTCAAAAGTGACTATCCTCCTAATCTCATTGATAACAATTCGGTTACACCTCTGTATGACTTTGACGATCCACTCTATCATGCCGAAGAAGAAGGCGAAGAAGATTGTGATCTGTTGTTGAAATAAGAGGAGAAGGTGATTCAACCGCACGAGGAGCGATTCAAGATTGTTATTCCAGACACTGCCGAAGTCAGAAAGGAAGTGAAAATTGGGGCCGCTTCAGAGGCGAGTCTAGAGCAGAATGGTAGCTCTGTTGAAAGAGCATGTGGATACCTTCGCCTGGTCGTGTCAGAATATGCCAGGGTCGGGTACCAATGTCGTTATACGCAAGCTACCATGGAGAGAAGACTGTCCCCTAGGGAAGCAGGACGCCGATGCCACGTATCAGAGTGACTTTGTTTCATGATATGATTCATCGTGGAATCAAATGCTATGTTGATGACATGATAGCAAAGTCCCAAGCAGAAGAGGGGCATCTGGTGGACCTGGCCAAGTTGTTTGACTGGGTCGAGACAACTCAGACTGAGGTTGAGTCCGAATCAGTGCAATTGTGGAGTGCTGTCCGGTAAGTTGCCGAGGCTTATTGTGAACGAAAGAGGAATCGAGGTCGACCCTGCTAAAAAAAAAAAGAAAGAAAAGAAAAGAAAAGGGAAAAGCAATGCAAGAAAGGCCTGAACCGAAAAAAGCAAACGGAAAAAGAGCAAACGGTCAGGTGGATAATGATTGCCAAGGGGCATTGAAAGATAAAAAAAAATAAGTTGCAGGAACCTCTGATTCTGATGCCTCCTGTGGAAGGAACAACTGTTAATCTGGTACTTGACAACCCTCTAGGAGTCTACGAGGTGCGTATTGTGTCAGCATGACGAGTCTGGTCGAAAAGAGCATGCAATTTACCTTAGCAAAAAGGTTATCGACTGTGAAAAAATACATTCATTGCTCGAGAAAACTTGCTGTACTTTGGCATAGGCTGCTCGCCGACTGAGACAGTATATGCTGGTTCATACCACTTTGTGAATTTCAAGATGGATCTGATCAAGTATGCGTTTGAGAAGTCAACATTAACCGGACGGGTTGCGAGAGGGCAAATGATGTTGACTGAATACAATATTCAGTACACCTCTCAGAAAGCAATCGAGGGGAGTGTATTATCCGTTTACATCGCCCCGCAACCCATTGAGGATTATCAACCAAGGAAGTTTGAGTTCCCTGATGAAGGCATCTCGAGGTGCTCAAATCGAAAGATTGTGAGGAATCGATCCCGGAGGAGGGACCTGACCCTGAATCCGAACGGATTCTGATGTCTGATGGGGGGAGGTTAATGTGAATGAGTTAGTGCTGCTTTGGTTACGCCAAAGGGATCCCACATTCCTTTTGTTGCCCGGATAACATTTGAATGCACCAACGATGGTGGTTGAAGATGAAACTTGTATCCTGGGTATCGAACCTCGGCGTATGCATCTACTGGGGCAACGTCGTTCTCACTCGTGTGGGGATAGAAGTAGTACTACCTACTGAAGTCTAGATCCCATTGTGGAGAGTCCTGAGGGATGAGAAATTAGAGAAGGCTGAGTGGATAAGGACTCGGTGTGACACGTTGAGCCTGACTGAGGAAAAGAGGCTGACAGTTACTTGTCATAGGGCAGTTGTACCCAGTGAATGAAGCGTGTTGTTGACCGAAAAGTGCGACCTCGTGCGTATCATGTGGGAGACGTGTTGTTGAAAAGGATCCTTCCTCCTCAAGACGATCGTAGGGGCAAGTGGACATACAATTATGGATCCCCTTCGTGGTCAAGAAGGCGTTCTCTGGTAGAGCCTTGTTGTTGACGACCATGGATGGTGAGGATTTTCCATCCCTTGTGAATGCGGACGCAGTTAAAAGATACTTTGTAAGAGCGATCCGCTGGACGAAAAGAATAAAAGAGTCCTAAACAGAAAAAGGGCATCCCGGCGAACCGAAAAAAGAGAATGAAAAGGTTCGGGCAAAAATTAGGGATAAAAAGAAAAAACCGTACACCTGGCAAGTCGAAAACCCCACAAGGGCGACTTGGGCAAAAAAGGGTATCTCGGTGGACTGAAAACCCGAAAGGGCGGTCCAGGGAAAAGAGGGGTTGAAACGAACAACTGCGTCTAGCATAATCGTTGATTATTTTGGTTAACACATCATGGATAATCCCCGACAGAGATCGATCGGAAGCGTCTTGTTCAGAGGACAGAAAGTGCGGAAAGTCTTGAGGACATATGGGGTGTACCCGAGTTGGAACCCGATGAGATTACGGTTTCACATTGCCATTAGGATAGATTTTTCCTTTTATGCGCAATCACCTCTTTTCAGGGTTTGCTTCCTGTGTGTAGCTCGGTTCTGAGCCACCGTTTTTTTTTCAGTCAATAAATGCGTGTTCAGTCAAATAATTATGTTTTTGTCTTCATTACCGCTTTGATTGCGAAAAAATCCGGTTATTTTTTATAAGAATATTTGCATTTTGAAACATAGAGGTCCCTTCCGATGCATGCTTATAAGATTGAGATCTGGAAATCTTATTCGGAAGTTTGAGTGACCTAGGTGTTGAAATGTTGGCACGCCTGGGGCACGCTTTTATCTAACGATCTCTTGTGCAGGTGCTGTTAGATATCTTCATTCACCGGCAGGTTGTGATGTGAAGCTTTTTGACAAAAGATCCCCGTGGAGCCCGACCAGGGGCAAGGGATAGAAGAACGGCGAAGACGTTGAAAAATTACGACGACGATCCTGGAGGGTTAATCAAGAAGACTCTTCAAAGTCTGATGACTGGAAAGTTTGTATGAATCCCAGGAGTTCGATCTCCGTGGGGTATGGAGAAGTCGGGAACACAAGGTGATGAATCAGAAAAGTCCAGACGAGTCTGGGAGTTCTCAAAAGTGGAAAGTCAACACTGTGGTTGGATGATGAATGCCGATGTTCGACGAATCGACAGGTGTTATGTGTCAAATAAGCTGTACCTCCCTAGTGGGTTTGAAAGTGTTATTTCCCTAGCAGATTCGAGATCGGTGTCTCCTTAGAGAGCCTGAAGGTTGCCATATCCCCAGTGGGAGTGTCGGTGGGTAGATTGTTTTTAAGGGTTGAGTCTGTTCCCCAGCAGGCTTAAAAGTGGCCTTTTTCCCCAAGCAGGTCTGAAAGCTATTATAACTGCTCTTCCCCGGCAGAAGCGTTTGTGGGTAGTGTGTCCCTCAGCAGCAAGTTTGAAATACTGTTTCCCCAGCTAGTCTGAAGATTGTCGGTCCCCATGATCGGTCACATTTTAACTTGATTTTCATCATGTTCTCGGCCAAAATTCATCAATGTGGTAACCCTTTATTTTGTGTTTTAGTGTTTGAATTTTAAGTATTTCATAGTTGAGTAGATTTATGCTTATTTTGCTTTTGGTGTTAATTTAAGTTTTTAGATGCGTTTTATGTTGTTTCCATGGTATTGTGCATGTTTCAGAAGTAGTTGAAGAGTCGGAAGTGCCAAGGCAACAGTGGAAGAGTGAAAGAAAAAGAAAGAAAAAAATAGAAGGAAATTCCTGGAGCCAAACACGGCCCGTGTCTCCTGACACGGCCCGTGCTGCAAGAAAACCTTTTTCCCATACAAAAACCAGGGGGCTGACACGGCCGGCCGTGTTGCTTGGCACGGCCCGTGTCAGCAGGTCTGAAGGAAAATCAAAAAATAAATAATTGAAGAGCCAACACGGCCGCCCGTGTTGCCTGGCACGACCCGTGTTGGCAGGAGCGCTGAAGTTTCCGATTTCTTGTTTTCACTCATGTAAGTGATCCCGGAGGGCATTTTTGACTTTTTGGCCTGGCTGCAATGTGTACCACACTATTTAGACCTAATGGAAGGACAAACAAAGGGAGGGAATAGAGAGAACGAGAGAATCAAGATTTTTGAAGAACGGAGATCATCAAGCGCGGAAGCAATTGAAGATCGAAGCTATCTAATCTCTTGTAATGTCTAATCTTATATTTGTACCTTCTTTGAATATTATCATGAGCTAAACCCCCCAATGCTAGGGGGGTGTCCCTGAATTGCTTTTGTAATGAACCTTTTTCCTACAATGTTATGAATGTCTATGTTTTTATGAAATCAATTTGTTATAACACGAGTGTAATGCTTGCCGTATTGGAAAATTAGGTATTGAATTGGAGGTAAAGGAGGTCTGACAAATCCCTTTATCACTATGTGTATAACAACATCGCTAATTTCTCTTAGGAATGAGGATCTAATAGCGATGATGGAAAATTCTTGATATTCATACATGGGATTAATATTCTTTTGAATGGCTAAGGAATTGGGATTTAAAATAGAATGTTAATGGTTTCTGGCTAAGGAATTAGGGGAAACTTCTCTTGAGAACCTTATTGAATCATTAGAACATAGATATCATAAAATAAGGATTAAGTTTATTTCAGAGCAATTCATACACCCTTGATCTAGCATGTTTAACGTTTCTGCATTCAAAAATCTCTATTGTACCTTTATATTTTACAAAGCAAATTCACTCTTCACTTACCAACCTAAGGTTATTTTGTTTAATTGAATCATTATCAACACTGATAGTTCCTACGCAGTCCTTGAGATCGATACTCAGGATAATTCCTTTTATTACTACATCGGTAAAATAGTACACTTGCTATTTTCCCGATCAAGTTTTTGGCGCCGTTGCCGGGGACTGCCAAACTATCTGTTAATAATTATTCAATTGGAATTTTGTTGCTCTGCAACTAAAATTTTACTTTATTTTTATCTGTTTATTTCACTGTGTCTATCCTAACCACTGTCTAATATTTTATGCGAGGTAAGGCCTCAGCTGAATTTCTTTTTGACGCAGAACCAGAACGATCGTTGCGAGCATGAATAAGAAAAGCCCGATACGACAGACTGGAAGTGACAGAAGAACCGCTGATAGTTTCTGATTCTGAGAAAGAGGGAACCGTTTCAATTCATTCGGAACACTCTGATTCTGGAAATTCTGATACCGAACCTGAAACTATGGCAGCTGACCCACCTTCTGCAGAGAGATTATTAGGTGATTACGGGGGAGCTAATGCCCCGCCTGGAAGGATGACAATCGTGAATCAACCAGTCAATGTTGCCCACTTTCAACTTCATCCCTCAACGATACGGCAATTAGAAAGGAGACCTTTCTCAGGAAAAATTAACGAAGATGCCAACAAGCATTTGCAAAGGTTTCTGACTATGACTACGTCGTTAAAGATTGAGGGGCATTCTGAGGAAGCTAAGAAGCTGGTCATGTTTCCGTTTACATTGTCAGAAGATGCTGAAGAGTGGTTCTACTCTTTACCTGCTGGAAGCATCACAACTTGGCAACAGATGGAGACAACTTTTCTCAACGAGTACTTTCCGGCTTCTGTGTACATCCGAAAGAGGTACGACATAGTGAATTTTAAATAGAAGGAAGGAGAGTCACTTGGAGATGCATATAAAAGGTTTAAACGATTGTTGGTTGCATGTCCTACACATAATATGGATGCAACGGAGCAAATGCAGAATTTTGTAAATGGTCTTCGAATGAAGACTAAGCAACTCATTGACACAGCAGCTGGTGGCTCAACCAACTTTACAACGGCCACTGGTATTAAAAAGATTATCGAAGCCATTGCAGCCAATGAGCACCTGGAGTTGTATGACCGCAGTGTGAGTCAACCCGAAGGGATAATTGACCTGAAATTGGCAAGTCAAGTGGTGAAGATGGAAGATCAAGTAGCAGCTGAAGTAGAAAGAAGACTGAAGAAGATGGCTATCGATACTCAAACTGTGGCACAAGTTCAACCGGTTCAACCAACGCAAGCTAGTAATTGTGAAATTTGTGGAGGACCTCATCTTACTGCACATTGCGTTGCAACCGCACAACAAATTGAGGAGATTAAGTTCCTAAGGCAGAACAATCCTTATTCGAATACCTACAATCCGGGTTGGAAAAACCATCCAAATTTCTCATGGAAGGATCAACAAGGACATGTGCAGAACCAACCACAGCAACAACAGTTTCGACCTCAGCAACAACAACCATATCAACAACAGTTTCAGCAACAGGTACCAAGAAAAGCTGATTGGGAGCTTGTCATTGAAAAGATGGCCGCTCAAAGCTCGCAATTTCAAGAAGAGACTCGAAGTAATTTAAAAAACACAGGTGCTTCAATTAAGAATCTTGAAATACAAATGAGTCAGATAGCCCAACAACTAGCGGGTTCTCAACAATAAGGCGTGTTACCGAGTTCTACGATTACTAATCCAAGAGAAAATAATCATGTGAATGCGGTGACCACAAGGAATGGTAAGTCGAAAGAAGTACCTGAAAAGAGTTCTGAAGAAGAAGACTTATTGCTTGAAGTTGATCTAGAGATAAAAGAAAATGAGGTCGCGAACGAAGAGGTCACTAGTGATGAAAGAGTGGTAAAAGACAAAGTTATTGATCCAAAACCGGCTGTCAAACTACCATACCCAACAAGAAATAAGAAGAAAGGGCAGCATGAGAAAAACTTTGAGAAGTTCCTGGAGATGTTTAAAAAGCTTGAGCTAAACATCCCGTTCTTGGAGGCGCTTGAGCAAATGCCTACCTACGCTAAGTTAATGAAAGACATCATCTCGAAGAAGCGGACCATAGAGACTAACCCGATCATTCTAACGGAAACTTGTAGTGCCATTTTGCAGGGTATGAAGGTTCCGGTGAAGAAGAAGGATCGAGGTTCTGTAACTATTCCTTGTACCATTGGAGATAGATCCTTCAAGAAAGCTCTAATTGATTTGGGAGCGAGTGTAAGCCTTATGCCGCTGTCTATTTATAAGAGGTTGGGGATAGGAAAAATTCAAGATACAAGAATGACACTTCAGTTTGCTGACCACTCTGGGAAGAGACCTTATGGGATAGTAGAAGATGTGCTAGTAAAGATTGACAAGTTTGTGTTTCCGGTGGATTTTGTCATTTTGGAGATGCCGGAAGATGAAGAGATACCAATCATTTTGGGGAGACCATTTTTAGAGACCGGGAGATGTTTGATCGACATAGAAGAAGGCACGATGACTTTGAAAGTGTATGATGAAGAGTTAAAAAATGATGTGCGAAACACCATGAAGTACAAGGATGACGTTGCCACTAGTCAACATATTGAGATAATTGATCAAATATGTGAGAAGAAAAATTGCTTGACAACACAAAAATTACCTTTGGAAAGAGTGTTGAGTCTATCAATTTTTAACGAAGAGGAAATAGTTGACGAGAAAGATATGGAAGTAGTAGTCATGATGGAAGCATCACCACCTTTCAAAGGTTATCGGCACAACCGGTGGGAAGATTTACGGCAACCCTTAGTGGAAGAAAAGAAAGATGAACAAAAGAAGGGGACCGAATTGAAACAACTCCCGGAAAACCTCAAATATGTATTCCTAGACACAGAGAGTAAGTGCCCGGCCATCATAAGTTCACATCTAGAAGTTCTTCAGGAAAATAAGCTTGTCAAAGTTTTAAAAAAACATAAGAGTGCTATTGGCTGGTCTATTGAGGATTTGAAGGGAATAAACCCCACAATATGCATGCACAAAATTCTCATGGAAGATGATCACAAGCCGGTTGTCCAACCTCAACGACGACTTAACCCAGCAATGAAGGAAGTGGTCAGAAAAGAGGTGGTTAAACTGTTAGATGCAGGGATGATTTATCCCATATCTGATAGTTCGTGGGTAAGTCCGGTTCATGTGGTGCCAAAGAAAGGTGGAACTACAGTGATAAAAAATGAGAAGAACGAGTTGATACCAACAAGGACAGTCACGGGTTGGCGGGTATGCATCGACTATAGAAGACTGAATCTTGCCACCAGGAAGGACCATTTTCCCTTACCATTCATTGATCAGATGTTGGAAAGGTTAGCCGATCATGACTATTATTGCTTCCTCGATGGCTACTCGGGATACAATCAGATAGCTGTTGCACCAGAGGGTCAGGAGAAGACCGCATTTACATGCCCTTTTGGTATTTTTGCCTACAGAAGAATGCCATTCGGGTTATGTAATGCACCAGCAACGTTTCAGAGATGCATGCAATCAATCTTTGCAGATATGCTTGAGAAGCATATGGAAGTCTTCATGGACGATTTCTCAGTTTTTGGTAAGTCTTTCGATAATTGCTTGACTAACCTTGCTCTGGTGTTAGAAAGGTGCCAACAAACAAATCTTATCCTTAACTGGGAAAAATGTCACTTCATGGTACGTGAAGGGATAGTCTTGGGTCACAAAATTTCCTACAAAGGAATAGAAGTGGACAAAGCAAAGACTGAAGTCATCTCAAAGCTTCCCCCACCGATGAATGAAAAAGGTATTAGAAGTTTCTTAGGGCATGCGGGTGTAGCGGTGTATTCGTCGCTATATGATTTATCGATTAAACCATAAGCAAGGTATACAATGAAATTTCGAGTCGCCACCGCACTTTTATTTATCCAAAGGATTGGCTAAAAAGCGAACAAAAGCCTAAGAAGTTTTACACGTAGAAAACTAATAAAAAGATCAGAGAGTCTGGGTAAGGGGTAAATTACGCAATGGGAAGGTGTTAGGCACCCATCACGTCCTAGGTACTCCTAGGGAGCCCTTTTCACACTTGTTGTAAAAGATTGTTATTTGTTATGACATAAACATTGTGCAAACATGATTGGGATGATGAGACAAGAATATACAATTTTTATTGGGTTTGAACGGATGAACCCGCTGCCTACGTACCTTCCATCAAAGGTAAGGATCAAAACACCGTAGTTCGGCTAAAAGATTTCCAAAAGCTAGTTGGGTTCAATTTTAAACACAAACCCTAAGGTCTTACGTTATCCACAGGAGAAAACTCAACCTTATGTAATCAACAAGTCCACCATGTGAGAACAGCTTCAACTTGCCAGGGAGGGATTAACCCTATAATAGGCAAGGAAGACTTACAATTCAATCAACTAAGGACAAAGGTGAGATTAACATCAACCACTAAGATAAATCAAACCTATAGCTCATGTATGAAAAGATTAACAATGGACAAAGCCAAAACAAGTGAATGGGTGAAGTTAATTGATTGTGATTATGAAAAGGGAGTCAAAGTATGATTAAGATTAATTCAAAGAAGTATTATGAAATGGAGTTTGAAAAAGTCAAGGACTTGGGTCCAGGTTTTTGGTTTGAAAACATGAAGATGTTTGCACAATATCTATGTCAAGTTTGAAATCAAAGTGTGAAAAGGTTTAAGACATAATGAGAATGAATGGATGAGGATGGATTGTAAAACTTCTTAGAAGGTTCACTTCTTGAAATCATATAGAAGATGATTCAAGTGTGTCCTTTGGAATAGCAATGGATAATAACAAACAAACAAAGCAAAAGAAAAGCGGATACCGGATGCCAATCACTGGGCTTATACCAATCTCCTAAAACAGAACTGGATATCAGATGCCACTCAATGGACTTATACTAATCTCCTCAAAAGAAAACGAAGATGAAATATGGAAATCAACTGCCAATCTATCTGGACTTAGGTTAACTCCACATATGCTCATAGGAAAACCAATGCCACATTACAGGGACTTACAATGGATCCTCACATACAAGAACAGAAGCAACACATGATCATAGGAAAGCAGATGCCCACTTACAGGGACTTATAACTGCATCCTCACATACAAATCAAACAGATCAAATTATGATCACAGGAAAGCAGATGCCAGCTTACAGGGACTTATAACTGCAACCTCACATACAATCAAACCAAACTACAGAAGATATGAGTGACCAATGAGGTCTTACACTCTATCCTTCCACATCACAGGAACAAATGCCAAAGGAATGGACTTACAATTGTCCTCAATGGGTAAGCAACAATAATAGCATCACCAATACAAATGAGATGATCATGCACCAATGGCAATGGATGATGATAAATGCATAAAGCATACAAGCAATCATGTGCATATGAAGCAATCAATCAATCAATGAGAATCAAACAGCACACTCTATAACCAAACAAGGAGGCTCATACAAGAGGGTTAGGCACTGAGGCCAACTGGAATAGGGTCAAAGATTTGCTCTTAACCTTGCCATTGAGAGGCTAAGGTGAAGCAGATGAAAGGATATGAGGGGTGTGCCTCATTGCTCTTATCCCTAATCAGGGAGAGCATCAAATATAAGAAAGTGTGGGAGCTCAGAAAGATGGAGCTCTTTCCACATTAGACTCTATAGATCTTGGGTTTTGATCCCAATGCTACAACCATGGAATGGGAGCAAGGAGAAGACTCACTGAATAGTAGGGGATAGGTTGCTTATCCCTATGATCTACCAATTGCCTTTCTTGAAGGACTTTTCCTGCTTGGGGACAAATTTAAACACACACAAGCATTGCCTCTTAAGGAGGACTTCAGACAGTTGCCTGGCCAAGTAACAGGCCAGGTCTTCCAGACTACATGAAGAAAAGGAATTATACCTCAAAGCAAATTGCTAAATAGCAAAGCAAAGCAAGTTCAAAGAACTTAAGCAACTAAGGGTACCTGAAATAGTCAAACTAATCAGTACACATTTCAACAGTTAAAACAAAAGGAATGGAATTAACAGTCAAACAGATAGACAAATGTGCAAAGCACAAGGCTCAAAGCTTATGAGCCAAGCAACCTACAAAACAAGGGTTAGCACATGATATATAATCAAGCTCAATCAAATTTGTATGATCTTTGAGGCATTGTTGCTTAACCTGAAACATGAACTCAATCATAAGCCCAAAAGACCACTAGGACAAGCCTAGGGTCAAAAATAAATGAGAAAGTCAAAACAGCAAAGGAAAGTCAACCAAAGTCAAGTTCAAACATTTAAGAAGCAAGCACAATTGGTCTCAAGTTCATATCATGCATCAACATCATTTCATAAACAAAAGAAGGCAAGGCATAGCAAATGAAAGCATAGAGAGGTCAACAGCAAGACTTGCATCAAAAGTCAACTCAAGCATTTTCAAAAATCACCAAATAAATCATGATCAATCCTAACACCTAGCATGGTAAGCATGTAAAATTTCATCACAATTGGACAAGTGGAAGGCAATCAATGAAAATCATGAAGTCAAAGCAAATTTGAATATGCTCAAAGAAGTCAACAGAAAAACTTAGCTCAAAACCAAACATAATCAATTCCAAAAATTACCAAATAATTCATGGTCAATCACAATCCATAACATGACATTCATATGAAATTTCAGCTCAATTGGATCATGGGAAGATGGTCAATTAAAATTAAGAAGCCAAAACAATTTCAAGTATGCACAATGAAGTCAAACATTCATGGGTCAACTTCAAAAAATCATAACTAAATGAAAACAGATGAGAAATGAATGGGATCAACACCAATGCAAAGCTCAAGATGTCTAGTATGCACATGTAAAATTTCATGATCATCCAATAAGATATGAGAATTTCCCAAATGAAATGGCAAGATGTGTCACACAAAGTCAACAATTTGGTCAAACAGGGGATAAAATCTCAAACAATTTGGAAATGGCATAATTAATTCCAAGAAAATTGACACACAAACTAGACGTATAAGAGAAGGATCATGCAAAATTTCACATCAATTAGAAGCCAGGAAGCATGTCAACAAAAATCATGAACTTGCATATCATTGGTGTGACACAAATTGTCACACCCTACTTCCAAAATTCATATCTCACAAACCACATATGATAGATGCACAAACTTTATATCAAAATGAACATGAATGAGTGTAGATTAACCAAAACAAGTTTCAGGGTCATTGGATGCATCATCATTATTTCACAAAAGGATTGGCAAAAGGTATCAAATAAGCATACATGACAAGAAACCTAGAGCCATTAAAAATCCAGCCACACAAAAAATAATTAAAAATCATGATAAAATAGTGGACATTCTCATGAACATGATGGAAAAAATTGCATGATTTTTGGAGTTGAAACGAGTGAAATATGAATTTTGGAAGTTGAGGTAACAATTGGAATAACATGAATACATAGCATGGTATGGCAAGTCAAAGGTGGTTGACCGAATGGCAATTCAGTAAATATAACCCTCACTTATCTAAACGCTGCGTACAGGCAAAGGCAAGGAAATGTTCTGATTGGTTATCACCAATAGAACAGTAACATGGGCCAATCGATGTTCATGTTTTCTGGGTTCAAAACCCTTAGGGTTTATGCAACAGCAACTCAACTTCATGCAACCAACACACAAAACGAAATTCATACAAAATGCATCAGCAGCAAGGCAGTGGAAATGGTGATATCATGCAACAAAAACAACAGCAAACAAACACATTCATGCAAATTTCTGGAAACTGGCTCTAGGGTTTCAACAGCATAGCTTCATCATCTCTAACAACAAACTCGATTCCAGATTTTTCAAAAACACAAATTGAATATACACTCATGGTCAGCAAGCAACATAGAACAAGAATGTAATATCCATTTTCACCAAATCATTTCAAGCGAAGCAAATCGAGCACAATCATGTTTGGTCACAAAAATGTAAATCCAGATTTCTTACAGCACAATTAACCAATTCAAAGGAGACAAGTTGCAATGGATTCAGCATTAAAAGATCTATCTAAAGCAGCTCATAATTTGGTAAATGAAGAAGGTCGAGCACTTACTTGAATTTGAAGCAAATGGAGAATCAGTGGTTCTTTTGATGATACAAGTGCAAACAGATGTTCCTTATGTTGTGGAATGATGGATACTTGAGGTAGGTTAGCTTAATGATGCCTGGAAACTTCCAAATCTCGATTCACCATTGAAGATCCATGAAGAAACAGAGCTCGAAAATGGCTGTGCAGTGGTGGTTTGATGCTTCAAAAGAACCCCAAATGATGGCTAGGTGATGAAGGAAGCAAGAGTAGTTCGTGGTCTTTTGAAATTTTGAGCAGAATTTGCAAGGATATGAAAATGGAAGTGTGAGAGAAGAGAGAGTTTTCTGGTTGTTATGGCTGCTGCTAGGTTTACAAATGACAGAAAAGTTGCTATATATTTGCTGTTTTAACTTGGTAATGGAAGTGTTAATCAAAGTTAACTTAAATGAAGCCAATTTGCATTTTTGCTAATTTTCCAACATATGCATATGGGGTGTATGGTTCTGCACGAATTGGGCCTTTGGGCAAGTCACAAATGATGTTTCTGAACATTTCCAATTGGCCAAAGTGAGTGAAAACCCTTAATTCAAAAAGTCAACTTTTGGTCAAACTTGAATTTAAATGAAACAAGTCCAAAAATGCCATTTTGATTGGCAAGGTTTTGGTGTATGAAATTTATATTTTTGGAAAGAGGAGATGAAATGTGGTTTGTAGGAAAAAACCCCACCAAAATTGGCCGAATGGTTCATGAGATATGGCCCTTTGAAGTTCAAGATTTTGTGAAAATGAATTGATCATATCTTGCCAACCATTCATGGGATTTGAGAGTTCTTGGACTTTTTGAAAATGGGAGAACAAGATCTTCAACTTTCATGTTGGGCAAAAATTCATTTGAAGCTTGTATCATGATGCAAGATTAAGATCAAGAAGTTACTATTTTTGGCAGTTGAAATTACAGGTCCACTTTCTATTTTGGGAAATTTCTGATTTTGCTTCAAATTCTTCCATGATGAGGTTTGGCATGATATATGAGGCTTATATGAACATGAATGAGCTCCTTCAAATCAAATCCATCCATCAAATCACTGATTAAATCCACAGTTGACCAATTTTTGACTTTCTGTTGACTTTCTAGGGTTTTGCAATGATTGAACCACTTCTGATGAATTCCAAACCCTAATTCCTTGAGACCTTGAATTCATATGATGTCCCAAGTTATATGAACTCTTGATTATTGATCATGGTGCCCAAATTCTACAAGAATGGCCACCATCCATTGCTTTGACTGACTGTTGACTGTCTTTGACCTAATTGCTGATGATTGCTTCAACTGCAAGCAACAAGGTTAAACTGACAGTATTTTTGTACTTTGGAATGATAAACATATGAAAGGCAAAGATATACAAATGCAAGACATGCTTGGTGATCAAGAACTAAACTCACAAGGCAATCCACCCACTAGGAGGGAAACTAGGGCATGCAATGATCCTTGAAGCCATGATATGATATGATGTGGGCCATGAGGGATCTTAGGGCCCAAAATTGGGGTCTTACAGATGCCCCTATTTAAGGTCATTCTAGCCGGAGAAGTGAAGTTTAGAAATCTTCATCTCGACGCGGTAGAATGGGCTTAAATAACAGTAATGAGACAAATTTTGGTCCCTAAGAGACCTCATGATGCAAATGTATGTATGCAAAAGACACAAATTCTGTGGGGAATATGATTCACACAGAAGAAAAGACGATCCATCGGAGTAGTACACTCACCAGGCACAGAGACTCTAACAAGACTCTGGTTGGGGATAAACTGACACAGTGTGAACAATACACGACTCTGATTATGGAAACACAGAAAACAGACTGGAGAACTCACTGGGGAGTGAAGGACTCACACTGGGGAAAAGAATTCCAAAGGAAAATAAATCCATTGGAGAGACACAAGCTGACTCCTGGGGAGCAGCAAAAAGAAGTTCCACTAGGGAAGCACAAGAAAATGAGGTGTTACCGGCATAAGGGTAACAAACTCAGGAAGAATGAATATCTAAGACCGGTATAAGGGTGAGAGATATCAATCAACCAAACATCTGAGAAAGACCTGGAAAAAGGTACATAACTCAGGAAAAATCTGACTCCACAGGGGACCAAAGTCATAATAGGGAGCAGAAAGGAAGGAACACCAGGGATACCGGTTACTGGGTATATAATAGGTGACCAACCGAAACGTGAATTGGTTTTCACTTCCAAAACACTCATCATCCTGAAGAGAGCTAGAACAGCAGACTTGTTTATAGGATGGATGTTCGATTCCATAAGGAATACAAACCTTACTCGACTGGGGAAGATCAACAAAGGATTCCGACCAAAGAGCGCATGAGACATATTATTCATTACCGGCAGACCGTGAATAATACACTCGCACGGTAAGAAACACCAGGGATACCGGTTACTGGGTATATAATAGGTGATCTACCGAAAACGTGAATTGGATTTCACTTCCAAAACACTCATCATCCGAAAGGAGGGCTTGAAAAAGCAAATCGACTTACAGGATGGGCATTCGAATCCACAACGGGAAAACGAATCTTACTCAATTGGGGACACAAACCCAAAGAGTGCATGAGATACAATATCCATTACCGGCAGACCGTGGATAAGAAACTCGCATGAGATGTATTATCTATTACCGTCAGAACGTAGATAATAAACTCGCATGGTAAGAAACACCAAAGATACCGGTTACTGGGTATATAATAGGTGATCTACCGAAACGTGAATTGGATTTCACTTCCAAAACACTCATCATCCAAAACACAAACTGGTTAAAGGATGGATATTCGATTCTACAAAGAATACGAATCTTGCTCAGCTGGGGAAAATCAACAAAGGATTCCAACTAAAGAGCGCATGAGATATATTATTCATTACCGGCAGACCGTGAATAATATACTCGCATGGAAGATTATCCACAACCGGTTACTGGGTTAATAAAGGATAAATCAACCGAAAAGAAAGGCATCGGGATACCAAACTAGGTATATAATGATGACCATTCAAAGGGAGCAACAGACATTACCAACAAGAGGGTAAATGAAAGGGGATCTGCTGAGGATGCATTGATGGAAATCAATGATCCGGGGAACACAATCACTGACAAAAGGTGAAAGGACCCGCTGGGGATAAAATTGCTAGCATACGGCAATTATCCACAAAAGACTTGCTAGGGATATAAGTGCTTATCTGAGCAACTTATCCAAGCAAAGGAAAATCAACATCAAAGACTAGATGAAGATAACCACAAATTAGGGTTTACATCTACCGAATACGGGGTAGAAGACCAAAAACTCCACGTGGGGATAGAACAAGTCACAAATCCGCACGGGAAACCAAAATAGGGTTTAACAAACCACAAACTGCTGGAGAGCAGGAAAATAGGATTTACGACTACCAGTATGAGGGTAGAAAACCAAAACTCTGGCTGGAGAATAAAAGGTGTATAACCACAAATTCTGTCAAGACAACCAGGAAGAATAGGACTTATAGCTACCGGTTCGTAGGTAGAGGCCCAAAACTACTCCACTGGGGAACAACCCACTGGGAAGCACAAGACATTTGACAAATAGCCAATTCGGGAATAATCCGAAAAGGCAGACTGAATCAATACACGTCCTAATGAGGATATAACTCAAATAGGAAAATCCATCCCAATATATGTGTTGGGAGGAAACGGAAGAAACCGTCATCCACGAGGATATATCTCGGTGGGGAACTGCAGAAGGAAAGACAACATTTTCTGCTTATGGGGCTGACTCTATATGGAGAGATTTATAACACCCGACATCTGCTTGGGGAGATCTGTAAAGAGATCTATATCACCATAGCAGGAGACACGACAAACAAAAGATATATGGCGAGAAATGCAACATGAATATCTGAATGTTTATGAATATGCGTGATTTATGTTTGATGAATGCTGACAAAACAGACAGTTCTGACACAAACAGGTTCAGGAATCAAACACCCGGTATTATACTTCCAGGGGAAAAACCAGCTGGAGAGCCAATCTGTGGAGATCTATATGCTGAAAAGCCAAGATCTGCAGGCACTGCTGAAGAAGCAGAGGATCGGAGATGTCAGGAAACAACCCAATCAGGGTACAGAAAGTCACAACGGGCAAAAGGTAGCCACAAAGACGAATATGTTGGAGAACAAGAGAAGTCCCAAAGTATCTGCCGGGAATCTCAGTGTCAACTGAGAAACAAAAGACGCATTATACAAGCACAAACTGCTGTAGAAGCAACTCCACATAATTCCACTGGGGAATAACCCACTGAGGGAGAATGATATCATCCAAATAGAATCTAACTGCATAAGCAACTCTACTGGGAAAACTGTCGGCTACTCTCTTGGGGAACAAACCACTGAGGGAGGACAGATCAAACAAGTAGATTCTGCGACAAACCACTCTACTCGGGGAGAATACACATAGCAAACTGATCACAACAAGTAGATTCTGCAATACAAGCCACTCTACTGAGGATCACAAACAGTCAGGAAATCAAATCCGTTCACTGGAGACCAAAGCCAACATCCAACCATACAGGGGATTGAAGAAGTATTCAACGGGCAAGACTGCCACAACAAACACTCTGCAGACTATGCTGAGGAAAAGATGGTTGAAAACACTGGGATATCAACCCAAATCAATCAATGAGTAGGAAAATAAATCCTGCTCTGCTGAGGAGAAAATAAGTACTCTGATGGAAAGATAGCAACAAATCCGCGGACGACTTCGCCGGGGAAAAGGTAAAGTACCGGGTATCACCACTGACTTATCAAATCTTCAAAAGAAAGCAACTGTGTTGAGGAAACAGACAGCTCCGCTGGCAAATGCACTGGGAAGAGTGATAACAACTCTGCTTGCGACCCTGGTGGGGATATCAATAACAGCTCTACTCATGACTGCTGAGGAGAAAAATAAAGTCTGGGGCTGTCGACCCACTGGAGAAAATGACGGGGCACCAAGATGACAAACCATCAACCGTCGAAACTTCACAAGAAAATACCCATGCTGGGAAAACTGCTGCTGGAGAAAGCGAGGTCTTCAACAACACTCTGCTTGCGACTATACTGGGGAACAACCCCAACAACAAATCTGCCTGAGGAACAGCCTCAACAAGGATCTGAAGAAAGAAGATACAACCAAATCAGGAATATGAACGAATGTCTTACCTGTTGGAAATCATGCCACCCTCGGGAGAGCACTGAGATATTCTTGAGTATCCTTCCAATATTGTGAATGTTCACTTTGTTTAAAACAATGTTTTGAAAAATTTGATTTGTTTAAAACAATGATATTTTATCAATTTAAAACATGCAAAACATTTGTTGAATTGAAACAAATAAGAGTGCAAATAATTGGATAAAAAGCTCAAATTGATTTGATGGAATGGTAGCCTGCAAATGGCAAGACTCCATAGATCTGTACAAATTTGAAATCAGTGATATATATTGGAAGAGGGCTACATTGAACATAATGATCCTTTCTCTACCAATTTGAATCTCGATGTATCCGAAGCTTCGGCTGACGACGAATCGAGAATCTTCTGACGAAATGACGACTGATGAACCAGAAAGTCTTGTCAGGATGCAGTTACTTGCCAAATCCCTAATTTTTGCCTAGATTGCCCCAGGGTGAGGTACTCAATCTAGCGGGATGCAAATATATTCTTTTTTCAAGTCTCTAATTTTTGCCTGGGTTACCCTTGCGGGTTCTCCACCGAGACGCTCATTTTTGCCTAAGCCGCCCTTTCGGGTTTTCAACTTAGCGAGCTATTCTGTTTTTTCATTTGTTTTTTTTTTTCATTTGCATATACTTTTTTTTTTAGGCAAAGTATCTTTTGACTGCATCTGAATTCACAGGACGAGTGAAATCCTCCCCATCCATTGTTGTAAGCATCAAAGTTCCGCCTGAAAAGGCTCTCTTAACAACATATGGACCCTCGTAGTTTGGAGTCCACTTGCCCCTGGAATCGGGCGCGAAAGACAAAACTTTCTTGAGCACAAGGTCACCTTCTCGGAACACACGAGGCTTGACCTTCTTATCGAATGCTTTCTTCATTCTCTGTTGATATAACTGACCATGGCACATGGCAGTTAAACGCTTCTCTTCAATCAAATTCAGTTGGTCGTAACGACTCTGACTCCATTCAGCATCAGTCAACTAGGGACTTGAGGGTATAATTTTTCTTTTTCTTTTGGAAAAATGTTGAAATTTTTTTCCTGATTTTTGATTTTTTTTTTCTTTTTCACCCTTTTTTTTTTTTTTTTTTTTTTTATTACATTTGTAATGCCCCAGTTTGACTGTTTTGCTGATTCTCATGATACAGCTGAATGAGCTTCTTTGTGTGCTCAAGGAGACGGGTAATCTCATCAGGAATCCCCTTCAACATCATCTTCCTCTGCCTCAGGTACAAGGACTTCAAGATTGGGAGATGGCGTTGGATCATTATGTTCAATGGGTTTAGAAATCCCTGCATAATGATTCTGGATAATGAAAAGCTTTTGAATTTAAACAAGCAAATCAGTTATGCAGATGAAAAAACTGTTTTTGTTTTTCAGGGTTTTTTGTGATCACTGATTTCATGCAAAAAGCAAAAAGTGAAAACAAATGGAAAAACAAATGTTTGACGATGCATTAATTGAATGAAAACATCATTGTATTAAATGCTGCCAACAATGTCATCACTTCTCCTTTTGGCATGGGAGAAGGGTTTTAAACAAAATGAACAATTACTTTGATCTATGGGTGACTGTAGGAACATCTACAGCGACCCAATTGTGGCAGACACCACCAGGAATGACAAAATTGTTCAAGTCTTCTGCATCTTCTTCTTCAATGATAGCAGCAGCTTCCTCTTCTGCAGGTTGATCAGCATGGATGAATCCCCCACTTGTGAACAGACCTTGCTCATTGCATGCCCCAGAACCATAGCCAATGCCAGCCCGGGATCGATTATCTTCAAGTTCAAGCACTTTCCCTAATCCAGCAACTGCACCACATTCAATGGCCAGCTTCGCATCACGGTAGGAAGTGAATGAAGGAGACTTCTTCTCGATTGGTTTATCAATAGATAAAGCTTGAAACTGGGTTCCAACTTCATCCTCTGCGTCAATGTACGAGAAAGAAGACAGATGGCTAACCAGGAGAGTCTTTTCTCCCCCTACTACAACTAGTTTCTTGTTTTTGACAAACTTCAACTTCTGGTGTAGGGTGGATGTCACGGCGCCAGCCTCGTGAATCCATGGTCTGCCTAAGAGACAGCTATAAGATGGGTGGATATCCATTACTTGGAAAGTAACCTGGAAATCACTTGGTCCTATCTTGATTGGGAGATCAACTTCCCCAATCACAGTCTTGCGTGACCCATCAAAAGCCTTCACAACGACCCCACTCTGCCTCATAGGAGGACCTTGATAGGACAATCTGGAGAGTGTGGATTTTGGCAATACATTAAGAGATGATCCAGTGTCCACCAACACATTGGACATTGCATCAGATTTGCAATTCATTGAGATGTGTAAAGCCATGTTGTGGTCTCTTCCCTCCTCAGGGAGATCAGCGTCACAAAAGCTCAGAGTGTTGCAAGCGGTAATGTTTGCAACAATACTATCAAATTGTTCCAGGGTGACGTCGTGATCAACGTACGCCAAGTCCAAAACTTTCTGCAGAGACTCCCTATGGGGTTCTGAATTCAGTAGCAAAGAAAGGATAGAGATCTTGGAGGGCGTGTGTAGAAGCTGGTCTACAATGTTGTACTCACTCTTTCTGATGAGCTTCAGCATCTCATCAGATTCTTCATCAACAATGCCGCTTGGGCCAACTGAAGAAACAGGAGTCTTTTGTACAGATGAGGAGGGTTTGGCAACATCAAGTGCCGGATTCTGAACATTCACGGCTATTCCCACAGGGCGCTCAACAGTATCAGAAACAGTAGCCTTTGGAGGCGCAGAAAATACACGACCACTTCGGGTCAACCCACTAACATCAGCAATAGTGGTTACGGAAGTTGAAGGCAAAGGCACCTCGATCCCATCCTGGACAGCAACAGGATTGTACCGGAATGGCACAGCTCGATCAGATGTATAAGGCACAGGGCCTGCCGGTTTGATGATCAAAGAAGGTGAAGCCTTCGACTTGTTGCTATTGTAACGAATAACAACAGGCTCGGGCAGCTTGAATACTGGTGATATGACATTCACCTCAGGCTCAACTGTATCAACATTGCGATTCTGTAGAATCTCAATGGTACCCTCATCCAACATCTTCTGAAGCTCACGGCGGACCTGGTCGCAACCCAAGCGGTTAACCGAACAGACGCGGCACTTGTCGTGGTTGTGCTCCAAGTAACTGCACTGACACAGTATCTTATGTAAATCAACCAACGACTACCTGATATGGCTCACATATCTAACCTTGTACTTCCCAAGGCATTCCTGAATCATGTTCACAGACTTCCCATGCGCAGGCAATGGGTTCTTGGTGACGTTCGGGCTTGAGTCCTCGAAACTCAGGATTCCACTTCTCATAAGGTCTTGCACCTTATTCTTCAATGGAAAGTAGTTTTCTACATTGTGGCCCGGAGCACCGGAATGGTAGATACAATGCTGGTCTGGTCTGTACCACCATTGTGGATTTGCAGGAATGGCAGGAGGATCTCTAGGAGAAACCAATTTCCTTTCCAACAGGGAAGGATAAAGCTCGGCATATGTCATAGGAATTGGGTCGAAGCTGACCTTCTTCCTGTCATAGTTCATGTTGGCTTGGTTGGTTGTACTTCCACGAGGCTGGTAAGCCTGTTGCTGTGGACGCTGTTGTTGTTGTTGGTACTGCGGTTGCTGATATTGCTGTTGATGCTGATACTGTTGAGGTTGATACTGTTGAGGTTGATACTGTGGATGTTGAGGAGTATTGTCCTTGAAAACAGGCGCTACGTGAGCCACCTGATGCTGATGACTGGAATGTCGTGCAGGCTTCCTCTGAACAGAGGGTTTTCTATGCTTTGGCTGAGATTGCACAGCATGTGCTTCACCTTCTTTCCTCTTAAACGCTCCATATTGCTTAGAGGAAGAACCATCATCTTTAGCCAACCGTCCTTCACGGACCCCTTCTTCAAGACGCATCCCCATGTTCACCATCTCGGTGAAATCAGAGGGAGCGCTTGCTACCATCCGCTCATAATAAAATGAGCCAAGAGTCTTCAGAAAGATCTTGGTCATTTCCTTCTCTTCCAGTGGTGGAGTTATTTGAGCTGCCAGCTCTCGCCATCTCTGGGCGTACTCCTTGAACGATTCCTTATCTTTCTGAGACATGGACCTGAGTTGATCTCGGTCAGGCGCCATATCAACATTGTACTTGTATTGCTTGACGAAAGCTTCGCCAAGGTCATTGAAAGATCGGATGTTGGCACTGTCCAGGCTCATGTACCATCTGAGCGCGGCACCAGACAAACTGTCTTGGAAATAATGGATCAAGAGTTGATCATTATCAGTCTGTGTTGACATCTTCCTGGCGTACATGACCAGGTGAGCTAGTGGACAGGTGTTCCCCTTGTATTTTTCAAAGTCTGGGACCTTGAACTTGATCGGTATCTTGACACCGGGAACTAGGCACAATTCGGCTGCAGACTTGCCGAAGAGATCTTTGCCACGGAGAGTCCTCAATTCCTTTCTCAGCTCAAGGAATTGATCGTTCATTGCATCCATCTTTTCATGAACATCTGAGCCCTCAGAAGCCTCAGAGTGATAGATGGTGTCGTCTACCCTAGGCATGGTATGCACGACAGGAGGAGCGGGAACAGGGACCGGGCTAGATGCCGGCATTTGAACAAATGTAGGAGCTGGCAGATCAGGCATGAAGCCTGGAGGCATCCCCCAAGGAAAACCGGGAGGCATGGCATTGGGCTGATGGGCACTGACTGGCACCGTTGAAGTAGCTACTTCTGAAATAACCGTCCTCTGAACAGGAGTTGCTGGCTGTTGAGCAGGCTGGTTCTGAGCAGCAAGGAGTTGCTCCATCAAAGCGCCAAGTCTGGCGACCTCTTCTCTTAGATCTCGGTTCTCTTGCTCCAACTGTTCCATGATTCTGGCAGAGTTGACCCTTGTATAATACCGGTGAGTCAGCTTGTCTTCAAAATAAATGAAGAGCAAAGGTTAGAACCAGAAGACCAGAAACAAAGGGTACCTGTTTATGCGAGAATGATGCATGGAATGCTTGTGCAAATGCTTTGTTTTCAAGGAACCCTTAGGGTATTGTTTGCAATATTTTGAATATTTAAACATTTTGATTGCTCATGGAAAATATTTCATTCAATATATTAAGACAAAGGAGTACAGCGTTTTTGATTCATTACAAAGAGAAAAGGTAAATGACATCCTATGGATCCCTATTAGCTCGGGATGCTGGAAGACGAGAAGTGCACAACTTCTTGATCTCTCTCTCATAGGCAGCCTCCATATCAGCTTTCTCTTTTGCAAGTCGATCATACTTCCTTTTCCAGAATTTGGATGACTGAGGAAGCAGAGAAGTCCAAGTGTCGTTCGGATCGTCGATCACTCGGTGCTCGAGAAATTCAATCATAGCATCCTTCTCCTTGAGCTGCTGCAGCAATTCCTCCCTTTCACGGATCCAAGCACGTGAAAGGTCTTCTTCTCTCAACTCCTCTACACGTTGGGTAGGGAGGGTTGAAGGCCCAGCCACATCCAACGGTGTAGGTCTCGGATGATCATACGGCATCAAGTAGGTGGCAGCTCTCTGTCTGACCCAAGAGGTGTATGGCTCCAAAGCACGGACAAATCTGGCTTTCAGGCCTTGGGGATCTTTACCCTCCTGGAAAAACACACCTTCTAACAGAATACTATTAGGTTTATCCTTTAGGGGGAACCCAAGCTGACGACGTGCAAGAATAGGATTGTAGGTAATCCCACCACATGTACCAAGAAGAGGCACATTCAGGAATTCCCCACAATAGTCGATGATCTGAACGGTATCATACACGCGATCATACTAGGTGATATCATCATTGGTGAGAGACATGAGTCTCTGAGACCACCGTAGACATCCCTTGTTCTCCTTGAAAGCAACTGTCTGCGGCAAGTGCGAAATAAACCACTTGTACAGCAGGGGTAAACAGCAGACAATAACTCCTCCATTCTTCATATTCCTCAGATGCAAGGAGACATATGCATCGCCCAACAAAGTCGGAACTGGATTAAGGACTGAAAAGATCCTAATGGCGTTCATGTCCACGAACTTGTCGAAGTTGGGAAATAGCACCAATCCATAGATGAGCAACACGAATAGAGCCTCAAAGGCATCCTCACTCATGGCCTTCCCATAAAAGGTAGCTTGGGCAATGAGGAATTCGGAAGGAAAACCCTGAATTCCGCCTTTGGTAGTCAGGTTAGCTCCAATCAGATCTTCATCTATGTGCAACAGACTAGCAATCTCTCGAGCAGATGGAATACTCTCTAGGCCACTGAACGACACTTGATCCAGAATCGGAATCCCAATAAGATGAGAGTACTCTTCCAAAGTTGGCAGCAACTGGAAGTCCGGAAATAAGAAGCAATGATGCAACGGATCGTAGAACTGAGCCAGAGTACTCATCAACCCTTCATCAACCTGAGTGGTGAGCAGAGGTAGAAGCTTCCCATAGCGAGCTTTGAAACCCAAGGGATCTAATACATACGATGTCAGATTCCTTAACTCTTTTACATCGGGCTGCTTAAAACTGTACTTCTTTGTATGCCTTTTCGGTCTTTCCATGTCTGAAAATTTTGCAAATAAACCCTTTAAGTTCCTTGAAAATTTTCTTTTTCTGATGACATGAATGCGGATGAATGCGTGAATGCATGAATGCAACAAACACACTCAAGGATCAAACAAAGCACACCAAACAAAGGTCGTGGGAAAGCTCTATGTATCCCTAATATCAATCATCCATTTTGGTGGATTTAGGTTTTCACCTTATCGACACCCAAGTTCCATTGATATTAACGGTACATGAACCGGTTCTAACATTCTTAATATCAACCAGCCGCTTTGGTGGATTTTAGGTTTTACACCTGATCCGGGATCCATTGATATTAACAATGTTTGAACGACTCAACCACGAATCACGGGTTTGTTGAGAGTCACGAGCATGGAGTCTCGGTTAAAAACCACCCAAAGGGAGTGTACTAGGGTTTAGACCTGCCAGACATGTTCTATCAGAGGTTCCCATAATCATCGTTCCATCTTTCGAATATTATCGGAGGAACGAATACTCGTATTCCAAGAATATTCTCAAGAGAAACTCTTATGAGTGTAGTATCGCGTAACAATCGTATCAGAACTGACATCTGAACGACCTCCGCACTACGTCCTAAAAATAGGCCAAGATGGGTTTGGTAAACTAAGGTCCTTGGCTTCTACGGCACATGATTGAAAGAATAATGCCTAACCACAAATAACTTGTGTGACATTATTAATCCAACATGACCTCCACCAAGTGAATGGACTCGCAAGTCAACTGGCTAAGGAATACTCCACACCAGTCAACAAGACTATGCCATTCTCCTATCCTAGAGTGCACTCGAGTTCGGGTATAGAACTCATCTCACAGATCACCAAAGCAAACAGCAATTGTATATCAAGCAATTCACACATTACAATCAATACAGTGATCCCAAATTGTACAAAAATATGTCATATAACAAATAATAATATAGCACAACAAGGGTGAAAAGTAGGCAATACCACCAAGGATCGTTAATATCCCCAGCAGAGTCGCCACTTTTCTGTAGCGGTGTATTCGTCGCTATATGATTTATCGATTAAACCATAAGCAAGGTATACAATGAAATTTCGAGTCGCCACCGCACTTTTATTTATCCAAAGGATTGGCTAAAAAGCGAACAAAAGCCTAAGAAGTTTTACACGTAGAAAACTAATAAAAAGATCAGAGAGTCTGGGTAAGGGGTAAATTACGCAATGGGAAGGTGTTAGGCACCCATCACGTCCTAGGTACTCCTAGGGAGCCCTTTTCACACTTGTTGTAAAAGATTGTTATTTGTTATGACATAAACATTGTGCAAACATGATTGGGATGATGAGACAAGAATATACAATTTTTATTGGGTTTGAACGGATGAACCCGCTGCCTACGTACCTTCCATCAAAGGTAAGGATCAAAACGCCGTAGTTCGGCTAAAAGATTTCCAAAAGTTAGTTGGGTTCAATTTTAAACACAAACCCTAAGGTCTTACGTTATCCACAGGAGAAAACTCAACCTTATGTAATCAACAAGTCCACCATGTGAGAACAGCTTCAACTTGCCAGGGAGGGGTTAACCCTATAATAGGCAAGGAAGACTTACAATTCAATCAACTAAGGACAAAGGTGAGATTAACATCAACCACTAAGATAAATCAAACCTATAGCTCATGTATGAAAAGATTAACAATGGACAAAGCCAAAACAAGTGAATGGGTGAAGTTAATTGATTTTGATTATGAAAAGGGAGTCAAAGTATGATTAAGATTAATTCAAAGAAGTATTATGAAATGGAGTTTGAAAAAGTCAAGGACTTGGGTCCAGGTTTTTGGTTTGAAAACATGAAGATGTTTGCATAATATCTATGTCAAGTTTGAAATCAAAGTGTGAAAAGGTTTAAGACATAATGAGAATGAATGGATGAGGATGGATTGTAAAACTTCTTAGAAGGTTCACTTCTTGAAATCATATAGAAGATGATTCAAGTGTGTCCTTTGGAATAGCAATGGATAATAACAAACAAACAAAGCAAAAGAAAAGCGGATACCGGATGCCAATCACTGGGCTTATACCAATCTCCTAAAACAGAACTGGATATCAGATGCCACTCAATGGACTTATACTAATCTCCTCAAAAGAAAACGAAGATGAAATATGGAAATCAACTGCCAATCTATCTGGACTTAGGTTAACTCCACATATGCTAATAGGAAAACCAATGCCACATTACAGGGACTTACAATGGATCCTCACATACAAGAACAGAAGCAACACATGATCATAGGAAAGCAGATGCCCACTTACAGGGACTTATAACTGCATCCTCACATACAAATCAAACAGATCAAATTATGATAACAGGAAAGCAGATGCCAGCTTACAGGGACTTATAACTGCAACCTCACATACAATCAAACCAAACAACAGAAGATATGAGTGACCAATGAGGTCTTACACTCTATCCTTCCACATCACAGGAACAAATGCCAAAGGAATGGACTTACAATTGTCCTCAATGGGTAAGCAACAATAATAGCATCACCAATACAAATGAGATGATCATGCACCAATGGCAATGGATGATGATAAATGCATAAAGCATACAAGCAATCATGTGCATATGAAGCAATCAATCAATCAATGAGAATCAAACAGCACACTCTATAACCAAACAAGGAGGCTCATACAAGAGGGTTAGGCACTGAGGCCAACTGGAATAGGGTCAAAGATTTGCTCTTAACCTTGCCATTGAGAGGCTAAGGTGAAGCAGATGAAAGGATATGAGGGGTGTGCCTCATTGCTCTTATCCCTAATCAGGGAGAGCATCAAATATAAGAAAGTGTGGGAGCTCAGAAAGATGGAGCTCTTTCCACATTAGACTCTATAGATCTTGGGTTTTGATCCCAATGCTACAACCATGGAATGGGAGCAAGGAGAAGACTCACTGAATAGTAGGGGATAGGTTGCTTATCCCTATGATCTACCAATTGCCTTTCTTGAAGGACTTTTCCTGCTTGGGGACAAATTTAAACACACACAAGCATTGCCTCTTAAGGAGGACTTCAGACAGTTGCCTGGCCAAGTAACAGTCCAGGTCTTCCAGACTACATGAAGAAAAGGAATTATACCTCAAAGCAAATTGCTAAATAGCAAAGCAAAGCAAGTTCAAAGAACTTAAGCAACTAAGGGTACCTGAAATAGTCAAACTAATCAGTACACATTTCAACAGTTAAAACAAAAGGAATGGAATTAACAGTCAAACAGATAGACAAATGTGCAAAGCACAAGGCTCAAAGCTTATGAGCCAAGCAACCTACAAAACAAGGGTTAGCACATGATATATAATCAAGCTCAATCAAATTTGTATGATCTTTGAGGCATTGTTGCTTAACCTGAAACATGAACTCAATCATAAGCCCAAAAGACCACTAGGACAAGCCTAGGGTCAAAAATAAATGAGAAAGTCAAAACAGCAAAGGAAAGTCAACCAAAGTCAAGTTCAAACATTTAAGAAGCAAGCACAATTGGTCTCAAGTTCATATCATGCATCAACATCATTTCATAAACAAAAGAAGGCAAGGCATAGCAAATGAAAGCATAGAGAGGTCAACAGCAAGACTTGCATCAAAAGTCAACTCAAGCATTTTCAAAAATCACCAAATAAATCATGATCAATCCTAACACCTAGCATGGTAAGCATGTAAAATTTCATCACAATTGGACAAGTGGAAGGCAATCAATGAAAATCATGAAGTCAAAGCAAATTTGAATATGCTCAAAGAAGTCAACAGAAAAACATAGCTCAAAACCAAACATAATCAATTCCAAAAATTACCAAATAATTCATGGTCAATCACAATCCATAACATGACATTCATATGAAATTTCAGCTCAATTGGATCATGGGAAGATGGTCAATTAAAATTAAGAAGCCAAAACAATTTCAAGTATGCACAATGAAGTCAAACATTCATGGGTCAACTTCAAAAAATCATAACTAAATGAAAACAGATGAGAAATGAATGGGATCAATACCAATGCAAAGCTCAAGATGTCTAGTATGCACATGTAAAATTTCATGATCATCCAATAAGATATGAGAATTTCCCAAATGAAATGGCAAGATGTGTCACACAAAGTCAACAATTTGGTCAAACAGGGGATAAAATCTCAAACAATTTGGAAATGGCATAATTAATTCCAAGAAAATTCACACATAAACTAGACATATAAGAGAAGGATCATGCAAAATTTCACATCAATTAGAAGCCAGGAAGCATGTCAACAAAAATCATGAACTTGCATATCATTGGTGTGACACAAATTGTCACACCCTACTTCCAAAATTCATATCTCACAAACCACATATGATAGATGCACAAACTTTATATCAAAATGAACATGAATGAGTGTAGATTAACCACAAAGAATTTCAGGGTCATTGGATGCATCATCATTATTTCACAAAAGGATTGGCAAAAGGTATCAAATAAGCATACATGACAAGAAACCTAGAGCCATTAAAAATCCAGCCACACAAAAAATAATTAAAAATCATGATAAAATAGTGGACATTCTCATGAACATGATGGAAAAAATTGCATGATTTTTGGAGTTGAAACGAGTGAAATATGAATTTTGGAAGTTGAGGTAACAATTGGAATAACATGAATACATAGCATGGTATGGCAAGTCAAAGGTGGTTGACCGAATGGCAATTCAGTAAATATAACCCTCACTTATCTAAACGCTGCGTACAGGCAAAGGCAAGGAAATGTTCTGATTGGTTATCACCAATAGAACAGTAACATGGGCCAATCGATGTTCATGTTTTCTGGGTTCAAAACCCTTAGGGTTTATGCAACAGCAACTCAACTTCATGCAACCAACACACAAAACGAAATTCATACAAAATGCATCAGCAGCAAGGCAGTGGAAATGGTGATATCATGCAACAAAAACAACAGCAAACAAACACATTCATGCAAATTTCTGGAAACTGGCTCTAGGGTTTCAACAGCATAGCTTCATCATCTCTAACAACAAACTCGATTCCAGATTTTTCAGAAACACAAATTGAATATACACTCATGGTCAGCAAGCAACATAGAACAAGAATGTAATATCCATTTTCACCAAATCATTTCAAGCGAAGCAAATCGAGCACAATCATGTTTGGTCACAAAAATGTAAATCCAGATTTCTTACAGCACAATTAACCAATTCAAAGGAGACAAGTTGCAATGGATTCAGCATTAAAAGATCTATCTAAAGCAGCTCATAATTTGGTAAATGAAGAAGGTCGAGCACTTACTTGAATTTGAAGCAAATGGAGAATCAGTGGTTCTTTTGATGATACAAGTGCAAACAGATGTTCCTTATGCTGTGGAATGATGGATACTTGAGGTAGGTTAGCTTAATGATGCTTGGAAACTTCCAAATCTCGATTCACCATTGAAGATCCATGAAGAAACAGAGCTCGAAAATGGCTGTGCAGTGGTGGTCTGATGCTTCAAAAGAACCCCAAATGATGGCTAGGTGATGAAGGAAGCAAGAGTAGTTCGTGGTCTTTTGAAATTTTGAGCAGAATTTGCAAGGATATGAAAATGGAAGTGTGAGAGAAGAGAGAGTTTTCTGGTTGTTATGGCTGCTGCTAGGTTTACAAATGACAGAAAAGTTGCTATATATTTGCTGTTTTAACTTGGTAATGGAAGTGTTAATCAAAGTTAACTTAAATGAAGCCAATTTGCATTTTTGCTAATTTTCCAACATATGCATATGGGGTGTATGGTTCTGCACGAATTGGGCCTTTGGGCAAGTCACAAATGATGTTTCTGAACATTTCCAATTGGCCAAAGTGAGTGAAAACCCTTAATTCAAAAAGTCAACTTTTGGTCAAACTTGAATTTAAATGAAACAAGTCCAAAAATGCCATTTTGATTGGCAAGGTTTTGGTGTATGAAATTTATATTTTTGGAAAGAGGAGATGAAATGTGGTTTGTAGGAAAAAAACCCCACCAAAATTGGCCAAATGGTTCATGAGATATGGCCCTTTGAAGTTCAAGATTTTGTGAAAATGAATTGATCATATCTTGCCAACCATTCATGGGATTTGAGAGTTCTTGGACTTTTTGAAAATGGGAGAACAAGATCTTCAACTTTCATGTTGGGCAAAAATTCATTTGAAGCTTGTATCATGATGCAAGATTAAGATCAAGAAGTTACTATTTTTGACAGTTGAAATTACAGGTCCACTTTCTATTTTGGGAAATTTCTGATTTTGCTTCAAATTCTTCCATGATGAGGTTTGGCATGATATATGAGGCTTATATGAACATGAATGAGCTCCTTCAAATCAAATCCATCCATCAAATCACTGATTAAATCCACAGTTGACCAATTTTTGACTTTCTATTGACTTTCTAGGGTTTTGCAATGATTGAACCACTTCTGATGAATTCCAAACCCTAATTCCTTGAGACCTTGACTTCATATGATGTCCCAAGTTATATGAACTCTTGATTATTGATCATGGTGCCCAAATTCTACAAGAATGGCCACCATCCATTGCTTTGACTGACTGTTGACTGTCTTTGACCTAATTGCTGATGATTGCTTCAACTGCAAGCAACAAGGTTAAACTGACAGTATTTTTGTACTTTGGAATGATAAACATATGAAAGGCAAAGATATACAAATGCAAGACATGCTTGGTGATCAAGAATTAAACTCACAAGGCAATCCACCCACTAGGAGGGAAACTAGGGCATGCAATGATCCTTGAAGCCATGATATGATATGATGTGGGCCATGAGGGATCTTAGGGCCCAAAATTGGGGTCTTACAGCGGGTTTTTACCGTAGGTTCATAAGAGATTTCTCTAAAATAGCAAAACCCTTAACGACTCTTTTAGTTAAGGATAATACCTTTGTTTTTGATAAAGAATGTGCTGTGGCGTTTGAAACACTAAAGCAAAAATTAGTATCAGCACCTATTGTTGTAGCCCCGGACTGGTCTCTTCCTTTTGAGATAATGTGTGATGCAAGTGATATTGCAGTGGGGGCAGTTCTGGGGCAGCGTCGAGAAAAATTGTTACATGTCATTTACTATGCTAGTCATGTGTTGAACCCCGCACAGATGAATTATGCGACAACTGAAAAGGAGTTGTTAGCCGTAGTGTACGCCTTTGATAAATTCAGGCAATATCTGCTGGGTTCTAGAGTCATTGTGTATACTGACCATGCTGCTTTGAAGTATCTTTTTGCTAAACAGGACTCTAAGCCAAGACTTCTTAGGTGGATCTTACTCCTTCAAGAGTTTGATGTGGAGATTCGTGACAAGAAAGGATGTGAGAACACTGTTGCCGATCACCTCTCCCGTATATCACCTATCGAAGAGACAGAAGACAAGCGTCCAATAAAGGACGAGTTCGTCGATGAACAGATCCTCGCTTTCAACGGAGTGCCTTGGTTTGCCGATTATGCAAACTATCTGGTCGGTGGGATAATCCCCGATGATTTTGATGCTAACAAGAAGAAAAAGTTTGTGCATGATTGCAGGTTCTACTTGTGGGACGATCCTTTCTTGTATAAGAGAGGAGTGGATGGACTTATCAAGAGATGTGTTCCAGAGGAGGAACAAAGGGATGTGTTGAAAGCATGCCACGACTCCGACTATGGAGGACACTTTAGTGGTGACAGAACCGCCGCCAAGGTTCTCCAATCTGGGTTATACTGGCCAACTTTATTCAAAGATGCTCAACAAATAATTAAAGAGTGCGACAAATGCCAGAGAACGGGAAACATCTCAAAAAGAAATCAGATGCCCCAAAATGCCATGTTAGAAGTTGAACTCTTTGATGTGTGGGGTATCGATTTCATGGGTCCCTTCCCACCATCTTTTGGGAAGCAGTACATCTTAGTGGCGGTGGATTATGTCTCAAAGTGGGTGAAGGCCGTGGCCCTACCAACTAATGATGCTCGAGTGGTGATTAGGTTTCTAAAGGAGACTATCTTTGCGAGGTTCGGAGTACCAAGAGCTTTAATAAGTGATGAAGGAACACATTTTCTGAACCATCTTATGGAGAAGCTCCTCTTGAAGTATAATGTGAAGCATCGAATTGCGACTCCGTACCACCCTCAAACTAGTGGGCAGGTGGAAGTGTCAAACAGGCAACTCAAACAAATCCTTGAAAAGACCGTAAACTCATCCCGCAAGGATTGGGCAAGCAAGTTGGATGATGCACTTTGGGCTTACCGAACGGCTTTCAAAACACCAGTTGGTATGTCACCATACCAGTTAGTTTACGGCAAGGCTTGCCATCTACCGCTTGAATTAGAACACAAGGCATTTTGGGCTTCAAAATTTTTGAATATGGATTTATCCAAGGCAGGAAGTTCTCGGATCCTTCAGCTCCATGAATTAGAAGAATTTCGGAATCGTGCTTATGAAAATGCTAAGGTCTATAAAGACCAAACAAAGAAATGGCATGATAAAAGGATAGTGAAAAAAGAGTTTTATGAAGGACAACTGGTCCTTTTGTATAATTCTCGATTGAAATTATTCCCTGGGAAGTTGAAATCCAAATGGTCAGGCCCGTTTGTTGTTCACAAAGTTATCCCACATGGAGCGATTGAATTAAAGAATCAAGCAAACGGGGATACATTCAAAGTCAACGGTCAGAGGTTAAAGCCGTATTACCAAGGACAAGAAATTGGTCAAATACATGTTGCTCGTCTCACAGGATGAGAGGAACAACCGTCGAGCCATGCGACGTTAAACGAAGCGCTTCGTGGGAGGCAACCCACGGGTTTTCAATTTTTTTCTCTCTAATGAATTTGTTTGTGTTTCTATTTTTTTTTTTTTTGAGTTTGAATGTTTGTAGGTAATCACAGTGTGCTACTGGTGAAGGTGAAAAATTTGAATGGGGTAACAACTAAGGTGTTCAACCGGGGACGTATAAAGAGAAAAGTGCAAGACAGGGGTGCAACACGGTCGGCCGTGTTGTCTAGCACGGGCCGTGTTGCAGGCTTACCAATTTCCTCATACATTTTCCAGAGGAGCAACACGGGCAGCCGTGTGTGCCAGCACGGGCCGTGTTGCTCACATGGCCTTGTCCCCATACATTTTCCAGGGAGACAACACGGCCGGCCGTGTGGTCCAGCACGGGCCGTGTTGCAGTGCGAAACTCTGAAATTTTTTTAAATTTTAGAGACGTTGGAGTGGGGCCCACACGTCTTTAAATACCTTTTACCACTCCCCCACTCACTTTTCAGCCACTTCATCTCTTCCAACCCTATTTTTCTCTCAAATCTCTCAAACTCCATAACCTCCTTCACCTTAAACCTCATATTTCATCATCATCCAACCATTGTTTTTCAAAGTTCCTTCACAAAAGCTGGGCCGTTTCTCGCACTCTACACCGTGACGGTATTATTTTTCCCTATCTCCACTATTTTTTTCTGCTAACTTTTTCAGGTGACCATTATGCCCCCGAAAAGAGCCGACCGAGGAAAGGCCGTGGTAGAGACCTCAAGACCGAGACAAAGGTCCCGGCGGATGCCAAACGCACACGGAATCATTTTTGAGGATGATGATCATGTCGAAAGGTACAAGACCCACCTTAAAAGGAAGCTTGTACCTACAAGGTATGTTTGTGATGACACTATGAGTGCATTAGGAATTCTAGATGATGTATCCCAAATGTTCCACAATTTAGGTATTTTTGAATTTATGCATGCTGATGTGCCTACCTATGAACGCATCACTCTAGAATTCCTAAGCACTGTTAAATTTAAACTGGAAAAAAATTGGACTGGTCATGTCTATGAATATTTTGGCACTATGAGTTTCCGACTTTATAACGAAGATTACTCGATGTCGGTTATTCAGCTTGGGCAATGCCTCCGGTTACCATTGGTAGGATCCGGGGCAGTGCCAAATGACTTTTTTGCAGGTTCCTTTTGGTCCTCTATTACAGGTTTACCACAGTACGAACCCCGGAGTGCAAAGGCATCATGGATTCAAAACCCGTGCTTCCGATATGCTCAAAAAGGGTTAGCATTCACCTTGTTTGGACGAGGAGATAGTACAGGTGTAGCGGCAAAGCGGGAGTTATTTTTGATGCATGCCATGGTGAATGAGTAACCAGTGAATGTGGCGGCATTCGCCGCGGACCATTTAGGTACCATGGGGCGTGCCAGCTCAGGAGCCATTTCTGTGGGAGGTATGATAACACAAATTGCTGACTGGTGTGGTTGTAGGCCGGTGTTGGACGGAGAAACCCCGATGCAGGCGTTGGGTAAGCTTGACCTCAATGCCCTGTGTACGCAAGGCATGCTCGAACAAAGCCGTCATGGGTATGTGTTGGTAAGCCGAACACGCAGGCTGTTCCGCTTACCGAACACTGATAAAACTAACGTTGATAACAATGAGAATTGGTTGTATACCTCTGTTGACCCCAAAGAGGCGGGAGAAGATGAATTTTTTGAAGGTGATACGAGGGAGGAAGATGCACCGGCAAGGGAGAGGGCTGTTCCTCACCCTCACACCTCTCACCACAGAGGTATGGGAGCCTCCTCTGCTGGATGGACACCCATGGACATGGATCAGTTCCGTGTCGAGCAGGCTCGCCAGGGAGCGGAGATTGATCAGATCGTGACAGAGCAGCTCCGTCAAGGGGCTGCCATTGATGATATTCAAAGGATGATGCAACATATGATGTTGCAATTTCCACAGCACCCTTTGAGCCTTTAACCATTTTGTTTGTTTGTAAACCGCTTATGTTACCCTATGGCCAGAAAAAGAAAAAAAAAATAGATAATAATCTCTTCTACCCTTGCTCGGCATAAATGTTGTGGATTTTGGAAACTGTGTGAATTCTAAGTTTGGGGTGGTAAATCTAATACCAAAGGGACAAGTGTGCGAAAAATTGTTACAAGAAAAGAGAAAAGAAAAAAATTGGAGGCTCTTTGAATGCTCCGGAAAAAGAAATAAAAAGAGAAAAGAAAAATAGAACTCATCAAAACGCACTTGTCCCAATTAAACGACTTGATTACATTTGAAATACTCAATCAGTTGAGTAAAGTTAAAGAGTCGATGTCGAACCCCTGTATATCAAAATAAGCACAGGTACAAGAAACATAACAGGAGTGCCGAGCCCAAACCCCTTGTGTATCCGTTGGTTAGTTATCCTACCTGTCCTAAGCCCCGTTACAACCCTAAGTCCTCCAAAAGTGTGTGAATTATGTTTGTGCAATAGAAGTAGAATTTATTCAAAAACTAAGAGTCGATATTGCATACACTGAGTCTTTAGTGCTAACCCTGAGAGATTGTGTGAGATGTATGAAAAGCTTGCAGGTAAAGAGGTGCTGGACTGTGAGGTGTAGCGGATAGTTCGGATTGGGTGGCCAACGTCTTGACCATGAAGGTAGGAAACTCGGTGCGAATAACATTGGCTGCATAGTGGTAAAAAGGAATTTTGGGGTGACCTCTGTTTGTTATCTCTGGCATCACTTGAGGACAAGCAATGAGATAAGTTTGGGGTTGTGATCGGTCACATTTTAACTTGATTTTCATCATGTTCTCGGCCAAAATTCATCAATGTGGTAACCCTTTATTTTGTGTTTTAGTGTTTGAATTTTAAGAATTTCATAGTTGAGTAGATTTATGCTTATTTTGCTTTTGGTGTTAATTTAAGTTTTTAGATGCGTTTTATGTCGTTTCCATGGTATTGTGCATGTTTCAGAAGTAGTTGAAGAGTCGGAAGTGCCAAGGCAACAGTGGAAGAGTGAAAGAAAAAGAAAGAAAAAAATAGAAGGAAATTCCTGGAGCCAAACACGGCCCGTGTCTCCTGACACGGCCCGTGCTGCAAGAAAACCTTTTTCCCATACAAAAACCAGGGGGCTGACACGGCCGGCCGTGTTGCTTGGCACGGCCCGTGTCAGCAGGTCTGAAGGAAAATCAAAAAAATAAATAATTGAAGAGCCAACACGGCCGCCCGTGTTGCCTGGCACGGCCCGTGTTGGCAGGAGCGCTGAAGTTTCCGATTTCTTGTTTTCACTCATGTAAGTGATCCCGGAGGGCATTTTTGACTTTTTGGCCTGGCTGCAATGTGTACCACACTATTTAGACCTAATGGAAGGACAAACAAAGGGAGGGAATAGAGAGAACGAGAGAATCAAGATTTTTGAAGAACGGAGATCATCAAGCGCGGAAGCAATTGAAGATCGAAGCTATCTAATCTCTTGTAATGTCTAATCTTATATTTGTACCTTCTTTGAATATTATCATGAGCTAAACCCCCCAATGCTAGGGGGGTGTCCCTGAATTGCTTTTGTAATGAACCTTTTTCCTACAATGTTATGAATGTCTATGTTTTTATGAAATCAATTTGTTATAACACGAGTGTAATGCTTGCCGTATTGGAAAATTAGGTATTGAATTGGAGGTAAAGGAGGTCTGACAAATCCCTTTATCACTATGTGCATAACAACATCGCTAATTTCTCTTAGGAATGAGGATCTAATAGCGATGATGGAAAATTCTTGATATTCATACATGGGATTAATATTCTTTTGAATGGCTAAGGAATTGGGATTTAAAATAGAATGTTAATGGTTTCTGGCTAAGGAATTAGGGGAAACTTCTCTTGAGAACCTTATTGAATCATTAGAACATAGATATCATAAAATAAGGATTAAGTTTATTTCAAAGCAATTCATACACCCTTGATCTAGCATGTTTAACGTTTCTGCATTCAAAAATCTCTATTGTACCTTTATATTTTACAAAGCAAATTCACTCTTCACTTACCAACCTAAGGTTATTTTGTTTAATTGAATCATTATCAACACTGATAGTTCCTACGCAGTCCTTGAGATCGATACTCAGGATAATTCCTTTTATTACTACATCGGTAAAATAGTACACTTGCTATTTTCCCGATCACCCCACTAAATTCGAAGTTTGTTGTATCCCCAGCGGAGGTATCAATGAGTAGTTTGTTCCCCAGCAGTTGGGTATGAAGTACTGTAATCCCCCAGCATGGTCGTGCCCAGCCGGGTTGTGAATATTCTCCTCAGCAGTTTTGGAGTGGGTAGTCTTCCCCAACGGAGGTTTGTGTTTGTGTCGATGGTTTTCCCCCCAGCAAGGTTCCCAAGCGGATCGGGTCCGGTGAAATTATTCCCCAGTAGAGATAAGCATTGTTTCTCCCCTTAGCAGGGTAGTCCCCAAGCAGTTCGGGTTCGATGGAGGTCATCCCCAGCAAGGGTTGTCTTTCCCCAGCAGGGTGGAAATCGACGTGGTAATGAAATCCTCAGCATAGTTCCTTGAGCTCCCCGGTGTTGTCTCTGGAGGAGATGTGTTTTTATGCATTCATCATTTAGATAAGCATAGCATATTGCATCATTAGTGCGTAGCATTTCCATGATCATAGAGCATTGCGTTAAAAAAACTCATGCATCAGCATTGCAAACATATCCATTAGCCCTAGGCCGTGGTGACCATCCGAGAATGGGTTGTCGGAAGAGTTTAGCATCGCGACATTGGATCGATTTCAGAATTGAGTTCCCCAGCATGGTTGAGAGGTTGGTGTTTTCCCAACAAGTGACTCCTTAGTTGAGCGGGTATCCCCAGCAGTGTTACTCCCCAAAATTGGTAGCCTCTTGCAAGCTTGGATCGATTCCCCTAGCAGATGTGGGTGTGTCTGATCTCTCCATATAGAGTCGACCCCTTAGGCAGAAAGTGTCTGTCATTTCCTTCTTCACTCCCCACTGAGTTATATCTTCGTGGATGACGGTTGTTTCCGTTCCCTCCCTACGCACATAATGGAATGGGTTTTCCCTATTGAGTTCTTTCCTCATTAGGATGAGTCTTGATTCAGTCTGCCTTTTTGGATCGATCCTAAATAGGCTTCCTTATGGCTATCTCTTGTGCTCCCTTTGGTATGAATGAATAGTGGCTCACTAATCGACACTCATTCATCTTATCCTCAGCGGAATTTGTTGGCTTCTACCTACGAACCGGTAGTTGTAAGTCCTATCTTTGTGGTCTTCTACCTACAAACCGGTAGATGTGAACCCTCTTTTCTCCCCTTTGTGGAGTCAACCCTTGTGCTCATCTTAGTCGATGACGGTTACTTTTCCGTGGTTTTCTACCTACGAACCGGTAGATGTAATCCCCTCTTTGCGGTTATCATTATCCAGTTTTCGGTATTGATAGTCCTGTTTCTTTTGGATAATTGCTTTGATTAAGAAATCTTATCCCCCAGCGGGTCTTCCCCTTCCTTTTGGGTAATTGCTCCAAGTAAGCCATTTTATCCTCAGTGGGTCCTCTTTCATTCACCGTTTGCCGGTGATGTTTGTTGTTTCCCCTTTTGATTGGTTGTCCTTTACATACCTAGTCCTGGTATCCCGATGCCTTTCTTTTCGGTCGATTTATCCTTTAACAACCTATAACCCGGTTATGGATAATCTTCCATGCGAGTGTATTATCTACGTTTTGACGGCTATAGATAATATATGTCATGCACTCTTTGGCTGAACCCTTTGTTTGTTTCCCCAACTGAGTAAGATTCGTATTCCTTGCGGAATCGAATGTCCATCCTTTAACAAGATTGCTTTTCTAGCCCTCTTCAGGATGATGAGTGTTTTGGAACATAAACCAATTCACGCTTGGGTCGGTCACATGTTTTATGCCTACAACCCGGTATCCTTGGTGTTCCTTCCTTTCTGCTCCCTGTCGTGACCTTGATCCCCAGTGAGCCACCTCTCTGTTGGTGTCGATAAACGTCGAGCTTCCACAGGTCATCCGTTGATGTCTGTGTCACCTCTCCGTTGGTGTCGGTAAACGTTGAGTTTTTCCTATTCGTCCGTTGACGTATAGTGGTATCCTCTCCACAGGTCATCCGTTGATGTCTGTGTCACCTCTCCGTTGGTGTCGGTAAACGTTGAGTTTTTCTCAATTGTCCGTTGACGTTTGGTTGTGATTAGCTTTTCCCCAGTAGGGTCACCCTCTCCGTTGGTGTCGATAAACGTCGAGCTTCTCCCGTTCGTCAGTTGACGTCTGGTCGAGTCTTTCCCAGGTCATCCGTTGATGTCTGGTCACCTCTCTGTTGGTTTCGATAAACGTTGAGTTTTTCCCATTCGTCCGTTGACGACTGGTTGTATCTCGTTCCCCAGGTCATCCGTTGATGTCTGGTCACCTTCTCCGTTGGTGTCCATAAACGTCGAGCTTCTCCCGTTCGTCTGTTGACGTCTGGTCGAGTCTTCCCATTCATCCGTTGATGTCTGGTCACCCTCTCCGTTGGTGTCGATAAACGTCGAGCTTCTCCCGTTCGTCCGTTGACGTCTGGTCGAGTCTTTCCCAGATCATCCATTGATGTCTAGTCACCTCTCCGTTGGTTTCGATAAACGTTGAGTTTTTCCCAGTCGTCCGTTGACGTCTGGTTGTTTTCCTTTCTTTCCCAGGTCATCCGTTGATGTCTGGTCACCTCTCCGTTGGTTTCGATAAACGTTGAGTTTTTCCCAGTCGTCCGTTGACGTCTGGTTGTTTTCCTTTCTTTCCCAGGTCATCCGTTGATGTCTGGTCACCTCTCCGTTGGTTTCGATAAACGTTGAGTTTTTCCCAGTCGTCCGTTGACGTCTGGTTGTTTTCCTTTCTTTTCATTCATCAGTTGATGTCTGGCCACCTCTCCGTTGGTTTCGATAAACGTTGAGTTTTTCCTAGTCGTCCGTTGGCGTCTAGTAGTGATTTCTTTATTCCCATCCATCATCCTTCGATGACGGGTCGTGGTTCCTTTTCTGAAAGATCAAAATGCCCAGTGGAGTCATTGGTAGACATTTTGTCTGGCTAAGTGACAAACATCAGATCCCAGTGGAAGTTGTCCTTGGTGGACAGTCCTTTCTTGGATCCCCGCAGAGTGCAAATTTCTACGGTTCTTTGGTATTCAATCCCTGTGTACCTTGAAGTCTGACAGCCATTGCTCTCATCCGTTCAGGTTCCCAGCTGATTGAATAGGGGCAGCTGTAGCACCTCAAATTTGCACCTCCCATTTGTATATACATTTTCATTTTAGGTCATTAACATTGCATTGTTCATTGCATAGTCCATCAAGTCATCAGGCAAGACTGGTCAGGAGGTTCAACTGTGCAAGGCAACAAGTGCATTTTCTACGAGATCAAAGCCCAAGGGTTGGTACAATGAGTTCATGTAACCCAAGGATCATTTTGAAGTGATTTGGTCAAGCATTGAAGGCTCAGAGCTCATTAGTTCATGTGCAATTCATCTGAAACCCTAAAAAGTCAATTGTCAGTTCAACTGTGGATTTGGAGGTGGGAGATGGTTAGAGATGCCTCATTCATGTTCAGACAAGTCTCATTTGACATTTCAAACATCAACATTGAAGAATTTGAGGTCAGATCAAAACTTTCCAAAAATAGTAAGTGACCTGTAATTTGAAATCGCCAAAAATGGAAAGGTTTTCAACTCAAGATTACATCATCAAGAAAGCTTCAAATGAAATTTTGTCCAACATGAAAGTTGAAGATCTTTCTCTCCCATTTCCAAAAAGTCCAAGATCATGGATTTCTCATGTGTGGTTGAAGAGATATGGATCAATCTTGGCCAAGTGGGGTTTGAACTTCAAATGAGCATAACTTTCAAACCAAAAGTCCAAATTAAGTGGTTCTTTTTGCATTGTTCTTGTTTTGACTTATGCTTTCCAAATCATGCATTACATGCCATGCATTATCATCACATAATCATTTGGAAATTCACTTGATTTTTGGAGGGAAAATTAAAGTTTAAAATTGGTGCATTGTTCACACATTCTACCATGACCATTGGCTCCAAAATGACTTTTTGAGTGAAATTCAAGCTAAACTCGTGCACTGTTCATTCATGATTCCATGCATAGAGGTGAAATATCAAATTTGCATATACACTTCTTTTTGCTAATTCTAATTACCATTGCCTAAACCTGATTAGGAGAGTGATTAGGGAGAGGTATATAACACTAAGCATAACTGTTTTCAACTAACCACAGTCACAATTCTCAGATCTAGATCCAAATCACAAAGTTTTCTCTCAAATTTTTCTTCAATTTTTTCCAAACAAGATCCATTTCTCTTGATCAATTCATCATCTGGAGGTATTATGGAGCAAGTTTGAAGGAAGATCCAAAGGAATTCGTGCAGTTTTGAAGCAGCTTGAAGCTTGAACTCAACAATGGTGGATTCAGATTTTTGAGAGATCGCGTGCAATTAATCCTCAATTCTTCATCCAATCAATCATACAAGCATACTGGAGGAGCATTGAAGCATCACAAGGCCTTGGATCCATCGAATTTCAGTTCTGCACTTCAAATAGGTTCCAAATCAATCCTCTTATTTCTCAATTTCATTATGCTATTGTTGTTCATCTTTTGATGCTGGTTAATCTGAGCTTTAGATCATTGAAATCCATGCAGAATTGAGTGAGTTAGGTCAAGTTAAAGATTCATGCATGAAAATAGATTGCTTCGATTCTCCTTGTATGTGTTGATTTAACCTTAGCTATGCATTGATTCGTGCTCCTTGTTGGAAGATCTACCTATTGATGTGCTTATTATTGACATTTGAGAAAGTTGTTCTTGAGCATGCGTATTGTTCATGATGAAGCTGATGAAATTTCGTTCCCAGGCCGTGTTTTCATCTTTCCAAATGAGTTTTCTGAGTTTTGCATGTGTTTGTGTAAAAACGCGCATGTACTAGACCACGTATGCATCCGCATGGCAGTATGATTGGCTAGCATTGCTTGACCGTGCCACATAGGATTAGTGGAACGGTGCGTTTCAAGGCCAAGGCGCGCTCGTTTGAATTTCGCTTTAGTTCGATTCCCAGCTATCACATTATTTCAAATGCCTTGTATTATTTTCCACTTCCCTCCATTATTTCCATGTGCTTGTTTCATCTTTTTATAATTTTTTCTCCATCTTTAAAAATTCATATCTAATCAAATAATGCTCCAAAAAATATGAGGGTTTTTGCATTGCATTCCTTATTGTCTCTATTATTTTTTGAACATTTTTCCATAAATTGTGCATGGCTGGAATTGCTTTTGTGCTAGGGAATGTGAACATGTATCATATCTTGACCTTGCCTTGCTCCTTCATTTGTGAAATGCTGAGATTTTATCCAATGCCTATGAAATTTTGCATGCTACATCTTGATTGATTTTTATCTTTCACCATTTCTGTTTTATGATCATGTTAAGGTAGGTGTGACAATTTGTGTCACACCTTGTGATGTTCATCTTGATTGATTTGTTTGCCATGCTAAATGAATTCCAAATGCTTTGATTTTTTGTATGATGCTTGATATGGATGTTGTGAATGCTCAAGATTTTTGGTGGAATTTTTGAGATCATTTCTGATTTAATTGAGATTTTTCATTCTGGATGGTCATATTTGAGCTTTTGAATTGTCTTGATTTTCATTTGATCATGAAATGCTTGTGGTTTATCCAATGAATGTGAAACTTTGCACACTATTTCTAGACATGTTGAAGGTTGTTTTGGCTTCGGTTTAGAGTTTTTACCATTATTCATTTCTGTTTTAGGCTTATGTTAAGTTGGTGTGACAATTGGTGTCACACATGTGCTTGTTGTGCTTGTCTTGAATTATGCAATGTGATTGCCATGCTTAATGTTGTCCAATGCCTCTAATTTTTTGTGTCATGATCATGTTGTATGTCCTGTTTACTCATGAATTTTGTTGAGATTATTTGAACCATTTTTGAATTAATGTGCATTTGTTCATTCTGATGTCACAATGTGGTTACCACTTGCATACCTTGCCATATTTGGTTCATGAAATGAATTTGGTTGATGATATTGATATGGGACCTTTTGGATTGTGTTATTAATTGATTGAAGTTGCTTCATGTTAAATTTCATGTTCTGTTTTGAATGTTTGACCCTCTTTTGACCCTAGGCTTTGACCTAGTGGTTTGGACTCACTGTTTGGATTGTGGATTTCAGGTTAAGAAGCACATTGCCATGATTGAAGTGGTTCACTCTCTTGAGTTGATTAAGTGGTTAATATTGACTAACCTTGAGTTGTTTTGTAGGTTTTGAGACCAAGTGGCTTAATAGCTTGTGATTTGCTCACTGTTGCATTGCTTGCTTATCTGTCTGATTGTGTGATTGACTGTCTGTTTGATTGTTTGACTTGTATACTGATTGGGTTAGATTTTTTTTAGGTACATAAGTTGCTTTGAGTTCTTTTGAACTTGCTTTTGCTTTGCTTGGTTGCTTAACCATTTGAGGTATAACTCTCTGACTTCATGTAGTCTGGAAGACCTGTCCTGTTACTTGGGCAGGCACCTGTCTGAAGTCCTCCTTAAGAGGCAATGCTTGTGTTTGTTTATCTTTGTGCCAAGCAGGAAAAGTCCTCTTATGAGGCAATTGGCAGATAAAAGAGATGTGTAGTCCATCTCCTGCTATTCAGTGTGTCATTCACTTTGCTCACACACCATGTGTTGATGCATTGTGAATAAGAACCCAAAATCATGTTGAGTCAGTCATCTGTGGAGAAGAGTTCCTACATTCTGAACTCCCACACCTTTCTATTTTGAGTCAAGCTCTCCCAGGCCAGGGATAAGAGCTGTGAGGTCTTACCCTCACTTCCCATTTCATCAGCTTCACCCTAACTCTCAATGTTAGGGTTAAGAGCTAACTACACCCGATTCCAGTTGGCTTGTGTTTCACAACCTAACCTTGTATGAGCCCATTTGTTTGCATATAATGTGTGTGCTTGCTTGTTGTGCTTGTATGACTTTGCTTGTGGTGTTTAAGATAGCTTGCTTCCTTTGCAAGTTAGATAGAAACCTTAACTTAGGGATCGTATGCATGACAACTTCTAGGCTCGAGTCGTAGTCTCCCTAGTAGTTTGTGTCTCCCTTTGTCTCTGGTTAGGCTAGTCTTTTTTCCTTGTGTAGGGGAACTACATCGCCCTGATCCTCATACCAGATGAGGTACGTAGGCAGGAGATGAGCTGATATCTTCGGGTGCCCTTTTGCTTTTTCAACCCCCTTTGTGTGTGTTGGAGTCTGACGTAAGTCCAACGATTGGCAGTTGGTTTCCTGTGTGTGTGTTTGTTGGTTCGGAGTCTGATGTAAGTCCAACGATTGGCATTCGGTTTCCATGTTTTCCCATTTGTGTTGGAGTCTGACGTAAGTCCAGCGATTGGCAGTCGGTTTCCTGTGTTGGTTTTGTTTGGCGTGCGTTAGCCGAGCTACGAGTGCTCTGATTCTTCCCCGGTCAGAGAAGATACGTATGCATAGGATGCGACATCCTAGCGAGCACGTTTCCCCTGTCCCGAACTACGTCGACTCTGATGTCTGTGCCTGACAGACTACGTAGGCCCAGGATGCGATATCCTGCCGAGTCATGTTTCTCTTGTCTTTCTGTGTTTCCTTCCAGCCTTGTGTGCAGTTTGTGATCAGTTTCTTTTTAGCAACCTTATCCTTTCTTTTGTGCGTGGATCCCGTCGAGTACGACGGATGCGTAGGGGTGCTAATACCTTCCCTTCGCATAACCGACTCCCGATCCCATCTGTCTCTGGTCGCGAGACCATGTCTTTTCCAGGTTTACTTCGAGCGTTTCCTTTCCCTCTTTTGGGATAAATAACGCACGGTGGCGGCTCTGTTGTTTCGTTTTCCCGCCGGTTTTTCGCGTAATGCGACAACTAGGACCCAATGAAAATTTGGTACCTCCTTCCCTTGTTTAAATTTGTAGGTGGAATGTCTTGAGGATACGGAGAGAATATGGGTTCTCGATAGTGGATGCTCAAGACACATGACGGGTGACACTTCCTTGTTCTTTGACTTTATGGCTAAGAAAAAAGGGTTTGTAACCTACGGTGACAATAACAAGGGAGCTATACTCGGAAAAGGTAGTGTAGGTAATCCCTCCTCTACTACTATCTCAGACGTCCTTTTAGTTAAAGGCCTTAAGCACAATCACATTAGTATTAGCCAATTATGTGAAAAAGGGTATAAAGTTTCGTTTTCAAAAGATTGTTGCGTGATTGAACATAATGATAATAAGAATGATGTGCTTAAGGGATGGAAGAAAAATAATGTATACATGTTTAACTCGAATGAAGTATCTTTGAAAAGCGCTAAATGTCTCGTCTCCATGAGTGAAGACTTGAGGCTTTGGAATAGGCGATTAGTGCATGTCAACTTTGAATCGCTAAATAAAGTTATCACAAAAGATCTAGTAGTTGGTCTTCCCAAATTCAAAATTTCAAAAGATCACTTATGTGATGCGTGCCAAATGGGAAAGCAAGCAAGGATCTCGTTTAAATCTAAAAATATTGTTTCCACAACGAGACCTCTTGACTTCTCCATATGGACCTTTTTGGGTCATCTAGAATTAAAAGTCTAGGTGGAAACTACTATGGTTTTGTTATAGTAGATGATCACTCTAGATTTTGTTGGACTATCTTCTTAGCAAGTAAAAGTGACACTTTTTCTGCTTTTGAAAAGTTTGCCAAGATGTCTCAAAACAAATTGAACACTAGCATAGTTACTATTCGAAGTGATCACAGAGGTGAATTTGAAAATCACCTCTTTGAGGAATTTTGTGAAACAAATGGCATTGATCATAATTTTTCTGCTCCAAGAACTCCACAATAAATTGGAGTTATGGACCGTAAAAACCAAATTTTAGAAGAGTTTGGGAAGACTATGATCAATACAAACGGCCTTCCTAAATATTTTTTGGTCGATTCCATAAATACGGCTTGTTATGTATTGAATAGGATACTCATTCATCCTATTCTAAACAAAATCCCTTATGAATTGCTAAAGGGAAGGAAGCCTAATGTTTCACATCTTCATATCTTCGGATGTAAATGCTTTGTATTAAATAATGGTAAAGAAAACCTTGGTAAATTTGACTCAAAAGTTGATGAAAGTATCTTTCTCGGATACTTTCAATCTAGTAAAGCATATAGAGTATACAACCAAAGGTTACTTATTGTTGAAGAATCCGTGCATGTTTCCTTTGATGAATCTTATCCGAAAACTGTCGGAGAAGGTAGTATTGTTTAGGAACAAGTTAGACAAAAACGGAGTCATAACTCGCAACAAGGCTCGCCTTGTTGCTCAAAGGGTATAACCAAGAGTAAGGCATCGACTATGAGGAAACTTATGCTCCAGTTGCCCGACTCGAGGCTATACGCCTTTTGCTTGCCTATGCTTGTTCTCAAGATTTCAAACTATTTCAAATGGATGTTAAGAGCGCTTTCCTAAACGGTCACATTAATGAAGAGGTCTATGTATCTCAACCTCCCAACTTTGAAAACCATGAGCATCCCAACTATGCTTATAAGCTCAAGCGTGCTTTGTACGGTCTCAAACAAGCCCTAGGGCATGGTATGAGCGTCTTAGCAAATTTCTACTAGAGCAAGGATTCTCAAAAGGGAAGGTTGATACTACCCTTTTTATTAGGCGTCAAGGAAAACACTCCATTTTAGTTCAAGTCTATGTAGATGACATTATTTTTGGATCTACTAACATAAATTTGGTCAAGGAATTCTAAGTTGATGCAGGGAGAATTTGAAATGAGCATGAGGGGGAGCTAAATTACTTCCTCAGACTTCAAATCAAGCAACTTGAAGAAGGAATTTTTGTGAGCCAAACAAAGTATTGTAATGAGCTACTTAAGCGCTTCGATATGGCAAACTCCAAAGTAATCGACACTTCAATGCCTACTACTGTTAATATGGATCGGGATGAAAATGGTAAGGCTGTAGATATAAAAAGGTATAGAGGTATGATCGAATCTCTCCTCTATCTTACCGCATCTCGACCAGACATTATTTTAGTGTATGTATGTGTGCTAGGTATCAATCATGTCCCAAAGAATCACATTTAAAAGCCGTCAAGCGCATACTTAGATACCTCTGTGGTACTTTAAAGTATGGGTTTTGGTTCTCTAAGGGAAGTGATTGCTCTTTGGTTGGTTACTCCGATTCCGACTTTGCCGATTGCAAATCGGATAGGAAAAGCATCAGTGGCACTTGTCATTTTTATTTAAATTCCTTGATAAGTTGACACAGCAAAAAGCAAGTTTTAGTTGCTTTGTCAACTGCCGAGATGGAATACGTTGTTGCGGGTAATTGTTGCGCTCAAATTTTGTGGCTCAAACAATAATTACTCGACCTCAATGTTCAACTTGAATGTATTCCCATTTTTTGTGACAACACAGGTGCCATCAAGTTAATCAAAAATCCTATACTACATTCGCGCACTAAACATATTGAAATTCGGCATCATTTCCTTAGGGATCATGTTGAGAAAGGTGATGTTGTCTTCGAGCATGTTGATAGCAAAAATCAACTTGTCGATATTTTCACAAAACCACTTGCGACAGAGCCTTTCTTCCACATCCGTAGGAAACTTGGTGTTCTCGATATCTCGAATCGCATTTAAATATATATATATATATATATATATATATATATATATATATATATATATATCATGTCTGTCCATTCATTGATTTATAAGTTCGGGCGATGTGAGGGCACTAGTCGTCTATCACCATTGGAGGTAATGTCGTTCCTATATATTGATCAACTATGTATGTATATATACTTGTTCTTTGTAATTTTTGACATTCATGTTGTTGGGTACCATATTTAACATGCATTCAGCATTACGAAAATATTTGAATCTCATGTCATCTAACAACTAACACGGGTCCCAACAGGTCGACCTATGAGTCGACTCATCAATCCCAGTATTTCCCTCATGTCACAACTGGTCGATCCATGAGTCAACTCATCACTGAGAACTCAATCCCAGTATTTTCCTTGGGTCCTAACTGGTCGACCCATGCGGCGACTCATTAATGAGAACTCAACCCTTGTATTTCCTTCGGGTCCCAACAGGTCGACCCATGCGTCGACTCATCGCTATCCATAATCTAGTGTTTTGGGATTTCAAACATGAGTGTGTCGACTCATTACACGTGTGAGTCGACTCTTCGTTGCTAGAAACAGCACATATGAGTCTTAATTAGGTCGACTCAGTTTTCAAGAATTTTTTTATGCATAATCACTCCATTTGGTCATTTGGTCTTCTCCCTCTCTCTATCACTCTCTTCCACACAAAAACCCTAAGATTTCCTTACCAACAACACTCAAATGGCTTCAAGAGCATCTGGAAAAAGATCTGCTAGATGACCCTCTTCTCACACTGGGACTGCACCATCTCGATTGAATGCTCTGGTAACTGCTTTATCCTTACTCTCTGATGATCTTGCTGAAACCTATGAAAAGAAGTTCAAAAACAGAACATTTATGAAGCAATACGTTTACTCCCCCCGTTAGTGACTGGACGCATGCATATTCCAGAAATTGCTGAACGGATAAATTTTCAAGAAATTGATTTGTTCTTAAATTGTATCACTGAGTATAATGAGGATTTAGTCGTTTTATACTGGTAATGATGGAAAATTCGAGGGTTTCAAGTTTGCATGGAATATTGGTAATAAGGTTATTGAAGTGAATGATGACGTTTGGAAATCTCTGTTTGAGATCTCTCCACTATCGTCTCCAAATGACCTCAAGATTACCGACACTGTGTATGCTCCAGACTATGAGTTTAGGAATGCCTTAAACCAAATGCTGAGGAAACCGTTTTCACCAAATGTTGTTAAGAGCAATTTATTCCCTACCAATGTGACTACGAGTCAGTTGAAGCCTCTTGACAGAATTTTACACTGGGTTGTGACGCATATTCTACGTCCTAAACAAGGAGGTTACTCCAGAGTGGACAAGGCCGAAGTACACCTGGCTTATGTGCTAAAACACAGAATAAAAGTGAATTGGCCGCACTACGTCGCAAGTAGGATCTTTGCTCTAAAGGAGTCGGGTAGAGGCATTGCTCTCTATTATCCCTAATTTATTCAAAATATCCTTAATAGAGCAAATGTTTAAGTTTAAGGAATTCCATATAAATCCATGACTACAAATCAAGAATTTTGTCAGAAAACATTAAGTTTGATGGGCTACACTTGGGATCGTACATCGCGACTATACAAGACCCGTAAACCAGTTCCAGGTACTAATGTTCAGCCTGTGGAAGAATATGATGATGATGATGATGGAGACGAGGAAGAAAATAATGAAGACAACTCTCAACCTATGGAGCACGATCAACAAGTCACTGACCATGGTGATTGGCTTGGTCCTACTCCTAGACAACATTCATCCGATAACCAAGGTTGGGGAGAATGGAAACACACTGGATGGACTAGCAACCATTCATCCTACATGCCTACACCCTCTCTCAACCTGAAAATTCTAAAGTGATGGAAATATTGAAAAACATGCAAATACAACAGCAAAATTTTGCTACGCTTCAAGAGGAGAGATTCACGGCCTTGCAGGATCAGCTTCAGATTCAAGGTGACAACTTTGCATCTTTTGCTTCCATCCAAGAGGAACGGTATTCGAACCTATGGAGTCAAATCCAAACCCACAGTGACAACTTCAATTCTTTTTCCTCCACCATCCTGCAAAGGATTGATAGCACTCATCACACTCTCGCAGAATCCGTAAATACGCTTAACGCGAACGTCAGTGACTTAACCAACCTCTATGAAGAAGACAAACATTCGCGTCCACCTTACGGCTATAGAGGCATAAATGACCCGTCCCGAGGAAGACGACCTTAGATGATTGTTTAATTCAATGCATTTCTATTTCCCTATGTTTGCATGTTATTGTAGTTACTTATTTGTCTTAAAGTTTCTGTTGAACAATTATTGTAATCTTATTTACTTATTTTGTTTTGCTCCATGAAATATTTATGCATATACTTCCATTGACTTCATGTTATGTGCAAGGTTGTTGATGTCTATATGTTGCAAAGTCGCTGACTAAGTGATTCTAAATATTTTTACTTCATGTTGACCGTTTCGTTGTTTCTTTTTAATGTTGACAAAGGGGGAGAAGTAATGGAAACAAACACAATAGCTAGCAGATTTAGCAGATGGATAATAGCAGAATGTTTGAAGGTATGCATAAAATCAGGGGGAAGTTGTCTATCAAAGTACGCGTTTGTGCCATGGTTTGCCATCATCAAAAAGGGGGAGTATGTGAAGGCAAATATGCCTAGTCCTTATTTTAATGTTGTCAAACCTTTCTAATCGCCCACAACGTGTACTTTGGACAGTATCATCATATCATAGAATGCATTCATCCTCTAACATGTTCAAAATATAGGTTCAACGTGTCCAAACATATAGGAGCATATCATAGATGTGAATCATGCACTTGATTATAGTAAATATCCTAGGTTCATAAGAGATTGGTTTAAATTGGTCAAAATACATCTCAAAACTCATTTTTGGGAGTTTAAGTACTGTGAGTCAACTCATGACTCGGAGCAAAACTCTCGGGTCTGAACAGGTCAAGTCACAGGTCAACTCAATCCTGGGAAACCTGAATGAGTCAACTCATCCACTTATTGCATCGACTCATTGCCTATTTTCATTTGAACCATGTAGTCACGGGTATGAACAGGTCGAGTCATAGGTCGACTCAACCCTAGAAAAAACTCTATTTGAGTCGACTCATCCCTTGTTTGAGTCAACTCATCGCCTGTTTTACTTGAATAATTTTACCTCGGGGTCCATACAGGTCAAGTGGCCTGTATGAACAGGTCGAGTGGCCGTTGCTTAGACTTAATTTTCTGCTGTGTAACTTTGCAAAATAATTCTGTTATGTTTGTTATTTGGTCCATGCATCATATAAATTTTTAAGTGTCTCTTCTTCAACATTGAACAAGAAAAGTGAAAGAAATACACCAAAGCACTCATCATCTTCATTCTTCATTGCATTTCTCAATAATCACACATAATAATCTTTGTTGAGCATTTTGCATTGCTGCTGTGATAACGTCCAAATAAGATTGGGTTAATCTTAGTTTGGGTTGAGGTTTTGTGTGGGGTTTTCTTGAATAAAACCATTGGGGTTTTGTCCTCCAAGAATTGGGGATTTTTGCACTAACCTTTGCTTCGCAAATTCAACCGAGTGAAAAGTCTGAAGAACGAAAGGTTCGGTCAAACAAAGTAACCAGAGGATTATGAAGAAAGCTTAGGGTTCAAGCGACTTGCGCTCGAAATCAGTCGAGCTGAAGTTTTGGAGAACGTGGCGTTCTTACAATAAGGATGTGGTAACCAGAGGTTTGTTAGAAGCGCTTGAAGGAATTGGTTCAACTCAAATCAAGGGGAGAGAATAGGATAGGATCTGCAACAACTCTAGGGGTTGATTGGTGGTGATTATTTGTTCTCTTGTATTGACTTTGCAACGTGTTAATAAAAACATCTCAATTCTAAATTTAGAATTGAGGGCAGACGTACCCTAAGCGAGGACGATAGGGGAACTGCCTCAACAAATCCGGTCTTCTTCTCTCTATCTCTTAACTCTTTAAATTTTGCATTAATTACGTTTTGTGTGAAATTAATAGTAAAATCCATATTGCTTGATTGTTATGCATAGTAACTGTTCGATAAATTGTTGCTATCACTTTGATTGCAACTGAGTAAAATTCTGCACATTCAATTTGAGTGAAATTGAAACTTGGTGTGGAGTGCACACCAAGTGTTTGATAAAATTAATCTCACACAAACTTAGTAATATTTTACTTGATCTCTTATTGTGTTTAAGCATTATTAGAGGTAACGATATCAAGGATTATAGTGGTTGATCGATTGATTTAGATAGTGATTGATAATCTCTATCTTAGTAATTCCATTTGTTTCACGCATATCTGATATTTCCATTAACGAATCATTTAGACGATTAAAATCTAGGGTGCTTCCGCAACCGTTGAAAACATTTTTAAAAATCGCTAAATTTCAAAAATTGATCTATTCAACCCCCCTTCTAGATCGGTACTATCGTCTAACATGGTCCTCTCATGGAAGACTGGATTTGAAACAATGTGCAATGCAACTCGATTGTCACAAATAAGTGTCATTGGCCTTACTTCTTCAATTTGAAGTTCCTTGAGCAACTGTTTTAACCAAATAAGTCCACATGTTGTCATTGCCATGAATCTATACTCTGCATCGACGCTTGATCTTGCAACTACATTTTGTTTCTTACTTTTCCAGAGTATAAGGTTTCCTGTAACAAATACACAATACTCAGAGGTGGGTCGTCTATCAATGAGTGATCCTGCTCAATTAGCATAGGAGTGTCCAACTATCTGAGTATGTCCTTTGTCTTCATATACGAGACGTTTTCCTGGAACACATTTGATGTATCTCAGTATCTGGATAATAACTTTCATGCGTTCCTATCAAGGGGAATTTAAGAACTGGTTTACCACACTAACTGCAGAAGAAATGTTCAGACGAGTGACAGTGAGATGATTCAACTTTCCAACCAATCTCCTATATCTTCCTGGATCGGATAAAGGCTCCCCCTGATTTGATATTAGTTTGACACTTGGATCCATAGAAGTATCAACTGGTTTAGCATTCAACAACCTCGTTTCTTCCAAAATATCCATAGCATATTTCCGCTAGGAAATCACCAAACCATCTTTAGATTGGGCCACCTCAATTTCCAAGAAGTAGCGCAGTTTACCAAGATCTTTTGTCTAAAATTGATTCGAGAGATGTTATTTCACCTGGAGTATTCCCTGTTGATCACTACCCGTTATGACGATATCATCTACATACACAATAAGATAGATGCACCCTTGGAATGAGTGACGATAAAAAACAAAATGGTCAGCTTCGCTGCAGACCATACCAAAATGTTGTACTACAGTGTTGAATCTGCCAAACCAAGCTCTCGGAGATTGTTTAAGACCATAAAGAGACCTGTGTAGCCTACAAACCATATTCGATGACTCCCCTTGAGCAACAAACCCAGATGGTTGTTCCATATATACTTCCTCTTCAAGATCACTGTATAAAAAGACATTTTTGATGCCAAGTTGATGAAGAGGCCAATGCCGAATGGTTGCAATGGCTAGAAGAAGTCTGACATATGTCATCTTGGCTTCAGGTGATAAGGTATCACTATAATCCAACTCAAAAATATGAGTGTATCCTTTGTCTACCAAGCGAGTTTTAAACTGATCGATCTTATCATCTGGTCCAACCTTCACTGTATAAAACCAACGACAACCTACTAAAGATTTCCCAGGGTGAGATAATGCTTCACCTGAAGTTTTAGGAATAGAAACAGAAGACAAAGAAGACAAACAAGTATTTAGTGTGCCAGGTTGCCTGGAATGATGGGGAATAATGACATATGGGACTTCCGAAAGATGTGTGTGAGTGCTTTCCTGAAGGGGTTTCAGAATTACTTGGTTGGACTCTAAATATGGAACAGACTCAAAGAAGGTAACATCGGCTGACACGAGGTATCGTTGTAGAGTAGGTGAATAACAATGATAACCCTTTTGGGATCGGTGATAACCAAGAAAGATACACTTGAGTGATCGAGCTGATATTTAATCAAGTCCAGAAGAGATATTGTGTACAAAACATGTTAACCCGAAGACTCGAGGAGGAATTGGGTGAAGGGGAAAGTATGGAAACAAGATTGAATGTGGGATTTTATTATTAAGGACAGATGAGGGCATTCGACTTATAAGGTAACATGCCGTGAGCACAACATCTCCCCAAAATCAGAGAGGAACATTACCATGAAGAAGTAGTGTCCGAGTGATTTCTACAAAATGTCAATTTTTGCTTTCGGCTGTCCCGTTTTGTTGAGGTGTATGAGGGCAAGATGTTTGATGGAGAATACCATTGGATGATATAAAATTTTGAAATTGTTGGGATAAATATTCATATGCATTTTCACTTCTTAACGTACGAATAGACAAACCAAATTGGATTCTTATTTCCCGATAAAATTGTTCAAAAATAGAAAACAATTCAGATGTGTTCATTAAAAATAGCCATGTGCAACGTGAAAAATAATCCATAAAAGTTACAAAATACATATACTCAAAAGTAGACTCAGTACGCGAGGGATCCCAAACATCGGAGTGAACTAAAGCAAAAGGGGACGAGTCCGTTTATTGACTCGATCGAAAAAGTGACTACGAATATGTTTCTCTAACTGACAAGACTCACAATGTAAAGTGGATAATTTAGATAAACTAGACACCAAATTTTGTAGTTTGGGAAGACTTGGATGACCTAACTACGCATGTATAGTGAGTGGAGAATTTATGGTGGAGCATGTGGTAGATGACGTAGAGAAGTAGTAGATGCCTTGAGACTCACATCTGACGTCAATCGTCTGTCCCGAAGTTTGATCCTGCAAGGTAACGTTACTGTTAGTAAAGGTGATAAAATAATTAAGGGACCGAGTTAAACAATTGACTGACAGTAAATTAAATGGGAAATTAGGTACGTATAGGATAGAAGTAGCAGAGAGAGATGGTAGAATTTGAACAATGTCAATCCCTTGAGATCGGATTTGAGAACCATTTACGGCATTTATACTAGGTAAGAAACCAGAGGTAGAGAGGGAAGAGAAAAGATCTTTATTATCGGTAACATAGTCAGACTCACCAAAATCGAGGACCCAAGGACTAAGAGGGGATGATTGAGAGAAGCAAACAGATGAATTACCAGTGTGCGCAACCGAAACCGTGGAACCAGAGTTCTAATTAGTCTGACACCACCAGAGAAAATCCTCGTAGCTTGGCATAGAGTTCTAAAGAGAATGTGAAGTCTGCAGAGTGTTTGGGTGATCGACTTTAGCTTCATTTACCTGACGTGGAGGTCTGCTATGCAACTTCCAGCAACGGTCAATAGTATGCCCAAGCTTGTTATAATGGTAACACTTGGGATGAGGTTTGGAATTGGATGACCTTCCTTGAAAGCGATTATGATTGTTGCCAAGAGATACAAGCGCGACAGTGTCACATGGTGTCAGAGCAGCAACAGATGGAGGTGAAACCGGACCAAAAGAATGTGGTGTAGCCAAGCAAAACAGTTGTTCACTAACTGTATCATAGTTAAGAACAGTAGTACCTGATAAAAGTTGGTTACCAACGGACTCAAACTTTGATGGTAGTCCAATAAGTGCATGATCATAAAATATTTACTCTGTTGTTCGGCATGAGTTATTGCGTCTTTCGCATAAGGCATTAAGGTGGTGTAATTTGTTTTCAAAGCATCAAGTTTACTCAGATAGGCTTGCATATCCATATTCCCCACCTTCAGAGTGTTGATTTTGCGGATGACACTATATAGACAACGAACATCGTTGAAGAAGACTTTTTTTTGCCTTTTCCCAAACCTCATAGCAAGTGGAGAAGGCTTGGTATTGTGCTTGGAGATTAGGTGTTATGGAAAACCATAGCACAATGCACAGCGACACATCGATTTCCTTCCATTTAGCAAGTTCGGCGACGGGGACATCATCCACTTTTCTTAAGTAATCTTCCTATCCCTAACCATAAAACCACATTTTGACAGTGTAGCGGGGTATTCGTTACCATTAGAGATATTGACTAAATCCAAGGTAAATCATAGAAGTCGAGTCACCACCGCACTTCTATTTATCCAAAGGAATGGTTAGAAAGCGAACAAAAACCTAATAGTTTTAACAAAAACTAGTAAAAGAAACAGAGATCTGGGTAAGGGGGTTGGTTATGTAATGGGAAGGTGTTAGGCACCCAAAATATCCTAGGTACTCCTAGGGAGCCCTTTTCATACTTTTTATGAAGGTTGTTGTCTTGTGAAAATTGGTTTGTGCAAACATGATTGAAGAGATGAGAAGAGAATGTACAAGTTATTTACATTTTGTGTTTGGATGGATAAACCCATTGCCTACGTACCATCTTATAAAAGATTAGGATCAAAACCTCGTAGTTCGGGGTAAAAATCTCAAAATGAGTTGGTGAATTGATTGGTCCAAAAGCCTTGAGGTCTTTTGTTATCAAAGGGAGAAAACTCAACCAAACCACAAATCCACCATGCGAGGATAGCTATAACATGCTAGTGAGGGGTTAACCCTATAATAAGCATGGAAGACTCATTGTCCATCACTAAGGATATGGGTGAGTATTACATCTACCACAAAGATAACTCAAACCTAATAGCTAAAGGTTATGGAAAATTTGATTAAGAAGGTGGCCATTGGAACCACAAAAGAAATTTGGATGGGTTATATTTACCAATTAGAAGTATATACAAAAAATGGTCAAAGTTGACTTAAAGATTCAATTCAAAATAAGTGTTAGGAAAAGAAAGTTTGAAAGTCAAAAACATAAGGCTTAGGTTTCTAATGTTGAAAACAAGTGTTGAATGTTTGCACAAAAAGTTTTGGCTTGGGTTAGAGTGGAGAGAAGAAGAAGAATGGCTAAGTCCTAAGCAAAACAAAAAGGTGAGGGATAAAGAAATAAAACCACAATGGAGTCCCTCTCTTGAGATCATATTGATGATCCAAGTAGCTCCCATCCTTTGGAATAAGCAATCACAAAGCATAAGCAATCAAACAAGTCCCTTAAGAGATTCTCAATGCATCTTGTATCTTCCACTTGGATGAACATGGCAATGGTCCTCCAATTAAGCTCAAATGGAAACTCCTAGCACAAAAGCACACACATCAAAAGTTCCAAGAAGTAAAACAAGAATGGACAATAGTGAGTTTAGAGATTTGGTCCTTCTAATCCATCTTCATCATTAAGGTCCTTTTACTCCAATCTTGCATAAGGAAAGTCCTAGAATCTATGTCCAATTCTCCATTTCTTTGCATAGGGAAAGTCCTAGAGACTAAGTCCATTTCTTTGAATTTGGTCCACAACAATCAAACAAAAACACAAGCACAATAATATATACACAATTATGTGCTCAAGTGAGCAAAAGGCAAATGGCATTAACATAAACATGTGCTCAAGTGAGCAAAGAGAAAAGCAAATGGATAATATGTGCAAGAATAATAAATTGCATAAAAGTAAATTGCATAAAGTAAATGTTAATTGTCAATGGTTAGTGTTAGTAGTTAGTGTGCCATAAGGCAAATTTAGCGTTATGTTAAGCAATCGTAATTGGACTTATGTAGAAGTCACAACTATCTGAGGCCGGTCAATAATAATGTAGGCAACAACACAAGTTAGAAGTCTTGATTAGAGAACCAAGTTCCAACAACTTGCCATGCCAAAAGAAAATGAGAATTGATCTTGTATTGGTTTAAGCCTTTTGCATGATTTAGAAGACAACCTATCCTTAATGCAAAGCTATTCACTTGATCAATTGATCAAGATGAATTAGATTTGAATCAAGGAAGATTAAGTTTCCCTAATCAATGCTAACTTATCAACCTTCAACTCATTGATCAAAGAAAGAAGAAGGAGAAGAAAAAGAAGAAGGAGATGGATAAGAGAAATGAAAATGGCAAAATTAAAGTGCATTAAATGAAATACAATGTACCAATCATCATATGTTGACCCATGGCATTGAAAGTCAAGGTCAAACAATCAAAAACAGAAGTGAGATGAAGATTGGAAGTCAAGAAATGAATAAAATATTTTTTGACATTTTTTAATATTTAATTAAACATGAATTAAAAATAAATGGAAAGGTCAAACTTCAAAATTACTTCAAATTAACCTTGAAAGGTCCAAGTAATTTATCCTAAGTTCAACAAGGTCAAACAAAGTTTGACAAAAAATTTCAGCATTTTTAAAAGTCAAAAACTATTTTTAATCAATTAAAAATGAATAAAAATAACCTAATTGAACTAAAATCTCAAATAAATCTCAAATCAATTGAAAAATTGATGAGAATATTTTTCATAGATCGATCATCATTCAAATAGGTTAGGAAAATATTTTTGTATTTTTTGAATTTCAGAAACTATTTAAAATGAATTAAAAATAACCAGAAAAGAGAAAATTCACAAAAAATATCAAATGACAAAAAAAAAATCAGAAATAGAAACTAGAATTTATTTGGAGATTAATGCAATTGGTCCCATAATTTTTGGATTAAAAATGAAGAAGATATTGATTTTTGAAAATAATTGGAATTAAAGAAAATAAAACCAGAAATTAAAAATGGCAAAAAACGAGAGCCCTTAGATCTGAGCTCATTAATTGAGCTGACAGATCCAAGCATCCAGAGGTGCACGCCTATTGTAGTCCACGGTCAATGCAATCACATGAAAACCAATAAAAAGTCATAACAATGAAGGATCCAGATTAGATCTGGAAAAGAGATCAAACGACCAGGAATGGATCTGGAGATGATGAAGCCACCGGAGCCACCGTCTTCTCCGGTGAGCTTGGATTTTCCGGCCAAATTGCAGAGATTCAAAAGGCAACCAAAATACACGATCCTTATACCAAAATGAAGCTGGGGTGATGTATATCATCCCTATAACCTTGAATCACACTAAAGATTCCTATAAGTTGAGAAACCTGAGGTGGAAGATTCAAGTATGGAAAATGCAGATCAAGGAAAAACGAAATTGAAGCTACCACTAGCTTGCCTCTCAAATGAGGACTTCAAAAAACACTAGATCCAAGAAAATAGGTCAAAGGATGGTGAGATTCGAAGAAAATACCAGTTGGAGTGTAAGCTTGGATTCTGGTAACTTGAGCTCGATTCCTTGCTTGCCTTGCTAAAACAGAAGATCAGTGAGATGAATGATGAAGGTTTAGAAGCTTAAGATCCAAGAATTCAACCAGATGAAGTTGAATTTTGGATCTGAAAAATTGAAGAAAATGAAATTGCTTCTTTGGTGAGAGGTTGAGTTTTGATTTCTGCAGCAATTCGGGTTGAATCAGGTGTGTAATTTGAATGGCATAGGGTCTCTATTTATAGAGGGAAAGGCAAGGGAATGATGAAATGATCCATGTGCATGAATTTGGATAGCACTTGCATGGGCTTGCATGATCATGCACAAGGCCCAAAAACAATGCCAATTGCAAGCTGAACTCAAATGCCAAAGGTTTGGACGTGTAATTTGCTCTGAATAGGCTTGTGCAACAAGATTTCATGTGCATTCCATAATTTTGACCTAAACATTCACCTCTTCGAAAATGCCCATTAGAAAATCCAAACATGATAATGTGAGTAATGGTTGGAAAGATCTTGATGTAAGGAACAATTGTTATATTAGACAAAAATCCATTTGGAATATGGAAATTTATGAAATTTGAGTTTAAAGTGTGATGTGCAAAACATTTCAACAAGGTTTCTAAATTTGGCCAATTTTCAAGCCCTTATGCTTTGATGATGCAAGCCTCAAATGAAAATACCTACAACATAAAAGTTGTAGATCTTTTCAAGACAATAAAAATGGACTCAAGTTTTGCATCATTTGGATTTTTGATGAAGAAGTTATGGGCACTTGAAGTTGGACTTTTTTTACTTTTAATGCATTTGGCCCAAAAGGACCTATAATGTCTTGCATTATCACATGTATTTCCTTTGAGATTTTGAAATTATGTTCAACATAACATTTGAAGTAAACATCTTTAGATTTCCAATTAATTTTATCCCACCTCAAAATCATAAAAAATGAATGAGTTATGTCCTTGGGAAGTTGACCTAAAATTAGGGTTTCAGTCAAAATGACCTATAATGTATTGGAATGACAGATGGCCTTCCAAGCTTCAAATCATTTTTTTATGAACATGAAAGTTGTTCATATTGTCCTTAAGAACAGTTTTGCTTTTGGAACCATCTCCATTTGACCAACACATAAAACGTTAGGTCTCATGCATTTCAAAATGGTCAGATGAATTGACTGATCCACTTCTCAAGTCCATGACTCATATCTTGATGAATTGATGATTGGGGACACTCAAATAAGTTCAAATATGTATGAAATGAAGAGTTAAAGAACTTCCCTTGATTGTATTTGATCATGGGCTGAGGTTGCTTCAGGAGCAAGACATTGTGGTGCACAGATGAATTAGGGTTTCTTTGGGGAACCAACCTCAAACCCTTTGATTTGTTATGACCAAAATGATGAGTTGAGATGCTAGGGAGGCATATTTGATGGATGGGAGCTTTGGGAACCATTACCATGCTTGCTATCATCTTCTCTTGACCATGTCTTTGTACCAATGATCTCCTTCAAGCTTTAGACCTTGTGATTGCTTAAGCTACAAACAAAAGATGTTAGTGACATATTTTTGTGCTTTTGGTTAGTAAACAATATGGGAAAAGCAATGATATACAATTCAAGCATGCTTGGTGATCTCAAACCACTCTCAAGAGGTCCCACCCAAAGGCAAAGGGAACCAAGATACTTAATGATCCTTGAGGCAATGCAAATGCAATATTATGATGCCATGAGGGATCTTAGGGACAAAATTGGGGTCTTACAGATGCCCCTATTTAAGGTCATTCTAGCCGGAGAAGTGAAGGTAAAAATCTTCGTCTCGACGAGGTAGAATGGGCTTAAATAATAACAAAGAGACGAATTTTGGTCCCTAAGAGACCTCATGATGCAGATGTATGCATGCAAACGGTAATACTTTATGGGGATATGCCTCCACGAAAGAAAAAGAAAACCGGAGAAAACTGAAAATCCAAAGGAGTAAGACACCCACTAAGGAGACAGAGACTCTGGGGGGAGTAAAAGGGATGAAAACGCGTGAGCAGGTCACGACTCAAAGCTTGGGGAATAGAATTCCAAAGGGAATAAATCCAATGGAAAGACTCGAGCTGACTCGAAGGTGCATGTGTTGGGGAATACGCCAACACAGCAAAATTATGGTCCCTAAGAGACCTCATGATGCAGATGTATGCATGCAAACGGTAATACTTTATGGGGATATGCGTCCACGAAAGAAAAAGAAAATCCAAAGGAGTAATACACCCACTAAGGAGACAGAGACTCTGGGGGGAGTAAAAGGGATAAAAACGCGTGAGCAGGTCACGACTCAAAGCTTGGGGAATAGAATTCCAAAGGGAATAAATCCAATGGAAAGACTTGAGCTGACTCGAAGGTGCATGTGTTGGGGAATATGCCAACACAGCAAAATTATCCACAATGAATACTTCGGATAAAAATCCGGACTCAGGTAAGGATAATCCACTAAGGGACCTCACTGGGGATATCCAAAAAGGACTCTCCTGGGGAAGCAACAGGGTGAGGTATTATCGGTTACTGGATAATAAGCTCAAAGAGACGTGTGATCTGAACACCGGTATAAGGGTGAGAGAACAACATGCTCGGGAAGGATGAAGATCTAAGACCGGTATAAGGGTAAGAGATATCAATCAACCAAATCATCTGAGGAAAACCTAGAAAGGTATATTTCAACTCAGGAAAATCTGACTCCACAGGGGACAAAAAGTCATAATAGGGAGCAGAAGGAAGGGGAACACCAGGGATGCCGGTTACTGGGCATATAATAGGTGACCAATCAAAGCGTGAATTGGGGAATATTCCCAAAGCACTCATCATCCGAAAAGAGGGCAAAAGCAAACTCGATTAAGGGATGGACATTCGATTCCAAAACAAGGATACTGTAAGACTCCAATTTTGTCCCTAAGATCCCTCATGGCATCATATCACATCATATCATTGCCTCAAGGATCATTGTGCACCTTGCCTGCTTCCCTGTGGGTGGGTCATCTTTTGAGAGTGGTTCTTGATCACCAAGCATGTTTTGCATTTGTATATCATTGCTTTTCATTTGTTTACTAACCAAAAGTACAAAAATATTGTCATCTAACCTTGTTACTTGCAGATGAAGCAACATTAGGTCAAACCAGTCAAAGGCAAGCATTAAGCTATAGATGGTGGCCATTCTGAAGAATTTGGGCACCATGATCATTCATCAAGAGTTCATATGAACCATGGTATCATTTTGGATCAAGATCTCAAGTGGTAGAGGCTTGGATCTCATCTGATCACAACTAGGTCAACTGAAACCCTAGCAAAGTCAACACAAGTCAACTGTGCATTCAATCAGGGATTCGAAGGTGGGAGATGGTTAGAGAGGCCTCATTCATGTCCATACAAGCCTCATTTAACATGTCAAACATCAACAATGAAGAATTTGAGGTCAGATGGAAAGTTTCCAAAAATAGTAAGTGACCTGTAATTTCAAATTGCCAAAAATGGAAAGGTCTTCTCCTCAAATTTACATGATCAAGAAAGCTTCAAATCAAATTTTATCCAACATGAAAGTTGAAGATCTTGATCTTACCTTTCCAAAAAGTCCAAGAACATCCATTTCTCATTTGTGGTTGGAAAGTTATGATCAAATCATTGTCAATGGATTTTGAACTTCAAGAAGGCATAACTTTTGCACCAAATGGCCAAATCATGTGGTTCTTTTTGGAACATTTCACTCTTGATGTGCTCTATCATAATCATGCATCATATTTCACAAATTCTCATCACAAAAATATTGCATTTTTCACTTGAATTAATTTGAATTTTGGAGGGAAAAGGTGAATTTGAAAATTGGGCATTATTTCCACTTCCAACCAATTTCATATGCATCAAAACAGATTTTGCAATGCATTTCCAAGCCAAATTCGCACGGTTCCATTGCCTTGCATATGCATAAGGGTGTTTTTGGCAAATTGCATAAACATGTCCATTTCACTAATTACTTGCATTGTGGCTAAACATGATTAGTGTGCTTCATTAACAGATGGTATTTAAACTAAATCCTAACAGAATTCATCAACAACAACTTCAGAATTTCAGATCTAAACTTTTCATCTCAAAATTCTCTCAACTTTTTCATCATTTTTCTTCATAGCTTTTGCATTGTTCTTGTTCTGTTCATCATCTACAGGCATTATTGAAGATTGCTGAAGCTAGATCCTGCAGAATTCGAGCTGAATCTTGGACTGTGAAGCTTGTGCATAACCATGGCAGTTGAAGATTCCATCGAGATCAAGCATTGTTGAGCTGAAATCCTGCATCCATTCACTCATTCAAGCTTGGTAGAGCAACTGTTTCATGCTTCCAAGACCTGAATTGCACAGATCAACTTCTGCATCTTCATAGAGGTTAGATTTCGAATGTGCTAATTCTTGAAATAATCATGTGCATCTTGTAGATCTTGGAATGTAGGTCACACTGAGCTTTAGATCTATTGATTTCGTGCAATATTAAGGTAGTTATCATGATTTGAAGTTTGGTTGTTGAAACTTTCTCTGCTCGATTCTTTTAATATAGCTAGAATTAGATGAAATTAAGACTGGATATGTGATGTATGTTGAGAGAGGATTCCATTGATATGCGTTTCATGAATTTTGGTGATGATTTGTTCTTGATGCTGATGAACATGATGAACACGGGCTGAACTTGCTAGGGTTTTGTTTCCAGACTTGTTTTAATCTTTGCCTGGCCTTGTTGCATGCTTTTCGTTGTTTTTCGCCCATGCACCAGTCATGCCATGCCACGTCACTTAATGAAACGGCGCGTTTCATTAAGTGAGCGCCACAAGTCAAATCCATGCGCGGTTCGATTCCGGCTGTTGGACATTTCACATATTTCCTTTTGCATTTTCTCCTCTTGTATTCATCCATGTTCATACTACTTGTTTTATGTTTTTTAATTTTTCTCTCCATTAAAAAATTCATAACTCAAAAAATACTTGTCCAATTCACATGAATTTTTTTGCACAATGATCTTCATGATGTCTATTATTTTTGTGATGATTTTTCCAGAATTTGTGCTCGGTTGGATTTTTAAATTGCCTAGGGTTTGTTCATGCATATGCTTTCATGTACCTTGCTTACCATTTTCTTCATGAAATGATGATGCTTAATCCAATGAAGATGAAAATTTACATGCTTAATCTAGAAACTTTGATTGATCTTTTGGCTTTGAGTTTGTATTTTTAGCATGCTGGATTGTTGAGGTATGATCTGATCAATGGAGGTGTGACAATGTGTGTCACACCATTTCTTGTCCAACTTGCTGATTTTATTTACCATGCCAAATAAATGCTAAATGATCTGAATTTTTGCATGATGTTACTTCTAGATGTTAAGATTGATCATGATTTTTTGTAGAATGTTTGGATCCATTTCCCATTTGTTTGAGATTTTCTATTCTGGCTTGTCATGTTTGAACTTTTGATGAGTGTTGAACTTAGATGATTTGTGAAATTCTTATGCCTTATCATATGAGCCTGAAATTTTGTACATTGATTCTAGACACATTGAAGTTTGTCTTGGCTTTGGTTTGAATCATTTATCACTTGTCATATCTGTTTTAGGATTTCCCTAAGTTGATGTATCAATTTGTGCTTCCTTTGAGCTTGTTAATGCTTACCATGACTTGATGATTTTAATTGACTTGCTTATACTTGTCCAAATGCCCTGATTTTTGGTTTGTTTATCCTTGGATATGTTCTGTTTAGCCTTGATTTTTCTTGAGATTTATTGAGCCATTTTGGAATTAATATGCTTGTGATCATTCTGTTTGCATCATTGTGCTTCCAGCTTGCATACATTGACATGATTTGTTTATAAAATGAAATTGGTTGATGCTTTTGATATGAGACCACTTGGATATTGTTCTTGATTGATTAATCTTGATTCTTGTCAATTTTCATGTTCTGTTTTAAATTTTTTCCTCATCTTTGACCCTAGGCTTTGGCCTAAGGGTTTGCCTCTCATGTTTGAAGCTTTGTTTCAGGTTGCACATGCAAGTTACACAATTGATGATGTCTCATCTTGAGAGCATTTGATATTTGCTTTTGATTACCAATGTGTGTTTTTTAGGTTGAAGTTGATTCAATTGGGATTGAATTGTGGCTTATGCCTTTGCCTATCTTGGTTGTCTGTTGTATCAACTGTTGATTGTTTGTCTGTATAGTGTACTGATTTGTTTGATGTTTCCACAAGTACCTTAGTTGCTATAGTTCATTGTGAACTTGCTTTTGCTTTGCTTGATAGATTAAGCATTGAGGTATAACATCTCTTCTTCATGTAGTCTGGAACACCTGGCTTGTTACTTGGCCAGGCACCTGTCTGAAGTCCTCCTTAAGAGGCAATGTTTGTGATTGTTTATTTTTGTCCCCAAGCAGGAAAAGTCCTTTTGATAAGGCAATTGGTAGATAGAAGAGATGTGTAATCCATCTCCTACTATTCTGTGTGTCTTCCCTTTGCTCACATTACATGTTGTAGCATTGTGGATCTTAACCTAAGATCTATAGAGTCATTAACTTGTGGAGAGAGTTCCAACTTTCTGAACTCCCACACCTTCTGATATTTAATGCTCTCCCTGACCAGGGATAAGAGCAATGAGGCACACCCCTCATATCCTTTCATCTGCCTCACCTTAACTCTCAATGTTAAGGTTAAGAGCACCACTTACCCTATTCTAGTTGACTTTAAAGTCTAACCCTTGCTTGAGCCTAATTGCTTGGATATAGTGTGTGCTAAATGACTTTGTTTGATTGATTGCTTGGTTCATCTGTATATGTTTGTGTGTTTGCCTTTGTGCACTTATCATCATTAATTGTTCATTATTGCATGATCATCATTTCATATCTTTGTGACACATCTTTGATTGCCCATTGAGGACAACTGTAAGTCCATTCATTGGCCATTGTTCCTATGATTTGGAAGGGATTGAGTGTAAGACCATTTCATTGGCCATTTATGTCCTCTTTGTTTAGTGCTTCTGTTTGTTTGTTGTATGTGAGGATTCAATTGTAAGACCATGTTGTTGGCATTTGTTATTCCTATGATCATCCTGTGGAGATTAGAGTAAGCCCAGATAGATTGGCATCTGACATCCATGTTTTGTTTTGTTGTTGGAGATTAGAATAAGTCCAGATAGATTGGCATCTGATATCCATGTTTTGTTTTGCTTTAGGAGGTTGGAATAAGTCCATTTGTTGGCATCTGACATCCCTGTTTGTTTTAGGAGACTGGTGTAAATCCATTGATTGGTATCCGGTATCCACCTTTGTTTGTGAGATTGGAGTAAGCCCATATGTTGGCATCCGGTATCATTTGTCTTGCTTATTTGTTATTGCTCATTTGCCTATTCCTAAGGACACACTTGAATCATCTTCTATATGATTTCAAGAGGTGAACTTCTGAGAAGTTTTACACTCCATTATCCATCCCCTCTTTGTCCTAAACCTTTTCACATTGTTAATTCAAAAACTTTGACACATATTGTGCAAACATCTTCATGTCTTTTCAAATTAGAAACTTGGACCCTAAGTCCTTGACTTTTCAAACTTCACTTTTGATAACACTTCTTTCTGAATTGAATCTTAATCATACTTTGACCATATTTTATGAATACTCATAATCAATTAACTTCACCCATTCAATTGTTTTGATGGCTTTGTCCATTCTTGTTAAATGTTTTATACATTAGCCATAGTTTTCAATTACCATAGTGGTTGATGTAAATCTTACCTTATCCTTAGTTGAGTCGATTGTAAGTCTTCCATACTTATTATAGGGTTAACCCCTCACTAGTATGTTGAAGGCGTCCTCGCATGGTGGATTGTCGATTCAGGTTGAGTTTTCTCCCATTGGTAATGAAAAGCCTTAGTGCTCTTGTTTTAAAATGAACTCATTAATTTTTGGAAATCTTTTAGCCGAACTACGGCGTTTTGATCCTTACCTTTCATGGAAGGTACGTAGGCAACGGGTTCATCCGTTCAAACACAAAAACAATAAAAATTGTATATTCTTTTCTCATCTTCCCATTCATGTTTGCAGAATATGTCATAAACAAATAAACTTTTTATACAACAAGTGTGAAAAGGGCTCCCTAGGAGTACCTAGGACGTTTTGGGTGCCTAACACCTTCCCATTGCGTAATTTACCCCTTACCCAGACTCTCTGATCTTTTCATTAGTTTTCTATGTGTAAATTTGTTCGCTTTTTAGCCATTCCTTAGGATAAATAAAAGTGCGGTGGCGACTCGATTCTTTGTATGCTTTGCTTTTGATTTAGTCAATAAATCATAAAGTGACGAATACACCGCTACAGAAAAGTGGCGACTCTGCTGGGGAAAACATTAGACCTTCCCTGGTGGTTTTGCCTACTTTTCACCCTTATTGTATGATATTTGTTTATCTGTTATTTGACATATTTTTGTACAATTTGAGATAACTGTATTGATTGTAATGTTTGATTTGCTTGATATACAATTGCTGTTTGCTTTGGTGATCTCTGTGAGATGAGTTCTATACCCGAACTCGAGTGCACTCTAGGATAGGAGAATGGCGTAGTCTTGTTGACTGGTGTGGAGTATTCCTTAGCCAGTTGACTTGCGAGTCCATTCACTTGGTGGAGGTCATGTTGGATTAATAATGTCACACAAGTTATTTGTGGTTAGGAATTATTCTTTCAATCATGTGTGTCGCAACCTGAAAAATACAGTGCGCGAAAAAAAACAACCGGCGAAAGAAAAAAGACAGAAGAGTCTCCAACGTGCGTTATTCATCCCAAAGGAGGGAAAGGAAACGCTCGAAGTAAACCTGAAAAAGGAAAGGACAAGACGGGGTCTCGCAACCAAATCTTGGGTTCGGGAGTCGGCTATGCGAAGGGAAGGTATTAGCACCCCTACGCATCCGTAGTACTCTACGGGATCCACTTTTGTAGTTTTCGTCTAAAGGGTGTGAGTTTATCTTGTGCTGTTTGCCAAAAAAAAAGGGTTAAATGAACATGACTCGCGCGGATGTCGCATCCACTGCATACGTATCTCATCTGAATATGAGAATCAGAGTCTTCGTAGCTCGGCTACCTATGGGTTAGGGGGATGTGTGCTCGCTAAGACATCGCGTCTTATGCCTACGTATCTCATCTGGAATGAGAATCAGAGCAAGTCGTAGTTCGGCTAACTACGGGGTTGTGGATTGGGTTTTGGACGAACGACGTCACTACGCAATCTACCGGATGCTCGACCTTTGGAGACTTACTCGCCTGTAGTAGAAGGAGTAAACGTGTGTTATGGAAAAGAAAAATCAATGAAGGGTTTGTTTGCATTGTAGGAACGCGCATGCAAAAGGGTAATGAGGATAAGACCTCATAGCTCTTAACCCTGGACAAAGGAACCTGCATAAAGTAAACACAAAAACATTGCCTCCTATCGAGGTCTTCCAGCTAGGAAAGCAGTAAAATGCGGGAAAAATGTAAAAGTACCACGCGGATAAAGATCCGAAGTAATAGCAATTAGAGGAATGGGAAACCCTGAGATTCTTCCAAGCTAACATCATCAAAGAAAGTGGGTCAGTACAGGTAATCGGAATGAACCTCCAGGGGTTATCCCACAAATAAAGTGGGAAAACCACGCAAACCATCTCTGCAAGAGTCTGTGAGCCCTCACAAAAACTCAACAAAAGGGTTAGTGAAACACGATAAGCATTTTTTTCATGGATAACAGTATGGTTTCAGAAACCTCAAACCCTGTGGCATACATTTTAGAAATCATGTGATTAAACATTCAAGGCATAGGTTTCACCCATTCATGCATAATTAAACCCGTGGGCAAAAACATAATGAAATTCATCCATCATACCTCATACATTCAGATGATCCAAATTAAGAGCATAAAATTATGGGAATGAGGCAAACCTGATGGGAGAGACCGGTTGAAATGTTAGGGTTTGCGTGAGATGGGGGTTGCTCTGAGTTCTCTGTCAGGTTCCTCTTCAGGTTTTGTCCAAGGTTTTGCTTCAAGGAAACCTCAGAGTATTTTGCTTCTCTTCCTTTTTCTCAAGTGAAACCTTGGTATTTATAGACTGAATTTCATGGTTTCGTGGGCTCAAATGAGAGAGACCCAAGTCCAAATTTTTTTTATTATATTTTTTTTATTTATTTTTTATTATTATTATTATATTTTTTTTTCCGGATCTAATTCTGATTGACATGATGAAATGCAATATGAAATGAATGCATGAATGAGGAGGGCAAATTTTGGGGTGTTACAACTGCCCCTATTCAATCATCAGCTAAACCGAGTAGGATGAAAGCGAACAGCTTATCAGACAAACGGGGTGAGCTGTGATTGAATACGAAAGATAGACCGAAAATTTACGCTCCGAGAACACCACAAAAACGCGGAAATACACCGTGCTGTTTATTTTTCTTCCGATCCTCTGGCTTAATCTGGAGTTTCGATCCTCTGGCTGGATATTAATTTTGATCCTCGGGCTGGATACGATTTTGATCTTCTGGCTAGATCTTCTTCGATCTTCTGGCTAGATCTCCTTCGTTTCGATTCTCTGGCTGAATCTATTTCCTTTGATTCTCTGGCTGACTCTACTTCGATCTTCTGGCTAGATCTGAATTGTTTCGATTCTCTGGCTGAATCTATTTCCGGTCTTCGGGCTAGACCTGACTTCGATCTTCTGGCTAGATCTTCTTCGATCTTCTGGCTAGATCTCCTTTGTTTCGATTCTCTGGCTGAATCTATTTCCTTTGATTCTCTGGCTGAATCTACTTCGATCTTCTGGCTAGATCTGAATTGTTTCGATTCTCTGGCTGAATCTATTTCGATCTTCTGGCTAGATCTGGATTGTTTTGATGATAAATTCCCATCATTAGGATCCCGCATCTGAGGCATGCGCTGGTTGACCCTCTTTTGAAATCTACACCCAACCTTCTTATTAGATATGCAGCTTCGAGCATATTCCACTTTTGGGCTTCGTACATATTCTTCGGGCTAGAACATGTTGTAACGACTCCTCAATTAGACTTGGGCTTGCTGGGGAAATAAAGCTTGTAGGCGACTTCATTGGGGAATCTTCAAATTGAGCCTTAGGCTGGCTTACTGGAACATGATTCTCAGGCTGAACCTTCGAAATGACCCTCAGCCTGGATCACTGGAACACGATTCTCAGGCTGAATCTTTGAAATGACCCTCAGGCTGGATCACTGGAACACGACTCTCAGGCTGAATCTTCGAAATGGACCCTCAGGCTGGATCACTGGAACACGATTCTCAGGCTGAATCTTCAAAATGACCCTCAGGCTGGATCACTGGAAAACGATTCTCAGGCTGAATCTTCAAAACGACCCTCAGGCTGGATCACTCACGCTTGATCCTCTGGCTGGATCTCATGACCTTGGTTGTAAAGTAATTCTTCAGTCTGCTTGGAAGAACCTGTTTATCAGCTTATGTGTATGCTTGATATGATATGCATGCAAATGCAAATGTTATGCATGGTGTAAAAAGAAATCTGCTTGGGGAAGCAAACTCCGGTAGGGAACAGATCGCTGTATCAATCCTTGAATGCTCTGTGGGGAATGATCCGTCTGCCGGGACCAATGAGCCACCAAAAATAAATTGGCTGCTTGAAAAGTTGACCTTGCGGGGGGAGTATCAACTATGGAAACTTTGTTCGGCGAGGCTCTGTGAGGAGAGTCTGTGGAGAAAACACTTCTTGGGGAAATGTCGTAGGAAACGGCCTTTGCTGGGGATATGAACTTGCTAATCGCCCTCAAGCTGGGGATTAACAAATCTGTTAAAAATAATCTGCTGGGGAATGAGATGAACACTGGGAACGCCACCCTCTCATCTGTTGGTTATGCAACCACTCCGCTGTTGCTAGGAAGATACAGTCTGACACTGTCAACTCCACTGGGGATAGACAGTCTGGATACTGTCAACTCTGTTGGGGAACATGCTCTGCTGAGGAGAGACTTTGTCAACCGCTTGGGGATGAGGATTCATGACTTGGCATCCGGTTCCTGTGACCTGCAACCAAAAATAAATGTATGCCTCAGGGGAATTACTCGGTTTGAATTCACCGTTCGGGATTAAGCACATTCAAAGCAATTTTAAATGTTTTCCTGTGCAAATCATCTGCAAAAGCCACCATTATGTTCATATGCAATATGTTTTATCAAAAATTCGGACATTTTTGCAAACAAACTGATAAATGAAAAATAAAGAGGCTCTTTAACTGAATTATTCGACTCTTAATGGGGAGAAAATTTGTGCCAGGAATAGGCGAGGGTATCAGGAAGCTGATCCCTGAAATGAGGTGTTCGCTATAAAAAGAGAACTATCCTAATGACAAAGGGGATACGGGGTCCCACTGAGTTTCGACTCTGCTATGACTCGTATGTCCTCAAGACGCTCTGCTCATCTTGCTTTCTGAAGTGGATGATTAGTCGATCTTTAACCTTCGAAGATTGTCGGATTGAGTGAAACGGTGATATAACACTGATGAACTCAGATCACAGTCATTCGCTTATTCCCTAACTTTTGCCTGGATCGCCCCCTTTTCGGGTTTTCAATCCATCGGGATACCCATTTTTGCCTGAGCCGCCCTTTTGGGTTTTCGACTCACCGGGTGTACTCCTTTTTTATATCCCTTATTTTTGCCCGAACCTCTTTATTCTCTTTTTTTTTTGGTTCGTCGGGATGCCCTTTTTTTGCCCGGACTATTCTTTTTATCGTCCAGCGGGTCTATTTTATGCGAAATATTTTTTTTTAACTGCGTCTGAGTTAATAGGGGACGGGAATCCTTCGTCATCCATGGTTGTTAGCATCAAAACTCCGCCATAGAAAATCCTTTTAACCACGTACGGACCCTCATAGTTCGGTGTCCATTTGCCCCTGTGATCTGTGTTGGGAGGAAGAAATATTTTGAGTACCAATTCACCGACTTGATACCCCCGAGGGCGCACTTTCTGACCAAATGCTTTCTTCATTCGTCTCTGACCGAGATACGTCAATTCTGGGTACGTAGTTCCAGCATAGCACCTTAATCATCGAAGACAAGGTAAATAAAGCATCAGCAAATTGGTTTTCTTCAAAAGAAAATTAACAATCTTCTCGTGTAGTCTCTGTAAGGAACCAGATGAGGCTGAGGTGTATACCATTTCCCGTTGGTTTGATTGATGACCAAAGCTGAATCCCCGTATACATCCAGGGTTTTAATCTGTATATTGACGGCTTCCTCAAGTCTTAGGATACAAGCTTCGTATTCGGCTTCATTGTTGGTGCAGGGAAAAGTTATTTTGGCACCAAATGGCATATGAACCCCATTCCGGTGTGATCAACACTATACCAACTCCGCGACCATTGACGTGGACCGCCCCATCAAACATCATAACCCATTTGGATTCATGGTCGGGCCCCTCCTCCGGGAGTGGTTCCTCTCAATCTTTCGATTTGAGAAACATGATGTCCTCATCAGGAAAGTCAAATCTCATAGGTTGGTAATCATCAATCGGTTGCTCTGCAAGATAGTCTGACAAGACACTTCCCTTGATGGCTTTTGTGAAGTGTATTGGATGTCATACTCTGTCAGTATCATTTGTCACCTAGTAACCTTTTCGGTAAGTGATGGCTTTTCAAAAATATACTTGACTGGATCCATTTTTGATATCAATAAAGTCGTGTGAGTCAACATATACTGTCTTAGTCGGCGAGCAGCCCATGCCAAAGCGCGACAAGTTTTCTCGAGCAATGAGTATCTTTGTTCACAGTCGGTAAACTTTTGCTAAGGTAGTATATTGCATGCTCTTTTCGACCTGACTCGTCATGCTGACCGAGCACACAACCCATTGACCTTTCTAACACAATCAAGTACATGATCAACGGTCTTTCCTCTCGGCCTGTAGACTGGCCCCGATCTTGATCTCTTTCTTGTCATCTTCGGTACCAACGTTGATGGTCTCAACCACCTCCTGATAAGGTGTAATAGCTCGGTCCTCCTGTTTCAACAATCTGGCTAACCCTTCAGGCAATTCACAATCTTCCTCAGCCCCTTCTTCGGCTTGATAGATAGGATTGTCGAAGTCATACTTGGCCATAGCAGTGTCGTTAGCAGTGAGATCCGAGTGGTCGGCTCTGCATGATGGAGGATCATGCTTTACCTTAGAATGAGAGATTTTTTTTTGAAAGAAAGGAAAAACGAAAAAAGAAACATTGCCTTTTTTTTTTGTAAAAAGTAAAAAAACTGAAAGAAAGAGAACACAAAATTGTTTGCAAAAGCCGTCCTTTATTGATGATAAAAATAATTGCGAAACGTAACTAAATGGATGGCCCTACAAATGAGCCGTTACACCTTGGGCAAAGTGTAAGACTTTATTATGCATGTAATAAAGGAAAACAATAAAAATCACTCTTTCAGCAGAGTAACCCAGACGGTTTTTTCAGACGACCAATTGTCGAGCTTTTCTCCCGGGACACACGGGAGAATCCAGCTATCTAAGTCACAGTCGCTGTCAGCCTTGTCTTCATCTGCAGCATTGACGATGTGGGGGAAACCAAACCCCGCTGGAGAGAGTACCGGTTTCATTCTTCTGAGATCCTGGAGCATACCCCAATCCAAACTTGTCTTCTTTGATGACTGGCTCCACAAATTTGCCCCAGCCTTGGGCATTACCAGCTTTAACCACTTCGACAACTTGCTTGTATGAAGAGATAGAAGTCCCGACCTTCTCAAACTCAGGTGAAAAGACAGCTTCGGGCGCGACCTCATTGATGTTTGTAGTTTCGAAACCCTGACACAGCATCTCATGCATCTCGCCATCCATCTCTACATACTTAAATGTAGACAGGTGGCTAACAAAAATATCCTCTTCACCACATACAGTGACGATCTGACCTTCTAGTTCATATTTGAGCTTCTGGTGGAGGGTAGAAGTAACAGCACCGGCAGCATGAATCCAAGGCCGACCTAGCAGACAGCTGTAGGCAGGCTGGATATCCATCACATAAAAGGTGCTCTTGAACACCTGCGGTCCAATCTTAACTGGCAACTCAACTTCGCCAAAAACAGCTCTCTTAGAGCCATCAAAAGCCCTCACAACTAAGTTACTTGGCCTCAGGATGATGCCATCGCAATCCAACTTCATTAAGGCTTTCTTTGGAAGAACATTCAGAGAAGAGCCTGTATCAACCAAAACATGGGAAAGCACCACCCCTTTGCACTCCATTGTGATATGCAAGGCTTTGTTGTGATTCCTGCCCTCAGGTGTCAGGTCATTATCGGTGAAACCTAGCCCCCGGCTAGCGTTTACATTGGAAACTACCGACTCCAGCTGGTTAACAGTTATCTCCGATGGAACATAGGCCATATTCAGTACTTTCAACAAGGCTGCTCTGTGCGCCTCAGAGCACAACAATAGTGAGAGAATGGAGATCTTTGAGGGTGTCTGATTTAGCTGGTCGACTACCTTGTAGTCACTTTTCTTGATAATCCTCATAAACTCATCCACTTCCTTCTCGAATGCGGTCTCAGGAGGATCTTCCTCAGTAGTAACCTCTTCGGTGGATACCTGTTTCCCTTTAGCCTTGGCAGCTGCCTCGGCTTCAGTATTCGCGCGTAATGTTGATGGTGCAAATAGGCGTCCACTGCGAGTGAAGCCACTAACCCCTCCAACATTTTCTACAGCGGAGCTACCAATGTCAATGTCTTCTTCGTTAACTTTCTGCCCTTGGAAGTAGATATCAGCCCCATAGTGCCACGGGATAGCACTGTCTTTCTCATACAAAACAGGTCCTGGTACCGTGATGGTGATTGGACCAACCAAAGTCGGTTGAGGGCTGTCAGAGTAAATTGCGACTGGTGCTGAACTTTCGATGTTCACCGCTGCTGGTTCAGTACTTTCTGGGAAATATATTGTTGTCGGAGCGAGTCTCTCGGGAACATATATTTCTTCAGGAGTGAAATAAAATGTCACCGTCGATACATCATTCTTCACCGGACGGGCCTGATCGAACTGAAGACAACCTTCATTTATCAGCTGCTGAATACCCCTTCTCAAACTGTCACATCCGTTTTCGGCAGCTTGACAATTTCTGCATTCTTCCCCACAGCCCGAGAAAATATGTCCTTTCAGAAGTCGGTCTTTAACCACCGATAGCAAAGTCTTCACCTTAGTCACATCAGAAACAAAATTCAAAGTTTCCCCACTATCAACAACATTAATCCTCTGCCCGCCGTGAGCCGGCATCGGGTTCTGGATAACATTAGGCACCGGAGCAAAATTGATAGCCCGGGCATCTCTCAAATCTTGTACCTTTAACTGGAGAGCCTTGCAATTATCTGTAGTATGGCCAGGTGCGTTGGAGTGAAAATCGCATCTGGCGTTGACATCATAATCTCTAGGCAAATTATTGGGATCGATTGGTGGGGCCAGAGTTCTCAACGTAACCAGATTCATGTCAATCAGCTTGGGAAGTAATACTGAATAAGGCATTGGGATTGGCTCGATGACCCGGTCCGTCTGCCTTGGACGTTGTTGATAGTGTCTCTGCTGACCCGAATTACCTCCTTGTTGTTGATTGTTGTACCTGGGTTGTTGTTGCGGACGATATTGCGGTTGAGGAACAGGTGTTGGAATAGTGACTGCGGCCACTTGATCTTGATAATAATTAGGGCGTCCTTTACCCCTGCCTCTGCCGGCATACACAACGCTTGCCTCGCCTTCTTTTCTTCGCTGACTGTTACCAGCAAACGGTCTCTTGGGACCTGATGGGTTGGAAACACTATTGTCTTGAATTCGGCCCATCTTCAACAGACTCTCGATTCTTTCTCCAGCAATTACTATCTCTGCAAAGCTGATTGACGGGCAAGCAGCCAATCTCTCAATATAATTGCCTTGAAGAGTGTTCATGAACATGTCCGCCATCTCCCTTTCAGACATAGGGGGTTAGACGGACGCAACAATCTGTCTCCAACGCTGAGCATATTCTCTAAAGGTCTCCTTGGCAGTCTGGGACATACCTTGCAACAAGGTCCGATTTGGAGCCATGTCCAAGTTGTATTGATATTGCTTGACAAAAGCCTCTGCCAAGTCTTTCCAGCTCTTGATGGTAGTACGAGACAAATGAGAATACCATTCACGAGAAGCTCCAGTTAGACTGTCTTCAAAATAGTACATCCACAGCTTTTCATCTTCCGTGTGAGCTCCCAACCTTCCCAGATAAGATTGGAGATGAGTACGTGGGCAAGAAGCCCCGTTGTATTTCTCAAAAGTAGGGGGTTTGAACTTGTGAGGAATCCTTACTCCCTGAACTAGACCAAGATTTGTGACATCAAAGCCTAAGGAATTTTGAGACTCCAAAGATTTGAGCTTCTCAGCAAGCTCATCCATACGGCGAGTGGTCTCAAGGGCCTCGTCGTGCAAAGAAAATTGATCATACTGATAATCTTCAGTAACGGGGTGCCCGTTAATCTGAATTCCTTGATTCACATTGTACCTTCCGCCAATACCATTTCCAACATTCCCTGTGTTGCCAACATTACCCGGGTTTCCATCATCATTTGCGTTACCCGCGTTACCAGTGTTCACAGGGTTATCAGCGTTCCCAGGGTTACCAGGGTTTCCCTCAGCATTTAGTATCTCCACCTCCGGATTAGGCCTCGGTTGCCCAACCAATTCCCTCAGCTTTTCTTGACCTGCTGCCATACCAGTCATCAATGTCATGAACTGATCCATCCTTTCATGCATATCAGCCAGCTCTTTCTGTACTTGGTCCATCGCTAGTCGTGGACGGTTTTCCTTTGTCGGGTATCTGTGGACTCGCTTGGGACCAATAACTGCCTGATACAGGGAACAAACATTAGACACTGCGGTGACACCTGCAAAACAGACAAGGGTTAATATGCATGGTATGCGATGCACTGCTTGTTCAGTTTTAAGGCACCCCCGTTTTGAAAGGGAATACCCTGCAAATGAATAAGCATGAGATGTTGGATGCAAATATGCAGATGATGTTATGCAATGCAAAGGCATGTCAATCAGAATTGATGGATCCGCTTGAACATCTGTCAGGTTGCACTTCCTAGAGAGAAATTCACTGAGGAATATAATACAAGACCAAAACTCTGCTCCAGAAAACCGGGTTGGTTGGAGGTTAAGGTTTCCTGAATTTAGCCCACCCCTCACTGGTAGGTTCTAAGAACAGAAGTTCGTCAGCTTCATCCCTTCAGTCGCGAATAATACGTTTACCACTGAAGGTTTGGCATTATTACGGGATAAAAGACCTCCACTGACACCCCTCAACAGGACATCCTAAAGCAAGTTCCCAGTCTCGGGGTCCTCGGATTGATCAGCGAGAATGCGCCCACCAGAGCTAACATAATCACGTCTCGGAGGAGAGGCCTCGACTGAGTTCTCGGGAAATGGTCACCAGAGTTGACGATTTCTAAAGGAACACCATGTCGTTATGGAACATCCGTAGGACATAATATATCCAAAAGAAACCTCGTCTGGGTGTGGTTCTTCACGAACGACTTAACGTAGCAACATGCCACACAAGCCTCATGATCATCCACTCTAAAACCTGTGTGTACACTCAAGCCTGGGTAATGGGCTTATCTCTCATAGAACATCCCATCCCAACAAACAAACAAACAGATCCAATAGATACAACAGATGAATGCAAGCAAGTAAGTAAATAAAGGTACAAAAGCATGAACACCCAATAAACAGACAAACTACAAAAGCTAGGAGGGACTTGCTTAGGGAAGATGGACCAGCAAGAGGTCAACTTCTTAGTCCCCAGCAGAGTCGCCAGCTGTCGCAACCTGAAAAATACAGTGCGCAAAAAAAAACAACCGGCGAAAGAAAAAAGACAGAAGAGTCGCCACCGTGCATTATTCATCCCAAAGGAGGGAAAGGAAACGCTCGAAGTAAACCTGAAAAAGGAAAGGACAAGACGGGGTCTCGCAACCAAATCTTGGGTTCGGGAGTCGGTTATGCAAAGGGAAGGTATTAGCACCCCTATGCATCCGTAGTACTCTACGGGATCCACTTTTGTAGTTTTCGCCTAAAGGGTGTGAGTTTATCTTGTGCTGTTTGCCAAAAAAAAGGGTTAAATGAAAATGACTCACGCGGATGTCGCATCCACTGCATACATATCTCATCTGAATATGAGAATCAGAGTCTTCGTAGCTCGGCTACCTATGGGTTGGGGGGATGTGTGCTCGCTAAGACATCGCGTCTTATGCCTACGTATCTCATCTGGAATGAGAATCAGAGCAAGCCGTAGTTCGGCTAACTACGGGGTTGTGGATTGGGTTTTGGACGAACGACGTCACTACGCAATCTACCGGATGCTCGACCTTTGGAGACTTACTCGCCTGTAGTAGAAGGAGTAAACGTGTGTTATGGAGAAGAAAAATCAATGAAGGGTTTGTTTGCATTGTAGGAACGCGCATGCAAAAGGGTAATGAGGATAAGACCTCATAGCTCTTAACCCTGGACAAAGGAACCTGCATAAAGTAAACACAAAAACATTGCCTCCTATCGAGGTCTTCCAGCTAGGAAAGCAGTAAAATGCGGGAAAAATGTAAAAGTACCACGCGGATAAAGATCCGAAGCAACAACAATTAGAGGAATGGGAAACCCTGAGATTCTTCCCAGCTAACATCATCAAAGAAAGTGGGTCAGTACAGGTAATCGGAATGAACCTCCAGGGGTTATCCCACAAATAAAGTGGGAAAACCACGCAAACCATCTCTGCAAGAGTCTGTGAGCCCTCACAAACACTCAACAAAAGGGTTAGTGAAACACGATAAGCATTTTTTCATGGATAACAGTATGGTTTCAGAAACCTCAAACCCTGTGGCATACATTTTAGAAATCATGTGATTAAACATTCAAGGCATAGGTTTCACCCATTCATGCATAATTAAACCCGTGGGCAAAAACATAATGAAATTCATCCATCATACCTCATACATTCAGATGATCCAAATTAAGAGCATAAAATTATGGGAATGAGGCAAACCTGATGGGAGAGACCGGTTGAAATGTTAGGGTTTGCGTGAGATGGGGGTTGCTCTGAGTTCTCTGTCAGGTTCCTCTTCAGGTTTTGTCCAAGGTTTTGCTTCAAGGAAACCTCAGAGTATTTTGCTTCTCTTCCTTTTTCTCAAGTGAAGCCTTGGTATTTATAGACTGAATTTCATGGTTTTGTGGGCTCAAATGAGAGAGACCCAAGTCCAATTTTTTATTTATTATATTTTATTTATTTATTTATTATTATTTTTATTTTTATTTTTATTTTTTTCGGATCTAATTCTGATTGACATGATGAAATGCAATATGAAATGAATGCATGAATGAGGAGGGCAAATTTTGGGGTGTTACAATGTGCCTTAGAAGCCAAGGACCTTAGTTTACCAAGCCCATCTTGGCCTATTTTTAGGACGTAGTGCGGAGGTCGTTCAAATGTCAGTTCTGATGCGATTGTTACGCGATACTACACTCATAAGAGTCTCTCTCGAGAATATTTTTGGAATACGAGTATTCGTTCCTCCGATAATATCCGAAAGATGGGACGATGATCATTGGAACCTCTGGTAGAACATGTCTGGCAGGTTTAAACCCTAGTACACTCCCTTTGGGTGGTTCTTAACCGAGACTCCATGCTCGTGACTCTCAGCAAACCCGTGATTCATGGTTGAGTCGTTCAGACAACCTTAATATCAATGGAACTTGGGCGTTGATAAGGTGTAAACCATAATCCGCCAAAATGGATGATTGATATTAAGGATGATTGAGCCGATTCATGTACCGTTAATATCAATGGAACTTGGGTGTTGATAAGGTGAAAACCTAAATCCACCAAAATGGATGATTGATATTAGGGATACAATGAGCTTTCCCATGACCTTTGTCTGGTGTGACTTGCTTGATCCTTGAGTGTGATTGTTGCATTCATGCATTCATCTGCATTCATGTCATCAGAAAAAAAGAAAATTTTCAAGGAACTTAAAGGGTTTATTTGCAAAATTTTCAGACATGGAAAGACCAAAAAGGCATACAAAGAAGTACAGCTTTAGACAGCCCGATGTGAAAGAGTTAAGGAATCTGACATCTTATGTATTAGATCCCTTGGGTTTCAAAGCTCGATATGGGAAGCTTCTGCCTCTGTTGACTACTCAAGTTGATGAAGGACTGATGAGTACTCTGGCTCAGCTTTATGATCCTCTGTATCACTGCTTCTCATTCCCGGACTTCCAGTTGCTGCCTACGCTTGAGGAGTATTCTCATCTTATTGTGATCCCGATTCTGGATCAGGTGCCGTTCAGTGGCTTGGAGAGTATTCCGACTTCTCGAGAGATCGCAGACTTGTTGCACATAGATGAAGCCTTGATTAAAGCTAATATGACTACCAAAGGTGGAATTCAGGGTCTTCCTTTCGAGTTCCTCATTACTCAAGCTACCGTTTATGGGAAGGCCATGAGTGAGGATGCCTTTGAGGCTTTATTTGTGCTGCTCATCTATGGTTTGGTATTGTTCCCCAACATCGACAAATTTGTGGATGTGAACGCCATTAGGATCTTTTCAGTTCTTAATCCCGTTCCGACTCTGTTGGGTGATGCCTATGTCTCTTTGCATCTGAGGAATGCGAAGGGTGGAGGAGTTATTGTGTGCTGTTTGCCTCTGCTGTACAAGTGGTTTATTTCTCACTTGTCGCAGACGGTTGCTTTCAAGGAGAACAAGGGATGTCTACGGTGGTCTCAGAGACTTATGTCTCTCACTAATGATGATATCTCTTGGTATGATCGCGTGTATGATACAATTCAGATCATTGATTATTGTGGTGAATTCCCTAATGTGCCTCTTCTTGGTACATGTGGTGGGATCAGCTACAATCCTATTCTAGCACGTCGTCAGCTTGGGTTCCCCCTAAAGGACAAACCTCATAACATTCTGTTAGAAGGTGTATTCTTTCAGGAGGGTAAAGATCCCCAAGGCCTGAAAGCCAGATTCGTCCGCGCTTGGCGCAAGATCTGTAAGAAGGGTAGGAATGAGTTGGGTCCGAAGAATTGCATTGCTTTGGAGCCATATACCTCTTGGGTCAGACAGAGAGCTGCTGTATACCTTATGTCGTATGATCATCCGAGACCTACGCCGTTGGATGTGGCTGTGCCTTCAACCCTCCCTAACCAAGGTGTAGAGGAGTTGAGAGAAGAGGACCTTTCACGTGCTTGGATCCGTGAAAGAGAGGAATTGCTTCATCAGCTTAAGGAGAAAGACGCTCTGATTGAGTTTCTCGAGCATCAGGTGATCGATGATCCGAATGATACTTGGACTTCTCTGCTTCCTCAGTCTTCCAAATTCTGGAAGAGGAAGTATGATCGACTTGCAAAGGAGAAAGCGGATATGGAAGCAGCCTATGAGAGAGAGATCAAGAAGCTGTGTGCATCTCGTTTTCCAGCATCCCGAGCTTCTAGGGATCCATAGGATGTCTATTTTCCTTTTCCCTTGTAATTTGATCAAAAATGTTGTACTTCTTTGTTCAAAATATATTGAATGAGATATTTTCCATATGAGATCAAAATGCTTTAAATGATCAAAAATTGCAAATAATACCCTAAAAGTTCCTTGAAAATAAAAACAAAGCATATGCACAAGCATCACATGCATCATTTTGCATAAGCAGGTGTCGTTCTTGGTCTTCTTGTCCGTGGCCTAACTCTGTGCTCTTCATTTATTTTGAAGACAAGCTGACTCACCGGTACTATACCAGAGCCAATTCTGCCAGAGTAATGGATCAGTTGGAACAAGAGAACCGTGAATTGAAAGAAGAGGTCGCCAGACTTGGCGCTTTGATGGAGCAACTCCTTGCTGCTCAGAATCAACCTTCTCAACCTCCTGCAACTCCTCCCCAGAGGACGGTTATATTTGAAGTCGTCGCTCCGACTGTGCCAGCTGCTAGTGCTCACTTTGTGCCTCATGCCATGCCAGCTGGGTTTCCTTGGGGTATGCCTCCGGGTTTCATGCCAGATATTCCTACTCCAACTTTTGCTTCTATGCCGGCATCTAGCCCGGTCCTTGCTGCTGCTCCTCCTGTCGTGCATACCATTCCTAGGGTAGACGACACCATCTATCATTCTGAGCTGTCTGAGGGCCCAGATGTTAATGAGAAGATGGAAGCGATGAATGATCAATTCCTCGAGCTGCGAAAGGAATTGAAGACCCTCAGAGGGAAGGATCTGTTTGGCAAGTCTGCTGCTGAACTTTGCCTTGTTCCCGGTGTTAAAATTCCAATCAAGTTCAAAGTGTCTGACTTTGAAAAATATAAAGGGAACACCTGCCCTCTTGCTCACCTGGTCATGTACGCCAGAAAGATGTCTATGCAAACAGATAATGATCAGATTCTGATCCATTATTTTCAGGATAGTTTGTCCGGTGCGGCTCTTCGTTGGTATATGAGCCTTGATAGTGCAAACATCCGATCCTTCAATGATCTTGGCGAAGCCTTCGTCAAGAAATATAAATATAATGTTGATATGGCGCCTGACCGTGATCAACTCAGGGCCATGTCCCAGAAGGATAAAGAGACATTTAAGGAGTACGCCCAGAGGTGGCGAGAGTTGGCAGCTCAGATTACTCCTCCGCTAGAAGAGAAAGAAATGACTAAGATCTTTTTGAAGACTCTTAGCTCATTCTATTATGAGCGGATGGTCGCGAGCGCTCCCTCTGATTTCACCGAGATGGTGAACATGGGGATGCGGCTGGAAGAAGGAGTCCGTGAAGGACGATTGGCTAAAGATGAGAGCTCTTCTAAACGGTATGTGGCGTTTAAGAAGAAGGATGGGGAGGCACATGCTGTGCAGTCACATGCTAAGCCAAGAAGACCCTCTGTTCAGAGGAAGCCTGTACGTCGTACAAGCGGTCAGCACCAGGTGGCTCATATAGCACCTGTTTTCAGGGACAATGCTCAGTATCAGCAGCCCAATCATCATCAGCATCAACAACCTCAGTATCAGCAGCAGCATCGTCCACATCAACAGGCTTACCAGCCTCGTGGCAGCACAACCAACCAGGCTAATTTGAGTTATGATAGGAAGAAGATCAGTTTCGATCCAATTCCTATGTCATACGCTGAATTGTATCCTTCCTTGTTGGAAAGGAAATTGGTTACTCCCAGGGATCCTCCTGCAGTGCCTGCAAATCCTCAGTGGTGGTACAAATCAGATCAACACTGTGTTTATCACTCCGGTGCTCCGGGTCATAATATCGAGAACTGCTATCCGTTGAAGACTAAGGTGCAAGACCTTATGCGATGCGGTATTCTGAGCTTTGAGGACTCAGGCCCCAATGTTACAAAGAACCCATTGCCCGAGCATGAGAAATCTGTGAATATGGTCCAGGGGTGCCCTGGGAAATACAAAGTCAAATATGTCAGTCATATTAGACAATCATTGGTCGAGTTGCATCACTTGCTGTGTCAATATAGCCATATGGAGCATGACCATGACAGATGCCGCATTTGTTCTGTTAACCGTCTGGGTTGTCGCCAAGTGCGAAGAGAGCTTCAAGAGCTGTTAGATGAAGGAACCATAGAGATTCTTCAGAACCGTAATGTTGATGAAGATGAACCAGAAGTGAATCTTATATCTCCTGTGTTCAAGCTGCCTGAGCCTGTTGTCATTCGTTATGATGGCAGCAAGCCGAAGGTCTCTCCTTCTCTGATAATTAAGCCTGCAGGCCCTGTGCCGTATTCTTCTGACCGAGCTGTGCCGTTCAGATATAACCCCGTTGCTGTTGAAGATGGGAGAGAAGTGTCGTTGCCTTCAACTTCTGTCACTAATATTGCCGATGTAAGTGGGTTGACCCGGAGTGGTCGAGTGTTCTTTGCGCCTAAGCCTCAGGCTAGGGTTGTTGCTTCTGATACTGTTGAGCGTCCGGTTGGGACGGCTGTGAATGTTCAGAATCCGGCACCTGTTGCCAAACCCTCCTCTGTACAAAAGACTCCTTATTCTTCAGTTGGCCCGAGTGGCATTGTGAACGAAGAATGTGATGAGATGCCGAGGCTCATCAAAAAGAGTGAGTACAACGTTGTAGACCAGCTTCTACAAACGTCCTCCAAAATCTCCGTTTTATCTCTGCTGCTGAATTCAGAACCCCATAGAGAGGCTTTGCAGAAAGTATTGGATCTGGCTTATGTCGATCATGATGTCACCATAGAACAGTTTGATAGTATTGTTGCAAATATCACTGCTTGCAACACTTTGAGTTTCTCTGACGATGATCTCCCTGAGGAGGGAAGAGACCACAACATAGCTTTACAGATCTCTATGAATTGCAAGTCTGATGCCATGTCCAACGTGCTGGTGGACACTGGATCATCTCTGAATGTATTGCCAAAGACCACACTCTCTCGATTGTCATATCAAGGTTCTCCCATGAGGCAGAGTGGTGTTGTTGTGAAAGCGTTATATGGGTCGCGTAAGACTGTGATTGGGGAAGTTGATCTCCCAATCAAGATTGGACCAAGTGATTTCCAAGTTACCATTCAGGTTATGGACATCCACCCATCATATAGCTGTCTCCTTGGTAGACCATGGATTCACGAGGCGGGCGCCGTGACATCCACCCTACACCAGAAGCTGAAATTTGTTAAGAATAAGAAACTGGTTGTGGTAGAGGGAGAAAAGGCTCTCCTGGTTAGCCACTTGTCTTCTTTCTCGTATATTGATGCTGAGGATGAAGTTGGAACTCCGTTCCAAGCTTTATCTATTGATGAACCAATTGAGAAGAAGTCTCCTTCATTTGCTTCCTACCGAGATGCGAAACTAGCCATTGAATGTGGTGCAGTTGCTGGTTTAGGGAAGATGATTGAGCTTGAAGACAATAGATCCCGGGCTGGCATTGGCTATTCCTCTGGGGCATTCAACGAGCTTGGTTTGTTCAAGAGTGGAGGATTCATCCATGCTGATCAACCTGAAGAGGCTGCTGCTATCTTGGAAGAGGATGCAGAGGATCTGAGCAACTTCGTCATACCTGGTGGTGTCTGCCACAATTGGGTCGCTGTAGATGTTCCTACAGTCATCCATAGATCAGAGTAATGGTTCACTTTGTTCAAAACCCTTCTCCCATGTCAAAAGGAGAAGTGATGACATTGTTGGCAGCATTTAATACAATGATGTTTTCATTCAATTAATGCATTGTTAAACATTTGTTTTTCCATTTGTTTTCACTTTTTGCTTTTTGCATGAAATCAGTGATCACAAAAAACCCATAAAAAACAAGAATAAAAGCAATCATTTTTCATCTGCATAATGATTTGCTTGTTTAAATTCTAAAGTTTTTCATTAACCAAAATCATTATGCAGGTTGATCCTAAAACCCATTGAACATAATGATCCAACGCCATCTCCCAATTTTGAATTCCCTGTATTCGAGGCAGAGGAAGATGATGTTGAAGGGATTCCTGATGAGATCACCCGTCTCCTTGAGCATGAGAAAAAGATCATTCAGCCGCATCTCGAAGATTTGGAAATAGTCAACTTGGGGTCTGAAGATTGTGTTCGTATGGTGAAGATTGGGGCACTTCTTGAAGAGTCTGTCAAGAAGAGATTGATTGAGTTGCTACGAGAATATTCAGATATCTTTGCTTGGTCGTATGAAGACATGCCGGGTCTAGATACAGATATTGTGCAACATTTCCTGCCTTTTAAGCCTGAGTGCGTGCCTGTGAAGCAGAAGCTCAGAAGAACTCATCCAGATATGGCAGTGAAGATCAAAGAGGAAGTTCAGAAGCAAATTGATGCGGGGTTTCTGGTGACTTTTACATATCCTCAATGGGTGGCCAATATTGTGCCTGTGCCTAAGAAGGACGGAAAAGTCCGTATGTGTGTTGATTACAGAGATTTGAATAAAGCTAGTCCAAAAGATGATTTTCCTCTACCACACATTGATATGTTGGTAGACAATACAGCTAAATTCAAAGTCTTTTCGTTTATGGACGGATTTTCCGGTTATAATCAAATCAAGATGGCACCCGAAGATATGGAGAAGACAACATTCATCACACCTTAGGGAACATTCTGTTATCAAGTGATGCCCTTCGGTTTGAAGAACGCCGGAGCCACGTATCAACGAGCTATGACTACCTTGTTTCATGATATGATGCACAAGGAGATAGAGGTCTATGTTGATGATATGATTGCTAAGTCCCGAACGGAAGTTGAACACGTTGAGCATTTGTTGAAGCTTTTTCAGCGTCTGAGGAAGTTTAGACTTCGTCTGAATCCGAATAAATGTACATTTGGAGTCCGTTCCGGCAAGTTGTTGGGTTTTATTGTCAGCGAGAGAGGTATTGAGGTTGATCCTGCAAAGGTCAAAGCAATACAAGAGATGCCTGCACCCAAAACTGAAAAGCAAGTCCGAGGTTTTCTTGGCCGCTTGAACTACATTTCCAGATTTATATCCCACATGACTGCCACAGGTGCGCCGATATTCAAGCTCCTTCGGAAAGATCAGTCTCATGATTGGACCGAAGATTGCCAGAAAGCTTTCAACAGTATCAAGGAATATCTGTCTGAACCTCCGATCTTGTCTCCGCCTGTGGAAGGAAGACCTCTGATTATGTATTTGACTGTTCTTGAAGACTCGATGGGTTGTGTACTCGGTCAACAAGATGAATCAGGGAAGAAAGAATCTGCTATCTACTACCTCAGTAAGAAGTTTACTGATTGTGAGTCTCGATACTCAATGCTTGAGAAGACGTGTTGTGCTTTAGCTTGGGCTGCTAAGCGTTTGCGCCAGTACATGATAAATCATACAACTTGGTTGATATCCAAAATGGATCCAATTAAGTATATCTTCGAGAAGCCTACTTTAACTGGGAGGATTTCCCGTTGGCAGATGCTGTTGTCTGAGTATGATATCGAGTATCGAGCTCAGAAAGCTATCAAAGGTAGTATCTTGGCTGACCATTTAGCGCACCAGCCGATTGAAACTGTTCAGTATGACTTCCCAGACGAGGAGATTCTGTATTTGAAAATGAAAGATTGTGATGAGCCTACACTTGATGAAGGTCCAGAACCTGGTTCCAGATGGACGATGGTGTTTGATGGCGCTGTAAATCAGTACGGAAATGGAATTGGGGCGATAATCATTACTCCTCATGGAACACATATTCCGCTTACAGCAAGGCTAACTTTCAAATGCACGAATAATATGGCTGAGTATGAGGCCTGCATTATGGGACTAGAGGAATGCATTTATTTGAGAATCAAGCATCTTGATGTGTATGGTGATTCGGCCCTAGTTGTCAATCAGATCAAGGGTGAATGAGAGACGAATCAGCCAGGTCTCATTCCATACAGAGATTATGCAAGAAGGATTTCAACATTCTTTACAGAAGTTGACTTTCATCATATTCCTCGAGAGGATAATCGGATGGCAGATGCTCTTGCTACGCTTGCTTCCATGATTGTGGTCAAGTATTGGAATGAAGTTCCCAACATTGCCGTGATGCGCTTGGATAGACCAGCTCACGTATTTGCAGTGGAAGAAGTGAATGATGACAAGCCTTGGTATTTTGATATCAAGAATTTCCTCCAGAACCAGGTCTACCCACCTGGCGCATCTGTGAAAGATAGGAAAACTTTGAGAAGGTTGTCAGGCAGTTTCTACCTCAGTGGTGAAGTGCTGTATAAGAGAAATTTTGACATGGTTTTGCTCAGATACGTGGATAGACACCAAGCAAACCTATTGATGACTGAGGTCCATGAGGGTTCATTTGGTACTCATTCCAATGGACATGCCATGGCTAGAAAGATGCTGAGAGCAGGCTACTATTGGCTGACAATGGAGTCTGACTGCTGCAAATATGTGAAGAAATGCCACAAGTGTCAGATTTATACGGATAAGATTCATATTCCTCCGACACTTCTGAATGTGATTTCGTCACCATGACCTTTCTCTATGTGGGGAATCGACATGATAGGCATGATTGAACCGAAGGCGTCCAATGGGCACAGGTTTATTCTGGTAGCAATTGATTACTTCACCAAATGGGTTGAAGCCGCTTCGTATGCGAATGTGACCAGGCAGGTGGTTGTGAAGTTTATCAAGAACCAGCTGATTTGCCGTTATGGTGTGCCAGATAAGATCATTACTGATAATGGATCTAATCTGATTAATAAGATGATGGAAGATTTGTGCGCTGAATTCAAGATTGCACACCATAACTCCTCTCCTTACAGACCAAAGATGAATGAGGTTGTTGAAGCTGCTAATAAGAATATCAAGAAGATTATCCAGAAGATGACAGTTACGTACAAAGATTGGCATGAGATGCTGCCATTTGCTTTGCATGGTTATCGTACATCTGTCCGCACTTCAACAGGGGCAACCCCTTTCTCTCTTGTTTATGGCATGGAGGTTGTTCTCCCAGTAGAGGTGGAGATCCCATCAATGCGAGTCTTGATGGAAGCCAAGTTGACTGATGCTGAATGGATTCAGAGTCATTATGACCAACTGAATTTGATTGAAGAGAAGCGATTGACTGCCATGTTCCATGGTCATTTGTATCGGCAGAGAATGAAGAAAGCATTCGATAAGAAGGTCAAGCCTCGTGTGTTCCGAGAAGGTGACCTCGTGCTCAAGAAAGTCTTGTCTTTCGCGCCCGATTCCAGGGGCAAGTGACTCCAAACTATGAGGGTCCATATGTTGTTAAGAGAGCCTTTTCAGGCGGAGCTTTGATGCTTACAACAATGGATGGGGAGGATTTCACTCGTCTTGTGAATTCAGATGCAGTCAAGAAATACTTTGCCTGATAAAAAAAGTATATGCAAATCAAAAACAGAATAGCTCGCTAAGTTGAAAACCCGAAAGGGCGGCTTAGGCAAAAATGAGCGTCTCGGTGGAGAACCCGTAAGGGTGATCCAGGCAAAAATTAGAGACATGAAAAAAAAAGTTATTTGCATCCCGCTAGATTGAGTACCTCACCCTGGGGCAATCTAGGCAAAAATTAGGGATTTGGCAAGTAACTGCATCCTGACAAGACTTTCTACTCCGCAGCTGTCTTTTCGTCAGAGATTCTCGATTCGTCGTCGACTGAAACTTCGAATACATCGAGATTCAAATTGGTAGAGAAAGGATCATTATGTTCAATGTAGCCCTCTTCCAATATATATCACTGATTTCAAATTTGTACAGATCTATGGAGTCTTGCCATTTGCAGGCTACCATTCCATCAAATCAATTTGAGCTTTTTATCCAATTATTTGCACTCTTATTTATTTCAATTCAACAAATGTTTTGCATGTTTTAATTGATAAAATGTCATTGTTTTAAACAAATAATTTTTTTTCAATTTGTTGTTTTAAACAAAGTGAACATTCACAAAGATGAAAGGATACTTAAGAATATCTCAGTGCTCTCCAAAGGGTGGCATGATTTCCAACAGGTAAGACATTTGTTCATATTCCTGGCATGGTTGTATCCTCTTTCTCCTGTTTTATTGTTGGGGTTGTTCCCCAAGCAGAGTTGTTGTTGTGGGTTGTTCCCCCAAGCAGAGTTGTTGTTGTGGGTTGTTCCCCTAAGCAGAGTGTTGTTGAAGACTTCATTTTCTTCTCCAGCAGTTTTCTCTCCCCAGCATGGGTGTTTTCCGTTTGGAAGTTTCGGTAGTGGGTGGTTTGAGACCCCGATACCCCATCACTATTCCCAGTGCAGTCGCCGGATGAGTTGTTGTTTCTTCCCTCAGCATAGTCGCTAGTGGAATCTGTGATATATCTCCAGAGTAGAGCGATTGTGGAAGGCGTCGTTTTTCTCCAACAGTACCCTCTTCCCCGGCCAAGTCGCCAGCATTATTGCTATATCTCCCCATCAGTGCGCTTATTCCTTCAGCAGGGCAGTGATTGTGTTCCTTCTCAGCTGTTTGTAGGTGTTCTCCTCAGAAGAGTTAGCATTTAGTGGTTGACCCCCGGCTCTCTCCCATATCCCAGTGAATTCTTCAGTGGTTTCCTCTGTGGAGCCGTCAGTAGATTTGTGGTTTGGATTGTATTTATGCAAAATCCCCCAATGGAGTTGGTATCTCCAACAGAGTCAGGATTGCATCTGCGATAATCCCCTCAGAGTCTCCGTCAGAGCTGATATCCTCGACAGAGTTGCTTTTGTGGCAGTTTATGCTTGTTGAAATCTCTGTTTCCCCAATAAGGTTGATTGGTGGTCTATTATCCAGAGATTTGGGTTGATTTCCTGATTGCTTTTGATCCTCAGTAGAATGGCTTGTTGTAGAATCTACTTGTGTGATCTGTCCTTCTTCAGTGGGTGTATTCCCGATGGAGTGGCTATTTGTGTTCTCCCCAGGTAGAGTTGCTTGTGCAGTAGATTCTACATGGATGATATGTTCTCCCTTTGTGGGTTATTCCCAAGTGGAGTTGTTTGGAGTTGCTTTCGTGGCAATTCTTGCTTGTGTAGTGAGCTCTTGTTCCCCTGCAGATATCTTGGGATTTCTCCATTTCCCCAATAGATTTGTCTTTGTGGCCGTTGTTGCCTGTTGTGACTTTCTGTACTCCAGTTGGGTTGTTGTTGATCCATCACTCAGAGGTTTGGAACCATCTCCGATCTTTTGCCTCCCCGCAGATCTTTGCTTTTCAGCATATAGATCTCCAGCAGATTGGCTTTCCAGTTGGTTTTCCCCCTGGAAGTATAGTACCGGGCGTTTGATTCCTGGGCCTGTTTGTGTTAGATATGTCTGTTTTGTCAGCATTCATCAAACATAAATCATGCATATTCATGCATAATCATAAACATTCAGATATTCATGTTGCATTTTTTGCCATATATCTTTTGTCTGTTGTCTCCTGCTATGGGTGATATAGATCTCTTTATAGATCTTCCCAAGCAGATGTCGGGTGTTTAAATCTCTCCATATAGAGTCAGTCCCATAAGCGGAAAGCGTTTGTCTTTCCTTCTGCAGTTCCCCACTGAGATTATCCTCGTGGATGACGGTTTCTTCCCTTTCCTCCTAACACATATATTGGGATGGATGTTCCTATTTGAGTTATATCCTCATTAGGACAAGTCTTGATTCAGTCTGTCTTTTCGGATCGATCCCGAATTGGCTATTTGTCAATTGTTTCTTGTGCTTCCCTGTGGAATAAATGAATGAATTGCCCAGTAACCGGCAATAATTCTTTTTATCCCCAGCGGAGTTCTGGGCCTCTACCCAGTAACCGGTAGTTGTAAGTCCTATGTTCCCTCTTCTCGGCGGAATTTATGGTTATATACCTTTTATTCCTCGGCAAGAGTCGTTGGTTTTCTACCCAGTAGTCGGTAGTCGTAAATCCTATTTTCTGCTCTCCAGCAGAGTTTGTGGTTTGTTATAAACCCTATTTGTGTTTCCCGTGCGGATTTGTGATTCTTTCATTCCTCACGTGAAGTTGTTGGTTTTCCACCCAGTATTCGGCGGATGTAAACCCTAATTCTTTTTATCCTCATCAGAGTTGATGGCTACTACCCCGTATTCGGTAGTTGTAAGTCCTATCTCTTTTCCCCTAGCAGAGGTAACCTTTGTGGTTCGTTCTGGTTGATGGTGGATTTTTGGCTGTTGTGGTTTCATCCCCAATAGAGTTGGAGCCTCCCTGTGGAATAAGTTGAATAATTGCGCAATATTTGGCATTCATTCACCCTATCCCCAGTTGAGTCTTTGGTCTTCTACCCCGTATTCGGTAGTGGTAAATCCCATGTTGTGATTTTTCTCCCTAGCGGAGTTTGTGCATTGTGGTACAGGTGGATAATTGCCGGTTGCTAGCAATCTTATCCCCAGCTGAGTTTTTGGTTTTCTACCTGGTAGTTGGTAATGTTAAACCTCTTGTTTCCTCATCCAGAATTTTTGGTATTCTACCCAGTATTCGGTAGTTGTAAACCCTAATTTCTCCCCTTTGCAGAGTTACCCTTGTTGTTCATCCTAACCGATGATGGTTACTCTTTGTGGTTATCTTCATTCGTTGTTCGATGTTGATATTCCTCATTGCTTCTGGACAATTGCCGTATGCTCGCAATTGTATCCCCAGCAAGTCTTCTGGATAATTGCCGTATGCTTGCAATTTTATCCCTTTTGAAGTTGCCAGTGGGTCCTTTCACCGTTTACTAGTGATTTGTTCCCCGGATTATTGTTTGTTTATCAATACATCCCTAGCTAGTCGTTGTGGGTAATTGTCGGATGCTTGCAATTCATCCTTAGCGGATCGCCTTTCATTTACCCGTTTGCTTGGTAATGATTGTTGCTCTCTTTGATTGGTCATCTTTATATACCTAGTTTTGGTATCCCGATGCCTTTCTTTTCGGTCGATTTATCCTTTATTAACCCAGTAACCGGTTGTGGATAATCTTCCATGCGAGTATGTTATCCACATTCTGACGGTAATGGATAATATATCTCATGCACTCTTCAGTCGAAGCCTTTCGTGTTTCCTTAGTCGAGTAAGATTCGTTATTCCTTTGCGGAGTCGAATATTTGTTGTTGGATAATTGCCGGATGCTTGCAATTTATCCCTTTGAGTTGTCTTTCATTTACCCGTATGCTTGGTATCGATTGTCTCTCTTTTTGGTTGGGCACCTATTATATGCCCTAACCGGTATCTCTGGTGTCTCTTCCTTTTCGAGTATATTATTCACGTTCTGACGGTAATGAATAATATATCTCTTTCACTCTTTGGTTGGAGTCCTTTGTTGATTTTCCCCAGTAGAGTAAGATTCGTATTCTTTGTAGAATCGAATATTCATCCTTTAATCAGTTTGTGTTTTGGATGATGAGTGTTTTGGCATATATACCAATTCACATTTTCGGCAGGTCACCTATTATATACCTTGGTATCCCTGGTGTTTCCTCCCATGCGAGTGTATTATCTACGTTCTGACGGTAATAGATAATATATCTCATGCGAGTATTCTATCCACGTTCTGACGGTAATGGATATTATATCTCATGCACTCTTTGGGTTTGTGTCCCCAGTTGAGTAAGATTCGTTTTCCCGTCGTGGATTCGAATGTCCATCCTGTAAGTCGATTTGCTTTTTCAAGCCCTCCTTTCGGATGATTAGTGTTTTGGCATATATACCAATTCACGCTTTGGTCGGTCACCTATTATATACTTCGGTATCCCTGGTGTTCCTTCCTTTCTGCTCCCTATTATGACCTTGGTCCCCTGTGGAGTCAGATTTTCCTGAGTTGATGTACCTTTTTCAGGTCTTTCTCAGATGTTGGTTGATTGATATCTCTCACCCTTATACCGGTCTTAGATATTCATTCTTCCTGAGTTTGTTTCCCTTATACCGGTAACACCTCATCTTGTTGCTTTTTCCCCAGGAGAGTCTCTTTGTTAGACATTTCCCGGTGGATTTCCTGTTGTGATTTTACCCTGGCTATATTGGCGTTTTCCCCAATATATGCATTTTCCCCGGCAGAGAGATTCTTTGTGGATCTTTTCCTGGTCCGAGTCCGGATTATCATCCGAAGTATCCTTCGTGGATAGTTTGAGTCAGCTTGTGTCTTTCCAATGGATGTTTTGTCCTTTGGAATTCTTCTGATCCCCAGTGTGAGTCCTTCACTCCCCAGTAAGGTCTCCAGTCCAGTCGTGTTTTGTTCACGCTGTGTCAGTTTTGTTTTTCCCCAACTCAGAGTCGTGTCCTGCTCAAGCATTTCTTTTCTTTTATTATCCCCATAAGACTCCTGTTAGAGTCTCTGTTCCTGGTGAGCGTATTACTCCGACGGATCGTCTTTTCTTCTGTGTGAACCATATCCCCACAGAGTTTGTGTCTTTTACATGCATACATCTACATCATGAGGTCTCTTAGGGACCAAAATTTGTCTCATTAATGTTATTTAAGCCCATTCTACCGCGTCAAGATGAAGATTTCTAAACTTCACTTTTCCGGCTAGAATGACCTTAAATAGGGGCATCTGTAAGACTCCAATTTTGTCCCTAAGATCCCTCATGGCATCATATCACATCATATCATTGCCTCAAGGATCATTGTGCACCTTGCCTGCTTCCCTGTGGGTGGGTCATCTTTTGAGAGTGGTTCTTGATCACCAAGCATGTTTTATATTTGTATATCATTGCTTTTCATTTGTTTACTAACCAAAAGTACAAAAATATTGTCATCTAACCTTGTTACTTACAGATGAAGCAACATTAGGTCAAACCAGTCAAAGGCAAGCATTAAGCTATAGATGGTGGCCATTCTGAAGAATTTGGGCACCATGATCATTCATCAAGAGTTCATATGAACCATGGTATCATTTTGGATCAAGATCTCAAGTGGTAGAGGCTTGGATCTCATCTGATCACAACTAGGTCAACTGAAACCCTAGCAAAGTCAACAAGTCAACTGTGCATTCAATCAGGGATTTGAAGGTGGGAGATGGTTAGAGAGGCCTCATTCATGTCCATACAAGCCTCATTTAACATGTCAAACATCAACAATGAAGAATTTGAGGTCAGATGGAAAGTTTCCAAAAATAGTAAGTGACCTGTAATTTCAAATTGCCAAAAATGGAAAGGTCTTCTCCTCAAATTTACATCATCAAGCAAGCTTCAAACCAAATTTTGTCCAACATGAAAGTTGAAGATCTTGCTCTTAACTTTCCAAAAAGTCCAAGAACATCCATTTCTCATTTGTGGTTGGCAAGTTATGATCAAATCATTTTCAATGGATTTTGAACTTCAAGAAGGCATAACTTTTGCACCAAATGGCCAAATCATGTAGTTCTTTTTGGAACATTTCACTCTTGTTGTTCTCTATCATAATCATGCATCATATTTCACAAATTCTCATCACAAAAATATTGCATTTTTCACTTGAATTAATTTGAATTTTGGAGGGAAAAGGTGAATTTGAAAATTGGGCATTATTTCCACTTCCAACCAATTTCATATGCATCAAAACAGATTTTGCAATGCATTTCCAAGCCAAATTCGCACTGTTCCATTGCCTTGCATATGCATAAGGGTGTTTTTGGCAAATTGCATAAACATGTCCATTTCACTAATTACTTGCATTGTGGCTAAACATGATTAGTGTGCTTCATTAACAGATGGTATTTAAACTAAATCCTAACAGAATTCATCAACAACAACTTCAGAATTTCAGATCTAAACTTTTCATCTCAAAATTCTCTCAACTTTTTCATCATTTTTCTTCATAGCTTTTGCATTGTTCTTGTTCTGTTCATCATCTACATGCATTATTGAAGATTGCTGAAGCTAGATCCTGCAGAATTCGAGCTGAATCTTGGACTGTGAAGCTTGTGCATAACCATGACAGTTGAAGATTCCATCGAGATCAAGCATTGTTGAGCTGAAATCCTGCATCCATTCACTCATTCAAGCTTGGTAGAGCAACTGTTTCATGCTTCCAAGACCTGAATTGCACAGATCAACTTCTGCATCTTCATAGAGGTTAGATTTCGAATGTGCTAATTCTTGAAATAATCATGTGCATCTTGTAGATCTTGGAATGTAGGTCACACTGATCTTTAGATCTATTGATTTCGTGCAATATTAAGGTAGTTATCATGATTTGAAGTTTGGTTGTTGAAACTTTCTCTGCTCGATTCTTTTAATATAGCTAGAATTAGATGAAATTAAGACTGGATATGTGATGTATGTTGAGAGAGGATTCCATTGATATGCGTTTCATGAATTTTGGTGATGATTTGTTCTTGATGCTGATGAACATGATGAACACGGGATGAACTTGCTAGGGTTTTGTTTCCAGACTTGTTTTGATCTTTGCCTGGCCTTGTTGCATGCTTTTCGTTGTTTTTCGCCCATGCACCAGTCATGCCATGCCACGTCACTTAATGAAATGGCGCGTTTCATTAAGTGAGCGCCACAATTCAAATCCATGCGCGGTTCGATTCCGGCTGTTGGACATTTCACATATTTGCTTTTGCATTTTCTCCTCTTGTATTCATCCATGTTCATACTACTTGTTTTATGTTTTTTAATTTTTCTCTCCATTAAAAAATTCATAACTCAAAAAATACTTGTCCAATTCACATGAATTTTTCTGCACAATGATCTTCATGATGTCTATTATTTTTTGATGATTTTTCCAGAATTTGTGCTCGGTTGGATTTTTAAATTGCCTAGGGTTTGTTCATGCATATGCTTTCATGTACCTTGCTTACCATTTTCTTCATGAAATGATGATGCTTAATCCAATGAAGCTGAAAATTTACATGCTTAATCTAGACACTTTGATTGATCTTTTGGCTTTAAGTTTGTATTTTTAGCATGCTTGGTTGTTGAGTTATGATCTGATCAATGGAGGTGTGACAATGTGTGTCACACCATTTCTTGTCCAACTTGCTGATTTTATTTACCATCCCAAATAAATGCTAAATGATCTGAATTTTTGCATGATGTTACTTCTGGATGTTAAGATTGATCATGATTTTTTGTAGAATGTTTGGATCCATTTCCCATTTGTTTGAGATTTTCTCTTCTGGCTTGTCATGTTTGAACTTTTGATGAGTGTTGAACTTAGATGATTTGTGAAATTCTTATGCCTTATCATATGAGCCTGAAATTTTGTACATTGATTCTAGACACATTAAAGTTTGTCTTGGATTTGGTTTGAATCATTTATCACTTGTCATATCTGTTTTAGGATTGCCATAAGTTGATGTATCAATTTGTGCTTCCTTTGAGCTTGTTAATGCTTACCATGACTTGATGATTTTAATTGACTTGCTTATACTTGTCCAAATGCCCTGATTTTTGGTGTGTTGATCCTTGGATATGCTCTGTTTAGCCTTGATTTTTCTTGATATTTATTGAGCCATTTTGGAATTAATATGCTTGTGATCATTCTGTTTGCATCATTGTGCTTCCAGCTTGCATACATTGACATGATTTGTTTATAAAATGAAATTGGTTGATCCTTTTGATATGAGACCACTTGGATATTGTTCTTAATTGATTAATCTTGATTCATGTCAATTTTCATGTTCTGTTTTAAATTTTTTCCTCATCTTTGACCCTAGGCTTTGGCCTAAGGGTTTGCCTCTCATGTTTGAAGCTTTGTTTCAGGTTGCACATGCAAGTTACACAATTGATGATGTCTCATCTTGAGAGCATTTGATATTTGCTTTTGATTACCAATGTGTGTTTTGTAGGTTGAAGTTGATTCAATTGGGATTGACTTGTGGCTTATGCCTTTGCCTATATTGGTTGCCTGTTGTATCAACTGTTGATTGTTTGTCTGTATAGTGTACTGATTTGTTTGATGTTTCCACAGGTACCTTAGTTGCTATAGTTCATTGTGAAATTGCTTTTGCTTTTCTTGATAGCTTAAGCATTGAGGTATAACATCTCTTCTTCATGTAGTCTGGAAGACCTGGCTTGTTACTTGGCCAGGCACCTGTCTGAAGTCCTCCTTAAGAGGCAATGTTTGTGATTGTTTATTTTTGTCCCCAAGCAGGAAAAGTCCTTTTGATAAGGCAATTGGTAGATAGAAGAGATGTGTAATCTATCTCCTACTATTTTGTGTGTCTTCCCTTTGCTCACATTACATGTTGTAGCATTGTGGATCTTAACCTAAGATCTATAGAGTCATTAACTTGTGGTGAGAGTTCCAACTTTCTGAACTCCCACACCTTCTGATATTCAATGCTCTCCCTGACCAGGGATAAGAGCAATGAGGCACACCCCTCATATCCTTTCATCTGCCTCACCTTAACTCTCAATATTAAGGTTAAGAGCACCACTTACCCTATTCTAGTTGACTTTAAAGTCTAACCCTTGCTTGAGCCTAATTGCTTGGATATAGTGTGTGCTAAATGACTTTGTTTGATTGATTGCTTGGTTCATCTGTATATGTTTGTGTGTTTGCCTTTGTGCACTTATCATCATTAATTATTCATTATTGCATGATCATCATTTCATATCTTTGTGACACATCTTTGATTGCCCATTGAGGACAACTGTAAGTCCATTCATTGGCCATTGTTCCTATGATTTGGAAGGGATTGAGTGTAAGACCATTTCATTGGCCATTTATGTCCTCTTTGTTTAGTGCTTCTGTTTGTTTGTTGTATGTGAGGATTCAATTGTAAGACCATGTTGTTGGCATTTGTTATTCCTATGATCATCCTGTGGAGATTAGAGTAAGCCCAGATAGATTGGCATCTGACATCCATGTTTTGTTTTGTTGTTGGAGATTAGAATAAGTCCAGATAGATTGGCATCTGATATCCATGTTTTGTTTTGCTTTAGGAGGTTGGAATAAGTCCATTTGTTGGCATCTGACATCCCTGTTTGTTTTAGGAGACTGGTGTAAATCCATTGATTGGTATCCGGTATCCACCTTTGTTTGTGAGATTGGAGTAAGTCCATATGTTGGCATCCGGTATCATTTGTCTTGCTTATTTGTTATTGCTCATTTGCCTATTCCTAAGGACACACTTGAATCATCTTCTATATGATTTCAAGAGGTGAACTTCTGAGAAGTTTTACACTCCATTATCCATCCCCTCTTTGTCCTAAACCTTTTCACATTGTTAATTCAAAAACTTTGATACATATTGTGCAAACATCTTCTGATCTTTTCATTAGTTTTCTATGTGTAAAACTTCTTAGGCTTTTGTTCGCTTTTTAGCGATTCCTTAGGATAAATAAAAGTGCGGTGGCGACTCGATTCTTTGTATGCTTTGCTTTTGATTTAGTCAATAAATCATAAAGTGACGAATACACCGCTACAGATACGAATCTTACTCAACTGGGGAAGACAAAAGGCTTCGACCAAAGAGCGCATGAGATATATTATCAATTACCGTCAAAACGTAGATAATACACTCGCATGGAAGATTATCCATAATCGGTTACTGAGTTAATAAAGGATAAGTCGACCGAGAAAGAAAGGCATCGGGATACCGGAACTAGGTATATAACGATGACCAATCAAAGGGAGCAACCAACATTACCGACAACTGGTAAGTGAAAGAGGGCTCGTTGGGGATAAAATTGCTTAATCAGAGCAATTATCCAAAGGAAATCAATACCGAATATTGGATAATGATAACCGTCAAGGAGGGGATTACATCTACCGGATACTGGGTAGAAAACCACGGAAAAGTAACCGTCATCAACTAGGATGAACAACAAGGTTAACTCTGCAAAGGGAGAAAATAGGGTTTACAACTACCGGTATAAGGGGTAGAAAACCACAGACTCCGCCGGGGATAAGATGAATGATTACTGATTGCTGAGCAATTATTCATTTATACCACGGGGAAGCATGGGAAACAGTCATAAGAGGCAAATTTAGGATCAAGCCAAAGAGGCAAACTGAATCAAGACTCGTCCTAGTGAGGATATAACTCAATAGGGAACCCATCCCAAATAATGTGTTGGGAGGAGGCGAAAACAACCGTCGTCCACAAGGATATAACTCAGTGGGGAATGTGGAAGGAAAGATAAACGCTTTCTGCTTAAGGGGCTGACTCTTCATTGAGGGATCAGACACCGACATCTGCTTGGGAAATATATTACCGACTAGAAGAGGATAACAAACAAAAGATATATGACAAAGAATGCAATATGAATATCCGAATGTTCAAAAATTATATGCACACATGCGTGGTTAATGTATGATGAATGCTGACAAACAGACATTTCTAACACGAACAGGCTTCACAGGAATAAGCACACAACCACCCGGCACTACATCTCAAGAGAGAAAGCCAAAATCACCAGAGAGTATCCAATCTGCCGGGAAATCAGAGATACCAGTAAGCAACAAAATCTCTGCAGGGGATGGATCATCAGTCAATCTGGCTGGGGACAGGAGTTTATTGCACATATAAAATCTGCCGCATAAGCAACTCCACTGGGGAATATATCCGAGGAGGTAAGGGATTCTGGGGATCAACCACCAAGTACCGTACCTACCAAGGGGATCACACCTGCTGAGGAGGACAGGTTACCACTCCGCTAAAGGGGAGAGTGGTGAATATCTCAACAAGCATACCACTCAGTAGGATGAACCACAAAAAGGCTCCGGAGGAAGAAGATATAGTCATGCCAGCAATATGAACAACTGTCTTACCCTATTGGAGATCATACCATCCTTGGGAAAACACTGAGGATCTCCTAAGTATCCTTTTGTCATGGTGAATGTTCACTTTGTTTAAAAACAAGTTATGAGAAATTCGTTTATTCAAAACAATGATATTTTCTCAATTAAACATGCAAAACATTTGTTGAATAGAAACAAATAAGAGTGCAAATAATTGGATAAAAGGCTCAAATTTATTTGATGGAATGGTAGTCTGCAAATGGCAAGACTCCATAGATCTTTACAAGTTTGAAATTGGTGATATATATTGGAAAAGGGCTACATTGAACATAATGACCATTTCTCCACCAATTCTGAATCCGATGTATTTGAAGCTTCGGTTGATGACGAATGAGCAAGAATCTCTTACGGATGACAGATGTGGAACGGAGTCTTGTCAGGATGCAGTTACTTGCCAAATCCCTAATTTTTGCCTAGATTGCTCCAGGGTGAAGTACTCAATCTAGCGGGATACAAATATTCATTTTTTCATGTCTCTAACTTTTGCCTTGACCGCCCTTTCGGGTTTTGAATCCACCGAGACGCTCATTTTTGCCTAAGCCGCCCTTTCGGGTTTTCAACTTAGCGAGCTATTCTGTTTTTATTTTTAGGCGAAGTATTTCTTGACTGCATCTGAGATCACAGGACGAGTGAAGTCTTCCCCATCCATAGTTGTAAGTATCAAAGCACCGCCTGAAAAGGCTCTCTTAACAACATATGGACCTTCATAGTTTGGAGTCCACTTGCCCCTAGAATCGGGCGCGAAAGACAAGACTTTCTTGAGCACAAGGTCACCTTCTCGGAACACACGAGGCTTGACCTTCTTATCAAAAGCTTTCTTCATCCTTTGCTGGTACAACTGACCATGGCACATGGCAGTCAATCTCTTTTCTTCTATCAAATTCAGCTGGTCATAACGACTCTGAACCCATTCAGCATCAGTCAACTTGGCCTCCATCAAGACTCTCATTGATGGGATCTCCACCTCTACTGGGAGTACAACTTCCATGCCATAAACAAGAGAAAATGGGGTTTCCCCTGTTGAAGTACGGACAAATGTACGATATCCATGTAAGGCAAATGGCAGCATCTCATGCCAATCTTTATACGTGACAACCATCTTCTGGATAATCTTCTTGATATTCTTATTAGCAGCTTCAACAGCCCCATCCATCTTGGGTCTATAAGGGGAGGAATTATGATGCGCAATCTTGAACTCACTACATAGCTCTTTCATCATCTTGTTGTTCAAGTTAGATCCATTATCAGTAATGATCTTATCCGGCACACCATACCGGCATATGAGTTGATTCTTGATAAACTTCACTACCACCTGTCTGGTCACATTTGCATATGATGCCGCTTCAACCCACTTGGTGAAGTAATTAATTGCTACGAGAATAAATTTGTGCCCGTTGGACGCTTTCGGCTCTATCATGCCAATCATATCAATTCCCCACATGGAGAAAGGCCATGGTGATGAAATCACATTCAGAAGTGTCGGAGGAATATGAATCTTATCCGCGTAAATCTGACACTTATGGCATTTCTTCACGTATTTGCAGCAGTCAGACTCCATTGTCAACCAATAGTAGCCTGTTCTCAACATCTTTCTAGCCATGGCATATCCATTGGAATGAGTACCAAATGAACCCTCATGGACCTCAGTCATCAACAGGTCTGCTTCGTGTCTATCCACGTATCTGAGCAGAACCATGTCAAAATTTCTCTTATAAAGCACTTCGCCATTGAGGTATAAACTGCCTGACAATCTCCTCAAAGTCTTCCTATCTTTCACAGATGCCCCAGGCGGGTAAACCTGGTTCTGAAGGAAACATTTAATTTCATAATACCATGGCTTATCATCTTTTACTTCTTCGACCGCAAATACATGAGCTGGTCTATCCAAGCGCATCACGGTGATATTGGGAACTTCATTCCAACATTTAACCATAATCATTGAAGTGAGCGTGGCGAGAGCATCTGCCATCCGATTCTCATCTCGACGAATATGATGGAAGTCAACTTCAGTAAAGAACGTTGAAATCCTCCTCGCATAATCCCTATATGGAATAAGACCAGGCTGATTCGTTTCCCATTCACCCTTGATCTAATTGACAACGAGGGCCGAATCACCATAAACATCAAGATGCTTGATCCTTAGGTCAATGCATTCCTCCAATCCCATAATGCAGGCCTCATACTCAGCCATATTATTCGTGCATTTGAAAGTTAGCCTTGCTGTAAAAGGAATATGTGTGGCCTGAGGAGTAATAATCACTGCCCCAATACCATTTCCATACTGATTTACAGCGCCATCAAACACCATACTCCATCTGGAACCAGGCTCTGGCCCTTCATCGAGTGTAGGCTCATCACAATCTTTCATTTTCAAATACAGAATCTCCTCATCCGGAAAGTCATACTGAACTGACTGATAATCCTCGATCGGCTGGTGAGCCAAGGGGTCAGCCAAGATACTACCTTTGATAGCCTTCTGAGCCCGATACTCAATATCATACTCAGACAACCATATCTGCCAACGGGAAATCCTCCCTGTTAAAGCAGGCTTCTCAAAGATATACTTGATTGGATCCATTCTGGATATCAACCAGGTCGTATGATTTATCATATACTGGCGTAAGCGCTTAGCAGCCCAAGCCAGAGCACAACATGTCTTCTCAAGCATTGAGTATCGAGACTCACAATTAGTGAACTTCTTACTCAAGTAGTAGATGGCGTACTCTTTCTTCCCGGATTCGTCTTGCTGACCAAGGACACAACCCATTGAATCTTCAAGAACGGTCAGGTACATAATCAATGGTCTTCCTTCCACAGGTGGGGATAGAATCGGAGGCTCAGACAGATACTCTTTGATACTGTCGAAAGCTTTCTGGCAATCCTCGGTCCAATCATGAGACTGATCTTTCCGAAGGAGCTTGAATATCAGCGCACATGTGGCAGTCATGTGGGATATGAATCTAGAAATGTAATTCAAGCGACCAAGAAAACCTCGGACTTACTTCTCAGTTTTGGGCGCAGGCATCTCTTGTATTGCTTTGACCTTTGCAGGATCAACCTTAATACCTCTTTCACTAACAGTGAAGCCCAATAATTTTCCAGAACGGACCCCAAATGTACACTTGTTAGGATTCAGACGAAGCTTAAACTTCCTCAAATGCTGAAAAAGCTTCAACAGGTGCTCTACATGTTCAACTTCCGTTCTTGACTTAGCAATCATATCATAAACATATACCTCAATCTCCTTGTGCATCATATCATGAAACAAGGTAGTCATAGCTCGTTGATACGTGGCTCCGGCGTTCTTCAAACCGAAGGGCATCACTCGATAGCAGAATGTTCCCCAAGGTGTGATGAATGTTGTCTTCTCCATATCCTCGGGTGCCATTTTGATCTGATTATATCCGGAAAATCCATCCATAAATGAGAAGACTTCGAATTTAGCTGTATTATCTACCAACATATCAATATGTGGTAGAGTAAAATCATCTTTTGGACTAGCTTTATTCAATTCTCTATAGTCCACACACATTCGGACTTTTCCATCTTTCTTAGGCACGGGCACAATATTGGCCACCCATTGAGGATATGTAGAAGTCACCAGAAACCCCGCATCAATTTGCTTCTGAATCTCTTCCTTGATCTTCACTGCCATATCGGGATGAGTTCTCTTGAGCTTCTGCTTCACAGGCACGCACTCAGGTTTCAAGGGTAGGAAATGTTGCACAATATCAGTGTCTAGACCTGGCATGTCTTCATACGACCAAGCAAAGACGTCGACATATTCTCGTAGCAATTCAATCAACCCCTTCTTAACAGATTCTTCCAAGAGTGCCCCAATTTTCACTTCTCGCACACAATCCTCAGATCCTAAGTTGACTGTCTCCAGATTCTCGAGATGCGGCTGAATGATCTTCTCTTCATGCTCAAGTAAACGGGTAATCTCATCAGGAATTTCTTCAACATCATCTTCTTCCGCCTCAAATACAGGGAATTCAAAATTGGGAGATAGTGTTGGATCATTATGTTCAATGGGTCTAGAAATCAACCTGCATAATGATTTTGGATATGAAAAGCTTTTAGAATTCAAACAAGGAAAATCATTATGCAGATGAAAAGATTGATTTTATTTTATTATTTTTTAGGGTTTTATGTGATCACCAATTTCATGCAAAAAGCGAAAAGGGAAAATAATTGGAAAAACAAACATTTAACATGAATTTATTGAATGAAAATGTCGTTGTATTTATGCGCTAACAATGTCATCACTCCTCCTTTTGGCATGGGAGAAGGGTTTTTTAAACAAAGTGATCATTACGTTGACTTGTGGATGACTGTAGGAATATACACAGCGACCCAATTGTTGCAGATCCCCCCAGGGATGATAAAATCTCCAGAATCCTCTGCATCCTCTTCCAAGACAGCAGTAGCTTCCTCATCCTGACCGGTGTGGATAAAACCTCCACTCTTGAATAGCCCTTTCTCGTTGAAGACCCCAGAAGAAAAGCCAATGCCAGCCCGAGACTTGTTGTCTTCCAACTCAATCATTTTTCCTAAACCAGCAGTTGCACCACATTCGATGGCCAACTTTGCATCTCTATAGGAAGTAAATGAAGGAGTTCTCTTCTCAATAGGCTCAACTATAGATAAAGCTTGGAAAGGAGTTCCAACTTCATCCTCAGCATCTATGTATGAAAAGGAAGACAAGTGGCTAACCAGGAGAGCCTTTTCTCCCCCTACCACTACCAGTTTCTTATTTTTCACAAATATCAGCTTCTGGTGTAGGGTGGATGTCACGGCGCCAGCCTCGTGAATCCATGGTCTACATAAGAGACAGCTATACGATGGGTGGATATCCATAACCTGGAAGGTAATTTGGAAATCACTTGGTCCAATCTTGATTGGGAGATCAACTTCCCCAATCACAGTTTTACGCGACCCATCGAAAGCTTTCACAACGACTCCACTCTGCCTAATGGGAGGCCCTTGATATGACAGTTTTGAAAGAGTGGACTTTGGCAATACATTCAGGGATGACCCAGTGTCCACCAGCACATTGGACATGGCGTCGTCTTTACAATTCATGGATATGTGTAAAGCCAAGTTGTGGTCTCTTCCCTCCTCAAGAAGATCGGAGTCACAGAAACTCAAATTGTTACAAGCGATAATGTTTGCAACAATGCTATCGAATTGCTATATTGTGACATCATGATCTACATATGCCACATCCAAAACTTTCTGCAGAGCCTCTCTATGTGGTTCTGAATTCAGAAGTAATGATAATACGAATATTTTGGATGGCGTTTGTAGAAGCTGGTCTACAACATTGTACTCGCTCTTCTTGATGAGCCTCAGCATCTCATCACAGCCTTCATTGCCACTAGGGCCAACAGAAGTAGGAGTTTTCAGTACAGAGGAGGGTTTAACAGCAAGTGCCGGATTCGGAGAATTCACCATATTCCTAATCGGGCGTTCAACAAAATCAGCATTAGCCTGAGGTTTCGGAGGTGCTGAAAACACACGACCGCTACAGGTCAAACCGCTTACGTCAGCAATGTTCACCACAGATGAAGAAGGCAAAGGCACCTCTTTCCCATCTTCTACAGCAACAGCGTTGTAACGAAAGGGAATTGCCTTTTCGGAAGAGTATGGCACAGGACCGGCAGGCTTAATGATTAGAGAAGGAGAAAACTTCTGCTTGCTACCATCGTATTTAATGATAACAGGTTCGGGCATTCGGAACACTGGGGAAATTACGTTGACCTCAGGCTCATTTTCGTCAACATTCCTATTCTGAAGAATCTCAATGACTCCTTCATCCAGCATTTCCTGAAGATCTTTGCGCACCTGGCGACAACCCAATCGGTTAACAGGGCAGATTCGGCATCTATCATGATCGTGCTCATAGTGACTGTAATCACACAGCAAACGGTGTAACTCGACCAGAGACTATCGGATATGACTAACATATTTGACCTTGTATTTGCCAGGGCAGCCCTGAACCATGTTAACAGATTTCCCATGCTCGAGCAATGGGTTCTTCTTCACATTAGGACCTACGTCCTCAAAACATAGAATGCCACACCTCACAAGGTCTTGAACCTTGGTCTTCAAAGGGTAACAATTCTCCACGTCGTGGCCGGGAGCACCAGAGTGATAAACACAATGCAATTCGGGCTTATACCACCACTGGGGGTTAGCAGGTATAGCCGGCGGGTCTCTTGGAGTAATCAACTTCCTCTCTATCAAAGAGGGATATAATTCTGCGTACGTCATCGGAATAGGATCAAAAGTGATCTTCTTCCTCTCGTAACTTATGCTGGTTTGATTACTGTTTCGAGGCTGGTAGGCCTGCTGTTGCGGACGGTGTTGTTGCTGCTGATATTGTTGAGGTGGTTGTTGATTGCTGCTATGTTGCTGATACTGTTGATTGTCTCTGAAAACAGGTGCTATATGAGCCACCTGGTGCTGGTTACTGGCGGGACGTACAGTCTTCCTCTTCGCGGAGGGTCTTCTTGGTTTCATATGGGAGGTCACAACATGTGCCTCTCCATCTTTCTTCTTTGCAAACGCCCCATAACGTTTGGTAGAAGGGCCTTCCTCTCTGGTTAGACGTCCTTCTCTAACCCCTTCTTCTAAATGCATCCCCATATTCACCATCTCGGTGAAGTCAGAAAGAGTGTTAGCAATCATCCGCTCATAATAGAATGAACTCAAGGTCTTCAAAAAGATCTTGGTCATTTGCTTCTCTTCTAGCGGAGGCACGATCTGTGCTGCCACCTCTCGCCACCTCTGGGCATACTCTTTGAATGTTTCCTTGTCCTTCTGGGACATGGCCCTCAATTGATCCCTATCGGGAGCCATATCCATATTATACTTGTTTTGCTTGACGAAGGCCTCGCAAAGGTCGTTGAAAGATCGGATGTTCGCACTGTCTAACCCCATGTACCATCTCAGGGCAGCACCGGACAGACTGTCCTGAAAGTAGTGAATGAGCAACTGGTCGTTATCAGTCTGAGTAGACATCTTCCTGGCATACATGACCAGGTGGCTGAGAGGACAAGTGTTTCCTTTGTACTTTTCAAAGTCAGGGACCTTGAATTTCACTGGAATCTTCACGTTGGGAACCAAACACAGTTCGGCAGCAGACTTGCCAAAGAGATCCTTTCCTCTAAGAGTCTTCAATTCCTTGCGAAGCTCAAGAAATTGATCGTTCATAGCGTCCATCTTCTCATAGACATCTGGGCCCTCAGACGGCTCAGAATGATAGATGGTGTCGTCTACCCTAGGCATGGTATGCACGACGGGAGGAGGAACAGCAAAGACCGGGCTAGATGCCGGCATAGAAGCAAAAGTCGGAGCAGGACCTTCAGGCATGAAATTAGGAGGCATCCCCCATGAAAACCCGGTTGGCATAGTCGCTGGAGCAAAATATGCACTGGTTGCAGGCACAGTTGAAGAGACAATCTCAGAGATGACTGTCCTCTGGGGCGGAGTTAAAGGCGTTGGAGAAGACTGGCTCTGGGCAGCCAAGAACGATTCCATCAAAGCACTCAGTCTGGCCACTTCCTCTTTGAGTTCACGGTTCTCTTGCTCTAGTTGATCCATCAGTCTTGCAGAGTTGGCTCTAGTGTAGTACCAGTGAGTTAGCTTGTCTTCAAAATAAATGAAGAGCACAGAGTTAGACCACAGGACAAGAGACCGGGAACCAAAACCTGCTTATGCATATGATGTATGCAATGCTTGTGCACATGATTTTTTTTTTATTTCAAAGGAACTCTAGGGTTTTATTTGCAAATTTTGGAATCATTTAACATTTTTCGCATATAGAGATATCTCATAAAATAATATCAGGGAAAAGAAGTATGGCATCGTCAATCATGTACAAGAGGAAAGGAAAATAATCATCCTATGGATCCCTAGAAACAATCATCTAATGCTCGGGACACAGGAAGATAAGATGCATGAAGCCTCTTCACTTCCTCCTCATAGGCAGCCTCCATATTCGCCTTCTCTTTGGCGAGTCGATCATACTTCCTCTTCCAGAACCGGGAAGACTGAGGAAGTAGAGAAGTCCATGCATCATTAGGATCATCAATAACTTGATGCTCAAGGAACTCAATCAAAGCATCCTTCTCCTTAATCTGCTGAAGCAACTCTTCCCTTTCACGGATCCAGGCACGTGAACGGTCTTCGTCTCTCAACTCCTCTACTCCTTGATTAGGGAGGGTTGAAGGCCCAACCACAATCATAGGTGTAGGTCTCAGATACTCATAAGGCATGAGATACTCAGAAGCTCTCCTCCTTACCCAAGTAGTGTAAGGCTCCAAAGTGATGCAATTCTTAGGACCCAACTCCTTCCTTCCTTTCTTATGAATCTTGCGCCAAGTGCGGATCATCCTAGCTTTCAAGCCTTGGAGATCTTTACCCTCCTGAAAGAACACACCCTCGAACAAAATGTTATTAGGCTTATCCTTTTGGGGGAACCCAAGCTGACGACGTGCTAAAACATGGTTGTAGTTAATCCCACCACATGTACCAAGAAGAGGCACATTGGAGAATTCACCACAAGAGTCGATAATCTGCACACCATCATACACACGGTTGTACCAAGAGATATCATCATTAGTGAGAGACATGAGTCTCGTGGACCACCGTAGACATCCCTTGTCCTCCTTGAAAGCGACCGTCTGAGGTAAGTGAGAAATAAACCACTTATACAACAGAGGCAAACAACACACAATGGCGCCACCACCCTTTGCATTCCTCATATGCAAAGAGAAATAGGCATCACCCAACAGAGTAGGAACGAGATTAAGAGTGGAAAAGATCCTAATAGCGTTCACATCCACAAACTTGTCGATGTTGGGGAACAATACCAATCCATAGATGAGAAGTACAAATATGGCTTCAAAGGCATCCTCACTCATAGCCTTCCCATAGATAGTAGCTTGAGCAATGAGGAACTCATAAGGGAGACCTTGAATTCCACCTTTGGTAGTCATATGAGCACCAACCAGAGATTCATCTATGTACAACATGTCAGCTATCTCTTAAGAAGTAGGAACATTCTCCAAGCCACTGAACGGCAACTGATCCAGGATAGGTATACCCACAAGATAAGCATACTCCTCAAGGGTACGCAAAAGCTGAAAGTCCGGAAACGTGAAGCAACGGTACAAGGGATCATAAAACTGAACCAATACACTCATCAACCCTTCATCCACCTGAGTAGTCAGAAGAGGAAGAAGCTTCCCAAAACGAGCTTTGAAACCCAAGGGATCTAGTACATAGGATGTCAAATTCCTTAACTCTTTCAGATCTGGTTGCCTGAAGTTGTACTTCTTTGTATTCCTTCTTTGTCTTTCCATGTCTGAAAATTTTGCAAATAAACCCCTTAAGTTCCTTGAAAATTTTCTTCATTATTGATGATATGGATGCAAATGGATGCATGAATGCAACAATCACGCTCAAGGATCAAGCAAAGCACACCAAACAAAGGTCATGGGATGGATCATATTATCCTTAATATCAATCATCCATTTTGGTGGATTATGGTTTACACCTTATCAACACCCAAGTTCCATTGATATTAAGGATATATGAATGGATCAACCATGAATCAAGGGTTTGTTGCAAGTCACGAGCATGGAGTCTTAGTTAAGAACCACCCAAAGGGAATGTACTAGGGTTTAAACCTGCCAAACATGTTCTACAAGAGGTTCCCATAGTCATCATCCCATCTTTCGGATATTATCGGAGAAACGACTACTCGTATTCCAAAAATATTCTCAAGAGAGACTCTTATGAGTGTAGTATCGCGTAACAATCGTATCAAATCTTACACTTGAGCGACTTTCGCACTACATCCTAAGAATAGGCCAAGATGAGCTTGGTAAACTAAGGTCCTTGGCTTCTAAGGTCTATATTGGAAAGAGTAATGTCTAACCACAACTTACTTGTGTGACATTATTGATCCCAACATGACCTCCACCAAGTGAATGGGCTTGCAAGTAAACTTGCTAAGGAATAACTCCACACAAGTCAACAAGACTACGCCATTCCCCTATCCTAAGTGCACTCGAGTCCGGGTATAGAACTCATCTCACAAAGATCACCAAGCATACAAGAAATTAATATCAAGCAAATCAATCATTACATACAAAACAAAACAAAACAACAAGCATGAAAAGTTGGCAAAACCCACTAGGCAAATCTCCCCAGCAGAGTCGCCATTTTTCTATAGCGGGGTATTCGTTACCATTAGAGATATTGACTAAATCCAAGGTAAATCATACAAAGTCGAGTCACCACCGCACTTCTATTTATCCAAAGGAATGGTTAGAAAGCGAACAAAAACCTAATAGTTTTAACAAAAACTAGTAAAAGAAACAGAGATCTGGGTAAGGGGGTTGGTTATGCAATGGGAAGGTATTAGGCACCCAAAACATCCTAGGTACTCCTAGGAAGCCCTTTTCATACTTGTGAAGGTTGTTGTCTTGTGAAAATTTTGTTTGTGCAAACATGATTGAAGGGATGAGAAGAGAATGTACAAGTTATTTACATTTTGGTGTTTGGATGGATAAACCCATTGCCTACGTACCATCTTATAAAAGGATTAGGATCAAAACCTCGTAGTTCGGGGTAAAAATTTCAAAACAAGTTGGTGAATGATAACATGAAATTATATCACATTTTTGGACTCGATTTAATTAAATTATATTATTAATTGTTTCGATTTATTTTATATTATTCGATATTACTTGGTATTTTTCCTTTATTTGTTTCAGGTAATTTATTTGAAGCATAAGTGAAAAAGGAAGAAAAGGGGTGCAAAAAGATAACGAAAAGCAAAGTCCACAAAAGCCCAGCCCAAATCACAAGCCAAGGGCGCTGAAGTGTGACGAGCGCCACACAAGGTGTGACGACCGTCACGCCTTGCTACTTTGTGTTACGAGCGTAACACATGGTGTGACGGACGTCACACCCCGCTCCTATATTTTTGGCTTTGACGCATCCACGAAGTACGCTTTGAAGCAGTTAGCCAAACGTGCCAAATTTTGCTCCAACAAACTTTTCTCCACGGATCCCTCATTCAAAACCAAGTCTCCCTTGATTTTCTCAACCACCAAAACCAAGTCTCCCTTGATTTTCTCAACCACTAAGACCAAATGAACACTATATAAAGGACCCAAATGGGAAAAATTGGGAACGGCCTACTTTTACATTTTTTTTTACGCTCTGCAATTTAGTTTTCAGCTTTCTAGCTTTTAGCATTTTTTTCTTTTTCAGCAACCTTGTTTCTGTTGCCATTATTTTACAGCATTATATTTTTTTTCAGCATTCCATATTTTTCTTCAGCAATTTATTTCCTTTGTTAGTTTAATTTTTTAGGCATTCAATTAATTTTCTCACAATAGTTTCTACACCGGAAACTATTGTGTAACTTTAACTAGATCTAACCTTACGTTAGATCATAGTATTTTATTCATTCGCCTTTATTTTACTGTCTGATCGAAGATTGTGAAGAACAAATCCAACCGATCTGTGGTCGAGTGTTCAAGCATCGAAGTTAGAGAACAATCAAGATTTCTATTAATTTTACAGGTTCTTTAATTTATTATTTTAATTTATATATGCTCTGCACTGCTGTTTATCTATATTGTTTGCCTGATATGGCTTTAATTAAGCGTAATAATTGTTTAAGCCTGTTTAACATGTCCGGCTAATTAATTTAGATATCGGTATGTAAAGTAAGCGGAATAAGGAATCAAAACTAAGTTGGTTAAATTTTATTTAAAATTAAAGTCACTCTTTTTATGGTCTCAATTTACAGAGTTAATACCAAAGTTTTTGTACGAGAGTAAAAGACATAAAGAAGTTAAAATCAATAGAACGACAGTTTGAGTTTTTAACTGGACAGTGTAAATTGGACATTAATTCTAAATCAGGGCGAAAGCAATTTTTAGAATTAATTAAATTCTAATCTTTTTCAAAAAGTATTTTTAAAAGTTAAATGTGAGGACGAGAGTTAAGCATTTGAATTTAATTATATAATCTAAGTCAACAGAGCGAGAGCTTGAGATAAGGGTGTTTAAACGATTAGTGTTTTCTTAAAAAGAGTTTCTATGGATCCTATTGTTTTCAAAAAGTGGTTTTTGACTTAACTATAAGTGACAGCTACGTTAATATAAAATCATAGTTTATTCAACAGAGCGAGAGTTTGAGATAAGACTTTTAATCAATAGCGTCAACTGAAAAGATTTATTTTAAAACCAAGAAACTAACGAAGAATTGATTCCCTAATTACGACGAACTACATACCGATATCCGCTTATTAGATATTTATTTTAGATCTTATTTTAGTTTTAGCTTTTTCCCCAAAACAATCAAAGTATTACCTGCCTTAGCTTTACGAAGTAACCTTAGATAACGGTATATCGATTCATAAGTCCCTGTGGGATCGATATCTTTTAAAACTACGCGATAGAACTGTGCACTTGCAGTTTGTACCCCAATTCGATTCATAAAGTCGCGATCAGTGAATTGATTGGTCCAAAAGCCTTAAGGTCTTTTGTTATCAAAGGGAGAAAACTCAACCAAACCACAAATCCACCATGTGAGGATAGCTTCAACATGCTAGTGAGGGGTTAACCCTATAATAAGCATGGAAGGCTCATTGTCCATCACTAAGGATATAGGTGAGTATTACATCTACCACAAGGATAACTCAAACCTAATAGCTAAAGGTTATGGAAAATTTGATTAAGAAAGTGGCCATTGGAACCACAAAAAGAAATTTGAGTGGGTTATATTTACCAATTAGAAGTATATGCAAAAAATGGTCAAAGTTGACTTAAAAGTTCAATTCAAAATAAGTGTTATGAAAGGAAAGCTTGAAAATCAAAAGCCTAAGGCTTAGGTTTCTAATGTTTGAAAACAAAAGTTAAATGTTTGCACAAAAAGTTTTGGCTTGGGTTAGAGTGGAGAGAAGAAGAAGAAGGGCTAGATCCTAAAGAAAGCAAAAAGATCAGGGATAAGAAATGAACCACACAAGGAGTTCCTCTCTTGAGATCATATTGATGATCCAAGTAGCTCCCATCCTTTGGAATAAAGCAACCACAAAGCAAATGTTTCAAGCAATTAACAAGCAATGAATGCTTCTAAGAAACCTCCAATGGCTTTTGTTTCTTTCACTTTAGATGCTCATGGTAATGGTTCCTAAAAGTTACTCAAGGTTGGAATCCCCTAGCACAAGAAAACACACATCAAAAAGTTCTATAAACAATTAAATAATGGACAAGAGGGAGTTTAGAATACGGTGCTTTCAAAGTTCTCTTCAATTTTAATAGCACTCTAAAGGCTCAATGCCTAGTTGCTCTTTGACTTTTATAGCACTCTAAAGGCCCAATGCCTAGTTGCTCTTCAAATTCCATTTGCTTGGGTAGGGTCCTAAATTCTAAGTCCATATTGTCCAATTCTTGGTATGTGGTTCACAACAAACAGACAAACACCAAACACAAAAGATATATTCACAATTATATACCCAAGTGGGCAAAAGGCAAATGACATTAACATAAACATGTGCTCCAATGAGCAAAGGAAAAATAAAATGAATAATATATGCAAGAATTGTAAATTGCATTAAAGTAAATTGCATAAAGTAAATGACATGAAGTAAATGTTAATTGTCAATAGTTAGTGTTAGTAGTTAGTGTGCCATAAGGCAAATTTAGCGTTATGTTAAGCAATCGTAATTGGACTTATGTAGAAGTCACAACTATCTGAGGCCGGTCAATAATAATGTAGGCAACAAACACAAGTTAGGAGTCTTGATTAGTGAACCAAGTCCCAACAACTTGCCATGCCAAAAAGAAAATGAGAATTGATCTTGTATTGGTTTAAGCCTTATGCATGATTTAAAAGACAACCTATCCTTAATGCAAAGCCATTCACTTGATCAATTGATCAAGATGAATTAGATTTGAATCAAAGAAGGTTAAATCCCTCTAATCAATGCTAACTTATCAACCTTCAACTCATTGATCAAAAAAGAAAAAAAAGAAGAAGAAGAAGAAGGAGAAAATGGAAATGACAAAATGGTAAAAGAAATATACATGCGTTAAATGGAATATCATGTACCAATCCTCATATGTTGACCAATAACATTGAAAGTCAAGGTCAAACTATCAAAAACAGAAATGAGATGAAGATTGGAGGTCAAGAAATGAATAAATTATTTTGGCATTTTTTTAATATTAAAAATAAACTTGAATTAAAATAAATGGAAAGGTCAAACTTCAAAATCACTTCAAATCAACCTTGAAAGGTCCAAGTGATTTATCCTAAGTTCAACAAGGTCAATCAAAGTTTGACAAAAAAATTCAGCATTTTTAAAAGTTAGAAACTATTTTTAATTAATTAAAAATGAATAAAAATAACCTAATTGAACTAAAATCTCAAATAAATCTCAAATCAATTCAAAAATTAATGAGAATATTTTTCATAGATCCATCATCTTTCAAATAGGTTGGGAAAATATTTTTGTATTTTTTTGAATATCAAAAACTATTTAAAATGAATTAAAAATAACCAGAAAAGAGAAAATTCACAAAAAATCTCAAATGACAAAATAAAAAATATTAAAAATCAGAAATAGAAACTAGAATTTATTTGGGAAATAATGCAATTGGTCCCATAAATTTTGGATTAAAAATGAAGAAGATATTGATTTTTGAAAATTATTGGAATTAAAGAAATTAAATCAGAAAATAAAAAATGGAAAAAAAGCGTCGACCGTCTGATCTAAGCTCATTAATTGAGCTGTCAAATCATGAGGCCAAGAAGCGCGCGCCTATGGTGATCCACGGTCAATGCACGCGTATGGAAAAGAATTAAAAGTCATAACAATTAAGAGACGAGATTAAATCTGGAGAATGGATCCAACGGCCAGGATTTAAACTGGACTTGATGAAGCCACCGGAGCCACCGTCTTCTCCAGTGAGCTTCCAGATTCCGGCCAAAATGCAGAACCTCAAAACTTAACCAAATCAGGCGATCTATACATCAATAGAAAGCTGGGATGATGTACATCATCCCTGTACCATCCATTTCCACTCTAGATCTCTACGATTTGAGAAATCAGAGATGGAAAAATCTGGTGTTCATCATGAACTCAATGAATTGCAAAAATTAAAAGCATAAACATCATGCCTTCATTGAGAGGACTTCAGCCAACACAAAACCACAGCCAATAGGTCAATGAATTAAGAGAATCGAAGCAAATACCAGTTGGAGTTCAAGCTTGAGTTCTGATGATTTGAGCTTGAAACCTTGCTTGCTTTGTCAAAACAGAAGTTCAATGAAGTGTATGGTGAAGGTCTAGAAGCATTAGATCTATGAATACGACCAGATGAAGCTGAATTCAAGATCTGAAAATTTTTGAAGAAAATGCAATTGCTTCTTTAGTGATGGTTGGGAAATGATTTCAGCAGCATTTCAGGTCGAAAAAATGGGTGTGAAATGGAGGGAATGAAGCTTCTATTTATAGAGGAATTGGAAAGGGAAGTGTGAAGGAAACCGTGTGCATGGATTTGGATATCACTTGCATGGGCTTGCATGATCATGCACAAGGCCCAAAAGCAATGCCAAATGAACTCTGAGCAATGACCAAAGGGAATTGGACGTGTAATTTGCCTTGCAATGGCTTGTATTTCAAGATTCAATGTGAATTCTCCATTTGTACCTAAATAATCATCTCTTCGAAAGTGCCACTTAGAAAATCCAAGCATAAGCATATGGGTAATGGTTGGAAAGTTTTTTGTATAAGGAACAAATGTTATGTTGGACAAAAACTCATTTGAAGTGTGGAAATTTATGAAATTTGAGTTTAAAGTGTGATGTGCAAAACATGTCAAGGTAAGGTTTCTAAAATTGGCCAACTTTCAAGCGCCTATGTTTTGATGATTCAAGCCTCAAATAGAAAAACCTCCAACATCAAAGTTTTATATCTTTTCAATACAATCAAAATGGACTTAAATTTTGCATCATTTGGATTTTTGATGAAAGAGTTATGGGCACTTGAAGTTGGACTTTTTTGACTTTTAATGCATTTGACCCAAAAGGACCTATAATGTCTTGCATTATCACATGTATTTCCTTTGAGATTTTGAAATTTTGTTCTACATATCATTTGAATTAGACATCTTAAGCTTTCCAATTAATTTGATCCCACCTCAAAATCATAAAAAATGAATGAGTTATGTCCTTGGGAAGTTGACCCACAATTAGGGTTTCAGTCAAAATGACCTATAATGTATTGGAATGGCAGATGGTCTTCCAAGCTTCAAATAAACTTTTGATGAACATGAAAGTTGTTCATATTGTCCTTAAGAACATTTTTGCGTTTTGAACCATCTCCATTTGATCAACACATAAAAAGTTAGGTCTGAGTGTATTTCAAAATAGTTAGATGGATTGACTGATCAACTTTTCAAGTCTATGACTCATATCTTGATGAATTGATGATTGAGGATACTCAAATAAGTTCAAATATGCATGAAATGATGAATTAAAGAACTTCCCTTGACTGTATTTGACCATGGGCTGAGGTTGCTTCATGAGCAAGGCATTGTGGTGCACAGATGAATTAGGGTTTCTCTGGGGAACAAACCTCAAACCCCTTGACTTGCTTTGATCAAAATGATGAATTGAGATGCTAGGGATGCATATTTGATGGATGAGAGCTTTGGAACCATTACCATGCTTGCTTTATCCTCTTCTTGACCATGTCTTTGTACCAAGGATCTCCTAGAGGCTTTTGACCTTGTGATTGCCCAAGCTACAAACAAAGAATGTTAGTGACATATTTTTGTGCTTTTTGGTTAGTGGATAAAAAATGGGAAAAATAATGATATACAATTCAAGCATGCTTGGTGATCTCAAACCACTCACAAGGAGTCCCACCCAAAGGCAAAGGGAACCAAGATGCTCAATGATCCTTGAGGCTATGCAATGCAATGTTAGGATGCTATGAGGGATCTTAGGGACAAAATTGGGGTCTTACAGATGCCCCTATTTAAGGTCATTCTAGCCGGAGAAGTGAAGGTTAAAATCTTCGTCTCGACGAGGTAGAATGGGCTTAAATAATAACAAAGAGACGAATTTTGGTCCCTAAGAGACCTCATGATGCAAATGTATGTATGCAAAAGGGATAATACTTTGTGGGGGATATGTGTCCACAAAGGAGTAAAGAAAAAATCAGGAGACACCAACAATCCACATTCAATGGGACAAAATCTTGGGGACTCTCATGGGGATAAGAAAGAAATGTGTGAGCAGGGCACGACTCAAAGTTTGGGGAGCAGAATTCCAGAGGGGAATAAACCAATGGAAAGACTCGAGCTAACTCGAAGACGCCCGTATTGGGGAATATGCCAATACAACAACATTATCCGCAACGGATACTTCGGATAGAAATCCGGACGAGAAAACAATCCACTAAGGGACCTCGCTGGGGATGTCTAAAAAGACCCTCCTGGGGAAGCAGCGAGATGAGGTGTTCCCGGTTACTGGGTAATAAGCTCAATGAGACATGTGATCTGAACACCGACATAAGGGTTAGAGATACAACATGCTCGGGAAGAAATGAATATCTAAGACCGGTACGAGGGTGAAAGATATCAAAATTCCGAAATCATCTGAGGAAGACCTAAAAGGTATGTTTCAACTCAGGGAAATCTGACTCCACAGGGGACAAAAGTCATAATAGGGAGCAGAAAGGGAGGAACACCAAGGATACCGGTTACTGGGCATATAATAGGTGACAAACCAAGGCGTGAATAGGGGAATATTCCCAAAACACTCATCATCCGAAAAGAGGGCAAAAAGCAAACTCGATTATGGGATGGACATTTGATTCCAAAACAGGGACACGAATCTTACTCAACTGGGGAAGAACAAAAGGCTTCGGCCAAAGAGTGCATGAGATATATTATCTATTACCGTCAGAACGTAGATAATATAATCACATGGAAGATTATCCACAACCGGCTACTGGGTTAATAAAGGATAAATCAACCGACAAAGGAATGCATCGGGATACCGAAACTAGGTATAAAATGATGACCATTCAAGGGGAGCAACAAACATTATCGGCAATCGGTATATGAAAGATGACTCGCTGGGGATAAATTGCGCAAACAGGGCAATTATCCAGGCAAAAGAGGGAATATCAACACCAAATATTGGATAATGATAACCATCAAGGAGGGGATTACATCTACCGGATATTGGGTAGAAAACCACAGAAAAGTAACCGTCATCGATTATGATGAACACAAGGTTAACTCTGCAAAGGGGATAAAATAGGGTTTACAACTACCGGTATCAGGGTAGTAAACCATAGACTCCGCCGGGGATAATATGAATGATTACTAATTACTGAGCAATTATTCATTTATACCGCGGGGAATCAAAGGAAACAGCTCCGAGGGGCCAATTTAGGATCGAACTAAAAAGGCAAACTGAATCAAGACTCGTCCTAATGAGGATATAACTCAACAGGGGAATCCATCTCAATCTATGTGTCGGGAGGAAACAGAAACAACCATCATCCACGAGGACATAGCTCGGTGGGGAATATGGAAGAAAGGATATACGCTTTCTGCCTATGGAGCTGACTCTATATGGAGAGATCGGACACATACATCTGCTTGGGGAAATCTATATCACTAATAGTAGGAGACAACAAACAACGATATATGGCAAAGAATGCAACATGACTATCTGAATGTTATGATTATGTATGCATATGTGTGGTCTATGTATGATGAATGCTGACAAACAGACATATCTAGCACAAACGGATCCAGGAAGCAACCACCCGGTACTACATCACAAGGGGGGAAAGCCAGAATCACCGGAGAGTGACCAATCTGCCGGGGTTCAGAGACAACAATATCTCTGCAGGGGATGAATCATCAGTCTCAGCTGGAGAAAAGAGTTTAACGCACAAGTAGAATCTGCCACACAAGCCACTCTACTGGGGAACCTATCCGAGGGATAAAAGGGATTCTGGGGACCAACCGCCAAAAATCGAATCTTCCAGCGAGAGCACATCTGTTGAGGAGGAAGGATCACTGTTCTGCTGAAGAGAATGGAAGTGAATAACCTTAACAAGCACTCCACTTGGTGGGATAAACCACAACAATATCTGGGAGGAAGAGGATACAGTTATGCCAGGAATATGAACGAACGTCTTTCCCTGCTGGAGATCATGCCACCCTTGGGAGAGCACTGAGAACAAAACACAATGATGTACCGAGAAGTTATATAATAATTATTATAATATTAAGATTTATTTTACAAATCTATAAGGGCCAACAATTAAAAATTAATAAAAGGTGAGGACGCACTTTTATTTATAAATTACAAAGTTACAAAATAATTTATTAAAAATAATGAGAAATATGGTAGAAATAATAAAGTTTGCTTATGTTGTGATTATATTATTCTTTCTATTTCTTATTGGAACGAAAATTGAAGGTAAGTTTTATTTATTTATTTTAAATTTTCTTTTCTATTTCATACGTTGTATTTTATCTCATTTTAATAACCTTATTGTTTGTTTTTTAGTGCACCGGATAAATTCAAATGTTTTGATTATTAAGATTGTAAAATCAGAATTTATTGTCTGCCTCCTTTTAAAAAGAAAATGCATAAACAAAATTTATTGTAAATATATACTAACGCATGAATTGTTTAATCCGATAAGATAAATAAATACCTTTATGAGTTTACAAATTTATATTTTAATTGAGAGAACACACAAATACCTAATATATTTTATTTTATGTATTGTCATATGTCATTTGGATATTGTATTGTTACCCCCAATAAAATAATATTTTTTTAATTTTATTTCAAGAATCTAATAGTTGGGGATTTATACACTAGTATGATTGAAATGAAGTCAAATAAGATAACAAATAATAATATTTTTACTGTCATTTCCTTTTTAATTTTAGAAAAAACTAATAATATTATGATTGTGTTTTTCCCTTTTAAGGATGCACTTTTATTTATAAACTATAAAGATACAAAATAATTTATTAAAAATAACGAGGAGAAATATGGTAGAAATAATAAATTTTTCTTATGTTATGATTATATTATTCTTTCTATTTGAAAATTGAAGATAAGTTTTATTCATTCATTTGAAATTTTCTTTTTTATTTCATATGTTGTATTTTTTTTATCATTTTAATAAGTTTATTTTGTGTTTTTTATTGCAGCGGATAGATTCAACTGTTTTGATGATTTAGATTGTAAAAATAGAATTTATTGTCGGCCTCCTTTAAAAAGGAAATGCATAAACAACAAATATTGTAAATGTATACTAGCGCATAGCGCATGAATTGCTTAATCCCAGAAGATAAATAAATACCTTTATGTATACTAGCGCATTACTAGCGCATGAATTGCTTAATCCCAGAAGATAAATAAATACCTTTATGAGTTTACAATTTTAGTTTTTAATTGAAAGACTCAAGAGAACACACAAACACCTGATATATTTTATGTTGTCATATGTCATTTGGATATTGTATTGTTACCCCAACAATTTGATTTTTTTTAATTTTATTTCAAGAATCTAATAGTTGTGGATTTATATACTAGTATGATTATAGTGAAATGAAATAAGACAAAAAATAATAATATTTTTATTGTCTTTTCCTTTTTAATTTTAAAAAAAATATATTTTGATTGTCTTTTTCCCTTTTAATTTTAGAGAAATATTCATGACCTTCATTTATGCATATCTCATTTTCTTTTTAATCTTGTCACCTCTCTGTATATTTAAAAATTAAATTGAAAATAATTCAAAATTTACTTATAATTTTATAATTCTATATTTATATAATAATATTGTAAAACAAGTGATCTTTCTCATTCTCAATTTATATTTCTCTTATTTTTTTAGTAGTTACGGTGGCCTTGTTGAATTTTAAAAGATCTGAACCAATAAAATTTCACTACACATATAATAACCTTTGAAAAAACTATGGAGATATAATTAATTGTTTATTTTTATAATAACCTTTGGAAAAACTTATGGAGATTATAATTAAGTGTTTACTTTTGTATCTTGTAAGAGCATAACATTGATACTTTAGTAGATTTTGTTTCATTTATGATCATTGTATTTTATTCATTCAAGACTTGTTAGTTCTTCTATTAATAATTTTCTTTCTTCGTGTCATAAAGTTTTTTATCCAAACTTTACATGAGTCTCAAATAGAGGTCACATGTTAGTCAAGAAATTATGCGAAAAGGATGTGACCCTAGAACCCACTATGCCAAAAAGGTTTTTTAACAGCGCATCTTAGACAGCGCTTTTAAAAGAAAGCGCTGTCTAAGGTTAAAATAAAAATAAAACATGGAAAATGTTCTAAAAAAATAATGAAAGCGCTGTCTAAGGGGGGGTCTTAGACAGCGCTTTTAGAAAGCGTTGTCTAAGACCCCCCCTTAGACAGCGCTTTTAGAAAGCGCTTTTAAATATAGACCTTAGTCAGCGCTTTTGAGAAAGCGCTGTTTAAAGTCTTTCAATTAAAAAGAAAAGGATAATTTACCTAAGTCCAGTGTTACCCCATTCAAACCAAAACCTGCTTCAAGGCTCACCGTACTCCCTCCGTCTCCTTCGCGCCGGAATCGCCTCCGGCAGCGGCGGAGGGCATATCATCACTTTCGTTACACCATTAAGACCGTCTCTTCGTCCTCTATCACAAATCAACCTCAATGCCTCTCAATTTTCAGTCAAACATCCAAACCAAACCAAAATCAAATGAACCCTAACTCACTAAATCTTGAATTAAACGCGAGCAAAGGGAGATTCGGAGACCAAACCATAAGGGATTGGCTCCATGGACTACAAAATACACCATAGTAAGGAGAATCGATCGAGAAAAATGGAATTTCACCAACCTGTAAGACGGCGGAGTGGCCCGGTGAAAATTGAATTCAGAGCGAACGAACATGAAGATGAAGGCGCCTTCAGGTAATCTTCAGAATCCCCTCCTTCTTCCCTTTGATTCTTCTATTTTGTGCGATGCTTCTTCCTTCTTCTCCTCTTCGCGTGTGCTTCTGTGATTGTTGTGTATGATGAAAGATTCATTGAAACTCTGTTACGTGAATTCTTGTGTGCGTCGCGTGTGAACAAATGCTCTGTGTGAATCGTTGTGTGGAGACGAATCCTAGATCAAGCATAATTGCAGCTTTGATGTGAAGCTCCAATGGCTTCCTAATGGACCTTTGTGCAAGGTTAGAAGGGAGAGAAAAATGGTGAATAGAGGTTATGATAGTGATGAGTGAGCTTTGAGAATTGTTCCTTTTTGATTGAAGAGTGATGTATGTTTATATAGTTTGGAAGCCGTAATCGAGTCGGGTAGCTCGGGTAGAATGGTTAAGGCAGGTTAAATTTCAGTTAGATTTGAAGAGTATGGTTGTTGGGAATGATTTTAACACTGTTAATTTCTGTTAAATAGTTTGTTAAGGATCTATTCATTTTTTGACAGAGCAATTGCACTTGGGGTTGGTTACGGGATGCGATTAAGTTTGTGAATCAGAAGGAAAATAGATTGGTTATGTTGATTTGGACTAAAACAGGTTATTAAAAAGAAACTGATTATAGTTCTGAAACCTGGATTGTGAGTTGGGTTAATTTCTAAAATCGTTTTCTCTTACTGTGACTTTCAGGTTTTAGTTGCCTAGTTATTCGCAGCTTTGGATTTTTCTGCTATGCATATGCTGCTGTTGGGCATTGCCTTGCAAGTGTGCTGAAGGCGCCCAACACCCAAAAACCTTACACAGACGCAAAACAAGTGTGCTGTGTTGTGGTGGTTGCAACTTTGACGGCGTAGAAGATGGAAGGGATGATGCAACTACCATACATCACTACGGTGAAGCTCATGCTCGGTTCACTCGAACGCAACCTGCTTCCTGATGCCGTCATCAGAAGACTCTCACGCTTGCTTTTGGCCACTCGACTTCGCTCTTCTTACCAACCTTCTTCTGAACTTCAGCTCTCTGATCTTCTCCAATTTGCTCATTGTACTTCTCTTTCTTCTATTTGATTTTATAATTTTGTGATAGAACATGGTCTTGTTTTAATGTCTAATAGTTGATATGATATGATATGATAATCTTTCAGCTTTACAAGAGATGCCTATTGCAGTTAGTACTGATAAGCCAAAATCTCAACATTGTGAATTACCAACCTCTTTCTTTAAGCTCGTTCTTGGAAACAATCTCAAATACAGGTACTTCTCAGCTTTTTTATTTATTTATCATGAAATATTTTCAATTTGTTGGCAATGTCAAGTATTTGCCAAAAGAAAAGTAGTTAAATATGCAGATATAAGTTATAGCCTTATGGTTTGTGTAACATTGTTAAATGTATGAACTGGTGCAGTTCTTGTTATTTCTCTTCTGCCTCAAAGACCTTGGAAGATGCTGAAGAAGAAATGTTGAAACTGTATTGCGAGAGATCAAACTTGAAAGATGGTCATACAGTTCTTGACGTCGGATGCGGTTGGGGTTCGCTGACTTTATACATTGCCAAGAATTATAGTAATTCCAGGGTTACAGGAATCTGCAATTCCAACACTCAAAAAGCTTTTATCGAGGAGAAATGCATGTATGTTTCTTGATACTGTTATCATTTGCTTCAGGCTACTTTACGATTATTTAATCAAACAGATGAATCTTGTTGCATGACATCAATGTTTGGTTTGCAAAAATAAACTTATTGTATGATGATCAAAATCACTTTGTTGCATTTGCCTCTTGCCAGGGAGCTGCAACTGCAAAATGTGGATATCATTGTTGCGGACATTAGCACACTTGAAATGGAAGCTTCTTACGACAGAATATTTTCCATTGGAATGTTTGAGGTTTGATTTTGTTGGTAAATTATCTGCAGTGAAGCTGTGTTTCATTAAATTTGATTTGAGTTTTAACCTTGTCACAGCATATGAAGAACTATAAAGATCTTCTCAACAAGATATCCAAATGGATGAAAGAGGATGGTCTTTTATTCGTTCATCATTTCTGCCACAAAGCATTTGCCTACCACTTTGAGGTAAATTTCATATTCTGTCAGTTATTTTTGCTTGTCATATTAGTCGATACCGTAATAATACTAATCGAGTTCTCAACAATACTAGTCATTTGATTACTGTTACTTGCTACTTATACATAAAGGACAAAAATGAAGATGATTGGATTACGCGATACTTCTTTACTGGAGGAACTATGCCTGCAGCAAATCTACTTCTTTATTTCCATGTAAGCTTATATGACAGTTTGCACCAGCTTTGTTCTGTAATGCCTTTATATTGTGGTGATTTTGCTAACTTGTAATTGAATTATTTGGTGATGTGTAAAGGATGATGTTACAGTCGTCAAGCATTGGCTCGTAAATGGGAAACACTACGCGCAGACCAGGTTGGAATATGCTACACTGCCCAATTAGTCATGTTGCATCAATAGTTTATTTTGTTTACTAAATAAGTTTTAACTGCATTAGTGAAGCATAAACGAAATTATTTTGCAGTGAAGAGTGGCTCAAAAGAATGGATAAGAACATGGCTTCCATCAAGCCAATTATGGAATCAACATATGGCATAGATTCGGCTACTAAATGGACTGTCTACTGGAGAACATTTTTCATAGCTGTAGCAGAACTTTTTGGATACAATAATGGTGAAGAATGGATGATTGTACACTTTCTTTTCAAAAAGAAGTAAAGAAAGTCAAAATCACTACTCTCTTGATTTGTACACTTTCAATTCGGCTACTTGAAAGTCAAAATAACAAATGACATTTGTAGTTGAAACAAAGGTGAATGTCCATTATTCTCACCATGATCTCTATATTGTTACATCATTTTATCATGTCATATTTCATTTCATCCACTTATTTTAGCATTTAATGTCCATTACATTTTATTTGTTAATGCATACTAATTCACTTTGATTCATGTTTGTGTGTCCACATGTGCCTTTGAGATGCAAGTACACTCCAAATTATGGTTTATAAACCTGGAAAAAATGTGGTTTAAAACAAAAGCTTCAAAAAATTTCGTATACCTTAGACAGCGCTTTTGTAAAAAACGCTGTCTAAGGGGGGGATTAGAAAGCGCTTTAGGCAAAAGCGTTGTCTAAGGGGGGGGGGGGGGGGGGGGGGGGGGGGGGGGGGGGGGGGGGGGGGGGGGGGGGGGGGGGGGGCTTAGACAGCGCTTTTTGAAAAGCGCTGTCTAAGGTATACCTAAAAAAATTAAAATAGGAGGGTCTTAGAAAGCGCTTTTGGCCAAAGCGCTGTCTAAGGGGGTGGGGCTTAGACAACGCTTTTCAAAAGCGCTGTCTAAGGTATACCTAAAAAATTTAAAATAAGAGGGTCTTATAAAGCGCTTTTGGCCAAAGCGCTGTCTAAGGGGGGGGGGGGGGGGGGGCTTAGACAGCGCTTTTAAGATTTAAAAAAGCGTTGTCTAAACCTTTAGCAGCGGAGGTTTAGACAGCGCTTTAAAGCGCTGTCTAAGGCTAAAAAAAGCGCTGTCTAAAATCTTGTTTGTTGTAGTGACCCTATTCAAAAATGGAGATAGCTAATATGCTCATTGCGGGCGAGTCGTCTACTCCCTATTATTATTTTTACTTGCCTGTTATCCTTATCCACGAGTTGGAGACTCTGGTCCCTTTTACCTCCTTTGAGGCAAACTTTCTAGTGATTATTTACATCGCCCCTTCCCTGATTACCCCAAGGTATGGAGCATTCTTATGGGTTTTGATCGCGACTTAGTAAGTCTATGTGAATCGTGACTGCAAGTGCACAGTCCTATCGCGTAGTTTTAAAGATTATCGAATCCATAAGGACTAATAATAGAACGTATCATTATCTAATGTTGTCATGTAAATCTAAGGCTGATGATTATTCTAAGATTGGAGGGATGAAGAGAAATAACTCTAATGTAAATAGAATAAAGATATGAGATATAGGGGATATTGGTATGTAATACATCAAACTTCAGGGATTCGATAGATAGTTGGTGAAATCTTATTGGTTAAAATATTCTTTAGTAGAAATTATTTAAAGAAATGACTTAGTCTCACACTCTCGTTTTTAATGACTCTGACCATACTCCTAAACCAGAATGCTTGGCTCTCGCGGTCTCATTTTGAATTTAAAAGTAATTTTTGAATATAAATAAAGTCTAATTAATCCTAAAACGCTCTCGTTGTGTTTAGGATTAATGCCTAGTTTCAGATATCTGGTTAAAATCTCAAACTCTCGTTCTTGTTGACCGTAACCTTAGTTTGTTTTGTACACTCGTATGAAAAACAGTTTGATTAAAATAAGAAACTAAAATTGGAAAAATAAGTTTTATAAAAACTAACACCAATTATTTATTGAATCACGTTGTTTCGATGGTCTTTACATACCGATACCTAAGGGTTTATCCGAACATGGATCCGGTAACAGACATGGTATTTGGGAAATTAAACATGCAATAAGACATAAATAAATAAAACAGTAATCAAAATAAAACCTGGATTGCGAATTAAAAACTAGAACTGAATCTTGATTTTTTGATTAAAATAATTTTGGCAGGCTTTGGCAATGAATAAACCTTATAATTGAATCCCAAATGCGTAAATAATAAGCCACAATAGTCCCCGGTGTGGAGAAACGGTCACTTTTACAAAGTAAGAAAACTGCCTAGAAAACTAAAAGAAAAAAAATAAATGCTGAAAAAATAATCATCGCTTGAAAACTGGAAGAAGAGAGCGTCGTGCGAGGTCTCCTTTTATATATTTTTCATAATCCCTAATTTGTAGCAAGGTGGGTAGATTCGCGGCAAAAAAAGTGAAGAAAAATATGGAAGACTAGGTTATGGCGGTTGCCACAACCCTAACCTTTGAATGAGTGGAGAGCGCCATGTTTTTAGCAACTGAACGCCACTTCTTAAGGCTTGGTAGCGGGCGCCACCTATTCCTTGGGCCAATGTGGCAGGCGCCACACTCCCTAGATAATGGGCGCCACAAGCCCATTTGCTTTGGTGGCCCATTATCTCTATAAAAGCTTCATTTTCTTCTCTTTTTCTTTCCTTTTTCTTTCCTTTTTGTTATTTTCCATTTTGCTTGTGGTAAACCCTTTTAATCGATAAATACATGCAATAAACATAAAATATTGTGTAATAATAAGCGTTAATCAAGTAAAAAGCAATGCATATGGAGCCAAAAATAAGATACATTTTCGCGTTATTAAACTCCCTCATACTTAAACCTTTGCTTGTCCTCAAGAAAATGTCGCGTACATGAATAAAAAAGTTTTGTAAAATACTTGCAACATATATTATCAAAAATGCCAAAAATATTTTCTTAACATCTTTGAATGATGATGAATCTATGAAAAATATTCTCATCAATTTCTTAATTGATTTGAGATTTATTTGAGATTTTAGTTCAATTATGTTATTATTTTTCTTTATTTTTAATTGTTTAAAATTAGTTTCTGTTTTCAAAAAATAATAAAAAAAATTGTCAAACCTTGTTTGACCATGTTAGACTTATGATGATCCAATTGGACTTTTCCAAGTTGATTTGAATTGGATTTGAAGTTTGACCTTTATTTATTTATTTTAATTCAAGTATTATTTTAATTCCAAAAAATACAAAAAATATTTTTATTGTTTCTTGACTTCTAAGCTTAATCTCACTTCTGTTTACCATTGATTGATGTTGATTCCATTCATGTTTGATCAATGTGTTTGGGTTATGTCTTTTGAATTTCAATTTTCTTCTTCTTCTTCCTTTTTCTTTTTGATCAATGAGTTAATGATTGAGGGTTAGCCTTGACATATGAGGGGCTTAACCTTCTTTGATCCAAATCAAATTCATCTTGATCAAAGATCAAGTGAATTGCTTTGCATTAGAGATAGGTTGCTTCTTGGTCAAGCAAAAAACCAAAATCCAAACAAGATCATTCTTCTTTTCTTTTGGCATGGCAAGTTGTAGGAGTTTGGCTTACTAGTCATGGTCTCTAACTTGTGTTTGTTTGCCTATAGTTTTATTGACCGACATCAGATAGGTGTGACTACTATATTAGTCCACTTACGATTGCTTAACATAGCGCTAAATTCCCTTATGGCACACTAACACTCACTACTAATCACTAACTTTTAATTCAAGCATTTAATTTTTGCAATTTACTTTAATGCAATTTAATTTCTTGCTCATTAATTCATTTGTCTTTGCCCTTTTCTAACTTGAGCTCATGTTAATGTTAATGCAATTTTCCTTTTGCTCACTTGAGCACATTATTGTGTATATACCATTGTCTTGTGCTTGTTTTTTTTTGTTTGTGTGAATCCAATGCAAATGGAGAAAGGACTTAGATTTAGGACCTTACCTATGCTAATGGAGTTTCAAGAGCAACTAGGCCTCATGCCTTTAGAATGTTAAATATGTTGAAGAGCAACTAGGCCTCATGCCTTTAGAATGCTTAATCTTGAAGATGAATTGAAAGGACCCTAATTCTAAACTCACTCTTGTCCATTCTTTCTATTGCATTGTGGAACTTTTTTATTTGTATGTTCTTGTGATAGGGATCCCAAACTTGAGCCAATTAGAAGAACCATTTTCATTGACATCCAAGATAAAAGATACAAAAGCCAATTGGAAGATTCATGGGAGCTTGATTGATATTTGCTTGATTACTTGAGTTATTTTCTTATTTCTTGCTAAATCCAAAGGAAATGAGCAACTTGGATCATCTTTATGATCTCAAGAAGGGAACTCCAAGTGGTTTTATTTCTCTTCCCTCATCCTTGCATGTTTAGGATCTAGGCATTCTCTTCTTCTCTCCACTCTAACCCAAGCCAAACTTTTGTGAAAACATTAACATTGTTTTCAAAACTAGAAACCTAGGCACTAAGCCTTTGATATTTTTTAAACTCTTTTCATAACACTTATTTTTTAATTGAATCTTAAGTCAACTTTGACCTTACTTTGTGAATACTTTTCATTTGTAAATACAACTCACTCAATTGTTTTTGTGGTTCCAATGACCATGTGTGTTAAAAGCTTTTCATAAACATTAGCTATTAGGTTTGAGTTACCCTAGAGGTTGATATAATACTCACCTGTATCCTTAGTGATGGACTATAAGTCTTCCATGCTTATTATAGGGTTAACCCCTCACTAGCATGTTGAAGCTCTCCTCACATGGTGGATTTGTGGTTCTAGTTTGAGTTTTCTCCCTTTGATAACAAAAGACCTTAAGGCTTTTGACCAATCAATTCACCAACTTCTTTTGAGATTCTTACCCCGAACTACGAGGTTTTGATCCTACTTTTTTTGAGATGGTACGTAGGCAATGAGTTTATCCATTCAAACACCAATTGTAAATAATTTGTATATTCTCTTCTCATCTCCCCAATCATGTTTGCACAAATATTTTCACAAATACCAACCTACCTTACAACATTTGTAAAAAGGGCTCCTTTAGAGTACTAATAATGTTTTGGGTGCTTAAAACCTTCCCATTGCATAACCAACCCCCTTACCCAGATCTCTGACATTTTTATTAGTTTTTTATTTGATAAAACTTCTCGGTTTTTGTTCGCTTTCTAACATTTCCTTTGGATAAATAGAAGTGCGGTGGCGACTCGAATTGTATGATTTACTTTTGATTTAGTCAATAAATATAAAGGTAACGAATACCCCACTACAGAAAAGTGGCGACTCTGCTGGGGAACGAACCCAGAATCTCTGGTTTCGCAAAATTTGTGGCAAGTCCTGCAGGAAACTGATATCTCATTTCAAGACAACACTCGTGACAACTTGTGATAACTCTAGGTTTTACCAAAATTGATGCCAACACATAGAACCAACACATTCTATAACTGAGATAATTTCTCACTCGTTTCCGAGGTAAAATAATATAAAACAATGAGAATTTGATTACAAGAAGAATATATTTTTATGAAAGACAACTTTTATGTGACTTATTTTTTAGATGTGCTGAAGAGACAAACACAACACAATGATGTACCGAGAAGTTATATAATAATTATTATAATTTTAAGATTTATTTTACAAATCTATAAGGGCCAACAATTAAAAAATAATAAAAGGTGAGGACGCACTTTTATTTATAAATTATAAAATTACAAAATAATTTATTAAAAATAACGAGGAGAAATATGGTAGAAATAATAAAGTTTGCTTATGCTTTGATTATATTATTCTTTCTATTTCTTATTGGAACGAAAATTGAAGGCAAATTTTATTTATTTATTTTAAGTTTTCTTTTCTATTTCATACGTTGTATTTTATCTCATTTCAATAACCTTATTGTTTGTTTTTTAGTGCACCGGATAAATTTAAATGTTTTGATTATTGAGATTGTAAAATCAGAATTTATTGTCTGCCTCCTTTTAAAAAGAAAATGCATAAACAAAATTTATTGTAAATATGTATAGAATTTATTCATTTGTTCCTTATTGAATGATGACTACTGCCCAATAAATAGAAGAGGGCCTAAAAGAGATATATTATAACATACTTGAGCCGAGGGTAGGTTCATGTGATTATTCATAATTATAATAAAACTGTTCTTTCTTCACTGGCTTTCATCTAAAGTACCTACAAGGCATTTCTCCAGTAAGAATTCGGCGTTAACCCAAGCATGGTATTTATCTGTCAAAGGAATTAAGGGAAAGGCTGCAAGAAATTATTCAAGAATATAAACTTAAGAAACAACTGAAAGTTCAACTCCAATTTCTAAATAATATATATTTGGGTCATAATTCCAATTCCTCAGGTGAAAAATAATTGTGTACATTTGGATGAGCAGTGAGTTTGGATTTTGTTGAAGTGTAGCTTCTGCCTACATCGTGGTGGCTCACCATGATTTTGCCATTCTCACCGCAAATCCAAGCGCATGCTAAGACATGAGAAAACATGTAAGAAGCATTTATCAAGCTTAACTACCACACCAAATGCAATGCATGCAGAGATCTTTTCAAAGAGAGTGAAGAAACTAAAAGCTATAATTCCAATTATGGTAACATTAGAAAATAAAAACAGACAAATGAAGTAGGCTCACAAACTTAAATCATACAGTAGGGGAATAACAAAAAGGATACTGAATAGAGATGTGCAATCTTTTCCCACAGTTTTAATCAACATATCGACACCTGATTTTTCACCAACCAAATGCATATATAACTTTAACGAAAACAGTGTCAAGTGTCAAGAATAATAATAAAATGTCATATATGAACATGATGATTGAGCTGATAGCTGTACCTCCAGGGTGAAACTTCATATATGGTGATATATTGTAAACACGGCCTTTTAATACAGTCCACATTTCGCCTTCTAATTTATGTTTTCTTACTTCATCCATAGATATAAGTCTCCTGTTTGACTGTCCTTTTAGACCTGGATCAACAAAGATGATGTTAATAAATAGCATCACCTTTTATCCTTAAAATTATGTAATGACAAGAACTATTATGTTCACAAAAACAAGTGATAACCGAAAACTTGGCATACAAATACTATATGCAATTAGCATCTTTCAAGTATAGTAAAACTTTTTTGTCAGACATGGAGTTCAGTATAGTAAAAGAATATAGCTTGAAGTAGAAACAATTTGCCCAAATGGACAAGAAAAATGAGATTATTTTACTTCCGACAGTGTAATACCCCAAACTTAATTAAAAGGTACTTAATATTCTATTTTGATGAGGATTAGTGTCAAGTATTGGGAGTTAGAAGATAAATTGGATTAATAGCTTGATTAGTGGAGGAACTAACACCAAGGGTATCTTGATCTTTTCTCACATCCTTTTTATAAGTGGAATGCTAACTCAATTCTCATTCCATCCTCATTTTCCCTTCGTGCCAAATCAGAACCTAAGAGGGGAATTGAGAGAGACAGCACGTGAAACTTGGAGCAAAGACCAAATCAGAACCTAAGAGGGGAATTGAGAGAGACAGCACGTGAAACTTAGAGCAAAGAGGAGGAAATCTCAAACTCATCATCCTTGCATGCATCAAGAATCAAGCACACTCTTTGAACCTTCATCACCTAAAGGATTAAGCATCATCACTTTCTTCATCTCTCAAAGTCAGAATCTTCTCTTCAAGGTGAGTCCTTTGTTAGGACTTTGGGGTTTTAAGCATCATCACCTTCTTCGTGATCAAGGGAGAGTTTTGTGAATGATGTTTGAAAATCATGTAAATTATGTGATTAGGTGCTTGATTGTGAGTACATGGTTGAATTGCATGATTGATCTTAATGTGTTAGCTTGTTTACCACTTTTGATGCAGGCCGAAAATCTGCTTTTGATATGCTAGTCTTGATGTTATTATGTTCATAATGCTTATGTGATTGATAACATGTGAAAATGAATAAGGATCATTAGTACAACATGTTTAAGTTGGTGTTTTTATGCTATTTATTCGTGCCTGATGTTAGTATATGTTGAAATAAGTGAGACTAAGAGACATTTAGATTAAACCGTATGTTGAATAGCATAGCGGATGATTTATATAGGATGATTTACATAGATATCCTACTCTTTTCTAAAATATACTAGGGAATATTCTATTCCTATATATATACATATGCAAATATCAACACTCACCCCTCAAGCTTGAGCATATAAGTCAAATGCACCAAGCTTGTTACATATATAGTTGGTTCTGGAACTTCGCAGGAATTTGTAAACACATCTGCAAATTGATCATTAGAGTTGACAAAGCTTGTGACAATGTCGCATGACTCGATCTTCTCTCGGACAAAGTGACAGTCTATCTCAATATGTTTGGTCTGTGAGGGAAAATATGCCTAGTCCTTATTTTAATGTTGTCAAACATTTCTAATCGCCCACAACGTGTACTTTAGACAGTATCATCGTATCATAGAATGCATTCATCCTCTAACATGTTGAAAATATAGGTTCAACGTGTCCAAACATATAGGAACATATCATAGATGTGAATCATGCACTTAATCATAGTAAATATCCAAGGTTCATAAGAGATCGGTTTAAATTGGCCAAAATACATCTCAAAACTCATTTTTGGGAGTTTAAGAACTGTGAGTCAACTCATGACTCGGAGCAAAACTCTCGGGTCTGAACAAGTCGAATCACAGGTCGACTCAATCCTGGAAAACCTAAATGAGTCGACTCATCCACTTATTGCATCGACTCATTGCCTATTTTAATTTCAACCATGTAGCCACGGGTCTGAACAGGTCGAGTCATAGGTTGACTCAACCTGTTTGAGTCGACTCATCCCCTGTTTGAGTCGACTCATCGCCTGTTTTACTTGAATAATTTTGCCTCGGATCCATACAGATCGAGTGACCTGTATGAACAGGTCGAGTGCCCGCTACTTAGACTTAACTTTCTGCTGTGTAACTTTGCAAAATAATTCTGTTATGTTTGTTATTTGGTTCATGCATCATATAAGTATTCAAGTGTCTCTTCTTCAACATTGAACAAGAAAAGTGAAAGAAATACACCAAAGCACTCATCATCTTCATTCTTCATTGTATTTCTCAATAATCACACATAAAAATCTTTGTTGTGCATTGTGCATTGTTGTTGTGATAGCGTCCAAGTAAGATTGGGTTAATCTTAGTTTGGGTTGAAGCTTTGTGTGGGTTTTTCTTGAATAAAATCATTGGAGTTTTGTCCTCCAAGAATTGGGGGTTTTTGCACTAACCTTTGCTTCGCAGATTCATCCGAGTGAAAAGTTTGAAGAACGGAAGGTTCGGTCAAACAAGTAACAGTAACCGGAGGATTGTGAAGAAAACTTAGGATTCAAGCGACTTGCGTTTGAAATCAGCCGAGCTGAAGTTTTGGAGAACGTGGCGTTCTTGCAATAAGGTAGCGGTAATCGGAGGTTTGTTCGAAGCGCTTGAAGGACTTGGTTCAACTCGAATCAAGGGAAGAGAATAGAATAGCATTTGCAACAACTCTAGGGGTTGATTGGTGGTGATCATTTGTTCTCTTGTATTGACTTTGCAACGTGTTAATAAAAACATCTCAATTCTAGATTTAGAATTGAGGGCAGACGTACCATAAGCAAGGACGATAGGGGAACTGCCTCAACAAATCCGGTCTTGTTCTCTCTATCTCTTAACTCTATAAATTCTGCATTAATTACGTTTTGTGTGAAATTAATAGTAAAATCATTATTGCTTGATTATTGTGCATAGTAACTGTTCGAAAAATTATTCTTATCACTTTGATTGCAACTGAGTAAAATTCTGCACATTCAATTTGAGTGAAGTTGAAACTTGGTGTGGAGTGCACATCAAGTGTTTGATCAAATTAATCTCACACAAACTTAGTAATATTTTACTTGATCGCTTATTGTGTTTAAGCATTATTAGAGGTAACGATATCAAGGATTATAATGGTTGATTGATTGATTTAGATAGTGGTTGATAATCTGTATCTTAGTAATTCCATTCGGTTTCACGCATATTCGATCTTTCCATTAACGGATTGTTTAGACGATTAAAATCTAGAGTGCTTCCGCAACCGTTGAAAACATTTTTAAAAAGCACTAAATTTCAAAAACTGGTCTATTCAACCCCCTTCTAGATCGGTACTATCGTCTAGCAAGTGGTATCATGAGTGCCGGTTCATCTAGTGCTTCGCATATAACTTTTTAGAAAATGAGTAACGATCCTAAAGGGGCGTACAATAGGGCGCCTATTTTTACCAGTGAAAACTATAGTTATTGGAAAGATTGTATGCGTATCCATATCAACTCTATTGATAGGAAAGTATGAAAAGTCATCCAAGATGGTCCTATGGAAATAACCATGACCAATGCGGATGGTTTTGTTATACCTAAACCTGAAGCACAATGGAATGAAGAAGATGAGAAAAAGTATAGCTACGATTGGAAAGCCAGAAATATGCTCATTGTCGCCTGAGGTGTTGATGAGTATTATAGGGTTTCCCATTGTACTAGTGCTAAAGCTATGTGGGACTCATTGCAAATTACCCATGAGGGAACCAATGATGTCAAACTAGCTAGAATCAACACTTTAACTCAAGAATTTGACATTTTTCATATGGAGGATGGTGAAACCATTGCCGATATGCAAAAGAGATTTTCTCATCTAATCAACCGGTTAAATACTCTTGGTAGAACTACCCCTAATGATGTTGCTACTAATAAAATCTTAAGATGTCTTAACAGGGATTGGCTACCAAAGGTTACCGCGATTAAGGAAGCCAATGATCTAAGAACATTGGGCATGACAACATTATTTGGCAAGCTTCAAGAGCATGAGCAAGAGCTCATGAATCTTGAGAAACATGAGAAGAGTCATAAGAAGGAGAAAGATAAGAACACAGAAAGGAAGTCTATCGCTTTAAAGGCTTCAAGATATAAGTCATCTACCAATGATGCGTGTGAGAGTGAATCAAGTGATGATGATAAAGATTCGAATGAAGACATGGGGCTGTTCGTAAGGAGGTATAATCGATACCTTAGAAAAAATGAAGTCCAACATTCGGATAAAAATCTTGTCAACTATAGAAGACAATCAAAATTCCCGAATCGAGAGGAAGGTAAGACAACTAAGTCGAAAGGATTATGATTTAATTGTGGAAAGGTCGGTCACTATAAGTCGGACTGTCCCTTATTGAAGAAAGACAAAGGAAAAGACAAACGCCACAACAAAGCTAGCAAAGCTAGAAGAGCATACATTGCATAGGAGAGCGATAGTGAGCCCTCAAACGATGACAACTCAAGTGATGAAGAAGAAATTTTCAATCTTTGTCTTACGGCTCATCAAAAGAAGAAAAATAATGTAAGTCATTCCAAATATGATCATGAGAATAAAATGTCTTATGCTGATTTGCAAAATGCCTTTAGTACTCTACACAACAAGGCCAAGGAAGCTTTTAAACGCTTAGCCTCAAATAAGAAAATTTTCAGTCATTTAGAAAAGAAGATTTCTGACTCCGAAAAGGAATTAGAAACTCTTAAGAAATCTATGATAGAGGCTACTAAAGGAAAAACTGAAGACGATAAGGGATTTTGGTTTATATGGTCTGGATGTGAAACTTGTCACATTTGGCAAAGAGACCGAACTCTTCAAGCTAAATTAGACAAGGCTTTACAACCTAAAGTTACCTTTGCTATTGATCAATCACATTTTAGAAGTAACATGAATAATCCTTATTAAAAATACACTTATGTGGTAAAGGATCAAGTTAGCAAAAGCAACTCTCATCCAAACTTAAATTGTCTATATTGCTAAATGTCGATTTAGGAGATTTTTAGTTCCTAAAGGCATTTTTTAATGGTTGCCCAAATGCAACCAAAGTTTCACTCACACACTAGGACCCAATGAAAATTGGGTACCTCCTTTCCTTGTTTAAATTTGTAGGTGGAATGTCTTGAGGATACTGAGAGAATATGGATTCTCGATAGTGGATGCTCAAGTCACATGACGAGTGACACTTCCTTGTTCTTTGACTTTGTGGCTAAGAAAAAAGGGTTTGTAACCTAAGGTGACAATAACAAGGGAGCTATACTCGGAAAAGGTAGTGTAGGTAATCCCTCCTCTACTACTATCTCAGACGTCCTTTTAGTTAAAGGCCTTAAGCACAATCACATTAGTATTAGCCAATTATGTGAAAAGGGTATAAAGTTTCGTTTTCAAAAGATTGTTGCATGATTGAAAATAATGATAATAAGAATGATGTGCTTAAGGGCTGGAAGAAAAATAATGTATACATGTTTAACTCGAATGAAGTATCTTTGAAAAGCGCTAAATGTCTCGTCTCCATGAGTGAAGACTTGAGGCTTTGGCATAGGCGATTAGCGCATGTCAACTTTTAATAGCTAAATAAATTTGTCGCAAAAGATCTAGTAGTTGGTCTTCCCAAATTCAAATTTTCAAAAGATCACTTATGTGATGCGTGCCAAATGGGAAATCAAGCAAGGATCTCGTTTAAATCTAAAAATATTGTTTCCACAACGAGACCTCTTGACTTCTCCATATGGACCTTTTTGGGTCATCTAGAATTAAAAGTCTAGGTGGAAACTACTATGGTTTTGTTATAGTAGATGATCACTCTAGATTTTGTTGGACTATCTTCTTAGCAAGTAAAAGTGACACTTTTTCTGCTTTTGAAAAGTTTGCCAAGATGTCTCAAAACAAATTGAACACTAGCATAGTGTCATACCCCAAAATTTGCCTGTTAATATTACAAGGCATTTCTAAGGCACTCCAACTTATTTTTCAAGGCGTTGATCTTAAAAGAACAAGGACCCAGCACACAGATGACAAAATCCAGAAAATGGCCTAAACTGGTTTGCTCGCTAGGCGAGCAATTCCTTCGCCTAGCGAACCCTTCGCTACGCCACTCGCCTAGCGAAACTTGCGAATACCAGAAAATTTTGGGCTTCATTCTGAGCCCATTAGGTCATAAAAAGAGCATTATAAATACCACAACTTCAGTGAGAAAAAGGGGGACGAAAACGGAACGAAAACGGGAGATAGAGAGAAGGCACAGCAAACCCTGGAGGCTAACCCAGAGAATTCAGAGCAACCCTAAAGGAAACCCTGAAGGAAACCCATCTGCACCAAGGTTACCTCCGCCCAATTCAATCCGACTTGCCAATTCAAGGTTGCAATTCAATTGCAAACAGGTTTGCATTACCATTACCTCTTTATGTTCTTAATATGCATGTGGCATTATGATTGAATTTATAAAAATATCTTAAGTTTTGCATGTGAATTTAAGTATTATGAATATCTTGAATGTTTAATCATGTAATCTCTGTAATGGATGCCATAGGGCGTGAAGCTTGCCGGAAATCGTACTGCTGTCAAACTCAAAACCCGTAGCCGCTCGCTAGCACATCGTTAAGCGAGCATGTAGCGAGCACTCGCTAAGCCTTCGCTAGGCGAGGTAGCAGCTGTAACACCCTTCTAAAATACCCCAAAAATTAATTAAAACAACAAAATATAAATCAGAGTAGATATGCAGTTAAGGGTGTCACACTGACACTTCACACCATTCACCATAATTATTCGTCATGCTCATTTATTAATCAAAATAAAATATTGCATAATTCGCAGCAGATAAAGATCTAATCAATCATGCAAACCATGTAACACATTACATGTAAAGTTGTTCAACAACCAAATGAAAACAAGTAAAACATCCCGTCCCGATGTTACATCTACCAGAGCATGACCCACTAAGGAACTACACTAGACTCCAAGCACTAGCTTCTACTCAATCACTGCTCGTTACCTGAAAACATAGTTGTAAGGGTGAGTTCCTCAATCGATATAATAAGCATTATAAAATATCATGTAATGCTAAGTAAACTAACACATTTCATCACCCTAATCAGATCACACATTCAGTAACGGCAACACCAACTCATAATCACAATCATATTCAACACAACCACAAAACACACGTATAATATTGGAATACATCCATTCATATTATACGCCATACATACATTATGCAATGAGACTCCATGCATGCGGTACCGACTATTCGTGAACATATAGTTCAACCTCACCGATCAAATCCAGATACGGCTACCAAGCTCACTAGTCCCACTCATTTGAGACCTAGTGACTCACATCACTAATTCCTCACCATGGGAATTAGCTACCACCCCAAGGGCTATGCTATGCACGCTAAATCACCTAGCATGCAAACATCAACAACAATCCACAATAACTCACTCACTAATTCCTCACCATGGGAATTAGCTACCACCATAAAGGCCATATTATGCACACTAAATCACCTAGCATGCAACCATCAACAATCCACAATGGACATATGCTCACACTCTAAGCCATAAACAGTCCATTCACAATAGCATACATAATAGATATATTCACAACATTATGCACACCATCATACATCATCAATACAATTATCACAGAATCATATTATGTCATGCCACGTACTCAATCACAGTATTAGCACACTCTACTAATACCTACACTGCTCAAAACAACGGGAAATTGATCCCTCCTATATCATACACCAATATAGGCCAATCATCAATTGTTCACAATATTTAAAATATCAGTTTTTCTACCTTTCAAACAGTGTTAACCGGTTAACGCCCTGGGTTAACTGGTTAACGCAAACAGAACAAGCTTCCTGCCACATTTTAACAGTGTTAACCGGTTAACACCCTGGGTTAACCGGTTAACGCAAACAGAACAGCAAATTTTCATAAATCACAACAGTGTTAACCGGTTAACACCCTGGGTTAATCCGGTTAACGCAAGACAGACAGCAATTTTTCACAGTTCATAACAGTGTTAACCGGTTAACACCCTGGGTTAACCGGTTAACGCAAGACGGAAAGCTGTTCCTGCGTTAACACAAAGCAGAATGCAGAATTCTCCGCATTTCTCGCCGTTGGAGGACTTCCGGACCTCCGATTCCGATTCCGTAAAAAGCTACACGTTTGGAAAATCACGACTCACGCAAATACAGATTCAATTACAGGTTTAACATAGCTTATTCATCTCAATTTTTCAGCATTCATCATCCAAATTAGGGTCAAATCAATGGCTTATTACTACCCATTACATGTTAACCCATAATACCCATTAAACGATGATAAACCCCCCTTACCTGAGTTAATCCGGCAATCCTTTAGCTTCAAGCTTTTCCCCTTCTTCAACCCTCGTTATCTTGCTCTTCCTCTTTGCCCTTTTCTCACTTTCTGTCGCTTCTCTGGTTTTCACGTGAAAAAACCCTTTTTACCAAATGGAACTCTTTATATATATTCCAACTTATTATTCCAATAATAATAATTCCAAATAATATTCCAATAATAATCCAATTATTTAATTAAATTAATAAATATACTATTAACTTAGATTAAATAACTATCATATTTTATCGGGGTGTTACAACTCTCCCCCACTAAAAGAGTTTTCGTCCTCGAAAACATACCTCAAGCGAATAACTCAGGATAAGACTCCTTCATCTGACTCTCAAGTTCCCAAGTCACATTGCCACCTGCTGGTCCTCCCCAAGCTACCTTTACCAAAGCAATCTCTTTACCCCGCAACTGCTTCAACTCTCGATCCTCGATCCTCGTAGGTGATGTTTCAACAGTCAGGTTATCTCTCACCTGTACATCATCTACTTGGACTACATGCGACGGATCAGGAATGTACCTCCTCAACTGAGACACATGAAAAACCTCATGCAAATTCGCAAGTGACGGCGGTAAAGCGACACGATAGGCTACCTCCCCTATCCTCTCCAAAATCTGATAAGGACCAATAAATCGAGGTGTCAACTTCTTCGACTTCAAAGCTCGACCAACCCCAGTTATCGGAGTCGAACAAGAAGAAACACATGATCTCCCTCTTGAAACTCAAGTGACTTCCTCCTCTTGTCGTGATAACTCTTCTGACGACTCTGAGCAATCCTCATCTTTTCCTGAATCATCTTAATCTTTTCCGTAGTTTGTTGAACAATCTCCGGTCCAACCACAGCACTCTCACCGGACTCATACCAACATAAAGGTGTCCGACATCTCCTACCATACAAAGCTTCAAACGGTGCCATACCAATGCTCGAATGAAAACTATTATTGTAGGTAAACTCAATCAAAGGTAAATAACAATCCCAAGCACCTCCCTTTTCCAAAACACAAGCCCTTAAAAGATCCTCCAGTGACTGAATCGTCCTCTCGGTCTGACCATCAGTCTGCGGATGATATGCAGAACTCAATCTCAGCTTAGTTCCCAAAGCCCTCTGCAAACCTTCCCAGAACTTCGATGTAAATCTAGGATCTCTGTCCGAAACAATACTCGACGGATACCATGCAACTTACACTTTTCTCAATATACAACTCGGCTAATCTCTCTAACGGATAATCCATTCTGATCGGAATGAAATGAGCCGATTTTGTCAATCTGTCAACAATCACCCAAATAGCTTCAAAATTCTTAATTGTCCTCGGTAAACCAGAAACAAAATCCATACTGATACTATCCCACTTCCACTCTGGAATAGCCAACGGTTGCATTAGCCCAGACGGCTTCTGATGCTCAATCTTTGACTTCTGACAAGTCAAACAAGAATAAACAAAACTCGCAATTTCTCTTTTCATTCCCGACCACCAAAATAACTTTTTCAAATCATGATACATCTTCGTAGCCCCAGGATGAATACTCAGGCCACTACGATGTCCTTCCTCAAGAATACTCTTCTTAAGTTCGGTAACATCCAGAATACACACCCGATTACCAAATTTCAAAACACCATTCTCATCAACTCTGAATTCACCACCTTGACCTTGATTCACTAGAGTCAACTTATCAACCAAAAGCACATCGGATTTCTGACCCTCTCTAATCTCATCCAGAATACCACTCGTTAACTTCAACATTCCCAATTTAACACTATTATGAGTACTCTCACACACCAAACTCAAGTCCCTAAACTACTCAATTAAATCAAATTCCTTAACCATTAACATAGACATATGCAATGATTTCCGACTCAATGCATCAGCCACTACGTTTGCTTTACCCGGATGGTAATTCAAACCAAAGTCATAATCCTTCAGAAACTCTAACCATCTCCTCTGTCTCATATTCAGCTCTTTCTGATCAAACAAATACTTTAAACTTTTATAGTCACTGAAAACCTCAAATCTTGACCCGTACAAGTAATGCCTCCATAACTTCAGAACAAATACCACAGCTGCCAACTCTAAATCGTGTGTTGGATAGTTCCTCTCATGAACCTTCAGTTGTCTCGAAGCATAAGCTACAACCTGCTTATTCTGCATCAAAACACCACCCAAACCCAACAATGAAGCATCACAGTAAACCTCAAATGGTTCCGATGGACTTGGTAATATCAGAATAGGAGCAGTAGTTAACCTTCTCTTTAACTCTTGGAAACCTCCTTCACATTTTGAATCCCAAACAAACGCTTGGCCCTTTCTAGTCAACATCGTCAACGGTAACGCCAACTTAGAAAATCCCTCAATGAATTTCCTATAATAACCTGCAAGTCCAAGAAAACTCCTTATCTCAAAAACTGACTTCGGAGCTTCCCTCTTAGATACCGCTTCTATCTTAGAAGGATCAACAGCAACACCACCTCTTGAAACCACATGACCAAGAAAACTAACCTCTTCTAACCAAAATTCACACTTAGACAGTTTAGCAAATAACTTCTTTTCTCGTAGAACTCCTAAAACCACTCTCAAATGTTCAGCATGCTCTTCTTCGAATTTCGAATACACCAAAATATCGTCAATAAACACCACAACAAACTTGTCGAGGTACGGATGGAAAATCCTATTCATATACTCCATAAATACCCCAGGCACATTAGTCACACCAAAAGGCATTACAGAATACTCATAATGTCCATACCTTGTTCTGAAAGCAGTCTTCTGAATATCCTCAGTTTTCACACGTATCTGATGATACCCCGATCTCAAATCTATTTTGCTGAACACACTCGCACCAACCAACTGATCCATCAAATCATCAATCCTCGGCAAAGGATACCGATTCTTGATCGTCACTTTATTCAGTTGCCTGTAGTCCACACACAACCTCATAGTACCTTCTTTCTTCTTAACCAATAACACTGGTGCGCCCCACGGCGACACACTCGGACGAATAAATTTCTTATCCAACAGATCTTCCAACTGACTCTTCAATTCAGTTAACTCAACAGCAGACATACGGTACGGAGCCATCGATATCGGCCTAGTACCAGGTACCAAATCAATCGAGAACTCAACTTCACGCTCTGGCGGTAATTCATTCGCTTCTTCAGGAAACACATTAGGAAAATCACACATCACGGCTAGATCGCAAATCACCAGTTTATCTTTAGCCTCCAAAGTCGCTAACAGCATAAACAACTCTGCCCCATCTGCTACTGCCTCATTCACCTGCCTTGCTGATAGAAACAAACTCTTTCCCTCCTCAATCTCAGGAAAGATCACAGTCTTATCAAAACAGTTGATATAAACTCGGTTAAACACCAACCAGTTCATACCCAGGATAACATCAATCTGCACTAGTGGAAGACACACGAGGTCCATCCCAAAGTCTCTACCAAAAATACTCAAAGGGCAATTTAAACAAACTGAAGTAGTAGTCACTGAACCCTTCGCAGGAGTATCAATCACCATACTCCCATGCATCTCAGATATTTCTAATTTAAGTTTCACAGCACAATCCAAAGATATAAAGGAATGAGTCGCACCTGTGTCAATAATAGCCACAAGAGGAAAGCCATTAATATAACACGTACCTCGGATCAAACGATCATCTGCAGAAGTCTCAGAACCCGATAAAGCAAAGACCTTGCCTCCCGACTGGTTCTCTTTCTTCGGCTTAGGACACTGCGGACTGATATGACCCACCGCTCCACAGTTGAAACAAGTCATAGTCTTCAACCGGCACTCTGCAGCCAAGTGACCACCTTTGCCACACTTGAAACACTTCTTCTCAGTACTGGTACACTCATGGATACGATGTCCAGCCTGACCACATCTGTAACACTTAGCAGGGGCACTGGAGTCTCCCCCACTAGGTCTCTTCATCCCACTCTGTCTCTGGAAACCTTTGCCAGCTGCATACGGCTTCCCACGATCATTCTGATTCTTGCCATTCCTATCAACCCTCTACTGATAGCTCTCCGCTCTGGCCTTGGTATCCTGTTCAAAAATCCTGCAACAGTCAACCAAGTCAGAAAACACTCTAATCCGCTGATACCCAATAGCCTGCTTGATCTCGGGACGTAACCCGTTCTCAAACTTCACACATTTTGAAAATTCCCCAGTAGCCTCATCATAGGGAGTGTAATACTTCGACAGCTCTGTGAACTTAGCAGCATACTCAGTAACAGACCGGTTGCCCTGCTTCAATTCTAAGAACTCTATCTCTTTCTTTCCTCTGACATCCTCTGGGAAGTACTTCCTCAGGAATCTCTCTCTGAACACCGCCCAAGTGATCTCAGCACTCCCAGCAGCTTCCAACTCAGTGCGGGCAGCAACCCACCAATCATCTGCTTCCTCTAATAGCATATGCGTACCGAACCTGACCTTCTGGTTATCGGCACACTCAGTCACTCGGAAGATCCTCTCGATCTCTTTCAACCACTTCTGAGCACCATCTGGATCGTATGCTCCCTTGAACATTGGAGGATTGTTCTTCTAGAACTCACTCAGTTGACGAGCAGCTCCCAGTCCCACAACATTCGGATTCCCTCCAAGTACTCCAGCTAGCATACCCAGAGCCTCAGCAATCGCAGCATCCTCTCTACCTCTTCCAGCCATCTCTATTCTGAGAACCCAACAAGCTAAAACAATAAGTACTGATAGGGTTACACAACACCTATCACATACAGGGAAACAGAATAATTACGACTCGACTCGACCGACTATGCTCTGATACCACTAATGTAACACCCTTCTAAAATACCCCAAATATTAATTAAAACAACAAAATATAAATCAGAGTAGATATGCAGTTAAGGGTGTCACACTGACACTTCACACCATTCACCATAATTATTCGTCATGCTCATTTATTAATCAAAATAAAACATTGCATAATTCGCAGCGGATAGAGATCTAATCAATCATGCAAACCATGTAACACATTACATGTAAAGTTGTTCAACAACCAAATGAAAACAAGTAAAACATCCCGTCCCGATGTTACATCTACCAGAGCATGACCCACTAAGGAACTACACTAGACTCAGAGCACTAGCTTCTACTCAATCACTGCTCGTTACCTGAAAACATAGTTGTAAGGGTGAGTTCCTCAATCGATATAATAAGCATTATAAAATATCATGTAATGCTAAGTAAACTAACACATTTCATCACCCTAATCAGATCACACATTCAGTAACGGCAACACCAACTCATAATCACAATCATATTCAACACAACCACAAAACACACGTATAATATTGGAATACATCCATTCATATTATACGCCATACATACATTATGCAATGAGACTCCATGCATGCGGTACCGACTATTCGTGAACATATAGTTCAACCTCACCGATCAAATCCAGATACGGCTACCAAGCTCACTAGTCCCACTCATTTGAGACCTAGTGACTCACATCACTAATTCCTCACCATGGGAATTAGCTACCACCCCAAGGGCTATGCTATGCACGCTAAATCACCTAGCATGCAAACATCAACAACAATCCACAATAACTCACTCACTAATTCCTCACCATGGGAATTAGCTACCACCATAAAGGCCATATTATGCACACTAAATCACCTAGCATGCAACCATCAACAATCCACAATGGACATATGCTCACACTCTAAGCCATAAACAGTCCATTCACAATAGCATACATAATAGATATATTCACAACATTATGCACACCATCATACATCATCAATACAATTATCACAGAATCATATTATGTCATGCCACGTACTCAATCACAGTATTAGCACACTCTACTAATACCTACACTGCTCAAAACAACGGGAAATTGATCCCTCCTATATCATACACCAATATAGGCCAATCATCAATTGTTCATAATATTTAAAATATCAGTTTTTCTACCTTTCAAACAGTGTTAACCGGTTAACGCCCTGGGTTAACCGGTTAACGCAAACAAAACACGCTTCCTGGCACATTTTAACAGTGTTAACCGGTTAACACCCTGGGTTAACCGGTTAACGCAAACAGAACAGCAAATTTTCATAAATCACAACAGTGTTAACCGGTTAACACCCTGGGTTAACCGGTTAACGCAAGACAGACAGCAATATTTTCACAGTTCATAACAGTGTTAACCGGTTAACACCCTGGGTTAACCGGTTAACGCAAGACGGAAAGCTGTTCCTGCGTTAACACAAAGCAGAATGCAGAATTCTCCGCATTTCTCGCCGTTGGAGGACTTCCGGACCTCCGATTCCGATTCCGTAAAAAGCTACACGTTTGGAAAATCACGACTCACGCAAATACAGATTCAATTACAGGTTTAACATAGCTTATTCATCTCAATTTTTCAGCATTCATCATCCAAATTAGGGTCAAATCAATGGCTTATTACTACCCATTACATGTTAACCCATAATACCCATTAAACGATGATAAACCCCCCTTACCTGAGTTAATCCGGCAATCCTTTAGCTTCAAGCTTTTCCCCTTCTTCAACCCTCGTTATCTTGCTCTTCCTCTTTGCCCTTTTCTCACTTTCTGTCGCTTCTCTGGTTTTCACGTGAAAAAACCCTTTTTACCAAATGGAACTCTTTATATATATTCCAACTTATTATTCCAATAATAATAATTCCAAATAATATTCCAATAATAATCCAATTATTTAATTAAATTAATAAATATACTATTAACTTAAATTAAATAACTATCATATTTTATCGGGGTGTTACAGCAGCGAACATGACAGTCGCTGAATTTTTCTGTTCTGTTTTGTGCTTACCTGATCTGATTCATTATAATCATGCATTATTTCGCCTGACATTACTACTGCTGTGATTCTTTTGTAGTGCAATTCTCAGTTGCACTTTGTCTCGATATTCTAACCCGTTTGCTGAATTTTGTAAGGGTTCATATACTCCCGGAAAGGGTCGCTTGCTAGGTATTCCACTTTATTTGTGGGATACCCTTGTGGAGATTCATCCTAATTACTTAATTGATTTTAATGTGGAGATTCATCCTAATTACTTAATCGATTTTAATGTGTAGATTCATCCTAATTACTTAATTGATTATAATATGGACCTAATTACCTAATTGATTACAACTACCAAATTGATTGTAAAATATTGCCTTTGAAGATGTGATCTTGGACCTCTCTTTGTTACCTTACGGTATTACGGTATTACGGTCATGTCCCGCGAATGTGGGGATACACTTAGCACAGGCCCTTCGATTAAATCATCATGTCCCTAAAAAATAAGTCATAGTCCCTCGGACGTTGCCTTCGAATATATGACTTTGTCCCTCGATGACCCTTCGTTGTAGCCTACGGTTAAATGATGATCGTCCCTTCGAATGCTAAGGTATCCTTGCAAATGTTGCGTTTAATGACCAATCGATGACCCTACGATGACCCTTTTACATCCAAAGGGATAAAACTACTTATTTCTCAATAGTAAGGACAGTTTTACCCTCATAAGGATAGGAAATGCCCATAAAGACCTTGGGTAGGTATAACTCTTAATTGCTGGCTCACCTAAAACATTTTTCATACCTCACACTTTGCAAATACTAGAAAATCACCACTTGGTATACATTCGTACTAGAATCATTGCCAAGTTATATTTTTCTAAACCGATTTCAAAATTAAACGAGATAAATACTTTGTATACATTCGTACAAGAATCATTACAAAGTTAAACTCTCTTTTCAAAACATTTTTTAAGCAATTCACAAACACTTTTTCAGACAAACATAAGTGATCCAGCAATTAAGAGCCCATGGATAACCATGGATACAAAGGGTGCTAACACCTTCCCTTTGTATAATGTACCTCCCGAACCCAAAATCTAATTAAGGTCTTTCCTGTTCTTTTCCACCTTTCCTTATTGGATAAAAGAAAAGTCGGTGGCGACTCTTGCTATCCGCGACATTTGCTTTCCAAAACAAAAACACACGAAGTCAGTTCACCGTATGACAGAACTGGCGACTCTGCTGGGGACTTATAAAGAGAGGTTACCTTAAAAAACAAGATCACTTATTCAAATTGTCTGATTTACTTTTAAGGGTGCTTGGGTATTTTATGCTTGAGTGAAAGATCCTACACCCGGATCTAGTGTACCTTAGGTAAGTAGCAACAGATCATCGCGACTATCCGGCGTATACTGGAATGGTCAAAATGATGGCTACGGTTAATGTGACACTTTGGATGTCCTGATGTTCCTCATGTTTACTTGAGGAAAAATTTGGCTTCCGCGTGGTGTCATCAAAGCATTAACCAGACCTGTAGAACCCTAATTGACTCATCCTAGCCATTAGAAAGTAGTGAGATAACTGACTTCGGTTCCGACTGGGGTTGGTTGAGACTCGATACTACACTCTTTGAGATCGGACTTTAGGGAAGCTTCGGTCAACCATTTGGTGTTGCACTGAAGTGGACTTAAAGGAAGGTCAATGATTTGAGATCCTTCTAGAACCCGGTTACTATTCTAGGACAGGTTGAACCAACCAAACTTCAGTGGGGAGGGTATTTACCTATGGAACTCATGCAGGCCTTAAAACCTAGGAATGATTGTGTTGTGACTTGTTTGTGCTTGTTACTTATTTAACATCATAACATCATGGCATTGTACTAACCATTTCAAGGACTTAGGGATTTAACGTTGCTCTATTTTGTAAGGCTATGACTCCCAGGAAGACCATCCGGATCAATTTGGTAGCCATCTCTCCTCAACTCAAGGATTTAGTGTCAGAACTTCCCGATCAGGCTCAGTTCGCCAAGAAGCATGGTTCTCTTCTCAATTTGGTTACCATTGATTTCAAAGAACATATGATGAGAGTCCTATTCCAGTTCTTCGATCCTAAACATCATTGCTTCACATTCCCAGATTATCAGTTGGTACCCACATTAGAAGAATTTTCCAGGCTGCTTGGGATACCTATTCTTGATCAAACACCTTTCAGTGGTTTAGAAAAGACTCTGAAGTCTGAAGAAGTTGCCGCAGCCTTACACATGACAAAGTCAGACATTGAAACCAACTGGGTAACAAGAAGTGGAATTAAGGGTTTACTTGCCAAATTTCTGATAAATAAGGCCCGAGAATTCCTAAAAGTTATGAATGTCCATGCTTTCGAAGATGTTCTAGCATTACTAATCTATGGTTTGGTGCTATTTCCTAATCCCGACCAATTCATAGACATGAATGCTATTAAGATATTTCTCACTCATAACCCTGTGCCTACCTTGCTGGGAGACATTTTGCATTCCCTTCACACTCGTACTATGAAAAGGCAAGGGACTCTCATGTGCTGCATACCTTTATTATCTAGGTGGTTTATTTCGCACCTTCCTCAATCAGCCTTGAAGAATAAGCAGAATTTGAAATGGTCTCAAAGGATAATGTCGCTCTCCCATTCAGACATCCGTTGGTGTCCTCATCTCGAAGAAAATGTTATCCTCATTGACCGTTGTGGAGAATTCTCTAATGTACCCCTCCTGGGCATGAGGGGAGGTATTACTTATAATCCTGCTTTAGCCCTACGCCAGTTTGGTTATGCTCGAAGAGATGGTCCACATGAAGTAATCCTTCAAGGCACTGTGTTTGACTATGACAACGACTCTCAAGGTCTCCGTCAAAGGTTCGTACGAGCTTGGGGCATGGTGAAGAGAAGTACTTTAGGACAGAAAAACTCTATTCCTATGGAACCTTATTTCAGATGGGTACGCGTAAGAGCTCGTGAACTTGGCATGCCATATCTTGCAGTCGGACCGCTGATTGTTGAACCAGAAGTTGAAGGAGGTACTTCTCAGATCATTCCTTATCCAGATATGCCTACCGATGTTGAAGAGTTGAAGAGATCCTGGATCCAGTTGAGGGAGGAAAGGGATACTTTTGAAGCTTAGTTCTGTGCTGAAAGGAAGAAAGTATTAGAGCTCACCGGCCAGCTTGATGAGGAACGAAGACTCAACGCATATCTTCGCCCGAAAAGAAGCCGCCCCTGGGAGACTTGAGATTTTATTGTATTTTATTATTTATTGTAATGAACATTGATTAAAAATTATTAATAAAAGTCCTTTCTTGGTGGTTCACGCAAAGTTAAATTCCAAAAGTCCTTGAAAACATTTCATACATTGCATAGCATGACATAACATTGCATAACAGGTATTCTAAAGGATCTATGTTCTCACGGTCTTCCTATGGCAAACAGAAAAATGGCCCTCGAACAAACTGTCAAAGATCTCCAAGCTCAGAATGCTCAATTGCAGGAGATGATGCTGAGCTTATCCAAGGGGCAGGAAGAACTGAAGGCTCTCTTGCTCGAGAAGAAGAAAGACAAGAAACCTGTGAGTTACATTAACCCGGGAAGAAGGCTTAAAGGACAGGCTGCAGGAGTCAAGATTAGACTTCCGAAGGATCAAGAAGAGGAGACAGAAAATGATTCGGAAGATGAGAATGTTGATCCTCTCAACCAGGAGGACGACGATGAAGATTATGAAGATGAACAGTACTCTCCAAAAGAAGATAAGTATAAGTTGTTGGAAGAACGCATGCTAGCTATGGAGGGTCAGAAGGCGCCCGGTCTGGATTTCGAAAGCTTGGGACTGGTCTCTGATGTGGTCATTCCTCGCAAATTCAAGATCCCCGCTTTCACTAAGTATGATGGTGCGTCTTGTCCTCAGATGCATCTGAGAGCTTATGTGAGAAAGATTCAGCCGTATACCACTGATAGGAAACTATGGATCCATTTCTTCCAGGAGAGCCTGTCTGGCACACAGTTGGAGTGGTATTATCAGCTCGAGAGCTCTAACATTCGCACCTGGACTGATTTAGCGACAACTTTCTACAAGCACTACCAGTACAATTCTGAATTGGCGCCTACTCGGCTACAGTTACAGAATATGACTATGGACTCTAAAGAAAGCTTCAAAGAATATGCTCAAAATGGAGAGATTTGGCTGGCAGAGTCAAACCCCCTATGACTGATCGAGAATTAGTGGACATGTTCATGAGTACACTGGCTGGTCCATTCTACAGCCATCTACTGGGAAGTTCTTCATCAGGTTTCACTGACCTTATATTGACGGGTGAACGCGTTGAAAGCGGTATTCGAAGTGGAAAGATACAGGCAGCTACCTCTGCAAGCACCAGAAAGCCCCATCAGGGAAAGAATGAGTTAAATGCTGTGTATGGTGAAAGGGGTCATAACAAGAAAAGTCGTGACCATACCATCGGAGCGGTTACAATTGCAGCCCCGCCAGCTCAAAACTTCCAGCACAGACAAGACAGGCCAAGAAGGCAGTTTACCAAGATCAATATGACTTTAGCGCAAGCACTGCAGGGTATGCTAAAGGCAAATTTAATTACTCTCAGAGGCCCGCCTGCAAATCTCAACACTACTTCTCCTCGTTATAATCCCAATGCCAGGTGTGCGTATCACTCCGATAGCCCCGGGCATGATACAAACGATTGCTGGTTGTTGAAGAATAAGATTCAGGATATGATCGATGCTGGGGAAATTGAATTTGATCCTCTAGAGACTCCTAATGTCATCACTGCTCCTATGCCTAACCATGACAAGACTGTTAATTATGTGGATGACAATTCTCACATTGCTAATGTAGCCGACTTAGTGTCTCCTCTCCTGACCATCAAGAAGAATTTATTGCAAGCTGGTTTATTTCCAGGTTGTGCTGAAAGTTGCGATCTTTGTGTACTCCGACCCAATGGTTGCCTGAAATTGAGGAATGGTATTCAACGGCTGATGGATGATCGTACAATTCTCTTTGAAAGGATTCCTAAGGTGGAAAGCGCTGTTGAAGAAATATCTGTGATTGCTAGGTCCAAAGTTCCAGTGAAGATTACCGCCACTAGAGTACCTGTGAAGATTACTGCTGAGCCCAAGGTAGCTCCCCTAATCATTACTGCACCTGGCCCAATACCGTATTCCTCAAGCAAAGCCATTCCGTGGAATTTTGGAGGTGATGTTTACATCCATGGCGTGAAACAAGTTGGTAATTCTGCTAATCCTAATGACATTGTTGGGACTAGTAAAGTTACTCGAAGTGGAAGGATCTTCTCTCCAGAAATCTCACCTCCCGCCCCTGAAATTCGAGGAAAGGAACCAGCGATCAACCCTGCTCAGTCGAAGACACCGGTCGAAGTTACTACCGAAGATGTTGTCAAGCAGGAAGTGGAAGAAATGCTGAAAATCATCCGTAAGAGTGATTTTGATGTGGTAGAATAGCTGGGGCATACTCCGTCTAAGATCTCGATGTTATCCTTGTTATTATCTTCTGAATCTCATGCCAAAGCGTTGATAAAATTCTTAAAGACTGCTCATGTACCTCAGGAGACCTCCGTCGATCAATTCGAAAATTATGTTGCTCATCTGGCTGTTGACAATGGCCTAGGCTTTTCTGATGCTGACCTGACACCAGCAGGAAAGAATCACAATAAAGCTCTGCATATCTCCATTGAGTGTAAGGGGATCACCTTGTCTCATGTGTTGATCGATAATGGCTCTTCTTTGAATGTGCTACCGAAAGCCGTGCTCGATAAACTTGACTGTAAAAGCATCGAACTGAAGCCTAGTGACATTGTGGTGCGTGCTTACGATGGTGCGAAGAGTGTTGTCCATGGTGAAGTAGTTCTCCCTATCAAGATAGGACCTCAAGTCTTCAACACTATCTTTCACGTAATGAACATTCATCCTGCCTATTCCTGCTTGCTGGGACGCCCTTGGATTCATGGGGCAAGTGTTGTAGCCTCGTCTCTCCATCAAAAGCTGAGGTATCTAATAGAGGGCAAGATTGTCACTGTGTGTGGAGAAGAAGAATATATTGTCAGTAGTGTGCAGGCCTTCAGATACGTCGAGATGGATGGTGAATTCTTTGAGACTCCTTCTCAGTCATTTGAAGTAGTTCCTCCGACTAATCCTGTCCGTAAGCCAACTTCCTGTGTGCCCAAGGTTATTAGTGCTCCTCCTGCTATGATTTCTCTGAAGGACGCTCAAGCCATGGTTGAAAATGGTGGTCGTACTGGCTGGGGTCAACTGATCAATGTACCGTACAAGTCTGATAGATGTGGCCTGGGATTTAGCTCTGAGAAGGTAGTCAAGGATCAAATTAATGCTATAGAAGATGCTGACAACGACTGCGACCTGGATAGCTGGATTTTCCCAACGATTGGTGACAGACTCAATAATTGGAAGGCTGAAGACACTATCCCGATTTCCTTTAGTCAGGAGTAATTGTTATTGCCTATTTTAGTGTTGCAAATTTTTAATTTTTTTACAATTGAACTTCTTAAAGCATTGTGTCTACGCTCGGGGCACAATAGCTAATTTGTTAAGGGTTTTATCATTTTCATAAGCATATTCACATTCAATAAATCAATGGACTTTTTGCATTCAAATATCGCGCTCTTTATCTTTCCTGTCGTCTTTCAAATAAGCTATGCTTTCTTACACACACTAACATAACAAATTGCAGATCCATACCCACTCTGGATCCTGTTGATAATAGTTCTACTACTGTTCATTATGACTTTGAAAATCCGATCTACCAAGCCGAGGATGGAAGTGAGGAAGATTGTGAAGTACCTGGAGAACTTGCCAGATTGTTACTGCGAGAAGAAAAGTCTATACAGTCGCATGAGGAATCAATTGAAATTGTAAATCTGGGCACCGAAGTAGACAAGAAAGAAGTCAAAATAGGAGCAGGCTTGGAAAACAGTATCAAAGAAAGATTGATTCAGATGTTACATGACTATGTAGAGATTTTTGCTTGGTCTTATGAAGACATGCCAGGATTGGATACTGATATAGTAGTGCATCGTTTGCCAATGAAGGAAGATTGTCGTCCTGTTAAGCAAAAGGTTCGCCGCATGCGTCCTGAAATGTCTGAGAAAATCAAAGCCGAGGTTATGAAACAATTTGATGCAGGTTTTTTGGCTGTTACTTCTTATCCTCAATGGGTTGCTAATGTGGTACCAGTGCCAAAGAAGGATGGTAAGGTGCGAATGTGTGTAGATTACAGAGATTTGAATAAAGCGAGTCCCAAAGATGACTTTCCACTTCCGCACATTGATGTTCTGGTAGATAACACCGCTCAACATAAGGTATTCTCATTCATGGATGGATTCTCGGGTTATAATCAGATTAAGATGGCACCTGAAGACATGGAGAAAACTACATTCGTGACGCAATGGGGCACTTTCTGTTACAAAGTAATGCCATTCGGTTTAAAGAACGCTGGGGCAACGTACCAGCGTGCTATGGTGGTTTTGTTCCATGATATGATTCATCATGAAATAGAAGTATATGTGGATGACATGATAGCCAGATCTCATACTGAAGAAGAACATCTCGACCATTTGTACAAATTGTTTGAAAGGTTGAAGAAATATAAGCTGAGACTGAACCCGAACAAATGCACCTTTGGAGTAAGATCCGGTAAACTCTTGGGCTTTATTGTCAGTGGCAAAGGAATTGAGGTAGACCCGGCTAAGGTGAGAGCTATTCAAGAAATGCCAGTTCCCCGTACAGATAAAGAAGTCAGAGGTTTCTTGGGACGCTTGAATTACATTGCCCGGTTTATCTCCCATTTGACTGCTACCTGCAAACCCATCTTCAAGTTACTGAGGAAAAATCAAGAAATGATATGGAATGATGAATGTCAAGAAGCTTTCGACAAAATCAAGAAGTACCTCCAAGAACCTCCAATTCTGATGCCACCGGTTGAAGGAAGACCTCTAATCATGTATTTGACCGTGTTAGAAAATTCGATGGGGTGTGTGTTGGGGCAACATGACGAGTCTGGTCGAAAAGAGCATGCCATATACTACCTTAGCAAAAAGTTTACCGACTGTGAAACAAGATACTCATTGCTCGAGAAAACTTGTTGTGCTTTGGCCTGGGCTGCTCGCCGACTAAGACAGTATATGTTGAGTCACACCACTTTATTGATTTCTAAGATGGATCCTATCAGATATATATTCGAGAAACCTGCCCTCTCCGGAAGAATAGCAAGATGGCAGATGACGTTAACAGAGTATGATATCCAGTATACTACCCAAAAAGCAATCAAAGGAAGCGTGCTAGCTGATCATTTGGCTCATCAAGCAGTGGATGATTACCAATCTATGAATTTTGAGTTCCCAGATGAGGATGTCATGCTTGTTACTGATTATGAAGAATCTGGACCGGATGAAGGACCCGAACTGGGATCCCGATGGACTATGGTTTTTGATGGATCTTCTAATGCGTTGGGCAACGGTGTTGGTGTTGTAATCATCTCTCCCAAGGGTTGCCATACGCCTTTCACTGCTAGACTATGTTTTGATTGTACCAATAATATGGCTGAGTATGAAGCATGTATTTTGGGACTCAGAGCTGCTATAGACCTAAGAATCAAGTTTTTAAGCGTATACGGAGACTCAGCCTTAGTAATCAGTCAGATCAAAGGAGAATGGGACACCAAACATCCGAATCTCATCCCTTATCGAGAGCGGGTGTTGACATTAATCCCACACTTTGAAAAAATTACATTCGAACATATTCCACGAGAAGAGAATCAGTTGGCAGACGCATTGGCTACCATGTCATCTATGTTCAGAGTCAGATGGGACAATGAAGCTCCCACAATCACTATCGAACGATTAGATGAACCAGCATATTGTTATGAACTTACCGCTGATGAAGTAGAAGAGAAACCTTGGTTCCACGAAGTAAAAAGATATTTAGAAGCTCAGGAATACCCTGAAGGGGCATCCATCAATGACAGAAAAATTCTGAGGAAGTTCTCCGCTAAATTCTTTTTGAGTAATGGAGTATTATACAAACGTAATCATGATCCGACTCTGCTTCGCTGTGTGGATAAAAAGGAAGCAGAAAAGATTATGGAAGACATGCATGACGGTATTTTTGGGACTCATTCTAGTGGACATACAATGGCCAAGAAGATTCTGAGATCAGGGTATTATTGGTCTACCATGGAAGCTGATTGCCACCATCATTCCAGAACTTGTCACATGTGCCAGATCTATGCGGATAAAGTACATGTGCCTCCTGCTCCATTGAACGTATTGACAGCCCCTTGGCCCTTTGCAATGTGGGGCATTGATATGATCGGAGAGATTAAACCTACTGCTTCTAATGGACATCGTTTCATCCTTGTTGCTATTGATTACTTTACAAAGTGGGTAGAGGCAGCCTCATTTGCTTCTGTCACCAAGAATGTGGTGGCACGGTTCATCAAGAATAGCCTTATTTGTCGATATGGCATCCTTGAAAGAGTTATCACGGACAATGGCACCAATTTGAACAACAAGCTGATTACTGAACTTTGCACGCAGTTCAAAATAAAACACCATAACTCTTCTCCGTACCGACCAAAGATGAACGGCACCGTGGAGGCTGCTAATAAGAATATTAAGAAGATTATACAAAAGATGACAGTGACGTACAAAGACTGGCATGAAATGTTACCATTTCCTCTTCATGGTTATCGCACTTCAGTACGCACTTCGACAGGGGCAACTCCTTTCTCTTTAGTCTACGGAATGGAAGTCGTCTTACCTGTGGAAGTTCAGATTCCCTCTCTAAGAATCATGAAAGAGGCAAGTTTAGACGAGGATGAATGGATTCAGACTCGACTCGATCAGATGAATTTGATTGATGAAAAGAGACTTGTGGCTGTTTGTCATGGGCAGATATATCAGAAGCGCATGACCCAGGAATTCAACAAAAAGGTCAAGAGACAGGTGTATCAAATCGGCGACTTGGTGATCAAGCGTATCATTCTACCACAAAGTGATCCCAGGGGCAAATGGACTCCCACATACGAAGGGCCATTTGTAGTTAAGAAGGTATTCTCTGGTGGAGCCATGATACTTGCTACGATGGATGGCGAAGACTTCCCACATCCCGTGAACGCAGACATAGTTAAAAAATACTACGCATAAAAGAGACCCGCTAGGTCGACGTACCTAGGCAAAAGTAAGGGCATCCCGGCGAACCAAAAAGGTTCGGGCAAAAATTAGGGATAAACATATAAAAATGTACACCCGGCAAGTCGAAAACCTGAAAAGGCGGCTTGAGCAAAAAAGGGTATCCTGGTGGACTGAAAACCTGAAAAGGCGGTCCAGGCAAAAATTAGGGATTAAAAGCGTATGACTATGTCCCGTTCTCAGACAGCTTCATCCAAGTTCAAGGGACTGAACAAGCCAATCACTTCTATCCGACAGCAGGAGATGAGATGCTTGAAGACATAATGACAGTAGTAGAATTAAAATCAACAGGGCTTTTCCTTCATAGCTTTTCTTTATGTTCTCGACGATTTCCTCTTACTAGGATTTCTGTCTCCGTGTATTCAAAATTGCCTGTTTATACGCCCTCTTTCAAAATCAATACAACTTTACTCTCAAAAAGATGCTTTTGTTTTACTTTCTCTGTTTTGTTTGCGTAAACGTCCATTGATTTAATTTGAATTGATATGTGCATTTGAATATGATCGATGTTTATCAAAACACATGCATAAAACGGAAATAGCAATCACTACAAGACTGCAGGATCGAGGAAAGATCTAACCATGCTTTCCAATAAACCCGTTGCCAATTCTACTCCCCAGCAAAGCCAGTTATTCCCCAGAAAAAGTCGGCATTACTAGACAGACTGGTCACCTCTTCCATCCCCAGCCAGGCTTCTGTTAAATATTTCTACCATCAGACAGAAATCAAGTATCCCTAGCTGAGAAAGGGTCATCAATACAAGTATCTCCAACCAGAAGATGGGGATTTATTTTCCCCAGGGAGTCGCCAGAAAAAAAAAATAACTTTTCAGACACATAATTCATTCATTACATCATTTCACAGCATACGCATGCATACATTGTTCGCATTTATTTTCATAAGCATAAAATATCTCATGCATCATGACATGGCATCCAGCTAACTTTATTTTTCAGGTTAATTATCCTCCTAGTACAGTCAAAACAAAGATCCATTCAGACGGACATCTTTATCAATTACATTCGAGATTTAATTATATCTCTCAGATACAATCCATATGGACATTTATTCCGACAAGCGCTCTGATGGTGGCATCTTTAAGCCCACCCCAGATATTCATTGCAAATACAACATATACTATCAGATATGGCCTAGCGTACGGTTCATTCTGATTCAGCTCAACATATGACTCCTTCAACTCAGATACGATCTAATGTACGATCCATTCTGATCCTCAAATCCTCAGATACTGCCTAGCGTACGGTACATTCCGTGGTGTAGTCTAGCGTACGACTACTTTCTTCTTCAGATACAGCCTAACGTACGGCTCATTCTGCAACTCCAATACGGTCTAACGTACGACCCATTTGGATCTTCAAATCCTCAGATACTGCCTAGCGTACGGTACATTCCGGGGTGTAGTCTAGCGTACGACTACTTTCTTCTTCAGATACAACCTAACGTACGGCTCATTCTGCAACTCCAATACGGTCTAACGTACGACCCATTTGGATCTTCAAATCCTCAGATACTGCCTAGCGTACGGTACATTCCGGGGTGTAGTCTAGCGTACGACTACTTTCTTCTTCAGATACAGCCTAACGTACGGCTCATTCTGCAACTCCAATACGGTCTAAACGTACGACCCATTTGGATCTTCAATTCAGATACGATCTAGCGTACGATCCATTCCGATTCTACCTTCGTCAGATACAGCCTAACGTACGGCTCATTCTGCAACTCAGATACGATCTAGCGTACGATCCATTCTGATCTTTCATCCCCAGCGAAGTCACCCGCCTAATGGGTAACCCATTCTGCTACTCAGATACGATCTAGCATATGGTCCATTCTGATCCTTTATCCCCAGCAGCGTATGATCCATTCTGATCTTTCATCATAAAACTTCCTGGATGGCATCTTTAAGCCCATCTCCATCGGGAATAACTTCTGATTAACAAGTGCAAATTTTTGGGGCATTCTAGTGTTCAATAATCTTCCACCTCCAGACCACGAATGGCGTACATACCATTCTAAATCTCTCGGTTCAAGAATATTGAACAGGGGCGGCTGTCATACCCCAAAATTTGCCCGTTAATATTACAAGGCATTTCTAAGGCACTCCAACTTATTTTTCAAGGCGTTGATCTTAAAAGAACAAGGACCCAGCACACAGATGACAAAATCCAGAAAATGGCCTAAACTGGTTTGCTCGCTAGGCGAGCAATTCCTTCGCCTAGCGAACCCTTCGCTACGCCACTCGCCTAGCGAAACTTGTGAATACCAGAAAATTCTGGGCTTCATTCTGAGCCCATTAGGTCATAAAAAGAGCATTATAAATACCACAACTTCAGTGAGAAAAAGGGGGACGAAAACGGAACGAAAACGGGAGATAGAGAGAAGGCACAGCAAACCCTGGACGCTAACCCAGAGAATTCAGAGCAACCCTAAAGGAAACCCTGAAGGAAACCCATCTGCACCAAGGTTACCTCCGCCCAATTCAATCCGACTTGCCAATTCAAGGTTGCAATTCAATTGCAAACAGGTTTGCATTACCATTACCTCTTTATGTTCTTAATATGCATGTGGCATTATGATTGAATTTATAAAAATATCTTAAGTTTTGCATGTGAATTTAAGTATTATGAATATCTTGAATGTTTAATCATGTAATCTCTGTAATGGATGCCATAGGGCGTGAAGCTTGCCGGAAATCGTACTGCTGTCAAACTCAAAACCCGTAGCCGCTCGCTAGCACATCGCTAAGCGAGCATGTAGCGAGCACTCGCTAAGCCTTCGCTAGGCGAGGCAGCAGCGAACATGACAGTCGCTGAATTTTTCTGTTCTGTTTTGTGCCTACCTGATCTGATTCATTATAATCATGCATTATTTCGCCTGACATTACTACTGTTGTGATTCTTTTGTAGTGCAATTCTCAATTGCACTTTGTCTCGATATTCTAACCTGTTTGCTGAATTTTGTAAGGGTTCATATACTCCCGGAAAGGGTCGCTTGCTAGGTATTCCACTTTATTTGTGGGATACCCTTGTGGAGATTCATCCTAATTACTTAATTGATTTTAATGTGGAGATTCATCCTAATTACTTAATCGATTTTAATGTGAAGATTCATCCTAATTACTTAATTGATTATAATATGGACCTAATTACCTAATTGATTACAACTACCAAATTGATTGTAAAATATTGCCTTTGAAGATGTGATCTTGGACCTCTCTTTGTTACCTTACGGTATTACGGTATTACGGTCATGTCCCGCGAATGTGGGGATACACTTAGCACAGACCCTTCGATTAAATCATCATGTCCCTATAAAATAAGTCATAGTCCCTCGGACGTTGCCTTCGAATATATGACTTTGTCCCTCGATGACCCTTCATTGTAGCCTACGGTTAAATGATGATCGTCCCTTCGAATGCTAAGGTATCCTTGCAAATGTTGCCTTTAATGACCAATCGATGACCCTACGATGACCCTTTTACATCCAAAGGGATAAAAATACTTATTTCTCAATAGTAAGGACAGTTTTACCCTCATAAGGATAGGAAATGCCCATAAAGACCTTGGGTAGGTATAACTCTTAATTGCTGGCTCACCTAAAACATTTTTCATACCTCACACTTTGCAAATACTAGAAAATCACCACTTGGTATACATTCGTACTAGAATCATTGCCAAGTTATATTTTTCTAAACCGATTTCAAAATTAAACGAGATAAATACTTTGTATACATTCGTACAAGAATCATTACAAAGTTAAACTCTCTTTTCAAAACATTTTTTAAGCAATTCACAAACACTTTTTCAGACAAACATAAGTGATCCAGCAATTAAGAGCCCATGGATAACCATGGATACAAAGGGTGCTAACACCTTCCCTTTGTATAATGTACCTCCCGAACCCAAAATCTAATTAAGGTCTTTCCTGTTCTTTTCCACCTTTCCTTATTGGATAAAAGAAAAGTCGGTGGCGACTCTTGCTATCCGCGACATTTGCTTTCCAAAACAAAAACACACGAAGTCAGTTCACCGTATGACAGAACTGGCGACTCTGCTGGGGACTTATAAAGAGAGGTTACCTTAAAAAACAAGATCACTTATTCAAATTGTCTGATTTACTTTTAAGGGTGCTTGGGTATTTTATGCTTGAGTGAAAGATCCTACACCCGGATCTAGTGTACCTTAGGTAAGTAGCAACAGATCATCGCGACTATCCGGCGTATACTGGAATGGTCAAAATGATGGCTACGGTTAATGTGACACTTTGGATGTCCTGATGTTCCTCATGTTTACTTGAGGAAAAATTTGGCTTCCGCGTGGTGTCATCAAAGCATTAACCAGACCTGTAGAACCCTAATTGACTCATCCTAGCCATTAGAAAGTAGTGAGATAACTGACTTCGGTTCCGACTAGGGTTGGTTGAGACTCGATACTACACTCTTTGAGATCGGACTTTAGGGAAGCTTCGGTCAACCATTTGGTGTTGCACTGAAGTGGACTTAAAGGAAGGTCAATGATTTGAGATCCTTCTAGAACCCGGTTACTATTCTAGGACAGGTTGAACCAACCAAACTTCAGTGGGGAGGGTATTTACCTATGGAACTCATGCAGGCCTTAAAACCTAGGAATGATTGTGTTGTGACTTGTTTGTGCTTGTTACTTATTTAACATCATAACATCATAACATCATAACATCATGGCATTGTACTAACCATTTCAAGGACTTAGGGATTTAACGTTGCTCTATTTTGTAAGGCTATGACTCCCAGGAAGACCATCCGGATCAATTTGGTAGCCATCTCTCCTCAACTCAAGGATTTAGTGTCAGAACTTCCCGATCAGGCTCAGTTCGTCAAGAAGCATGGTTCTCTCCTCAATTTGGTTACCACTGATTTCAAAGAACATATGATGAGAGTCCTATTCCAGTTCTTCGATCCTAAACATCATTGCTTCACATTCCCAGATTATCAGTTGGTACCCACATTAGAAGAATTTTCCAGGCTGCTTGGGATACCTATTCTTGATCAAACACCTTTCAGTGGTTTAGAAAAGACTCCGAAGTCTGAAGAAGTTGCCGCAGCCTTACACATGACAAAGTCAGACATTGAAACCAACTGGGTAACAAGAAGTGGAATTAAGGGTTTACTTGCCAAATTTCTGATAAATAAGGCCCGAGAATTCCTAAAATTTATGAATGTCCATGCTTTCGAAGATGTTCTAGCATTACTAATCTATGGTTTGGTGCTATTTCCTAATCCCGACCAATTCATAGACATGAATGCTATTAAGATATTTCTCACTCATAACCCTGTGCCTACCTTGCTGGGAGACATTTTGCATTCCCTTCACACTCGTACTATGAAAATGCAAGGGACTCTCATGTGCTGCATACCTTTATTATCTAGGTGGTTTATTTCGCACCTTCCTCAATCAGCCTTGAAGAATAAGCAGAATTTGAAATGGTCTCAAAGGATAATGTCGCTTTCCCATTCAGACATCCGTTGGTGTCCTCATCTCGAAGAAAATGTTATCCTCATTGACCGTTGTGGAGAATTCTCTAATGTACCCCTCCTGGGTATGAGGGGAGGTATTACTTATAATCCTGCTTTAGCCCTACGCCAGTTTGGTTATGCTCGAAGAGATGGTCCACATGAAGTAATCCTTCAAGGCACTGTGTTTGACGATGACAACGACTCTCAAGGTCTCCGTCAAAGGTTCGTACGAGCTTGGGGCATGGTGAAGAGAAGTACTTTAGGACAGAAAAACTCTATTCCTATGGAACCTTATTTCAGATGGGTACGCGCAAGAGCTCGTGAACTTGGCATGCCATATCTTGCAGTCGGACCGCTGATTGTTGAACCAGAAGTTGAAGGAGGTACTTCTCAGATCATTCCTTATCCAGATATGCCTACCGATGTTGAAGAGTTGAAGAGATCCTGGATCCAGTTGAGGGAGGAAAGGGATACTTTTGAAGCTCAGTTCTGTGCTAAAAGGAAGAAAGTATTAGAGCTCACCGGCCAACTTGATGAGGAACGAAGACTCAACGCATATCTTCGCCCGAAAAGAAGCCGCCCCTGGGAGACTTGAGCTTTTATTGTATTTTATTATTTATTGTAATGAACATTGATTAAAAATTATTAATAAAAGTCCTTTCTTAGTGGTTCACGCAAAGTTAAATTCCAAAAGTCCTTGAAAACATTTCATACATTGCATAGCATGACATAACATTGCATAACAGGTATTCTAAAGGATCTATGTTCTCACGGTCTTCCTATGGCAAACAGAAAAATGGCCCTCGAACAAACTGTCAAAGATCTCCAAGCTCAGAATGCTCAATTGCAGGAGATGATGCTGAGCTTATCCAAGGGGCAGGAAGAACTGAAGGCTCTCTTGCTCGAGAAGAAGAAAGACAAGAAACCTGTGAGTTACATTAACCCGGGAAGAAGGCTTAAAGGACAGGCTGCAGGAGTCAAGATTAGACTTCCGAAGGATCAAGAAGAGAAGACAGAAAATGATTCGGAAGATGAGAATGCTGATCCTCTCAACCAGGAGGACGACGATGAAGATTATGAAGATGAACAGTACTCTCCAAAAGAAGATAAGTATAAGTTGTTGGAAGAACGCATGCTAGCTATGGAGGGTCAGAAGGCGCCCGGTGTGGATTTCGAAAGCTTGGGACTGGTCTCTGATGTGGTCATTCCTCGCAAATTCAAGATCCCGCTTTCACTAAGTATGATGGTGCGTCTTGTCCTCAGATGCATCTGAGAGCTTATGTGACAAAGATTCAGCTGTATACCACTGATAGGAAACTATGGATCCATTTCTTCCAGGAGAGCCTGTCTGGCACACAGTTGGAGTGGTATTATCAGCTCGAGAGCTCTAACATTCGCACCTGGACTGATTTAGCGACAACTTTCTACAAGCACTACCAGTACAATTCTGAATTGGCGCCTACTCGGCTACAGTTACAGAATATGACTATGGGCTCTAAAGAAAGCTTCAAAGAATATGCTCAAAAATGGAGAGATTTGGCTGGCAGAGTCAAACCCCCTATGACTGATCGAGAATTAGTGGACATGTTCATGAGTACACTGGCTGGTCCATTCTACAACCATCTACTGGGAAGTTCTTCATCAGGTTTCACTGACCTTATATTGACGGGTGAACGCGTTGAAAGCGGTATTCGAAGTGGAAAGATACAGGCAGCTACCTCTGCAAGCACCAGAAAGCCCCATCAGGGAAAGAATGAGTTAAATGCTGTGTATGGTGAAAGGGGTCATAACAAGAAAAGTCGTGACCATACCATCGGAGCGGTTACAATTGCAGCCCCGCCAGCTCAAAACTTCCAGCACAGACAAGACAGGCCAAGAAGGCAGTTTACCAAGATCAATATGACTTTAGCACAAGCACTGCAGGGTATGCTAAAGGCAAATTTAATTACTCTCAGAGGCCCGCCTGTAAATCTCAACACTACTTCTCCTCGTTATAATCCCAATGCCAGGTGTGCGTATCACTCCGATAGCCCCGGGCATGATACAAACGATTGCTGGTTGTTGAAGAATAAGATTCAGGATATGATCGATGCTGGGGAAATTGAATTTGATCCTCCGGAGACTCCTAATGTCATCACTGCTCCTATGCCTAACCATGACAAGACTGTTAATTCTGTGGATGACAATTCTCACATTGCTAATGTAGCCGACTTAGTGTCTCCTCTCCTGACCATCAAGAAGAATTTATTGCAAGCTGGTTTATTTCCAGGTTGTGCTGAAAGTTGCGATCTTTGTGTACTCCGACCCAATGGTTGCCTGAAATTGAGGAATGGTATTCAACGGCTGATGGAAGATCGTACAATTCTCTTTGAAAGGATTCCTAAGGTGGAAAACGCTGTTGAAGAAATATCTGTGATTGCTAGGTCCAAAGTTCCAGTGAAGATTACCGCCACTAGAGTACCTGTGAAGATTACTGCTGAGCCCAAGGTAGTTCCGATTCTGACTTTGCCGATTGTAAATCGGATAGGAAAAGCATCAGTGGCACTTGTCATTTTTATTTAAATTCCTTGATAAGTTGACACAACAAAAAACAAGTTGCAGTTGCTTTGTCAACTGCCGAGACGGAATACGTTGTTGCGGGTAATTGTTGCGCTCAAATTTTGTGGCTCAAACAACAATTACTCGACCTCAATGTTCAACTTGAATGTATTCCCATTTTTTGTGACAACACAAGCGCCATCAAGTTAATTAAAAATCCTATACTACATTCGCGCACTAAACATATTGAAATTCGGCATCATTTCCTTAGGGATCATGTTGAGAAAGGTGATGTTGTCTTCGAGCATGTTGATAGCAAAAATCAACTTGCCGATATTTTCACAAAACCACTTGCGATAGAGCCTTTCTTCCACATCCGTAGGAAACTTGGTGTTCTCGATATCTCGAATCGCATTTAAATATATATATATATATATATATATATATATATATATATATAAATATATATATATATATATATATATATCATGTATGTCCATTCATTGATTTATAAGTTCGGGCTATTTGAGGGCACTAGTCGTCTATCACCATTGGAGGTAATGTCGTTCCTATATATTGATCAACTATGTATGTATATATACTTGTTCTTTGTAATTTTTGACATTCATGTTGTTGGGTACCATATTTAACATGCATTCAGCATTAAGAAAATATTTGAATCTCATGTCATCTAACAACTAACACGGGTCCCAACAGGTCGACCTATGAGTCGACTCATCAATCTCAGTATTTCCCTCAGGTCACAACTGGTCGATCCATGAGTTAACTCATCACTGAGAACTCAATCCCAGTATTTTCCTTGGGTCCTAACTGGTCGACCCATGCGGCGACTCATTAATGAGAACTCAACCCTTGTATTTCCTTCGGGTCCCAACAGGTCGACCCATGCGTCGACTCATCGCTATCCAGAATCTAGTCTTTTGGGATTTCAAACATGAGTGTGTCGACTCATTACACGTGTGAGTCGACTCTTCGTTGCTAGAAACAGCACATATGAGTCTTAATTAGGTCGACTCAGTTTTCAAGAATTTTTTTATGCATAATCACTCCATTTGGTCATTTGGTCTTCTCCCTCTCTCTATCACTCTTTTCCACACAAAAACCCTAAGATTTCCTTACCAACAACACTCAAATGGCTTCAAGAGCATCTGGAAAAAGATCTGCTAAATGACCCTCTTCTCACACTGGGACTGCACCATCTCGATTGAATGCTCTGGTAACTGCTTTATCCTTACTCTCTGATGATCTTGCTGAAACCTATGAAAAGAAGTTCAAAAACAGAACAGTTATGAAGCAGTATGTTTACTCCCCGTTAGTGACTGGACGCATGCATATTCCAAAAATTGCTGAACGGATAAATTTTCAAGAAATTGATTTGTTCTTAAATTGTATCACTGAGTATAATGAGGATTTAATCGTTTTATACTGGCGTTGATGGAAAATTCGAGGGTTTCAAGTTTGCATGGAATATTGGTAATAAGGTTATTGAAGTGAATGATGACGTTTGGAAATCTCTGTTTGAGATCTCTCCACTATCGTCTCCAAATGACCTCAAGATTACCGACACTGTGTATGCTCCAGACTATGAGTTTAGGAATGCCTTAAACCAAATGCTAAGGAAACTGTTTTCACCAAATGTTGTTCAGAGCAATTTATTCCCTACCAATGTGACTACGAGTCAGTTGAAGCCTCTTGACAGGATTTTACACTGGGTTGTGACGCATATTCTGCATCCTAAACAAGGAGGTTACTCCAGAGTGGACAAGGCCAAAGTACACCTGGCTTATGTGCTAAAACACAGAATAAAAGTGAATTGGCCGCACTACGTCGCAAGTAGGATCTTTGCTCTAAAGGAGTCGGGTAGAGGCATTGCTCTCTGTTATCCCTAATTTATTCAAAATATCCTTAATAGAGCAAATGTTTCAGTTTAAGGAATTCCATATAAATCCATGACTACAAATCAAGAATTTTGTCAGAAAACATTAAGTTTGATGGGCTACACTTGGGATCGTACAACGCGACTATACAAGACCCGTAAACCAGTTCCAGGTACTAATGTTCGGCCTGTGGAAGAATATGATGATGATGATGATGGAGACGAGGAAGAAAATAATTAAGACAACTCTCAACCTATGGAGCACGATCAACAAGTCACTGACCATGGTGATTGGCTTGGTCCTACACCTGGACAACATTCATCCGATAATCAAGGCTGGGGAGAATGGCAACACACTGGACATACTCATCGCCTGTTTTACTTGAATAATTTTACCTCGGGGTCCATACAGGTCAAGTGGCATGTATGAACAGGTCGAGTGGCCGCTGCTTAGACTTAATTTTCTGCTTTGTAACTTTGCAAAATAATTTTGTTATGTTTGTTATTTGGTCCATGCATCATATAAATATTTAAGTGTCTCTTCTTCAACATTGAACAAGAAAAGTGAAAGAAATACACCAAAGCACTCATCATCTTCATTCTTCATTGCATTTCTCAATAATCACACATAATAATCTTTGTTGAGCATTTTGCATTGCTGCTGTGATAACGGCCAAATAAGATTGGGTTAATCTTAGTTTGGGTTGAGGTTTTGTGTGGGTTTTTCTTGAATAAAACCATTGGGGTTTTGCCCTTCAAGAATTGGGGATTTTTGCACTAACCTTTGCTTCAAAGATTCAACCGAGTGAAAAGTCTAAAGAACGGAAGGTTCGGTCAAACAAAGTAACCGGGGGATTGTGAAGAAAGCTTAGGGTTCAAGCGACTTGCGCTCGAAATCAGTCGAGCTGAAGTTTTGGAGAACGTGGCGTTCTTACAATAAGGATGCGGTAACCGGAGGTTTGTTAGAAGCGCTTGAAGGAATTGGTTTAACTCAAATCAAGGGGAGAGAATAGGATAGGATCAGCAACAACTCTAGGCGTTGATTGGTGGTGATTATTTGTTCTCTTGTATTGACTTTGCAACGTGTTAATAAAAACATCTCAATTCTAAATTTAGAATTGAGGGCAGACGTACCCTAAGCGAGGACGATAGGGGAACTGCCTCAACAAATCCGGTTTTGTTCTCTCTATCTATTAACTCTTTAAATTCTGCATTAATTATGTTTTTTGTGAAATTAATAGTAAAATCCATATTGCTTGATTTTTATGCATAGTAACTGTTCGATAAATTGTTGCTATCACTTTGATTGCAACTGAGTAAAATTCTGCACATTCAATTTGAGTGAAATTGAAACTTGGTGTGGAGTGCACACCAAGTGTTCGATAAAATTAATCTCACACAAACTTAGTAATATTTTACTTGATCTCTTATTGTGTTTAAGAATTATTAGAGGTAACGATATCAAGGATTATAGTGGTTGATCGATTGATTTAGATAGTGATTGATAATCTCTATCTTAGTAATTCCATTTGGTTTTACGCATATCTGATATTTCCATTAAGGGATCGTTTAGACGATTAAAATCTAGAGTGCTTCCGCAACCGTTGAAAACATTTTTAAAAAGCGCTAAATTTCAAAAATTGATCTATTCAACCCCCCTTCTAGATCGGTACTATCGTCTAACATGGTCCTCTCATGGAAGACTGGATTTGAAACAATGTGCAATGCAACTCGATTATCACAAATAAGTGTCATTGGCCTTACTTCTTCAATTTGAAGTTCCTTGAGCAACTGTTTTAACCAAATAAGTCCACATGTTCTCATTGCCATGAATCTATACTCTGCATCGGCCCTTGATCTTGCAACTATCTGAGTATGTCCTTTGTCTTCATATACGAGACGTTTTCCTGGAACACATTTGATGTATCTCAGTATCTGGATAATAGCTTTCATGCGTTCCTATCAAGGGGAATTTAAGAACTGGTTTACCACATTAACTGCAGAAGAAATGTTCGGACGAGTGACGGTGAGATGATTCAACTTTCCAACCAATCTCCTATATCTTCCTGGATCAGATAAAGGCTCCCCTTGATTTGATAGAAGTTTGACACTTGGATCCATAGAAGTATCAGCTGGTTTAGCATTCAACAACCCCGTTTCTTCCAAAATATCCATAGCATATTTCCGTTAGGAAATCACCAAACCATCTTTAGATTGGGCCACCTCAATTTCCAAGAAGTAGCGCAGTTTACCAAGATCTTTTGTCTGAAATTGATTCGAGAGATGTTATTTCACCTGGAGTATTCCCTGTTGATCACTACCCGTTATGACGATATCATCTACATACACAATAAGATAGATGCACCCTTGGAATGAGTGACGATAAAAAACAAAATGGTCAGCTTCGCTGCAGACTATACCAAACTGTTGTACTACAGTGTTGAATCTGCCAAACCAAGCTCTCGGAGATTGTTTAAGACCATAAAGAGACATGTGTAGCCTACAAACCATATTCGATGACTCCCCTTGAGCAACAAACCCAGATGGTTATTCCATATATACTTCCTCTTCAAGATCACTGTATAAAAAGACATTTTTGATGCCAAGTTGATGAAGAGGCCAATGCCGAATGGTTGCAATGGCTAGAAGAAGTCTGACATATGTCATCTTGGCTTCAGGCGATAAGGTATCACTATAATCCAACTCAAATATCTGAGTGTATCCTTTGTCTACCAAGCGAGCTTTAAACTGATCGATCTTATCATCTGGTCCAACCTTCACTGTATAAAACCAACGACAACCTACTAAAGATTTCACAGGGTGAGATAATGCTTCACCTGAAGTTTTAGGAATAGAAACAGAAAACAAAGAAGACAAACAAGTATTTAGTGTGCCAGGTTCCCTGGAATGATGGGGAATAATGACATATGGGACTTCCGAAAGATGTGTGTGAGTGCTTTCCTGAAGGGGTTTCGGAATTACTTGGTTGGACTCTAAATATGGAACAGACTCAAAGAAGGTAACATCGGCTGATACGAGGTATCATTGTAGAGTAGGTGAATAACAACGATAACCCTTTTGGGATCGGTGATAACCAAGAAAGATACACTTGAGTGATCGAGATGATAGTTAATCAAGTCCAGAAGAGATATTGTGTACAAAACATGTTAACCCGAAGACTCGAGGAGGAATTGGGTGAAGAGGAAAGTATGGAAACAAGATTGAATATGGGATTTTATTATTAAGGACAGATGAGGGCATTCGATTTATAAGGTAACATGTCGTGAGCACAGCATATCCCCAAAATCAGAGAGGAACATTACCATGAAGAAGTGGTGTCCGAGTGATTTCTACAAAATGTCAATTTTTTCTTTCGGTTGTCCCGTTTTGTTGAGGTGTATGAGGGCAAGATGTTTGATGGAGAATACCATTGGATGATATAAAATTTTGAAATTGTTGGGATAAATATTCATATGCATTGTCACTTCTTAACGTACGAATAGACAAACCAAATTGGATTCTTATTTCCCGATAAAATTGTTCAAAAATAGAAAACAACTCAGATGTGTTCATTAAAAATAGCCACGTGCAACGTGAAAAATCATCAATAAAAGTTAGAAAATACATATACTCAAAAGTAGACTCAGTACGCGAGGGATCCCAAACATCGGAGTGAACTAAAGCAAAAGGGGACGAGTCCGTTTATTGACTCGATCGAAAAAGTGACTACGAATATGTTTCTCTAACTGACAAGACTCACAATGTAAAGTGGATAATTTAGATAAACTAGACACCAACTTTTGTAGTTTGGGAAGACTTGGATGACCTAACTACGCATGTATAGTGAGTGGAGAATTTATGGTGGAGCATGTGGTAGATGACGTAGAGAAGTAGTAGATGCCTTGAGACTCACATCTTACATCAATCGTCTGTCCCAAAGTTTGATCCTGCAAGGTAACGTTACTGTTAGTAAAGGTGATAAAACAATTAAGGGACCGAGTTAAACAACTGACTGACAGTAAATTAAATGGGAAATTAGGTACGTATAGGATAGAAGTAGCAGAGAGAGATGGTAGAATTTGAACAATATCAATCCCTTGAGATCGGATTTGAGAACCATTTGCGGCAGTTATACTGGGTAAGAAACCAGAGGTAGAGAGGGAAGAGAAAAGATCTTTATTATCGGTAACATAATCAGACTCACCAAAATCGAGGACCCAAGGACTAAGAGGGGATGATTGAGAGAAGCAAACAGATGAATTACTAGTGTGCGCAACCGAAACCGTGGAACCAGAGTTCTAATTAGTCTGACACCACCAGAGAAAATCCTCGTAGCTTGGCGTAGAGTTCTAAAGAGAATGTGAAGTCTGCAGAGTGTTTGGGTGATCGATTTTAGCTCCATTTACCTGACGTGGAGGTCTGTTATGCAACTTCCAGCAACGGTCAATAGTATGCCCAAGCTTGTTATAATGGTAACACTTGGGATGAGGTTTGGAATTGGATGACCTTCCTTGAAAGCGATTATGATTGTTGCCAAGAGATACAAGGGCAGCAGTGTCACATGGTGTCAGAGCAGCAACAAATGGAGGTGAAACCGGACCAAAAGAATGTGGTGTAGCCAAGCAAAACAGTTGTTCACTAACTGTATCATAGTTAAGAACAGTAGTACCTGATAAAAGTTGGTTAGCAACGGACTCAAGCTTTGATGGTAGTCCGATAAGTGCATGATCATAAAAAATTTACTCTGTTGTTCGGCATGAGTTATTGCGTCTTTCGCATAAGGCATTAAGGTGGTGTAATTTGTTTTCAAAGCATCAAGTTTACTCAGATAGGCTTGCATATCCATATTCCCCACCTTCAGAGTGTTGACTTTGCGGATGACACTATATAGACAACGAACATCGTTGAAGAAGACTTTTTTTTGCCTTTTCCCAAACCTCATAGCAAGTGGAGAAGGCTTGGTATTGTGCTTGGAGATTAGGTGTTATGGAAAACCATAGCACAATGCACAACAATGCATCGATTTCCTTCCATTTAGCAAGTTCGGCGACGGGGACATCATCCACTTTTGTTAAGTAATCTTCCTATCCCTAACCATAAAACCACATTTTGACAGCATCGACCCATATGTTGTAGTTTGATGAGCCGGTTAGCTTTTCACATGGCATAAGGGGAACTTTGGTAAACGAATCACTGAAACAAGAATCAGTGTCTCCCATGGCTTGGACAACAAAAAAATAGAGTAAAATCAGGGTTGTTTGGATTGGAGCACCATTTTCCGTGAGTCAAAAAGTAAAACGGAGGTTGGATCTAGAACGGGGGGGAAGGTGAGTAAGTCAGCGGAAAAACGGTCGGAATCAACCTGAAGATCTGGTATCAGATATAAGATGTCGAAGGTAATGTTACGACACTGATATCTGTCAACACACAATGGAAAAATAAACAGAATGGTAAAGCAAATAACACAAGCAATTGTTAACCCAGTTCGGTGCAACTCACCTACGTCTGGGGGCTACCAAGCCAGGAAGGAAATTCACTAAAATAGAATTAGTTCAAAGACTATCCGTACACTTCAACAAGTTACAGTCTTTCTCACCTAATCTCTACCCGTGCAACTTCTACCTAAGCACTCTTAGATATGAGAACCCATTCACTTCCCTTACAATCACACACCCGTGATTCTAAACAACAATCCCTTGTGAAAAGAAAATACTTTTCAATTACAAACTCTTGATTTTACTTCACAATTTCAATCAAGAAGACACACTCTTGATCTTGCTTCACAGCTTTGATCAAGAAGATACCCACTTGATCTTGCTTCAAAGCTTTGATCAAGTGGACACACACTCTTGCTTAACAGCTTTAGAGTGACAAATTACAACCACAAATCAGTCCAATTCAATTATCAATCGATGACTTGAATGACCTACAAGTCTTACGACTAAACAGACACAAACCCTAGCTCTCTCTCTATATTTCGCTCAGTCTTGGTTGTGTGTACAAACAGGTTTTCTAAGTCCCTTTTTATAGAAGCATTGGACATCTTGAAAACCCTAAATATATTTTCCAATCAAATCTTTTTATAACAGCTGTAGAGATCTCCTTGGAAAATAAGCAAATCCGGTTGTAATCCATGATTGAATGCGCCAGCTAGCCATATCTTCAATCATCCAATGATTGTCATTAATTGTGCAATCACAAAACACCAGACATTCATACTGAATGTTCTGTGTACAGGATGTCATGACATCGGGTCTGACATCCTAGAAAAATCCTACATAATCCAATTTCCTTTTATAGCAGGTACAGCCATATCAGATACCATGACATTGTGTATGTCATCTGAAACAATCCTGCATGAACATGTCTTCCATTTAAGCTCCAGCAGGTACAACCAATATCAGAAGCCTTGTCATTGTATGTGGCATTCTGAAACAATCATGCTTGGACGTGTTCTTTAACTCCAGCAGGTACATAGGATATCTCATGTTAAGACATCACACATGACATCTTGTGAACACTCTTTGTTTTACCAAAATTGTTGCCAACACTTAGAATCAACAGAATGGTTGGCATGCGCGGGGAAGCGGCGGCGCGTGAGGCCCACGCGTAAGGAGACGAGCGGCGCGTGGGGGCGTGCGCGGGTGACTGACGGCGGGAAAAAGGACGACGGACGGATTGGAGGGTGGCGAGTCGGATGGTGGGATCGATTTTCCGAAACGTCGCCGGAAGTTTTGCTGGAACAGTAATGACGGTGTAAGACCCTAATTTTGTCCCTAAGATCCCTCATGGCATCATAACATTGCATTTGCTTTGCCTCAAGGATCATTAGCATCTTGATTCCTGTTGCCTTTGGGTGGGACCTCTTGTGAGTGGCTTAAGATCACCAAGCATGCTTGAATTGTATATCATTGCTTTTCTTATTTTGTTTTACTAACCAAAAGCACAAAAATATGTCACTAACATCTTGTGTTTGTGGCTTGAGCAATCACAAGGTCAAAAGCTTCAAGGAGATCATTGGTACAAAGATATGGCCAAGAGAAGATAAAGGCAAGCATGGTAATGGTTCCCAAAGCTTTCATCCATCAAATATGCCTCCCTAGCATCTCAATTCATCATTTTGATCAAAGCAAGTCAAAGGGTTTGAAGTTTGTTCCCAAAGAAACCATAATTCATCTGTGCACCACAATGCCTTGCTCTTGAAGCAACCTCAACCCATGATCAATTACAATCAAGGTAAGTTCTTTAACTCATCATTTCATGCATATTTGAACTTATTTGGGTGGCCTCAATCATCAATTCATCAGGATATGAGTTGTAGACTTGAGAAGTTGATCAGTCAATTCATTTGACTATTTTGAAATACATTTAGACCTAACTTGTGATGTGTTGGTCAAATGGAGATGATCCCAAAAGAAACAATGTTCTTAAGGACAATATGAACAACTTTAATGTTCATCAAAAATTGATTTGAAGCTTGGAATGTCATCTCCCATTCCAAGACATTATAGGTCATTTTGACTGAAACCCTAATTTTGGGTCAACTTCCCAAGAACATAACTCATTCATTTTTTATGATTTTGACGTGACATTAAATGAATTGGAAAGCTTAATATGTCTACTTCAAATGTTATGTCGTACAAAATTTCAAAATCTCAAAGGAAATACATGTGATAATGCAAGACATTATAGGTCATTTTGGGCCAAATGCATTGAAAGGCAAAAAAGTCCAACTTCAAGTGTCCATAACTCTTTCATCAAAAATCCAAATGATGCAAAATTTAAGTCCATTTTGATTTTCTTGAAACAATCTACAACTTTTATGTTGGAGATGTTTTCATTTGACGCTTTCATCATCAAAACAGAAGGGCTTGAACATTGGCCAAATTTAGAAACTTTGCCTTTACATGTTTTGCATCTTGCACTTTAAACTCCAATTTCACCAATTTCCACACTTCAAATGGATTTTTTCCCAACATAACAATTGTTCCTTACATCAAAACCTTTCCAACCATTACTCACATGATCATGTTTGGATTTGGCAAATGGTATTTTCGAAGAGGAGAAGCTTTTGGTTCAATTATGCATAACACTTCAAAATTCCATGCACAAGTAATTACCATTCAAATTACACGTCCATTTCACTTTGGTATGATTTTAGATTGCATTTGGCTTTGGTTTTGGGCCTTGTGCATGATCATGCAAGCCCATGCAAGGAATGTCCAACTTCATGCACACGGATTGAATCACCCTCTCCTTGCCATTCCCTCTATAAATAGAAGCTCTATTCCATTCAAAAATGATCCTGGAATCAACCTGAATTGCTGCAGAAATCAAAACCCAACCTCTCACCAAAGAAGCTATTTCACTTTTCTTCAAATTTTTCAGATCCAAAATTCAACTACATCTGGTTGAATCCTTGGATCTAAAGCTTCTAAACCTTCATCCTTTATTTCATTGATCTTCTGTTTTGATAAAGAAAGCAAGGAATCAAGCTCAAATCTCTAGAATCCAAGGTTGTTCTTCAACTGTTTTTTTCTTCGAAGCTCATCATCTATTGATCTATTTGCTTGGATTTTGTGTTGGCTGAAGTCCTCTCAATGGAGGCATCATTACTGTGCATTTAATTTTTGAAATTCATCAAGTTCTCATGAACATCACAGAATTTCCATCTCTGATTTCTCTCAATGTAGAGATCTAAAGTGGAATTGAGTGATACAGGGATGATGTACATCATCCCAGCTTTCCAACGGTGTATAGATCGTGTATTTTTGTTGAGCTTTTAAAACCTGCATTTCTGGCCGGAATCTTCATGCTCACCGGAGAAGAAGGTGGCTACGGTGGTCGTCCCATTGCCAGATCCAATCTGGATCGTTGGATTCATTTTCCAGATCTAATCTTGGCCATTGCATGATATGACTTTTTTTAATTCAGCATGTGACGCGTTTGACTCAAGCCTTTGGTACGCTCGCGCTTTAGAACCATCAGATTGGCCACGTCAATTAATGAATGTGATCCAACGCTCCCTGATTTTTGTTATTTTTCATTTTCTGATTTAATTTCTTTTATTTCCATTATTTTCAAAAATCAATATCTTCTTCATTTTTAATCCAAAAAATATGGGATCAATTGCATTCTTCTCCAAATAATTTCTAGTTTCTAATTTTGATTTTTAATTTTTTTTATTTCATCATTCGATATTTTTTTGTGAATTTTCTCTTTTCTGGTTATTTTTAATTTCATTTTAAAAAGTTCTTGATATTCAAAAAATACAAAAATATTTTCCTAACCTATTTGAATGATGATGGATCTATAAAAAATATTCTCATCAATTTTTTAATTGATTTGAGATTTTAGTTCAATTAGGTTATTTTTATTCATTTTAAATTGATTAAAAATAGTTTCTGACTTTTAAAAATGCTGGAATTTTTTGTCAAACTTAGTTTGACCTTGTTGAACTTAGGATAAATCACTTGGACCTTTCAAGGTTGATTTGAAGTGATTTTGAAGTTTGACATTTCTTTTATTTTTAATTCAAGTTTATTTTAATATTGAAAATGCCAAAAATATTTTGCTTATTGTTTGATCTCCAATCTTCATCTCATTTCTGATTTCTCATTGTTTGACTGTGACCTTTAATGTCACTTGGTCAATACGCATGGATTGGTATATTTTATTTGACCTTGTACATTTTGATCTTTCCATTTCCTTATCCATTCTTCATCTCCTTCTTCTTCTTCTTCTTTCTTTTTGATCAATGAGTTGAAGGTTGATAAGTTAGCATTGATTAGGGAGACTTAATCTTCCTTGATTCAAATCTAATTCATCTTGATCAATTGATCAAGTGAATGGCTTTTCATTAAGGATAGGTTGTTTTCTAAATCATGCAAAAGGCTTAAACCAATACAAGATCAATTCTCTTTTTTCTTTTTGGCATGGCAAGTTGTTGGAACTTGGTTCACTAATCAAGACTTCTAACTTGTGTTGTTGCCTACATTATTATTGACCGGCCTCAGATAGTTGTGACTTCTACATAAGTCCAATTACGATTGCTAAACATAGCGCTAAATTTGCCTTATGGCACACTAACTACTAACATTAACCACTAACAATTAACATTTACTTTTTGCTCTTTACTTTTATGCAATTTACTATTCTTGTACATATTATCCATTTGCTTTTCTCTTTGCTCACTTGAGCACATGTTTAAGTTAATGTCATTTGCCTTTTGCTCACTTGAGCACATAATTGTGAATATACTATTGTGCTTGTGTTTTGTTTGTTCGTTGTGGACCAAAATGCAAAAATGGACAAAATGAACTTAGACTTTAGGACTTTACCTATGCAAACTTGGAGTCAAAGAGCAACTAGGCATTGGGCCTTTAGAGTGCTATAAAAGTCAAAGAGCAACTAGGCATTGAGCCTTTAGAATGCTTAAGCTTGAAGATGAACATTGAAAGGATCATATTCTAAACTCCCTCTTGTCCATTCTTTGATTGTATTATAGAACCTTTTGATGTGTGTTTTCTTGTGCTAGGAGTTCTAACTTGAGCTTATTTGGGGAACCATTACCATGAGCCTCTAAGAGAGAGAGATCCAAGATACATTGAGGATCTCTTAAAAGGCTTGTTTGATTGCTTGAGCTTACTATTATTGTGATTGCTTATTCCAAAGGATGGGAGCTACTTGGATCATCAATATGATCTCAAGAGAGGAACTCCATTGTGGTTTTGTTTCTTATCCTTTACCTCTTTGCTTTACTTAGGATTTAGCCATTCTTCTTCTTCCCTCCACTCTAACCCAAGCCAAAACTTTTTGTGCGAACATTTAACCATTGTTTTCAAACATTAGAAACCTAAGCCTTATGCTTTTGATTTTCAAACTTTCTTTTTCATAACACTTATTTTGAATTGAACTTTTAAGTCAACTTTGACCATGTTTGTATATACTCTTTATTGGTAAATATAACCCATTCAAATGTCTTTTTGTGGTTCCAATGGCCACTTCCTTAATCAAATTTTTTATAACCTTTAGCTATTAGGTTTGAGTTATCCTTGTGGTAGATGTAATACTCACCTATATCCTTAGTGATGGACAATGAGTCTTCCATGCTTATTATAGGGTTAACCCCTCACTAGCATGTTGAAGTTATCCTCACATGGTGGATTTGTGGTTTTAGGTTGAGTTTTCTCCCTTTGATAACAAAAGACCTTAAGGATTTTGGACCAATCAATTCACCAAATCATTTTGAGATTTTTACCCCGAACTACGAGGTTTTGATCCTAATCTTTTGTAAAGTTGGTACGTAGGCAATGGGTTTATCCATCCAAACACAAAATATAAATAAACTTGTACATTCTTTTCTCATCTCTTCAATCATGTTTGCACAAATAAATTTTCACAAAAACAACAATCTTACAACAAGTGTGAAAAGGGTTCCCTAGGAGTACATAGGATGTTTTTGGTGCCTAACACCTTCCCATTACATAACCCACCCCCTTACCCAGATCTTTGTTTCTCTTTTACTAGTTTTTTGTTAAAACTTTTAGGTTTTTGTTCGCTTTCTAACCATTCCTTTGGATAAATAGAAGTGCGGTGGCGACTCGACTTGTATGATTTACCTTGGATTTAGTCAATATCTCTAATGGTAACGAATATCCCGCTACAGAAAAGTGGCGACTCTGCTGGGGAATATGAAAATATTGCCTAGTGGGTTTTGCCTACTTTTCACATTTGTATTGTTGTGTATTGTTTTGTGACATATTTTTGTGCAATTTGGGATTACTGTATTGTATGTAATGATTGAATTGCTTGAATATTAATTCCTTGTATGCTTGGTGATCTTTGTGAGATGAGTTCTATACTCGGACTCGAGTGCACTTAGGATAGGAGAATGGTGTAGTCTTGTTGACTTGTGTGGAGTTATTCCTTAGCAAGTTGACTTGCAAGTCCATTCACTTGGTGGAGGTCATGTTGGGATCAATAATGCCACACAAGTAAGTTGTGGTTAGACATTACTCTTTCCAATATAGACCTTAGAAGCCAAGGACCTTAGTTTACCGAGCCCATCTTGCCCTATTCTTAGGATGTAGTGCGAAAGTCGTTCAAATGTAAGATTTGATACGATTGTTACGCGATACTACACTCATAAGAGTCTCTCTTGAGAATATTTTTGGAATACGAGTAGTCGTTTATCCGATAATATCCGAAAGAATGGATGATGACTATGGGAACCTCTTGTAGAACATGTTTGACAGGTTTAAACCCTAGTACACTCCCTTTGGGTGGTTCTTAACCGAGACTCCATGCTCGTGACTCGCAACAAACCCTTGATTCATGGTTGATCCGTTCATATATCCTTAATATCAATGGAACTTGGGTGTTGATAAGGTGTAAACCATAATCCACCAAAATGGATGATTGATATTAAGGATGATATGATCCATCCCATGACCTTTGTTTGGTGTGCTTTGCTTGATCCTTGAGTGTGATTGTTGCATTCATGCATCCATATCATCAATAATGAAGAAAATTTTCAAGGAACTTAAGGGGATTTATTTACAAATTTTCAGACATGGAAAGACAAAGAAGGAATACAAAGAAGTACAGTTTCAGACAACCAGATTTGAAAGAGTTAAGGAATCTGACATCTTATGTACTAGATCCCTTGGGTTTCAAGACTCGTTTTGGGAAGCTTCTTCCTCTTTTGACTACTCAGGTGGATGAAGGATTGATGAGTGTATTGGTGCAGTTTTATGATCCCCTGTACCGTTGCTTCACTTTTCCGGATTTCCAGCTTTTGCCCACACTTGAGGAGTATGCCTACCTTGTGGGTATACCCATTCTAGACCAGTTGCCGTTCAGTGGCTTGGAGAGTGTTCCTACTTCTCAAGAGATAGTTGACATGTTGCACATAGATGAATCTCTGATTGGTGCTCATATGACTACCAAAGGTGGAATTCAAGGTCTCCCTTCTGAGTTCCTCATCACTCATGCTACTGTGTATGGGAAGGCCATGAGTGAGGACGCCTTTGAGGCCATATTTGTACTTCTCATCTATGGGTTAGTGTTATTCCCCAACATCGACAAGTTTGTGGATGTGAACGCTATTAGGATTTTCTCTACTCTTAATCCCGTTCCGACTCTGTTGGGTGATACCTATTTCTCTTTGCATATGAGGAATGCAAAGGGTGGTGGTGCCGTGATATGCTGTTTGCCTCTGTTGTATAAGTGGTTTATTTCTCACTTACCGCAGACGGTCGCCTTAAAGGAGAACAAGGGATGTCTACGGTGGTCCACGAGACTCATGTCTCTCACTAATGATGATATCTCTTGGTACAACCGTGTGTATGATGGTGTGCAGATTATCGACTCTTGTGGTGAATTCTCCAATGTACCTCTTCTTGGTACATGTGGTGGGATTAACTACAACCCTGTCTGGGCACGTCGTCAGCTTGGGTTCCCCCTAAAGGATAAACCCAATAACATTCTGTTAGAGGGTGTGTTCTTTCAGGAGAGTAAAGATCCCCAAAACTTGAAGGGCAGAATGGTCCGCGCTTGGCGCAAGATTCATAGGAAAGGAAGGAAAGAGTTGGGTCCTAAGAATTGTGTTGCTATGGAGCCTTACACTGCTTGGGTTAGGAAAAGAGCGTCTGAGTATCTCATGCCTTACGAGTATCCAAGACCTACGCCTTTGGTTATGGCTGGGCCTTCAACCCTCCCTGACCAAGGAGTAGAGGAGTTGAGAGATGAAGACCGATCACGTGCTTGGATCCGTGAAAGAGAGGAGTTGCTTCAGCAGATCAAGGAGAAGGACGCTTTGATAGAGTTCCTCGAACATCAGGTTATTGATGATCCTGATGATGCATGGACTTCTCTACTTCCTTAGTTTTCCAAGTTTTGGAAGAGGAAGTACGATCGACTCGCCAAGGAGAAGGCAGATATGGAGGCAGCCTACGAGAGGGAGGTGAAGAGACTTCGTGCATCCTATCTTCCTGTGTCCCGAGCTTTAGATGATTGTTTCTAGGGATCCATAGGATGATTATTTTTCTTTTCTCTTGTATATGGTTAACAATGTTGTACTTCTTTGGTGTAAAATATTTCCCAGATATTATGTTTCCATATAAAAGTGTTTAATATTTCCAAAAATTTGCAAATAGAACCCTGAAGTTCCTTTGAAATAAAAGAAAAATCATATGGACGAGCATTGCATGCATCATGTGCATAAGCAGGTTTTGTTCCCGGCTCCTTATCTTGTGGTCTAACTCTATGTTCTTCATTTATTTTGAAGACAAGCTGACTCACCGGTACTACACCAAAGCCAACATTTCAAGACTGGTGGATCATCTGGAACAAGAGAACCGTGAGCTGAAAGAGGAAGTGGCCAAATTAAGTGCCTTGATGGAATCATTCTTGGCTGCCCAAAGCCAGTCTTCTCCGACACCTTCAATTCCTCCCCAGAGGACAGTCATCTCTGAGATTGTCTCCTCGACTGTGCCTGCAGCCAGTGCACACTTTGTTCCAACGTCCATGCCAGCCGGGTTTCCGTGGGGGATGCCTCCCAATTTCATGCCCGAGGGTCCTGCTCCCACTTTTGCTTCCATGTCGGCATCTAGCCCGATCCTTGCTGTTCCTCCTCCTGTCGTGCATACTTTGCCCAGAGTAGACGACACCATCTATCATTCTGAGCCATCTCAAGGAATTGAAAACTCTCAGAGGGAAGGATCTTTTCGGCAAGTCTGCTGCCTAACTCTGCTTGGTTCCTAATGTGAAGATCCCTGTGAAATTCAAGGTCCCTGACTTTGAAAAATACAAGGGAAATACTTGCCCTCTCAGCCACCTAGTCATGTATGCCAGGAAAATGTCGACTCAGACCGACAACGACCAATTGCTCATCCATTACTTTTAGGACAGTCTGTCCGGTGCTGCTCTGCGTTGGTACATGGGTTTAGACAGTGCGAACATCCGATCCTTCAATGACCTTGGTGAAGCCTTCGTCAAGCAGTACAAGTACAATGTGGATATGGCTCCCGATAGGGATCAGTTGAGGGCCATGTACCAGAAGGACAAGGAAACATTCAAAGAGTACGCCCAGAGGTGGCGAGAGTTAGCAGCACAGATCGTGCCTCCGCTAGAAGAGAAAGAGATGACTAAGATCTTTTTGAAGACCTTAAGTTCTTTTTACTATAAGCGGATGATCGCTAGCGCTCCTTCTGAATTCACCGAGATGGTGAATATGGGGATGCGTCTAGAAGAAAGGGTTAGAGAAGGACGTCTGACCAGAGAAGAAGGCTCTTCTGCCAAACGTTATTGGGCGTTTGTGAAGAAGAAAGATGGAGAGGCGCATGCTGTGACCTCCCATGTGAAACCAAGAAGACCCTCTGTGAGGAGGAAGATCGTGCGTCCCGCCGGTAACCAGCACCAGGTGGCTCATATAGCACCTGTCTTCAGAGATAATCAACAGTACCAGCAACATAACAACAATCAGTAACCACATCCGCAATATCAACAACAACAGCACCGTCCGCAATAGCAGGCCTACCAGCCTCGAAACAGTAATCAAACCAGCACGAGTTACGAGAGGAAAAGGGTAACCTTCGATCCTATTCCGATGACGTATGCAGAGTTATATCCCTCTTTGATAGAGAGAAAATTGATTACTCCGCGAGACCCACCGGCTATACCTGCTAACCCCTTTAACACCTCAAAATTTGCCCTCCTCTTCTTGAGACTAGTTTGGGACATTACATTTCATGTTTTAGGGAATTAGGCATTGCATTTTGCATCTCATATGAAAATGAGAAGGTCATCCTCCAAAGTCTTTTCAAAAGATGGGGAAGTTAGGTGATTCAAGCCTGAGGGTCTCTATGAATTGATCATCAACCATCTGAGGGTATGGGCTCCAATTAGGGTTTCTTGATTCTTCAAAGGTCTTGAGCATCATCTTATCTGCAAGGATATATCACCATCATCATGTTTCTATCATCATCAAGGGTTTCAGAGTTCATCCTCAAGTTCCTCTGGATTAGGGTTAAGACCTCTGGTCAACCCTAATCAATGCAGTTCTTCCAACTAGGGTTTCTCAAAGAGATGAGTTATTTTCTTGGGATGAGGATCACATGATTATTATAAGGAGCTTACATGAGCTAGGGTTTCATTTTGAAGCAATTTCACCAAGTGGTAGAGGCTTAAGTTGATCAAGGCATTTCAAGCTCATCTGAGGACCAAAAGTCAACTGTGCAATCAACTGAGGGCTATGAGGTGGGGAAATGAGTTGAGACACCTCAATCATGTTCAAATGGGGCCTATTCATCATTCTAAACATCCATCTTGAAGATTCAAAGGTCATGGCAAAAGTTACTAAAAATGGAAAATGACCTATAATTCAAAGTTTCCAAATTTGGCAAGTTTTTGGTCCACTATCAACTTGACTTTTCAATATCAAAGAAGTTTCAAATGGATTTTTGGTGAACATTAAAGTTGTATATCTTTGTCTCCCCTTTCCAAGGAGTCCTAATTCATGTCCATATAATGAATGGTTGAGGAGTTATGGTCATTTGATCACGAAGTGTGCATGGAAATTCAAAGTGGCATAACTTTTGATATGATGCTTCAAATTGGTTCATTCTCTTTGCAAAGTGCTTCTCATGTTCAAGGAATCTCAAAATGACGTCATTTGACTCCATTGTGCAAGCTAAGCCAAGGAATCATGGTCAAAAGTCACATTATTTCACATTTGTTCTAAGGATGATATCATGCTACAAATCAAGATTCACAAAGAACCAAGGCAAGGCTTCACTTCAACTTTCTTCATAGACCATATTTAAGTAAAAATGAGCCCTTGCCATGCATGAGAGAGGCGTGTATGTTCCTTGCTTCACACATGTTCAAAATGAAGCAAATCTTCACCATTCATTCTTGGCTTAAGATGCAAGCAAAATAACCTTCAAATCCTGACCCTTGGTTGCTCTTGAGTGGATTAAAATCCTAGCATGGGGATGAGCACGTGCATTATGGCCATGGGAACTCCATTTGCATTTTTTCAATTTGCATAACAACTCACTAATCATGCTTAGTAAATGGCAAAAGTGATTATCAGTGTTATTAGCAAGAAGTATAAATAGGGAAACCCTAATCACAAGCCTCATAACTGCCATTTCAGATCTAGAATTCAAGAAACTCTCTCAAATTTTCTCTCTTCGAATTTGCTTTTTCTTCACACAAATCTCAAAGATTGTTGCAGATTCTTGATCCTCATACTTCACTGATCAAGAATCATCCATCGTTTGATATTATTCCTCAAGAAATCAAGCAGTTCAAGTGCATTATCATGATGATCGGATTTGGAAATTGAGGCACATTCAAGAGGTTTCAGCCATTTCTTTTTGCATAAAGCTTCAAAGGAAGTTCAAAGGAGTTGATCTGGAGCAGCTGAGCTCGTGAGATCCTGATTCCAGAGATCTCCAGTTTCAGGTGACTCCATTTTCACTCTCTCCTTTTGCTGTTTTTAGGTTATAGAATAGAGGATCTTGCTGTGTAGGTCATGAATATGTGATTAGAATTGAGATTGAGTGAATATTAAGGATTTCATTGTGACTGAAAGTTTGGATCTGAAAACTTCTCCTCTTCGAATTGCAAAACCTAGGAAGAATTAGGAGAATCTAATATGATTTTTGGAATTAGCATGGAAAACTGAGTGGAATGACACTGGTCTGGTGAATTTCTGGAAAATTTTAGGGTGGCGCCGCCGTGGGAGCCACCGGGAACTCACTGGGGAAGACGACCGGAGCGGAGCTCCGGCGTCTGTGTTATAATTAGGGTTTTGCTGAGTGTGTGCCATGTGGTTCAACGCGTGGAAGATTGATTGGACGAGATTCGTTTGACTAGGGACACGCAAGGGTTGAATGCTGACTGGGGATGGTGACTCAATTAGTGAAACGGTGCGTTTCACTAGTTTGAATGTGGACCATTGATCTCAGATGCGTGCCAGATCTGGTGGAACGTGTTTTTCCTGATTTAATTCAAATAATACGTTTCCCTCCTTTTTCTATTTTATATTTCCATTATTTTGGTCATTTTGTTTAATTCATAAAAAATCCAAAAATTGTCCAATTGAGTCCCAATTTTTTTTCATAGTTTTGTATTTGTGTCTACTTTTTTATGGTCTTAAATTCAAGAATTTTTTATGTCTGGATCTTTATGTGGGAATTTTTGAATCAATATTGTGCCAATTTGACCTAGTGCATTCCATGTATTGTGAAATCCTCAATTTTGAACCTTTTGATCCACTCTTTTGCATACATGACATGAATTATTGGTCACTGGTTTGGATTTTTTCTCATATGTTATCATCATTTTTGACACATAGAGAAAAATGTGACAATTTGTGTCACATTTTTGATATTGAATTGGTGCATTTTTGTTCACATAGAATTTGCATCATTTTGGACTTGATATTTTGCATATTGAACATTCATGGCATAAGGAACTTATACAAAAAATCCAAAAGTCATTGCATGCATTTCTGATTTGGTATGAATTTTCTAAGTTGGAAGTTCATTTTGTGCATATTTTTGGTCATTACATTGTATAGACAAGTTGAGATACTTGATCATTGATTTGATGCTGGTCTTTTTGAGGACATTGAAGGGAGTGTTTGAATGTGTGATGTGCAAAAGGATAGGTCCTGGAATGGTCATTTGGTTAGGTTTTGAATCTTGTCTTTGTACTAGGGTTTTGACCCAATTTTAGGGTTTGCTCTTGGTCCATTCTTTGACTTGGTTTGGGGTCTTCTTTGTAGTGTGAGCCTTTGCCTCTTTTGCATTGGTTTGATCCCTGATTTGTGAGTCTTGAGTCATTTGATTGGCGCATTCATTCAAGTCATACATTATTTGGTACTTATTTGAAGGTTGGGAACACAAGTGAATTCTCAAGGAGACTTATAAGGTATTGAGGGAGTGGAGGTTCTTATTGGTATGAGATGAATTGATGGGCTTATAAATTGGATTTGTGACTCATTAGAGATGATTTTAGAAGCATGATCCTACTGACTTGTGAACTTTGGAATGGTTTGAGGCTTGTGGTGACTTGTTGAAGTGATTTAGGCCTATTTTGGAGCTTTTGAAGTAATTGAAGGGTATTTGAAGTATGGTGGATCTTTGGCCATGGTGATTGATGTTTAGGGATTCATATGGTTCTATTTGGGGCTTGTGATCGTTGGTTGGGGTTTATTTGGGGTTCTCGCATCTTTTGGAGGCTTTAAGAAGTGTTTGAAGAGGTATGAAGCCATTGTGAAACGTTTTGAGTGCAAGCTTGTTCTACTTGAGTTTGTCGGGGGGTTATGGTTGATTTTGGATCATTGGAGTATGAATTAATGGGTGGTTATTTGAAGGACCCTACTTCTGACTTGGAGTGATCTTGATTCAATTCATCTCATGCCATTGTCTATTTATGCTTTGTTGTGTTGATTGGATGTACATAAACTAACTCTGTCTCTTGTTTCAGGTTTGGATACTCACCTTGTGAGATACAAAATGCATTGAGTTCTGACCTATTTTTGTTTTGTAGGGTTTTAATTGATGGGGTGAGCTCATGAGCTCATTTGAGTGCTAGGGCACTTATGCATTGAATTGTTTAACTGTTAGAGGGTTTCATTGCTTGTCTTCTGGTTTTATGACTGAAGTATTAATTGTTTAGTCTTTGTACAGGTACCTTAGTTGCTTACTTGCTTTAGCTCTTGCTTGAGCATTGGATTGTGGTTGACACACCACTCAGGTAGTTAGCTTCTTACTTCATGTAGTCTGGAGTCCTGTCACCTTTTTGGCAGGCATTTTGCTGGCAAGTCCTCCTTCAGAGGCTCTGTTTGTGTTTGTTTAAAATTGTGCCCAAAGACCTCCAAGAAGAGGCATGTGTCATATTGGATAAGACCTCCAAGAGAAGAGGCAATTGACGGAAGGTAGGGATCTGTAACCGATTCCCCGTTATTCCGTGTGTCGTTCTTTATGCTCGCACTATGTGCTGATGCTTCTGAACATGTGCCCCAGATCTTTTGTCCAGAGTCTGTCAAGTGGAAAAGGATCCCACTTTCTGGATCCCCACGCTTTCTGTGTCATGAGCTCACCCTGGACAGGGTTAAGAGCATGGGGTCTCATCCTCATTTGAACTTTGATCAGCTTCACCCTAACGTTCAATGTTAGTGGTTAAGAGCTACAGATTACCCTTTATAGTTTGGCTTGTTTGTCGAGGTTGAGCACTCCCTCTTGACTAAAGCCCACCCATTGTTTAAGCCTCTTGTATGGATATAATGTGTGATGTTGGTTTACTTGTGTTGGTGTGTTTATTTGTTTTCCTCTTCTCATCTCCATTTCTGTAGGAGTCGTACGATTAACTTCTGAGGAAGTTGAACGTATGTAGAGTCTAGACTTGAGTTGACTCGCTTCCAGCATGAGTTAAGTTCTTGTTAGAGACTTCAACCTAGGGATATTGATTGCATGACAACTATTAGGCTCGAGTCTTAGTCTCCCTATTAGTTTGTTGTTTCCCCGGTCTCTGGTTAGGAGAGTGTTTTACCCCTGGTAAGGGGAACTACGTCGCCCTGATTCTCATACCAGATGAGATACGTAGGCAGAAGGTTGAGGGCAACCTCTCCGGGCATCCTTTTCTTTGTTTTCGCGTGTGTTCACCCGTATTCTCAACTTGTGTTTGCCGTTTCGTGTCTTTGTTTCTGGCATTTGTTTTCTTTGGTGTGAGTACCCAGTTGTTCATCGTGTGTGTGTTGCATGTTCATACCTTGGGGGATTTCTTCTGTTATTACTTGGGGTTCATATTGGGGTTCATCTTCGGGGTTCATTTGTGATGATTGTTATTCGCTTGGGGTTCATCTCGGGGCTCATTTATGACGATTGTTATTCACTTAGGGTTCATCTTCGGGGTTCATTTGTGGTGACTGGTCGTACATATCGGGAGTTTCTTCTGGATATTTGGTTACTTTGTTGGGGTTTGTTCTAATAACCTTTTTCTTTGGTGTTCGCTGGTTAGCGTTTGTTATGGTTGGGAGTCGGGTGTAAGTCCATGTATTAGCATTCTGTTTCCTTTTGGGTGTTTCTTTTGACGTCTCAGCGTCCCTTTTTGGTGTCTTGTTTCAGCGTGCGTTAGCCGAGCTACGAGTGCTCTGATTCTCCTCTGGATAGAGAAGATACGTAGGCATAGGATGTGATGTCCTAGCGAGCATGTCCCCTTTTCCCGAACTACGTTGACTCTGATGTTTGTTTCTGACAAACTACGTAGGCCCAGGATGCAACATCCTGCCGAGTCCACCTCTAGTTTGTGCAGTTTCTTTGAGCAGTTTATTAGCAGCCTTTTCCTTTTCTTTGAGCTATCTTTTGAGCGTGGATCCCGTCGAGTACGGCGGACGTGAGGGGGTGCTAATCCTTCTCCTTGCGTAACCGACTCACGTACCTTGTAATCTCTGGTCGTAAGACCGTTCCTTTCCCTTTCTTAGGTTAGTCTTGCGCTCCCTTTCTATCATAGGATGAATAGCGTCGGTGGCGGCTCTGTATTTTCCCCGCCGGTTGTTTTTCGCGTTGCGACAACCCCCAGTTGTGGTATAAGCCCGAATTACACTGTGTTTACCATTCTGGTGCTCCCGGCCACGACGTGGAGAATTGTTACCCTTTGAAGACCAAGGTTCAAGACCTTGTGAGGTGTGGCATTCTGTGTTTCGAGGACGTAGGTCCCAACGTGAAGAAGAACCCACTGCCCGAGCATGGGAAGTCTGTTAACATGGTCCAGGGCTGCCCTGGCAAGTACAAAGTCAAATATGTCAGTCATATTCGACAATCTCTGGTCGAGATGGATCGTTTGTTATGTGATTATAGTCATTATGAGCATGACCACGATAGATGCCGAGTCTGTTCTGTCAATCAAAGAGGTTGTCGCCAGGTGCGCAAAGATGTTCAAGAAATGCTGGATGAAGGAGTTATTGAGATCCTTCAAAACAGAAATGTTGACGAAGATGCTGATGAGGTCAACGTAATTTCTCCAGTATTCCGGATCCCCGAGCCTGTTATCATCAAGTATGATGGTAGCAAGCAGAAGGCTTCTCCCGCATTAACCATCAAGCCAGCCGGACCAGTACCATACTCTTCTGAAAAGGCGGTCCCCTATCGCTACAATGTTGTCGCGGTAGAAAATGGGAAAGAGGTGTCCTTGACATCTTCCTCTGTTGTTAACATTGCGGATGTTAGTGGTTTGACCTGCAGCGGTCGTGTATTTTCAGCACCGCCAAGGCCTCAAGCGGATACTCGTGTTGATGTTGATTCTGTTGAACGCCCAATTGGGAATGCTGTGAACACTCCAAATCTGGCACATGTTGTTAAGCCTTCCTCTACATCGAGAACTCCTGCTTCTGTTGGCCCGAGTGGCAATATGAAAGAAGACTACGATGAGATGCTGAAGCTCATCAAGAGGAGTGAGTACAATGTTGTAGACCAGCTTCTACAAACGCCATCCAAAATATCTGTGTTATCATTGCTTTTGAATTCAGAACCACACCGAGAGGCTCTGCAGAAGGTTCTGGATGTGGCATATGTAGATCACGACGTCACGATTGAACAATTCGATAGCATTGTTGCAAACATTAATGCTTGTAACAACTTGAGTTTTTGTGACTCTAATCTCCCCGAGGAGGGAAGAGACCACAACTTGGCATTACATATATCTATGGGTTGCAAAGACGACGCCATGTCCAATGTGTTGGTGGACACTGGGTCATCATTGAACGTATTTCCAAATACCACTCTTTCGAAACTGTCATATCAAGGGCCTCCCATGAGGCAGAGTGGGGTAGTTGTGAAGGCTTTCGATGGGTCTCGCAAAACTGTGATTGGCGAGGTTGATCTCCCAGTCAAAATCGGACCAAGTGATTTCCAGATTAACTTCCAGGTTATGGACATTCACCCATCGTATAACTGTCTCTTAGGCAGACCATGGATTCACGAGGCAGGCGCCGTGACATCCACCCTACACCAGAAACTGAAATTCGTGAAGAATAAGAAGCTGGTGGTGGTAGGGGGAGAAAGGGCTCTCCTGGTTAGCCATTTGTCGTCCTTCTCATATATAGATGCCGAGGATGAAGTTGGAACTCCTTTCCAAGCTTTATCTATTGCTGAACCTATTGAGAAGAGAACTCCTTCATTCGCTTCCTACAAAAATGCAAAGTTGGCCATTGAGCGTGGTGCAACCGCTGGTTTAGGAAAAATGATTAAGCTAGAAGACAACAAGTCCCGGGCTGGCATAGGTTATTCTTCTGGGATTTCTAATACGCAAGGGTTGTTCAAGAGTGGAGGATTCATCCACACCAGTCAAGGCGAGGAGGCTGCTGCCATCTTGGAAGAAGACAAAGAGGATTCTGGCAACTTCGTCATCCCTGGGGGAATCTGTAATAATTGGGTCGCTGTGGATATTCCAACAGTTATCCATAAGTCAAATTAATGTTCATTGTGTTTAAAACACCCTCCTCCCATGCCAAAAGGAGGAGTGATGACATTGTTGGCGCATAAATACAATGATATTTTCATTCAATAGATTCATGTTAAATGTTTGTTTTCCAATTATTTTCCCTTTTCGCTTTTTGCATGAAATTGGTGATCACATAAATCCTAAAAATAGAATAAAATCAATCTTTTCATCTGCATAATGATTTGCCTTGTTTGAATTCTAAAGCTTTTCATATCCAAAATCATTATGCAGGTTAATCAAACCCATTGAACATAATGACCCAACACCATCTTCCAACTTTTAATTCCCTGTATTTGAGGCGGAAGAAGATGATGTTGAAGAGATTCCTAAAGAGATTACCCGTCTACTTGAGCATGAAGAGAAGATCATTCAGCCGCATCTTGAAAACCTGGAAACAGTCAACTTGGGGTCTGAAGATTGTGTGCGAGAAGTGAAGATTGGGGCACTCCTGGAAGAGTCTGTTAAGAAGGGGTTGATTGAATTTCTACGAGAATACGTCGACGTCTTTGCCTGGTCATATGAAGACATGCCTGGTCTAGATACAAATATTGTGCAACATTTTCTACCTTTAAAGCCTGAGTGCGTGCCTGTGAAGCAGAAGCTCAGAAGAACTCATCCTGATATGGCAGTAAAGATCAAAGAGGAAGTTCAGAAGCAAATTGATGCAGGGTTTCTGGTGACTTCTACATATCCTCAATGGGTGGCCAATATTGTGCCCGTGCCTAAGAAAGATGGAAAAGTCCGAATATGTGTGGATTATAGAGACTTGAATAAAGCTAGTCCAAAAGATGATTTTCCTCTACCACATATTGATATGTTGGTAGACAATACAGCTAAATTCAATGTCTTCTCATTTATGGATAGATTTTCCGGATATAATCAGATCAAGATGGCACCCGAGGATATGGAGAAGACAACATTCATCACACCTTGGGGAACATTCTGTTATCGAGTGATGCTCTTCGGTTTGAAGAACGCCGGAGCCACGTATCAACGAGCTATAACCACCTTGTTTCATGATATGATGCACAAGGAGATCGAGGTATATGTTGACGATATGATTGCCAAGTCAAGAACGGAAGTTGAACATGTAGAGCACTTGTCGAAGCATTTTCAGCGTTTGAGGAAGTATAAGCTCCGTCTGAATCCCAACAAGTGTACATTTGGAGTCCGTTCCGGCATGTTATTGGGCTTTATTGTTAGTGAAAGAGGTATTGAGTTTATCCTGCAAAGGTCAAAGCAATACAAGAGATGCATGCGCCCAAAACTGAGAAGCAAGTCCAAGGTTTTCTTGGTCGCTTGAATTATATTTCTAGATTCATATCCCACATGACTGCCACATGTGCGCCGATATTCAAGCTCCTCCGGAAAGATCAGTCCCATGATTGGACCGAGGATTGCCAGAAAGCTTTTGACAGTATTAAAGAGTATCTGTCCGAGCCTCTGATCCTGTCTCCGCCCGTGGAAGGAAGACCATTGATCATGTACCTGACTGTTCTTGAAGACTCAATGGGTTGCGTCCTTGGTCAGCAAGACGAATCAGGAAAGAAAGAATGTGCTATTTACTACTTAAGCAAGAAGTTCACCGATTGTGAGTCTCGATATTCAATGCTTGAAAAGACATGTTGTGCTTTGGCGTGGGCTGCTAAGCGCTTACGCCAGTATATGTTGAATCATACGACTTGGTTGATATCCAGAATGGATCCAATCAAGTATATCTTCGAGAAGCCTGCTTTAACAGGGAGGATTTCCCGTTGGAAGATGTTGTTATCTGAGTATGATATTGAGTTTCAAGCTCAGAACGCTATTAAAGGTAGTATTTTGGCTGACCACTTGGCACATCAGCCGATTGAGGATTATCAGTCAGTTCAATATGACTTCCCAGATGAGGAGATTCTGTATTTGAAAATGAAAGATTTTGATAAGCCTACACTCGATGAAGGGCCAGAGCCTGGTTCCAGATGGAGTATGGTGTTCGATGGCACTGTAAATCAGTATGGAAATGGCATTAGGGCAGTGATTATTACTCCTCAGGGCACACATATTCCTTTTACAGCAAGGCTAACTTTCAAATGCACGAATAATATGGTTGAGTATGAGGCCTGTATTATGGGATTGGAGGAATGCATTGATCTAAGGATCAAGCATCTTGATGTATATGGCGATTCGTCCCTCGTTGTTAATCAGATTAAGGGTGAATGGGAAACGAAACAGCCTGGCCTCATTCCATATAGCGATTATGCGAGGAGGATTTCAACGTTCTTTACTGAGGTTGACTTCCATCATATTCCTCGAGATGAGAATCGGATGGCAGATGCTCTTGCTACACTTGCTTCGATGATTGTGGTTAAACTTTGGAATGAAGTTCCCAATATCACTGTGATGTGCTTGGACAGACCAGCTCATGTGTTTGCGGTAGAAGAGGTGAAAGATGATAAGCCATGGTATTACAACATCAAGTGTTTCCTTCAGAACCAGGTTTACCCGCCTGGGGCATCTGTAAAGGATAGGAAGACTTTGAGAAGATTGGCGGGCAGTTTTTACCTCAATGGTGATGTACTCTACAAGAGGAATTTTGACATGGTTCTGCTCAGATGCATGGATAGACACGAAGCAGACCTATTGATGACTGAGGTCCACGAGGGTTCATTTGGGACTCATTCCAATAGACATGCCATGGCTAGAAAGATGTTGAGAGCAGGCTACTATTGGCTGACAATGGAGTCTGACTGCTGCAAATATGTGAAGAAATGCCATAAGTGCCAGATTTATGCGGATAAGATTCATATTCCTCCAACACTTCTGAATGTAATCTCATCACCATGGCCTTTCTCTATGTGGGGAATTGACATGATTGGCATGATAGAGCCGAAAGCGTCCAACGGTCACAGATTCATTCTCGTAGCAATTGATTACTTCACCAAGTGGGTTGAAGCGGCATCATATGCAAATGTGACCAGGCAGGTGGTTGTGAAGTTTATCAAGAATCAACTCATATGCCGTTATGGTGTGCCAGATAACATCATTACTGATAATGGATCTAACTTGAATAACAAAATGATGAAAGAGCTGTGTAGCGAGTTCAAGATCGCGCATCATAATTCTTCTCCTTATAGACCCAAGATGAATGGGGCTGTTGAAGCTGCTAATAAGAATATCAAGAAAATTATCCAAAAGATGGTTGTCACGTATAAGGATTGGCATGAGATGTTGCCATTTGCTTTACATGGATATCGCACATCTGTCCGCACTTCAACAGGGACAACCCCTTTCTCTCTTATTTATGACATGGAAGTTGTACTCCCAGTAGAGGTGGAGATCCCATCAATGAGAGTCTTGATGGAGGCCAATTTGACTGATGCTGAATGGGTTCAGAGTCGTTATGACCAGCTGAATTTGATAGAAGAAAAGAGATTGACTGCCATGTGCCATGGTCAATTGTATCAGCAAAGAATGAAGAAAGCTTTTGATAAGAAGGTCAAGCCTCGTGTGTTCCGAGAAGGCGACCTTGTGCTCAAGAAAGTCTTGTCTTTCGCGCCCGATTCAAGGGGCAAGTGGACTCCAAACTATGAAGGTCCATATGTTGTTAAAAGAGCCTTTTCAGGCGGTGCTCTGATACTGACAACTATGGATGGGGAGGATTTCACTCGTCCTGTAAATTCAGATGTAGTCAAGAAATACTTCGCCTAAAAATAAAATAAAAAACAGAATAGCTCGCTAAGTTGAAAACCCGAAAGGGCGGCTTAGGCAAAAATGAGCGTCTCGGTGGATTGAAAACCTGAAAGGGCGGTCCAGGCAAAAGTTAGAGACATGAAAAATGAATATATGTAGCCCGCTAGATTGAGTACCTCATCCTGGGGCAATCTAGGCAAAAATTAGGGATTTGGCAAGTAACTGCATCCTGACAAGGCTTTGTTCTACAACTGTCATCCGTCAGAGATTCTTGCTCATTCATCATCAACCGAAGCTTCAAATACATCGGATTCAGAATTGGTGGAGAAATGGTCATTATGTTCAATGTAGCCCTTTTCCAATATATATCACCAATTTCAAACTTGTAAAGATCTATGGAGTCTTGCCATTTGCAGACTACCATTCCATCAAATAAATTTGAGCCTTTTATCCAATTATTTGCACTCTTATTTGTTTCTATTCAACAAATGTTTTGCATGTTTTAATTGAGAAAATATCATTGTTTTGAATAATCGAATTTTTCATAACTTGTTTTTTAAACAAAATGAACATTCACAATGACGAAAGGATACTTAGGAGATCCTCAGTGCTCTCCCAAGGATGGTATGATCTCCAACAGGGTAAGACATTTGTTCATAATCCTGGCATGACTGTATCTTCTTCCTCCGGAGCCTTTTGTGGTTTTTCTACTGGGTGGAGTGTTTGGTGAGATATTCACCACTCTTCCCTTCAACAGAGTAGCGATCTTTCCTCCTCAGCAGAAGTGATCTCTTTGGCGAGCACGGTACTTGGTGGTTGATCCCCATAATCTTTATCCCTTGGATAGATTCCCCAGTAGAGTTGCTTATGTGGCGGATTTTATCTGTGCAATAACTCTTGTCCCTAGCTGGAATGACTGATGATCATCCCCCGGCAGGGATCTTTGTTTCCTGGCTTCTCTTGCCCTCATCATAACGGATATTCTCCGGGGAACCTGGCTTTCTCTCTTGAAATGTAGTACCGGATGTTTGTGTGCTTATTCCTTGGAGTTGTTTGTGTTAGAAATGTCTGTTTGTCAGCATTCATCATACATAAACCACGCATGCGTGCATACAATTTTCAAACATGTGGATATTCATATTGCATTCTTTGCCATATATCTTTGTTTGTTATCCCCTGCTAGTAGGTAATGCATTTCCCAAGCAGATGTCGGCGTCTGATCCCTCAATGTAGAGTCAGCCCATTGTTAGGGACCAATTAGTACTACTTTTTATATAATTTTATTGGTCCCTTTTACCAAACTTTGATGTAATTACACACTTTTGTTCTTATTAATTTGTATAAATGCAATTAGATTTAATTTATTTTGTTTTGAATAGTTATTTCACAGATTTTTTAGTTTTGTAGAACTTTTAGATGAAAGAGCTTTTGGAATGCAACACCACATCTTGGATGAAGCTTGCAAAACAAGAAAGCTGGATAAGCATCAGTTCGCGCCGCGAACTGCCTTCGCGCCACGAAGGCTGCGAATCCAGCAAGCTGATTAAGGGCCAAAAGTGTTATCTTTCAGGAAAAGCTGCTTGCCATTTTGGTGTCTGCCTTGGAATAGCTTTTCTGCTTTGGATGAGAATGATCAATTAAGGAAATGTCAACCCTTTTTGTAAAGAAAAATACATTATTCTAGGGCATTCATTCATATTTGAGAGATTGATACATTGAGATATTTTTGTAAGAGAGAAAACAGAGTCTTCTTCCATTAACATTCTGCTTTGTAACAATGATGATGAGGAGCTAAACTCCTTTTGTCAAGATTGGAGGTAGTAGCTATTCTCATTTGTTTATGTATTCCATTTGATTTATATATATGAAAAAGATTGTTGATGTATTGAATACTGTTTTTGCCCTAAGTTGAAAACCAGATTTGAGTAGTTGTTGAAAGAGATTATTTGAGTCTTGACATAAAACAGATTTTGAAGTAGTGAATAAGTTGTAGAGATAGATTTATTCATTACTCTTCTTTGGTATTAAACATTAAAGATTGCTATATTGATAGTTAGGTGGAGAGATCGTCTAAGGATCAATATAGTGATTATCACAATATCATTTAGACATTAATAACTTTGAGAGGATACTTGAACATCATCAATAATCTTAAATCTATATAGTTATCATAAGGAATCATAAGCATTTGAAATAGTGAACTCCAATCTTGCCAAGCTTTTACATTTGATTAAAATCATTTTACTGTTTTTAGTGACATTTACTCACAAGATAATTTTCCAACCAAAACAACTTTTTTACTTTCTAAACTTATAATAAATCGGATTATAGAACGGCGGTACTATCAACCAATCTCTGTGGATACGATATAAAAATATTTGCCGAAGATATACTTTTCAACAAATTGGCGCCGTTGCCGGGGATTGGTGTTCGATATTACAAGCATTGCAATAATTCATTATTTTAAGTTTTGTTACTTGTATTACCATCCCTCTTTTGTTTCACTTGGTGTGTTAGTTTTGTAGATTCTAGTGCATGCGAGGAAAAGCCACCGAGGAGCAATTTCAATTCGATCCCGAAATTGAAAGAACACTTCGGAAGCTCAATAGCAAAACACGAAGAAGAAGGAAACTAGCCGAAGAGAGGAACCGGAGAGAAGAAGCATCTACTTCCGCACTTGTTCAAATCGAAGAAGTGGGTGTAGAGGCTTGCGAAGGAAACATGGCAGATGACGATCGTACCGAAATGTCCGCTAATAGTCCAAGAAGAAATGCTCAATTTTCCCGTGGAGGAAGAAATACGGAGATGAAGACCGGAATCCTCCAACTTCTCTATGCAAATCCATTCACCGGAATGGACCATGAAGATCCGTATACCCATGTCATCAAATTCTATGAGATTGCGGGTTCTACGGGAAGTGATGAAACGGGTGAAGAGGCATTATTCAAAAGGATGTTCCCACACTCCTTAGTGGGAAAGGCAAAAGAGTGGTACCTTGATCAAGCAGCAAGAGTGATGAAGGATTGGAATTTTCTAGAAGAAAAGTTCTTAGAAAGATATTTCCCTCAATCCCGATTCATGGAAGCCAAAACGGCTATTGCGGTATTCACTCAAGGAAGCAACGAGTCTTTAAATGAGGCTTGGGAAAGATTCAAGTCAATGTTGAGAAAATGCAAGGGTCATGGTTTTGATGAGCTCACTCAAATCCATATTTTTCTAAATGGGCTCCAATCAACTCACAGAACACTTTTGGATGCTACCGCGGGTGGCTCTCTTATGTCAAAGAATGCTGAAGAAGCTAAAGTCATTATTGATCGGATGGCACTTAATGATCGTCAAAGTCAACATGATCGTAGCCCTTCACAACGGAAACCGGGAGTTCTTGAGTTAAATACCAATGACGCAATTCTTGCTCAAAACAAGCTACTCTCTCAACAAGTGGAGTTGCTTACTCAACAAATGGCCAAACTTCCACAGTAAATGAAGGAAATTCAAGGGTCTCAAGTTCGACATCAAGTAGCATGTTGCGAATTATGTCAAGGAGATCATCCTACTGGATTTTGCCCTCCACTGGAAGAAGTGAGCTATGTGAACAATCAAAATCAAGGCTATCAAAGGAACAATCAAGGTTATCAACCATCAAGGTTCAACAACCAAAATTTTCAGCAGCAAAGTCCTTACCAACACCCAAATTCTCAAGGACAACAATCGCAAGGAGGAAATTCCAAGCTAGAGGACACTCTTCAACAATTCATGCAAGCCTCCATGGCAAATCAGAAGAACAACGAGGCAGCAATCAAGAATTTGGAAAATCAAATAGGTCAACTTGCGAAACAACTGTCGGAACAAACTGCAGGATCCTCTTTCTCCGCTAACACTCAAACTAATCCAAAGGAGCATTGTAAAGCAATTTTTACTAGAAGCGGTAGAGAGTTGACAAGTGGAAAAAATGAGGAAATCACAGTAGAAAATGATATGGATGTTATGCTGGAAAATGAGGATGTGGCTTGTGGGAAGGAGAAAGTGGCAGAAACTGCTCAGTTCGCGCCGCGATCTCCCTTCGCGCCGCGAAAATAGCAGAATCAGCAATTAATGGAAGAGCAGCAGTGTGAAGCGGAAATTAAGAAGGAAATTGAACCAAGAAAAAAGAAAACAAGAGACAAAGGAGTGAATGTCATTCCAGTTCAACATCTACCCTATCCGCACGCACCATCAAAGAAGGATAATGTTAGACACTATGCACGGTTTATGGACATATTCAAACAACTTCAAATCAATATTCCATTTGCCGATGCATTAGAGCAAATGCCACGATATGCAAAGTTCATGAAGGATATTCTTACAAAGAAAAGAAGACATGTGGAAGACGAGACAATCTTGCTTGATGCACGTTGTAGTGCCATCATTCAAAAGAATCTCCCAAGAAAGGAATCTGATCTGGGCCGAGTCGTTTTACCGGTAACCATTGGAGACACCTATTTTGGTAATGGTTTGATTGACTTGGGATTTAGCATCAATTTAATTCCCCTATCCATTGTCAAAAGATTGGGAAATGTTGAGATCAAATCTACAAGGATGACTTTACAACTAGCTGATAAGTCTACTACTTCACCATATGGAGTTGCTCAAGACATGTTAGTAAAGGTGGAGAAATTTTTGTTTCCGGTAGATTTTGTGATAGTAGACATGGATGAGGATCGTGAGGTTCCTATAATTCTTGGAAGACCATTCATGAAAACGGCCCGAATGATGATTGACATTGATGATGGACTAATGAAAGTAAGGGTGCAAGATGAAGAGGTAGCCTTCAATCTTTTTGAAGCCAAAGAGCATTTCAATGGTAAGTGTGATTCTTTCCGAATCGATGCCACCAAGGAGGAACCAGTGGAGGTCGCAAACCAAATTCATGTTTCTAATCCATCAGAGAAATCTCTTATCAGAGTCTACAAAGTGTCGACCAAAAATGAAGGAAAAGAGATCGAAGCAATGTTGCATGAATTAGAGTCTGGTGGAGAGCTTGTTTATCATGAAGAGACAAACGAAGGCTTGGATATGACAAAGAAGGTGAAAGAGCCAAAACTTGAGCCACATTTGAAGTATGTGTTCCTTGGTGATGATTGTACTAAACCGGTGGTCATTAGCAATACATTATCCACAAAAGAGGAGAATCAATTGATGCAAGTGCTGAAAAAGAAGGAAGTTGTCAAACTAGTAGAGGTCGGGATGATTTGTTCTATCTCCGATGGTGAATGGGTGAGTGTTGTGCGAGTAGTTCCGAAAATGGGTGGTATCAGATTTTATCGAAGGTTCATCAAGAACTTCTTAAAGACAACAAAGCCCTTGAGGAAGTTGCTCAACAAAGCCGGATCGTGAATACCGTTGAACCGTCGAGCTCGAAACGACGTTAAACAAGGCGCTCGTTGGGAGGCAACCCAACGTTGTAAGTCTGAATTTTACATTTTCTCAATTCTGTTTTATTGATTTTCTGTTGTGTTAAATTTTGAAAAATTGGGTTCTGTTTTTTGCCGTTCGCCCCGCGAATAGCGTTCGCCCAGCGAACTGAATGGAAAGCTTCAGTTCGCGCCGCGAACAAAGTTCGCCCAGCGAACGGTGCGTGGCAGAACCACTTAAGTTCTGTCCACTGCCAACAATTTTGTTTTTGAAATTTCCTTCAGTTCGCCCAGCGAACTGAATATTTAAAAAAAAAAATCCTTCAGTTCGCCCAGCGTATAGAGTTCGCCCAGCGAACTGAGCAGGGCAGAACCATTTAACTTCTGTTTTATGTCATTTTTTTCCTATTTTCACAAACTTAAGAGTTTCTTTCAACAACCTCGCTGCCCCACTTCCAAACCTCCAAATTTCAAAACTATTCCTCTCCATTCCCTTCCTAGGAGGATTATGTTGATTATGCTAAGTGGCCAGAGGGCAAGCCAGTTTTTTTTGGGGGGGTGCAGGAGGTGGTGCGACCCATGGCGATGAGATGAAGAAAGATTGAGGAGTTTGTTGAATTTTAGAGTTTGTCTTAATAATTGCATGAATACTTTTTGAGATTTAAGTGTGTTACAATCAAATTGGTTTGCCAACATTTTTTGTTTAATTGTTCTTACTCTTAAGTCAAGCTTAAAGTAACCAAGAAATGTTCGCAAAGAAAGAAGCATAGGACACTTCGAGTGGTGATGATAAGAATTAGTGTCGGCATTTCAAGGTACACTTTATCGCTTTCTAGACTTAACATGAGTAGTTTGATGGTGTGTGCAAATTCCATATCATAAACTCATTGAAATTTATGTCATTTTTGAATCAAAATAGGATTTAACCAATTGTGAGGAAGCTTTCCATTGTACACTAAAAAGCGGGAAACCGAGCATTATTTCAACTCATTCATATCATGCTAAATCATGCATCAATCTATTTTTGTGTAAAAAATTTGAAAATGATAGAGGCATTGTTTGTTGAGAGAAACCACTTGACCAAAAAGTTTGAATCAACTAACCTTGTGAGGAGTAATCCTTAGTTAAACCCCTTTGAGCTTATTTTAGGATTCATTTGATTGATCATTGTAAAATCAATTGAAGATTTTGGAATAAATGAATCCTAATTTCTTTCGTATCAATTGAAACCTCAAACCGAGTTGTTGCAAATTTTGCCTTTTGCTTATGTCTAAGTAGGGAGCATTATTGAATAAATTTGGTTTTGGAATCCAAAGTTGGGGAGAGTAAAGTGAAAAGTTGATTAGAAACTTGGAAAAATGAGTTTTTATGAAAGGGTAAAAATATGAAAAGAAACCAGAAAAAGAAATCACCCTTGAAACCATAGAGCAAAGAAAAAAGAAAAGAAAGAAAAAAACAAAGAAAATGCTCATGGTTGTGTGGATTTGAAAAGAAAAAGAAAAAGAAAAAGATAGGGATCAAAGAAAGGGAAATCGTGTAGAGTTGAATGTTTGGGATTGCTCCCTTAGGATAGGCAACTTTGTTGAATTCTCTTTATCATATCCTTTCTTGTAACCTAAGCCACATTACAACCTTTGAAAGACCTATTGATTCTCATTTTTCACATGATTTGGTATTTGTTGTGATAACCGCATGATTTGAATTGTTGTTGATTTAATGGCTTGGATGAGTGAAAGTAACCCTTCATGTTATTCATCATTATTATGATGTGTGTGTAAGTTTGATTCAATTTTGACATATATGGCTTTGAATTCATTGGAATGATTTTTGCACTCAACCATTTTCCTTATTCATGTTTTGTCTAGAATTGAGATAGGTGGATTGAGAAAATTGCCAAACACTTTTGAACCATTTGAATGTCCTTGGTAAATCCTTGTTCCAATCTTTTGTGTCATTGCTTTGGTTGTGAGGGTGGAAACTTTTGTTTAGGGACAAACAAAATGCTAAGTTGGGGAGAGTTGTTAGGGACCAATTAGTACTACTTTTTATATCATTTTATTGGTCCCTTTTACCAAACTTTGATGTAATTACACACTTTTGTTCTTATTAATTTGTATAAATGCAATTAGATTTAATTTATTTTGTTTTGAATAGTTATTTCACATATTTTTTAGTTTTGTAGAACTTTTAGATGAAAGAGATTTTGGAATGCAACACCACATCTTGGATGAAGCTTGCAAAACAAGGAAGCTGGATAAGCATCTGTTCGCACCGCGAACTGCCTTCGTACCGCGAAGGCTGCGAATCCAGCAAGCTGATTAAGGGCCAAAAGTGATGTCTTTCAGGAAAAGTTGCTTGCCATTTTGGTGTCTGCCTTGGAATAGCTTTTCTGCTTTGGATGAGAATGATCAATTAAGGAAATGTCAACCCTTTTTGTAAAGAAAAATACATTATTCTAGGGCATTCATTCATATTTGAGAGATTGATACATTGAGATATTTTTGTAAGAGAGAAAACAGAGTTTTCTTCCATTAACATTCTGCTTTGTAACAATGATGATGAGGAGCTAAACTCCTTTTGTCAAGATTGGAGGTAGTAGCTATTATCATTTGTTTATGTATTCCATTTGATTTATATATATGAAAAAGATTGTTGATGTATTGAATACTGTTTTTTCCCTAAGTTGAAAACCAGATTTGAGTAGTTGTTGAAAGAGATTATTTGAGTCTTGACATAAAACAGATTTTCAAGTAGTGAATAGGTTGTAGAGATAGATTTATTCATTACTCTTCTTTGATATTAAACATTAAAGATTGCTATATTGATAGTTAGGTGGAGAGATCGTCTAAGGATCAATATAGTGATTATCACAATATCATTTAGACATAAATGACTTTGAGAGGATACTTGAACATCACCAATAATCTTAAATCTATATAGTTATCATAAGGAATCATAAGCATTTGAAATAGTGAACTCCAATCTTGCCAAGCTTTTACATTTGATTAAAACCATTTTACTGTTTTTAGTGACATTTACTCACAAAATAATTTTCCAACCAAAACAACTTTGTTACTTTCTAAACTTATAACAAATCGGATTATAGAACAGCGGTACTATCAACCAATCTCTGTGGATACAATATAAAAATATTTGCCGAAGATATACTTTTCAACACCCATTAAGCAGAAATTATTTATCTTTCCTTCCGCATTCCCCACTGAGTTATATCCTCGTGGACGACGGTTGTTTTAGCTTCCTCCCAACACATATATTGGGATAGGTTTCCCTATTGAGTTATATCCTCACTAGGACGAGTCTTGATTCAGTTTGCCTCTTTGGTTTGATCCTAAAGTGGCCTCTTGTGACTATTTCCTATGTGTTCCCGTGGTAAATGAATAATTGCTCAGTAATTAGTGTAAGACCCTAATTTTGTCCCTAAGATCCCTCATGGCATCATAACATTGCACTTGCATTGCCTCAAGGATCATTAGCATCTTGATTCCCTTTGCCTTTGGGTGGGACTTCTTGGAGTGGTTTGAGATCACCAAGCATGCTTGAATTGTATATCATTGCTTTTCTCATTTTGTTTACTAATCAAAAGCACAAAAATATGTCACTAACATCTTTTGTTTGTAGCTCAAGCAATCACCAGGTCAAGAGCCTCAAGGAGATCATTGCTATAGAGATATGACCAAGAGAAGATGAAAGCAAGCATGGTAATGGTTCCTAAAGCTCTCATCCATCAAATATGCCTCCCTAGCATCTCAAATCATCATTTTTATCAAAGCAAATCAAAGTGTTCGAGGTTGATTCCCCAGAGAAACCCTAATTCATCTGATCATCCACAATGCCTTGCTCTTGAAGCAACCTCAGCCCATGGTCAAATACAATCAATGGAAGTTCTTTAATACATCATTTCATGAATATTTGAACTTATTTAAGTGTCCTCAATCATCAAATCATCAAGATATGAGTCATGGACTTGAGAAGTTGATCAGTCAATTCATCTAACTATTTTGAAATGCACTGAGACCTAACTTTTTATGTGTTGGTCAAATGGAGATGGTTACCAAATCAAACATGTTCTTAAGGACAATATGAACAACTTTCATGTTCATCAAAAATTTATTTGAAGCTTGTAAGGCCATCTCCCATTCCAATACATTATAGGTCATTTTGACTGAAACCCTAATTTTAGGTCAACTTCCCAAGGACATAACTCATTAATTTTTTATGCTTTTGAGGTGGGATCAAATGCATTGGAAAGCTTAAGATGTCTACTTCAAATGTTATGTTGAGAAAAATTTCAAAATCTCAAATGAAATACATGTGATAATGCAAGACATTATAGGTCCTTTTGGGTCAAATGCATTAAAAGGCAAAAAAGTCCAACTTCAAGTGCCCATAACTCTTTCATAAAAAATCCAAATGATGCAAAATTTAAGTCCATTTTTATTTTCTTGGAAAGATATACAACTTTGATTTTGGAGGTTTTTTCGTTTGGGGCTTGCATCATCAAAACAGAGGGGCTTGAATGTTGGCCAAATTTAGAAACCTTGCATTGACATGTTTTGCACATCACACTTTAAACTCAAATTTCATAAATTTCCACACTCCAAATGGATTTTTGTCCAACATAACAATTGTTCCTTACATTAAGACCTTTCCAACCACTACTCACATGATCATATTTGGATTTGGCAAATGGTATTTTCGAAGAGTTGAACATTTAGGCATAATTATGGAATTCACATGAAATCTTGATGCACAAGCCAACACAGCTCTGATTACACGTCCAAACCTTTGGCATTTGAGTTCAGCTTGCTTTTGGCAGTGCTTTTGGGCCTTGTGCATGATCATGCAAGCCCATGCAAGGATTATCCAAATTCATGCACACGGCTTTGTTCATCATTTCCTTGTCATTCCCTCTATAAATAGAGACCCTATTCCATTCAAAATGCACACCTGATTCAACCTGAATTGCTGCAGAAATCAAAACCCAACCTCTCATCAAAGAAGCAAATTTCATTTTTCTCAAATTTTTCAGATCCAAAATTCAACTACATTTGGTTGAATCTTTGGATCTAAAGCTTCTAGACCTCCATTATTTAGTTCATTGATCTTCTGTTTTGGCAAAGCAAGCAAAGAATCGAGCTCAAGTTTCCAGAATTCAAGCTTACTCTTCAATTGGTATTTTCTTCGAATCTCATCATCCATTGACCTATTTGCTTGGATCTTGTGTTGGCTGAAGTCCTCTCAATAGAGGCATCATGATTATGCATTTAATCTTTGAAATGCATTGAGTTCATGATGAACACCAGATTTTTCAACCTCTGATTTCTCACACCATGGGAATCTAGAGAGAAAATGGATGGTACAAGGATGATGTACATCATCCCAGCTTTCCAATGATGTATAGATCGCGTGATTTGGTTAAACTTTGGTTGTCTGCTATGGTAGCCAGAAAATGCAAGCTCACCGGAGAAGAAGGTGGCTCCGGTGGCTGTTCATTACCAGATCCAATCTGGACCGTGTGATGGCATTTCCAGATCTAATCCTTACCATTCATTGTTATGACTTTTATTTAATCTATGTGTGGTTGCATTGACTTGATCCTATGATACACGCGCGCCTGTGAGCCATCTGATGTGCCACATCATTTAATGAAACTTAATCCAACGCGCCAGGATTTTTGCCATTTCTAATTTCTGATTTTATTTTCTTTAATTCCAATTATTTTCAAAAATCAATATCTCTCTCATTTTTAATCCAAAAATTATGGGACCAATTGCATTAGTCTCCAAATAAATTCTAGTTTCTATTTCTGATTTTTAATATTTTTTATTTTGTCATTTGATATTTTTTGTGAATTTTCTCTTTTCTGGTTATTTTTAATTCATTTTAAATAGTTTTTGATATTCAAAAAATACAAAAATATTTTCCTAACCTATTTGAATGATGATGGATCTATGAAAAATATTCTCATCAATTTTTAAATTGATTTGAGATTTATTTGAGATTTTAATTCAATTAGGTTATTTTTATTCATTTTTAATTGATTAAAAATAGTTTCTGACTTTTAAAAATGCTGAAATTTTTTGTCAAACTTTGTTTGACCTTGTTGAACTTGGGATAAATTACTTGGACCTTTCAAGGTTGATTTGAAGTGATTTTGAAGTTTGACCTTTCTTTTATTTTTAATTCAAGTTTAATTAAATATTAAAAATGCCAAAAATATTATGCTTATTATTTGATCTCCAATCTCCATCTCACTTCTGGTTTCTCATTGTTTGACTTTGACTTTCAATGTCATTTGGTCAATACATATGGATTGGTACATGTTATTTGATCTTATGCATTTTTTATCTTTCCATTTCTTTATACATTCTTCATCTCCTTCTTCTTCTTTCTTTTTGATCAATGAGTTGAAGGTTGATAAGTTAGCATTGATTAGGGAGACTTAATCTTCATTGATTCAAATCTAATTCATCTTGATCAATTGACCAAGTGAATGGCTTTGCATTAAGGATAGGTTGTTTTCTAAATCATGCAAAAGGCTTAAACCAATACAAGATCAATTCTCTTTTTTTTTGGCATGGCAAGTTGTTGGAAATTTGTTCACTAATCAAGACATCTAACTTGTGTTGTTGCCTACATTATTATTGACTGGCCTCAGATAGTTGTGACTTCTACATAAGTCCAATTACGATTGCTTAACATAGCGCTAAATTTGCCTTATGGCCCACTAACTACTAACACTAACTATTGACAATTAACATTTACTTTTTGCTCTTTACTTTCATGCAATTTACTATTCTTGCACATATTATCCATTTGCTTTTCTCTTTGCTCACTTGAGCACATGTTTATGTTAATGCCATTTGCCTTTTGCTCACTTGAGCACATAATTGTGTATATATTATTGTGCTTGTGTTTTGTTTGGATTGTTGAGAACCAAATGCAAAGAAATGGACTTAGTTTCTAGGACTTTCCCTATGCAAAGAATGGAGAATTGGACTTAGATTTTAGGTCCTTCCTTATGCAAAAAAAAATTAGAGTAAATGGACCTTAATGATGAAGATGGGTTAAAAGGATCAAATCTCTAAACTCACTCTTGTCCATTCTTGATTTACTTCATGGAACTTTTGATGTGTGTGCTTTTGTGCTAGGGAATTCTACATGAGCTTAATTGGAGGACCATTGCCATGTTCATCCAAAGTGAAAGACACAAGATACATTGAGGATCTCTTAAGAGACTTGTTTGATTGATTATACTTTGTGGTTGCTTATTCCAAAGGATGGGAGCTACTTGGATCATCAATATGGTCTCAAGAGAGGAACTCCATTGTGGTTTTATTTCTTTACCCCTCTTCTATTTGACTTACTTAGGACTTAGCCATTCTTCTTCTTTCCTCCACTCTAACCCAAGCCAAAACTTTTAGTGCAAACATTTAACAATTGTTTTCAAACATTAGAAACCTAAGCCTTATGCTTTTGATTTTCAAACTTTCTTTTCATAACACTTATTTTGAATTGAACTTCTAAGTCAACTTTGATCATATTTTGTAAATACTTTTCATTGGTAAATACCACTCATTCAAATACCTTTTTGTGGTTTCAATGGCCACTCTCTTAATCAAAAACTTTTTCATAACCTTTAGCTATTAGGTTTGAGTTATCCTTGAGGTAGATGTAATACTCACCTATATCCTTAGTGATGGACAATGAGTCTTCCATGCTTATTATAGGGTTAACCCCTCACTAGCATGTTGAAGCTATCCTCACATGGTGGATTTGTGGTTTTTAGGTTGAGTTTTCTCCCTTGGATAACAAAAGACCTTAAGGCTTTTGGACCAATCAATTCATCAACTCATTTTGAGATTTTTACCCCGAACTACGAGGTTTTGATCCTAATCTTTTAAGATGGTACGTAGGCAATGCGTTTATCCATCCAAACACAAATTGTAATCAACTTGTATATTCTCCTTTCATCTCTTCAATCATGTTTGCACAAACAAAATTTCCACAAAACAAACAACCTTCACAATAAGTATGAAAAGGGCTCCCTAGGAGTACCTAGGATGTTTTGGGTGCCTAACACCTTTCCATTGCATAACCAACCCCCTTACCCAGATCTCTGTTTCTTTTACTAGTTTTTTGTTAAAACTATTAGGTTTTTGTTCGCTTTCTAACCATTCCTTTGGATAAATAGAAGTGCGGTGGCGACTCGACTTGTATGATTTACCTTGGATTTAGTTAATATCTCTAATGGTAACGAATACCCCGCTACAATTAGTAATCATTCATCTTATCCTCGACGGAGTCTGCGGTTTTCTACCCAGTATCCGGTAGATGTAATCCCCTCCTTGACGGTTATTATTATCCAATATTCGGTGTTGATATTCCCTTATTTTCTTGGATAATTGCTCTGATTAGGCAGTTTATCCCCAGCAAGTCATCTTTCATGTACCGGTTGTCGATAATGTTTGTTGCTCCCCTTGAAGGGTCATCATTATATACATAGTTTCGGTATCCCGATGCCTTTCTCTCTCGGTCGATTTATCCTTTATTAACCCAGTAACCGGTTGTGGATAATCTTCCATGCGAGTATATTATCTACGTTCTGACGGTAATAGATAATATATCTCATGCACTCTTTGGTCGAAGCCTTTTGTTCTTCCCCAATTGAGTAAGATTCGTATCCCTTTTTGGAATCGAATGTCCATCCCATAATCGAGTTTGCATTTTGCCCTCTTCTTGGATGATGAGTGTTTTGGGAATATTTCCCAATTCACCCTTTGGTTGGTCACCTATTATATGCCCAGTAACCAACATCCCTGGTGTTCCTTCCTTCTGCTCCCTATTATGACTTTTTATCCCCTGTGGAGTTAGATTTTCCTGAGTTGAAATATACCTTTTAGGTCTTCCTCAGATGATTTGGTTGATTGATATATCTCACCCTTATACCGGTCTTAGATATTCATCCTCCCGGAGCATGTTTTTCCTTCACCCTTATACCGGTAGGATTACATGATCTCTTTTTGAGCTTATTACCCAGTAACCGGTAATACCTCATTTGTTTTTCCTCAGCTGAGTCCTTAGTGGACTTCCCCACCTGAGTCCAGATTTTTATCCGAAGTATCCGTTGTGGATAATTTTTTGGCTGCGTTGGGATATTCCCCAATACATGCATCTTTGAGTCAGCTCGAGTCCTTCCATTGATTTATTTCATGGATTCTCTCCGTGTCTCTCGGCAAGTTTTAAGTCGTGACCTGCTCACGCATTTCTATCCTTTTACTCCCCGGCGGAGTCTCTGTTCCATTTATGAGTGTGTTACTCCAGTGGATTTTCAATTGTTCCTGGTCTCTTTCTTTCTTTGTGGACACATATCCCCGCAGAGTATTACCATTTTCATACATACATTCGCATCATGAGGTCTCCTAGGGACCAAAATTCGTCTCTTTGTTATTATTTAAGCCCATTCTACCCCGTCGAGACGAAGATTTTAACCTTCACTTCTCCGGCTAGAATGACCTTAAATAGGGGCATCTGTAAGACCATAATTTTGTCCCTAAGATCCCTCATGGCATCATAACATTGCATTTGCATTGCCTCAAGGATCATTAGCATCTTGATTCCTGTTGCCTTTGGGTGGGACCTCTTGTGATTGGTTTAAGATCACCAAGCATGCTTGAATTGTATATCATTGCTTTTCTTATTTTGCTTTACTAACCAAAAGCACAAAAATATGTCACTAACATCTTGTGTTTGTGGCTTGAGCAATCACAAGGTCAAAAGCTTCAAGGAGATCATTGGTACAAAGATATGGCCAAGAGAAGATAAAGGCAAGCATGGTAATGGTTCCCAAATCTTTCATCCATCAAATATGCCTCCCTAGCATCTCAATTCATCATTTTGATCAAAGCAAGTCAAAGGGTTTGAGGTTTGTTCCAAAGAAACCCTAATTCATTTGTGCACCATAATGCCTTGCTCTTGAAGCAACCTCAACCCATGATCAAGTACAATCAAGTTAAGTTATTTAACTCATCATTTCATGCATATTTGAACTTATTTGGGTGGCCTCAATCATCAATTCATCAGGATATGAGTTGTAGACTTGAGAAGTTGATTAGTCAATTCATTTGACTATTTTGAAATACATTTAGACCTAACTTGTGATGTGTTGGTCAAATGGAGATGATCCCAAAAGAAACAATGTTCTTAAGGACAATATGAACAACTTTAATGTTCATCAAAAATTGATTTGAAGCTTGGAATGTCATCTCCCATTCCAAGACATTATAGGTCATTTTGACTGAAACCCTAATTTTGGGTCAACTTCCCAAGAACATAACTCATTCATTTTTTATGATTTTGACGTGACATCAAATGAATTGGAAAGCTTAATATGTCTACTTCAAATGTTATGTCATACAAAATTTCAAAATCTCAAAGGAAATACATGTGATAATGCAAGACATTATAGGTCATTTTGGGCCAAATGCATTGAAAGGCAAAAAAGTCCAACTTCAAGTGTCCATAACTCTTTCATCAAAAATCCAAATGATGCAAAATTTAAGTCCATTTTGATTTTCTTGAAAAAATCTACAACTTTTATGTTGGAGATGTTTTCATTTGACGCTTTAATCATCAAAACAGAAGGGCTTGAACATTGGCCAAATTTAGAAACTTTGCCTTTACATGTTTTGCATCTTGCACTTTAAACTCCAATTTCACCAATTTCCACACTTCAAATGGATTTTTTCCCAACATAACAATTGTTCCTTACATCAAAACCTTTCCAACCATTACTCACATGATCATGTTTGGATTTGGCAAATGGTATTTTCGAAGAGGAGAAGCTTTTGGTTCAATTATGCATAACACTTCAAAATTCCATGCACAAGTAATTACCATTCAAATTACACGTCCATTTCACTTTGGTATGATTTTAGATTGCATTTGGCTTTGGTTTTGGGCCTTGTGCATGATCATGCAAGCCCATGCAAGGAATGTCCAACTTCATGCACATGGATTGAATCACCCTCTCCTTGCCATTCCCTCTATAAATAGAAGCTCTATTCCATTCAAAAATGATCCTGGAATCAACCTGAATTGCTGCAGAAATCAAAACCCAACCTCTCACCAAAGAAGCTATTTCACTTTTCTTCAAATTTTTCAGATCCAAAATTCAACTACATCTGGTTAAATCCTTGGATCTAAAGCTTCTAAACCTTCATCCTTTATTTCATTGATCTTCTGTTTTGATAAAGAAAGCAAGGAATCAAGCTCAAATCTCCAGAATCCAAGGTTGTTCTTCAACTGTTTTTTTCTTCGAAGCTCATCATCTATTGATCTATTTGCTTGGATTTTGTGTTGGCTGAAGTCCTCTCAATGGAGGCATCATTACTGTGCATTTAATTTTTGAAATTCATCAAGTTCTCATGAACATCACAGAATTTCCATCTCTGATTTCTCTCAATGTAGAGATCTAAAGTGGAATTGAGTGATACATGGATGATGCACATCATCCCAGCTTTCCAACGGTGTATAGATCGTGTATTTTTGTTGAGCTTTTAAAACCTGCATTTCTGGCCGGAATCTTCATGCTCACCGGAGAAGGTGGCTCCGGTGGCCGTCCCATTGCCAGATCCAATCTGGATCGTTGGATTCATTTTCCAGATCTAATCTTGGCCATTGCATGATATGACTTTTTTTAATTCAGCATGTGACGCGTTTGACTCAAGCCTTTGGTACGCTCGCGCTTTAGAACCATCAGATTGGCCACGTCAATTAATGAATGTGATCCAACGCTCCCTGATTTTTGTTATTTTTCATTTTCTGATTTAATTTCTTTTATTTCCATTATTTTCAAAAATCAATATCTTCTTCATTTTTAATCCAAAAAATATGGGATCAATTGCATTCTTCTCCAAATAATTTCTAGTTTCTAATTTTGATTTTTAATTTTTTTTATTTCATCATTCGATATTTTTTTGTGAATTTTCTCTTTTCTGGTTATTTTTAATTTCATTTTAAATAGTTTTTGATATTCAAAAAATACAAAATATTTTCCTAACCTATTTGAATGATGATGGATCTATGAAAAATATTCTCATCAATTTTTTAATTGATTTGAGATTTTAGTTCAATTAGGTTATTTTTATTCATTTTAAATTGATTAAAAATAGTTTCTGACTTTTAAAAATGCTGGAATTTTTTGTCAAACTTAGTTTGACCTTGTTGAACTTAGGATAAATCAGTTGGACCTTTCAAGGTTGATTTGAAGTGATTTTGAAGTTTGACATTTCTTTTATTTTTAATTCAAGTTTATTTTAATATTGAAAATGCCAAAAATATTTTGCTTATTGTTTGATATCCTATCTTCATCTCATTTCTGATTTCTCATTGTTTGACTTTGACCTTTAATGTCACTTGGTCAATACGCATGGATTGGTATATTTTATTTGACCTTGTACATTTTGATCTTTCCATTTCCTTATCCATTCTTCATCTCCTTCTTCTTCTTCTTCTTTCTTTTTGATCAATGAGTTGAAGGTTGATAAGTTAGCATTGATTAGGGAGACTTAATCTTCCTTGATTCAAATCTAATTCATCTTGATCAATTGATCAAGTGAATGGCTTTTCATTAAGGATAGGTTGTTTTTTAAATCATGCAAAAGGCTTAAACCAATACAAGATCAATTCTCTTTTTTCTTTTTGGCATGGCAAGTTGTTGGAACTTGGTTCACTAATCAAGACTTCTAACTTGTGTTGTTGCCTACATTATTATTGACCGGCCTCAGATAGTTGTGACTTCTATATAAGTCCAATTACGATTGCTAAACATAGCGCTAAATTTGCCTTATGGCACACTAACTACTAACATTAACCACTAACAATTAACATTTACTTTTTGCTCTTTACTTTTATGCAATTTACTATTCTTGTACATATTATCCATTTGCTTTTCTCTTTGCTCACTTGAGCACATGTTTATGTTAATGCCATTTGCCTTTTGCTCACTTGAGCACATAATTGTGAATATACTATTGTGCTTGTGTTTTGTTTGTTTGTTGTGGACCAAAATGCAAAAATGGACAAAATGGACTTAGACTTTAGGACTTTACCTATGCAAACTTGGAGTCAAAGAGCAACTAGGCATTGGGCCTTTAGAGTGCTATAAAAGTCAAAGAGCAACTAGGCATTGAGCCTTTAGAATGCTTAAGCTTGAAGATGAACATTGAAAGGATCATATTCTAAACTCCCTCTTGTCCATTCTTTGATTGTATTATAGAACCTTTTGATGTGTGTTTTCTTGTGCTAGGAGTTCTAACTTGAGCTTATTTGGGGAACCATTACCATGAGCCTCTAAGAGAGAGAGATCCAAGATACATTGAGGATCTCTTAAAAGGCTTGTTTGATTGCTTCAGCTTACTATTATTGTGATTGCTTATTCCAAAGGATGGGAGCTACTTGGATCATCAATATGATCTCAAGAGAGGAACTCCATTGTGGTTTTGTTTCTTATCCTTTACCTCTTTGCTTTACTTAGGATTTAGCCATTCTTCTTCTTCCCTCCACTCTAACCCAAGCCAAAAAAATTTGTGCAAACATTTAACCATTGTTTTCAAACATTAGAAACCTAAGCCTTATGCTTTTGATTTTCAAACTTTCTTTTTCATAACACTTATTTTGAATTGAACTTTTAAGTCAACTTTGACCATGTTTGTATATACTCCTAATTGGTAAATATAACCCATTCAAATGTCTTTTTGTGGTTCCAATGGCCACTTCCTTAATCAAATTTTTTATAACCTTTAGCTATTAGGTTTGAGTTATCCTTGTGGTAGATGTAATACTCACATATATCCTTAGTGATGGACAATGAGTCTTCCATGCTTATTATAGGGTTAACCCCTCACTAGCATGTTGAAGCTATCCTCACATGGTGGATTTGTGGTTTTAGGTTGAGTTTTCTCCCTTTGATAACATAAGAACTTAAGGCTTTTGGACCAATCAATTCACCAACTCATTTTGAGATTTTTACCCCGAACTACGAGGTTTTGATCCTAATCTTTTGTAAAGATGGTACGTAGGCAATGGGTTTATCCATCCAAACACAAAATGTAAATAAACTTATACATTCTTTTCTCATCTCTTTAATCATGTTTGCACAAATAAATTTTCACAAAAACAACAATCTTACAACAAGTGTGAAAAGGGTTCCCTAGGAGTACCTAGGATGTTTTGGGTGCCTAACACCTTCCCATTACATAACCAACCCCCTTACCCAGATCTCTATTTCTCTTTTACTAGTTTTTTGTTAAAACTTTTAGGTTTTTGTTCGCTTTCTAACCATTCATTTGGATAAATAGAAGTGCGGTGGCGACTCGACTTGTATGATTTACCTTGGATTTAGTCAGTATCTCTAATGGTAACGAATACCCCGCTACAGACGGTAGTGTGGTTACAGGAGAATTGTGAAAATTAATAGGCAAACCAGAGCGATAACACGGTTTGTAAAAAAAAAATTCTCACCGGAAGAAAGAATTGTCTCTTAATAGGCTCTGGATACCATGTTGAAATAAACGAGACTAAGAGACATTTAGATTAAACCGTGTGTTGAATAGCACAGCGGAAGATGATTTATATAGGAAAAAATACAGATCGTGGTAATAATTACATAGATATCCTACTCTATTCTAAAATATACTAGGGAATATTCTATTCATATATATATATATATATATATATATATATATATATATATATATATATATATATATATATATATATATATATATATATATATATATATATATATATATATATATATATATATATATATATATATATATATCAACCGTATATGACAGCAATGTGTTTGGATGAAAGAAAATGTGATAGATAAGTGAATTTGGAATCTAGACTCAGTGGTAATCGGTTACTAGTAGTTGGTAATCAGTTACCTGTGAAAAAAATGAGTTTTGGGGCTATTTTTCGTGTCTGTAACCGGTTACCACTATTGTGTGAAGAAATGCATAATTAAAATTGGCATAACTTGAGTTTTGTAACTCGGTTTGCGACGCGGTCGGAAGCATTGGAACGCTAGCACCGAGAGCTATAACATAGTGGAACTTTCATTGTTCTTATTCCACTTCAATTCCCCATTTGGTCCAGTTACCCCCACCATAGGATGATCGGACGTGCACTTACCATGTGGCATGTAAATGGTATAGCTTAGGTGAAACAGGTTTAGGGAAAGCTTCATATAACGCTCAATTAACTTAGAGGGCTATGACATAGTGGGAGTTGTGTTCTTAACTTCCACTATGTTTTCCTTTATTTGTCCGTTGTGTTCTGTTCTGAACAATCGGGTGTGCGCTCTATTATACGGATGTAGTGAATAAACGGGCTCGAGCTTATAGGTGTATACTATTTGAAATTCACTAGTATAATCGGTAATGAACATGTGTGTAATTATTCTCTGAAATGGTTAATGGTGAGAATAAATTATGGGTTGAATAATTACATGTTAACCATAGTGAGGTGTCCTGTCAGTGGACGAACTCGTGAATACTACTCTTGTCGATAGGTCGATAGAGGATTGGAATCTACCGTAGTGTAATTCCGCCATTATTCCTACCGTGGGAAAGGAATGAGCGTAACCTCATTTTCTTCGTACTTTAAAGTAAGACTAGATAAGGATAAGGAATTCTCCGTCGAGAGATTTTCTCCGTTCTCCTGTAGGATATGGAATCCCCGTATTTAGATTTCATCGTGTCTGCTTCTACAGGATAAGGAATGACCAAGAAGGCATTCCTCAGTCTATGTTCTCCTATAGGATATGGAATTCTCGTATTTGGATTCTACCGTGTCTGCAGCTACATGATAAGGAATGGCCATGAAGGCATTCCTCAGTTCTCCTTATCTGGGCAGCGGGTCTGAGATATCAATGAGGGTATCATACAGTGTATATAACACGTAGTTCCCTTTGTTTATCGGGCATAGAGGATAGTATACCGTATACTCACGAGTTGTGTAAAGATGTGTCTGTTTCGATGGTAGTATCTTAGTAGAGTACGAGTGTGTAGTACATTAATCTATCTAAGATCAATATACCCTATAGATTCGAGTGAACTCATAAGATAGGAGGGCTCACTGAGATTTAGTAATATTTTATTTATTTTTTGTTTGATACTTATGAACTATTGGGGTTATTATTTTATTGAAATTTTGTTCAGCCTAACATAATTATTATTATTATTATTATTATTATTATTATTATTATTATTATTATTATTATTATTAATATTATTATTATTATTATTATTAATTTTTTGTTATTATTTATTTTATTTATATTTAAAAAATATCTTTTCTAACTTAAATAGATTAATTTTGTTAAATAAAATTTTCACTATTAAGATGCATTTAAAAAAGATTAATTTGTTAAATAAAATTTTCACATAAAAAATTTATTCTATATAATTTTTAAAAACTGGTAATTATTTATATCCTTAAAGGATGATTTTTAAAAATGCATTAAACATAACTTTAATTTTATATATAATATTTTTTTGAAAATCTCTTATTCAATAATTAATACCAAATCAAATACTCTCTCCTTCCTAAAATAATTATCACATTTTTAATATTATTTATAACAAAATAATTGACTTATTTTTAGTTTTCAATGAAATTTTAGTCCTTTCATGTATCCCTCAATTAATACCTATAATTTATTATGAGAAATGCTCATATGATATTAATTTATACACTCACAACCGTATTTTATACAATAAATACATACTTATTATTTTTTTAATAATCTTTTCTCACATTGTATATGTGCAATACTAAAAGAGTTGTATCGGTACGGTATAGTTCGCATACAATGTAATAAATTGTTATCAGCGTAGCAATACTCATTTACTATTTCTCTCGCATTATATTAATATTAATTAAAATACACCAATATATAATTAGGGTAAATTGATAAAATTAATATTCTCTTTTTTATTTATTATATTTTTTAATGAGATTAATTATTATACACTGTCAGTGTAAAAAGTTTTACACCGTCGGTTCATCACCATCACCCGTTTGTATTACTTTATAGATTTTTAAAATAAAAGTCAAACTTCTTTTAATATTCAACATCTATAATTAAGTGATGGTATAAAACTCTTTTACACTGACAGTGTATTTCAATTAATCTCTTTTTTAATTTATGTAAAAATATTAATTATGACATTTATTTTGAGATAGAGTGAGTAACATTCGAAGGAGTCATTAAAACTCTTAATGACTCTTTGGATCAGATTTTCTAACTAGTAAGCAAACACATATGAGGAATCCAACCATTTCTTTTTAACATTCTATTAGTACTTTACGTGGAATTTATTTTCAAAATGAGAGACCCATGTAGCGATTTATATGGATCAGTTTGGATTGAATTTAGTCAAAATCATGACTCAACTCATACATAGTATATTAGTTTGGGTGAGGTAAAATAATCACTCACAACATTATTGAGTCGATTTGGATAAGACCACAAATTTATGGGTTGAATTGAATAGGATAGTGGGTTATCCAAAAATAATATTCCTAATATAATTATAAATGATTTATCACATTTTTTTTCTTAATAAATAATTGTACCTATTATCATTTTTTAAAAACATCAAACAATAAAATTCATTATAAGCACATTTAAAAAAAATCAAAGTTAAGCTATAGTAATACCAAGAATTTATAAAATATTTATAACTTACAAAAATTAGCACCAAAATAATCAAATTCCAACCTCTTAAATAAATTAAAATTAATATTTATAAAATAAATGATATTCAAAAGGTTGTAATTGAAGCAATCAAAATTAAAGACATCAATGTCATTACTTATCAAAATATAAAAAATAGTCCTTCAATAACCCGTGGGTTTTGTAGATTGGATATGAATTTATCCATAATTCAATCATTTTAAATGATTTTTTATCTTTAAAAATTGTATTCCCTGAGTGACCGATCCAACCATTTTTTTATCAATTTGAATGAATTTTATTAAATTTATTGAATTTATTGTTAATTGAAAAATAAAATTCTGCTTTTATTTTTAATCACTTTAGTTGTAGCTTGTATTTCAATTGTATAAATACATTTGTATCATCCCAATTAATGGTTAATGCAAAATTATACTCATCCAAAATATTACTCTATTCTCTCTATTTTTCTCTCTCAACTTCATCTTCCCCAATTTTTCTTCCACCATTGTTGAACCTTCAATTTTCAGCTTTGAGTTTTATGTTCCAACATTTGGCATCAAGAGTCTTGGTTATCGATCCTAATCCGCTGCAACAATGGCAACCGTTTCCAATGATCGAATTCCCACCAATCTCCCGATTCTTGATTCGAAGAACTATGATAAATGGGCAAAACAAATGAGGATTTTGTTTGGTTATCAAGAGGTGCTTGAGATCGTCGTCAATGGAGTTACACAATTAGGGGCAGAGGCTACCGACATTCAAAGAGCTACACACAAAGAAGAGAAGAAGAAGGATTACAAAGCCCTATTCTTGATTCATTCTTGTGTTGATAACGACAATTTCGAGAAGGTTGGCGATTGTGAATCGGCGAAGCAAGCATGGGAAATCTTGGAGAAAGCATATGCCGGTGCCGTCAAAGCGAAGGTTGTAAGGTTACAAACTTACAAGCGACAATTCGAGTTAACACAAATGGAAGATAAAGAAACGATCAACGACTACATTACGCGCATTACCCGGTTAGTTAATCAAATCAAATCTTGTGGGAAAACGATTCTTGAGCAGAATGTTGTATCGAAAGTATTGCGTTCGTTAACGCCGCGTTTCGACAACATAGTTGTGGCTATTGAAGAATCAAAGGATCTAACAACTTTGAGCAAGGATGAATTGCAAAGTTCGTTAGAGGCACATGAACAAAGGATGGATGAGAGAGGCGCCGACAAAGTCAAAGCGGAGATTGCTTTGCAAGCGCGTTTCAATGAGAAGAATAAGAGGTCGAAAAGAAAATTTACGGCGAGAGGTAAATCAAATTTTCAGAATTTTGGTTCAAATGATTCGCAAAATTCAAAGCATTCGACGAGTGAAAAGGGTGAATGTAGCTCCAAGGATAGTGGTCATAGAAATGGTTTCAAAAAGCGTGATGTGAGTAAGGTTCAATGCTACAAGTGCAGAAAGTTTGGACACTTTGCAAATTCATTTCGTGGTAAATCGAACGAGAATCACAATAATGAAGCCAAGGTTGCTAGGGAAGAGGTAGATGATGAGGACACACTTCTAGTAATTATCACGGAGGGGAGTTATGGCATTACGGATGTTCCGGGCAGCAGCTACAGCAGTGAAAGTTTGCGGGACAGCAGCTGTACTGTTCCGGAAAATAGCGAGAAAATGCATTTGGATCAAAATGCGTTGGTTACCGTTCGTGATGGAGTCCAAGGGAGAGATGAGTGGTACTTGGATTTTGGTTGTTCAACACATATGACGGGTCGAAAAGATTGGTTTGTGCAAATCAATCAAGCGGCAAAAAGTAAAGTCAAATTTACCGACGACACCACTTTAAGCGCTGAAGGGGTAGGAGATGTTTTGATCGGAAAGAGGAATGGTGGACATTCAAGGATCAAAGATGTCTTGTATATACCGGGAATTAAGTGTAATCTTTTAAGTATTGGCCAATTACTTGAAAGAGGATACAAAATTCGGTTGGAGGACAAGATTTTACGCGTTTTGGATTCAAATGGTGTGTTGATTCTAAAAGCGCCGATGGCTTCCAACAGAACTTTTAAGGTTGAGTTAAAGGTTATGGAGCATCGTTGTCTAGATACCGCGGAAAGTAGAGAAGAGTGGTTATGGCATTACCGTCTTGGTCACTCTAATTTTAGGGATCTAAGAAAGTTGCAACAAAGTGAAATGGTAACGGGGCTGCCACACATTAATATTCCAACTGAGCTGTGTGAGGAATGTGTGAAGGCTAAACAGCACAAGAATGTGTTTAGCAAAGATGCGAGTCGAAGAACCAAAGGCTTACTTGAGGTGGTATATTCCAACGTTTGCGGACCGATGCAAGTAGAGACTTATGGTGGCAATCGATACTTTGTTACGTTCATTGACGATTTTAGTAGGAAGCTTTGGACATATCTTATCAAGAGAAAAGATGAGGTATTTGGAGTTTTCAAGAATTTCAAATCCATGGTGGAGCGCCAAAGCGGTCAGAAGCTCAAAATTCTCAAAACGGATGGTGGAGGTGAGTATGCCTCTAGTGAGTTTGGGAAGTTTTGTGATCTTGAGGGAATTGTGCGTGAGGTGGTTCCTCCGTATACGCCTCAAAAAAACGGGGCTCCCGAGAGGAAAAATCGTACAATAATGAACATGGTGCGTAGTATGCTTTGTGGGAAGAATTTGCCTAAGGAATTGTGGGGTGAGGTCGTGTCTACAGCCACCTACTTATTGAATAGGTGTCCCACTAAGAAGCTGGAGAAACTCACACCGGAAGAGGCTTGGAGTGGCTTCAAACCAAATTTGAATCATTTGCGCGTTTTGGATCGATTGCATATCGTCATGTAGCGGATCAACTTCGGAAGAAATTGGATGATAAGGGTGAGAAGCTGATACTTGTAGGATATCATTCTAATGGAGGGTACAAGTTGTTCGATGGAAGAAATCGGAAGGTTGTCATAACCCGGGATGTGACTTTTGATGAAGTAAAAAATGCAGAAAATGCTGAAGTAACCGATTACCCAAATAGCAGTAACCGGTTACTCATAGAAAATGCAGCAGTAAACGGTTACCCAAATTGTAGTAACCGGTTACACAGTGAAGCTAATGACACAGCTGTACCAGCACCTACAGTAGGCTAATGACACAGCTGTACCAGCACCTACAGTAGCGCAAAATAATGTTGTTAATAATGGTAGACCGGTGAGGCAAAGAGCCTTGCCTCATAGACTCCGAGATTACGAAAGATTCCAAGATAACGAAGTGAATAACGATGGTGACTTTGTTCATTTCGTGCTTATGGCCGAATCTGAACCGGTAAATGAAGAAGAAGCCTTAAGTGATCCTAAGTGGATATGTTCAATGAAAGAGGAGCTGGAATCTATTGAGAAGAACGGTACTTGGGAGTTGGTCGATTTACCACTTGGAAAGAAACTGATAGGTGTGCGATGGGTCTATAAGGTTAAAGAAAATCCCAAAGGTGAAGTAATCAAGCTGTCATACGGTGAACTGGACTTTTTTCGGATTTGTAATCGCAATGTCGCGGTTAGCAAGAGTCGCCACCGACTTTTCTTTTATCCCTTAAGGAAAGGTGGAAAAGAACAGGAAAGACCTTAATTTTAAATTCTTAGGTTCGGGAGGTACTTTATACAAAGGGAAGGTATTAGCACCCTTTGTATCCATGGTTATCCATGGGCTCTTAATTGCTCAATCATTTATGTTTTCTAGTTTGAAAAAGGTGGTTGAGAACTGTGTGAAAAATGTTTTGAAAATGAGAATTTAACTTTGTAATGATTCTTTCATGAATATATACAAAGTGGTTATCTCGTCTGGTTTTTTCGAAAATAGTTTAGAAAAATATAACTCGGCAATGATCCTAGTACGGATGTATGCTAAGTGGTGATTTTCCAAAAGATGTTTGAGAGGTGTGGGGTGTGAAAAGCATTTTTCTGTTATGAATGAGCAATTAAGGTTATACCTGTCCGAGGTCTTTCTGGGCATTTCCTATCCTTATGAGGGTAAAACTGTCCTTACTATTGAGAAGTAAGTAGTTTTATCTTTGGGATGTAGAAGGGTCATCGTAGGGTCATCGCTAGGTCATTGAAGGCAACAGTTGTGAGGATACCTTAGCATTCGAAGGGACTATCATCATTTAACCGTAGGCTACACCGAAGGGTCATCGAGGGACAAAATCGTATTTTCGAAGGCAACGTCCGAGGGACTAGGATGATTTTACCGAAGGGTCTTTGCTAAGGATATCCCCATATTCGCGGGACATGACCGTATTACGTAATCGTGGGGTAATAAAGAGAGGTCTGATATCATTTATTTAAAGTCATGTTTTAAGTTCATTAGGTAATTATGGTGAATTTCCACATTGAAATCAACACATTAAAATCAATCAATACATTAAAAAATCGATCCATTTAAAATTAATCAGTAATCAATATGAATCTTCACATTAAAGTGAAGTGATTGGGAATCCATCTCCACGAAAGTCTCCCACACGTAAGGGTACCTAGCCGGCCACTTCATTGGGGATATGGAAGCTTTTACATCATTCAACGCACGGGTTAGAGCATAAGGATAAAATATGATTTGATTAATACCATAAAATGCCATAAAATGCACATAACAGTTAGAGTTCAGGCCAAAGGATGCAACAATAATGAAATACACATAAAATGGAACAGCAAAGGGACAAAGCAGCCACTGTCCCGTTCGCTTCTGCCTCGCCTAGCGAAGGCTCAGCGAAGGCTCGCTGCAGGCTCGCCTAGCGATGAGCTAGCGAGCGACCACGGGTTTGGAATTTCAGAACAGTATGACTCCCGCATATTACATATCTTATCACATTCAATTACAGAAATAACATGGTCCAATATTCATGATGTTCAGATGCATTTGAGCTTGCATGCAAAGTATGATCCCATATCCAAAAATTCAATATATCATGATGTATTATGCATTTAGAGATTATGAAATGGAAACATAAAACGGTAATGATACATAAACCTGTTTGCAATCTAGTGATGCTGAATTGACGGATCCCGGTTGGTGTCGGATTGATTTGGGCGGCGGTAACTCCGGTGCGGATACGTGGCCGTCAAGGTTCCCGTGCTAGGGTTTCCGTCCGTCTTCCTCTGCTTTTCCGTGTTGTTTCTCCGTTTTCGTGTGTGGTTCTCGTTGCTGAAGAGCTGGTACTTATAGTAGTAGTGGTGGTGACCTAATGGGATTAAAATGAGGTCCAAAATTTCAGATTTCTGCCAGCTTCGCTAGGCGAGGGAATTGCTCGCCTAGCGAGCAAGCCATTCTGGGCTTTTTTCTGGATCTGATGCTTCGCTGGGCGAGTGTCATGACGAAGCATTCGCTAAGCGAAGGGATTGCTCGCCTAGCGAGCAAGCTATTTTGGGCCCCTTTTGGATTGAGCCTGTTGTGAGCTGGGCTTTTGTTCACTTGACATCGGTGCCTTGCAGAACAAGTCGGAGGGTCTTGAGAAATGCTTTGTAATACCAACGGGAAAATTTTGGGGTATGACAGCTGCCCCTGTTCAATATTCTTGAACCGAGAGAGTAGAATGGTAGGTGTCGTTCGTGGTTTGGAGGTGAAAGATTATTGAACACTTAGAATGCCCCAAAAATTTGCACTTGTTCATTTGTCTTGACGGAGATGGGCTTAAAGATACCATCCAAGAAACTTGCTGAGGAGATTTCCAGATTGTGTCGTACGTTAGACGATATCTAGAGACATGGGTGTCACACCGAGTCATACATCAGACCGTATAGTGAACCATCCATTGACTACGTTGGGGAGTCAGAGTATGCTATACTGCTGGGGATAAGGGATCAGAATGGATCATACGTTAGACCGTGTCTGAATACCAGAGTGAGCTGTTCATTAGGCAGATGACTTTGCTGGGGATGAAAGATCAGAATGGATCGTACGCTAGATCGTATCTGAGTTGCAGAATGAGCCGTACGTTAGGCTGAAGCTGCTGAAAAGGGAGTAGTCGTATACTAGACTTCCATTCAGGAATGTACCTGTCCGAAGGTAGCACCTGAGAAAGGGAGGAGCCGTACACTAGACTACCATTCAGGAATGTACCTGTCCGAAGGTAGCACCTGAGAAAGGGAGTAGCCGTATACTAGACTACCATTCAGGAATGTACCTGTCCGAAGGTAGCACCTGAGAAAGGGAGTAGCCGTACACTAGACTACCATTCAGGAATGTACCTGTCCGAAGGTAGCACCTGAGAAAGGGAGTAGCCGTATACTAGACTACCATTCAGGAATGTACCTGTCCGAAGGTAGCACCTGAGAAAGGGAGTAGCCGTATACTAGACTACCATTCAGGAATGTACCTGTCCGAAGGTAGCACCTGAGGAGATAAAGGTCTAACTTGGTCGTACATTAGACTGTGTTTGAGTTGAAGAAGGTCAGAATGGATCGTACGCTAGATCGTATCTGAGTTGTTGAGGGTCAGAATGGATCGTACGCTAGATCGTATCTGAGTTGAGCTGAATCAGAATAAACCGTATGTTAGGCTGTATCTGTATACGTTGTACTTGCAATAAATGTCTGGGATGGGCTTAAAGATGCCATCGCTAGGAGGATATCGAAGTGTTGTCAGAATGAATGTTGACATGGAGTTTATCTGAGGGACGTAGTTGACCTCTGATTGTAATTGACAAAGCTGTCCGTCTGAATGGACCTTTGTTTTGACCGTATCAAGAGGATAATTTACCTGAAAAATAAGGTTAGCTTCATGCTATGTCATGATGCATGAGATGCAAATGTTGTATGTATGCGGGTGATGTGAAATGATGTAATGAGTGAATTATGCGTCTGGAATAAATGAGAGCATTGTATGATGTAATGCCTATGAAATGATGTAATGTATATGATGCGGAATGAAAATTGTATATAGGTATGTGATGTGAAATGATGTAATGAATGCATTAGGCGTCTGAAACATTCTTCCAGGGGACACTACTGGGGAGATAAATCTCAGTCTGCTGGTCGGAGACATTGGTATTGATGGCCCTTCCTTAGCTGGGGCTTTGGGTTCTGTCCAACGGGGCCTGGCTGGGGATAGAAGGGATGACCTTTCGGTAGGGCGGTGCCGACCTCTTCTGGGGAATAATTGGTGTTGCCGGGGAATCGAATTAGCAACAGTCTCCTTGGAAAGCGTGGTTAGACCTTCTCCTCAATCTTGAAGTCGTGTAGTAATTGCTATTGCTATTTTAGGCATGCATCTTTGTAAACATTGGTCATACTCAAGTGCATAAGTCAATTCAAGTTAAATCAATGGACGTTTACGCAAACAAAACGGAGAAAGTAAGACAAAAGCATCTTTTTGGAAATGAAATTGCATTGATTTTGAAAGAAGGCCTATAAATAGGCAATTTGAGTACAAGGAGACAGAAATCCTAGTAAGAGGAAATTGTCAAGAAAAAGAGAAAGCTATGCAGAAGAAGTCCTATTGATTTTAAATTCACTACTGTCATTATGTCTTCAAGCATCTCATCTCCTGCTGTCGGATAGAAGTGATTGGCTTGTTCGGTCCCTTGAACTTGGATGAAGCGGAGCGAGAACGGGACATAGTCATACGCTTTAGTCCCTAACTTTTGCCTGGACCGCCTTTTCAGGTTTTCAGTCCACCGGGATACCCTTTTTTGCCCAAGCCGCCTTTTCAGGTTTTCGACTTGCCGGGTGTACATTTTTATATGTTTATCCCTAATTTTTGCCCGAACCCTTTTGGTTCGCCGGGATGCCCTTACTTTTGCCTAGGTACGTCGACCTAGCGGGTCTCTTTTATGCGTAGTATTTTCTTGACTATGTCCGCGTTCACGGGATGCGGGAAGTCTTCGCCATCCATTGTAGCAAGTATCATGGCTCCACCAGAGAATACCTTCTTAATTACAAATGGCCCTTCGTATGTGGGAGTCCATTTGCCTCTGGGATCACCTTGGGGTAGAATGATACGCTTGATCACCAAGTCACCAATTTGATACACCTGTCTCTTGACCTTTTTGTTAAATGCCTGGGTCATGCGCTTCTGATATATCTGCCCATGACAAACAGCCGCAAGTCTCTTTTCATCAATCAAATTTATCTGATCGAGTCGTGTCTGAATCCATTCATCTTCATCTAAGCCCGCCTCTTTCATGACTCTTAGAGAGGGAATCTGGACTTCCACTGGTAAAACGGCTTCCGTTCCGTATACTAAAGAGAAAGGAGTTGCCCCTGTCGAAGTGCGTACTGAAGTGCGATAACCGTGGAGAGCAAATGGTAACATCTCGTGCCAGTCTTTGTACGTTACTGTCATCTTTTGTATGATCTTCTTAATGTTCTTATTAGCAGCCTCCACGGCGCCATTCATCTTTGGCCGGTACGGAGAAGAGTTATGGTGCTTAATTTTGAACTGCGTGCAGAGTTCAGTAATCATCTTGTTGTTCAAATTAGTACCATTGTCAGTGATAATCCTTTCAGGGATGCCGTATCGACAAATAAGGCTATTCTTGACGAACCGTGCCACCACATTCTTGGTGACAGAAGCGAATGAGGCTGCCTCTACCCACTTGGTGAAGTAATCAATAGCGACGAGAATGAAGCGATGTCCATTAGAAGCCGTAGGTTTAATCTCCCCGATCATATCGATGCCCCACATTGCAAAGGGCCAAGGAGCTGTCAACACGTTCAATGGAGCAGGAGGCACATGTACTTTGTCCGCATAGATCTGACACTTGTGACAGGTTCTGGAGTGATGGTGGCAATCAGCTTCCATGGTAGACCAATAATACCCTGACCTCAGAATCCTCTTGGCCATTGTATGTCCATTAGAATGAGTCCCAAAAATACCGTCATGCATGTCTTCCATAATCTTTTCTGCTTCCTTTTTATCCACACAGCGAAGCAGAGTCAAGTCATGATTACGTTTGTATAACACTCCATTACTCAGAAAGAATTTAGCGGAGAACTTCCTCAGGAATTTTCTGTCATTGATGGATGCCCCTTCAGGGTATTCCTGAGCTTCTAAGTATCTTTTTACGTCGTGGAACCAAGGTTTTTCCCGTACTCCCTCAGTGTTAAGTTCATAACAGTATGCCGGTTCATCTAGTCGCTCAATGGTAATCCTGGGAGCTTCACCGTCCCATCTGACTCTGAACATAGATGACATGGTAGCTAATGCGTCTGCCAACTGATTCTCTTCTCGTGGAATATGTTCAAATGTAATCTCTTCAAAGTATGGAAGTAATGTCATTACCTGCTCTCGATAAGGGATGAGATTTGGATGTTTAGTATCCCATTCTCCTTTGATCTGACTGATTACCAAGGCCGAATCTCCGTACACACTCAAAAACTTGATTCGCCAATCTATAGCAGCTTTGAGTCCAAAAATACATGCTTCATACTCAGCCATATTATTGGTACAATGAAAACATAGTCTAGCTGTGAAAGGCGTATGGTAACCCTCGGGAGAAATGAGTACAACCCCAACACCATGGCCCAATGCATTAGAAGATCCATCAAAGACCATAGTCCATCGGGATCCCCATTCAGATCCCTCATCTGGTTTAGGTTTTTCGTAATCTGTAACAAGCATGACATCCTCATCTGGGAACTCAAAATTCATAGATTGGTAATCGTCCACCGCTTGATGAGCCAAATGATCAGCCAGCACGCTTCCTTTGATTGCTTTCTGTGTAGTATACTGGATGTCGTACTCTGTTAAGATCATCTGCCATCTCGCTATTCTTCCGGAGAGGGCATGCTTCTCGAACATGTATTTGATGGGATCCATCCTAGAAATCAACAAAGTGGTATGATTCAACATATACTGTCTTAGTCGGCGAGCAGCCCAGGCCAAAGCACAGCAAGTTCTCTCGAGCAGTGAGTATCTTGTTTCACAGTCGGTAAACTTTTTGCTCAGGTAGTATATGGCATGCTCTTTTCGACCAGACTCGTCATGTTGCCCCAATACGCACCCCATTGAATTTTCTAACACGGTCAAATACATGATTAGAGGTCTTCCTTCGACTGGTGGTATTAGAATTGGAGGTTCCTGGAGATATTTCTTGATTTTGTCAAAGGCTTCTTGGCATTCGTCATTCCATATCATCTCTTGATTCTTCCTCAGTAATTTGAAGATGGGTTTGCAAGTGGCGGTCAAGTGGGAGATAAATCGGGCAATGTAGTTCAAGCGTCCCAAGAAACCTCTGACCTCCTTCTCCGTACGGGGAACTGGCATTTCTTGAATAGCTCTTACTTTAGCTGGATCAACCTCAATTCCTTTACCACTGACAATAAAGCCCAAGAGTTTACCGGATCTTACCCCAAAGGTGCATTTGTTCGGATTCAATCTCAACTTGTACTTCTTCAACCTCTCGAACAGTTTGTATAAATGATCGAGATGTTCCTCTTCAGTATGAGATCTGGCTATCATGTCATCCACATATACTTCTATCTCATGATGAATCATGTCATGGAACAAAACCACCATAGCACGCTGGTACGTTGCCCCGGCGTTCTTTAGACCGAATGGCATTACTTTGTAACAGAAAGTGCCCCATTGCGTCACAAACGTAGTTTTCTCCATGTCCTCAGGTGCCATCTTAATCTGATTATAACCCGAGAATCCATCCATGAATGAGAATACTTTGTGTTGAGCGGTGTTATCTACCAGAACATCAATGTGCGGGAGTGGAAAGTCATCTTTGGGACTCGCTTTATTCAAATCTCTGTAATCTACGCACATTCGCACCTTACCATCCTTCTTTGGCACTGGCACCACATTAGCAACCCATTGAGGATAAGAAGTAACGGCTAGGAAACCGGCATTGAATTGTTTCATAACCTCGGCTTTGATTTTCTCAGACATTTCAGGACGCATGCGGCGAACCTTTTGCTTGACGGGACGACAGTCTTCCTTCATGGGCAGACGATGCACTACTATGTCAGTATCCAATCCGGGCATGTCTTCATAAGACCAGGCGAAAACCTCTACATAGTCATGTAACATCCGAATCAATCTTTCTTTGACACTGTTTTCCAATCCTGCTCCTATTCTGACTTCTTTTCTTTCCACTTCAGTACCTAGATTTATGACTTCGAGTGACTCTTCATGCGGCTGTATAGTCCTTTCCTCTTGCAGTAATAGTCTGGCAAGCTCTCCAGGGACTTCACAATCTTCCTCACTTCCATCTTCGGCTTGGTAGATCGGATTTTCAAAGTCATAATGAACAGTAGCGGAATTATTGTCAATAGGATCCAGAGTGGATACGGATCTGCGATTTGTGACGTGAGTGTGTGTAAGAATGCATAGCTTGTTTGAAAGACGACAGGAAAAATAAAGAGCGCAATATTTGAATGCGAAAAAAGTCCATTGATTTATTGAATATGAATATGCTTATGAAATGACAAAACCCTTAACAAATTAGCTATTGTGCCCCGGGCGTAGACACAATGCTTTAAGAAGTTCAATTGAAAAATTAAAATTTGCAATACTAAATGGATAATAACAATTACTCCTGACTAAAGGAGATCGGGATAGTGTCTTCAGCCCTCCAATTATTGAGTCCGTCGCCAATTGTTGGGTAGATCCAGCTATCCAGGTCGCAATCACTGTCAGCATCCTCTACAGCATTGATTTGATCTTTGACCATCTTTTCAGAGCTAAATCCCAGACCAGATTTATCAGACTTGTAGGGTATGTTGATCAGTTGACCCCAGCCAGTACAGCCACCATCTTCAACCACAGCTTGAGCGTCCTTCAGGGAAACCATGGCAGGAGAAGCTCGAATAACCTCAGGCACAAGGGGAGTCGGCTTAAGGACAGGATTGGGCGGAGGAACCACTTCAAATGACTGAGACGGAGTCTCGAAGAATTCACCATCCATCTCGACATATCTGAAGGTATGCACACTACTGACAATGTATTCTTCTTCCCCACACACAGTGACAATCTTTCCCTCTATTGGATATCTCAGCTTTTGATGGAGAGACGAAGCTACAGCACCTGCCCCATGAATCCAGGGCGTCCCAGCAAGCAGGAATAGGCGGGGCGAATGTTCATTACATGAAAGGTAGTGTTGAAGACTTGAGGTCCTATCTTGATAGGGAGAACAACTTCACCGTGGACAACACTCTTTGCACCATCGTAAGCACGCACCACAATGTCACTAGGCTTCAATTCAATGCCTTTACAGTCAAGTTTATCGAGCACGACTTTCGGTAGCACATTCAAGGAAGAGCCATTATCGATCAACACATGAGCCAAAGTGATTCCCTTACACTCAATAGAAATATGCTGGGCCTTATTGTGGTTCTTTCCTGCTGGTGTCAGGTCAGCATTGGAAAAACCTAGGCCGTCGTCAACAGTCAGGTTAGCAACATAGTTTTCGAACTGATCGACGGAGGTCTCTTGAGGTACATGAGCAGTCTTCAAGAATCTTATCAAGGCATGGGCATGAGATTCAGAGGATAACAACAAGGACAACATCGAGATTTTAGACGGGGTATGCCCCAACTGTTCTACCACATCAAAATCACTCTTGCGGATGATTTTCAGCACTTCTTCCATTTCTCGTTTGGCAACGTCTTCAGTAGTAGCTTCGATCGGTGTCTCTGACTGAGAAGGGTTGACTGGTTCCTTTCCTCGATTTTCGGGAACCGGAGGTGAGATCTCTGGAGAGAAGATCCTTCCGCTTCGAGTAACTTTACTAGTCCCAACAATGTCATTAGGATTAGCAGGATCACCAACTTGCTTTACGCCATGGACATAAACATCACCTCCATAATTCCACGGAATAGCTTTGCTTGAGGAATACGGGATCGGGCCAGGTGCAGTAATGATCAGGGGAGCTACTCTGGGCTCAGCAATAATCTTCACAGGTATTCTGGGAGCAGTAATCTTCACTGGAACCTTGGACCTTGCAATCACAGATACTTCTTCAACAGGGTTTTCCGTCTTAGAAACCCTTTCAAAGAGAATTGTACGATCGTCCATCAGCTGTTGAATACCATTCCTCAACTTCAGGCAGTCCTCGGGCCGGAGTATGCAGAGATTGCAATCTTCAGTACAACCTGGAAATAAACCAGCTCGCAATAAATTCCTCTTTATGATCGGGAGAGGAGATGTTAAGTCCGCTATAGTAGTGATGAGAGAATCGTCATCGAGAGCATTAACAGCCTTGTCATGATTAGGCATAGGAGCAGTGATGACATTAGGAGTCTCCGGAGGCTCGAACTCAATTTCCCCAGCGTCGATCATGTCCTGAATTTTATTCTTTAACAGCCAACAATCGTTTGTATCATGCCCGGGGCTATCGGAGTGATATGCACACCTGGCATTGGGATTATAACGAGGCGAAGCAGTGTTGACATTTGCAGGAGGACCTCTGAGAGTGATTAAATTTACCTTCAGCATGCTTTGCAGTGCTTGTGCTAAAGTCATATTGAGCTTGGTAAACTGCCTTCTTGGTCTGTCTTGTCTTTGCTGGAAGTTTTGAGCTGGCGGGGCTGCGATTGTCACTGCTCCAACGGCATGGTCACCATTTTTCTTACTATGATTCTTTTGACCATACACAGCGTTTGATTCATTCTTCCCATGGTAGGACTTTTTACCGCTTGTAGAAGTAGCCGCCTGTAACTTTCCACTTCGAATGCCGCTCTCCACCCGTTCACCTGTCAGTATAAGTTCAGTGAAACCTGATGAAGAACTCCCCAGTAGGTGGCTGTAGAATGGGCCAGTCAGGGTACCCATGAACAGGTCTACTAATTCTCGGTCAGTCATAGGGGGTTTGACTCTACCAGCCAAATCTCTCCATTTCTGAGCATACTCTTTGAAGCTTTCTTTAGATCCCATAGCCATATTCTGCAACTGTAGCCGAGTAGGCGCTAATTCAGAATTGTACTGGTACTGCTTATAGAAAGCTGTTGCTAAATCAGTCCAGGTGCGGATGTCAGAGCTCTCGAGCTGATAATACCATTCCAACTGGGTGCCAGACAGACTTTCTTGGAAGAAATGGATCCACAGTTTCTTATCAGTGGTATGCGGCTGAATCTTTCTCACATAAGCCCTTAGATGCATCTGAGGACAAGACGCACCATCGTACTTAGTGAAAGTGGGGATTTTGAATTTGCGGGGAATGGTCACATCGGAGACCAGACCCAGACTTTCGAAATCCAGACCAGGTGTCTTCTGACCCTCCATGGCTAGCATGCGTTCCTCCAGCAATTTATACTTATCATCTCTCGGAGAGTACTGTTCATTTTCATACTCTTCATCGTCATCCTCAGGGTTAGAGAAATCAGCATTCTCCTCTTCTGAATCATTCTCCGCCCCCTCTTCTGGACCATTCGGGATTCCAAATTTGATTCCCGTAGCCTGTCCTTTACGCCTTCTTCCCGGGTTAATGAAACTCACAGCTTTCTTGTCCTTCTTCTTTTCGGCCAAAAGAGCCTTCAGTTCCTCCTGCCCCTTGGATAAGCTTAGCATCATCTCCTTGAATTGAGCATTCTGAGTCTGGAGATCTTTGACAGTTTGTTCGAGATCCATTTTTCTGTTTAAGAGGCAGACCGTGAGAATATGGTCCTTTGGAATACCTGTTATGCAATGTTATGTTATGCGATGCAATGCATGAAATGTTTTCAAGGACTTTTGGGAATTTAACTTTGCGTAAGTTGCCAACAAGAGAGAAATGTTTATTGCTAATTTTTTCAATGTTCATTACAAAAGGAATAATGATAAAATACAATGAAAGTTCAAGTCTCCCAGGGGCGACTTCTTTTTGGGCGAAGATATGCATTGAGTCTTCGTTCCTCATTAAGCTGACTGGTGAGCTCTAGTACTTTCTTCCTTTCTGCATTGAACTGAGCTTCGAAAGTATCTCTCTCCTCTCTCAACTGGGTCCAGGATATTTTCAATTCCTCAACATCAGTAGGCCTATCTGGATAAGGAATGGTCTGGGAAGTACCTCCTTCGACCTCTGATTCAACAATCAATAGTCCGACTGCAAGATATGGCATGACAAATTCGCGAGCTCTGGTGCGTACCCATCTGAGATAAGGCTCCATAGGAATAGAATTTTTCTTTCCTAAATTGCTTCTTTTGACCATGCCCCAAGCTCGTACAAACCTTTGGCGGAGACCTTGAGAGTCATTGTCATAGTCAAACACTATACCTTGAACAATCATTTCATGCGGACCATCCCTTCGAGCATACCCAAACTGACGTAGGGCTAAGGTAGGATTATAAGTAATACCTCCTCTTATCCCCATGAGGGGTACATTAGGGAACTCTCCACAACGGTCGATGATGATAACATTTTCTCTGAGGTTAGAACACCAACGGATGTCTAAATGGGAGAGTGCCATTATCCTTTGGGACCATTTCAGATTTTGATCATTCTTCAAGATTGATTGAGGAAGGTGCGAAATAAACCACCTAGACAACAAAGGTACGCAGCACATGAGAGTCCCTTGCTTCTTCATAGTACGAGTGTGAAGGGAATGCAAGACATCTCCAAGCAAGGTAGGCACAGGGTTATGAGTGAGGAATATCTTAATAGCATTCACATCTATGAATTGGTCCGGATTAGGGAATAGCACCAAACCATAGATTAGCAATGCTAGAACATCTTCAAAAGCATGGACATTCATAACTTTTAGGAATTCTCGGGCCTTACTTATCAGAAATTTGGCAAGTAAACCTTTAATTCCACTTCTTGTTACCCAATTAGTTTCAATGTCGGACTTTGTCATGTGTAAAGCTGCGGCAACTTCTTCGGCCTTTGGCATCTTTTCTAAACCGCTGAAGGGTACTTGATCGAGGATAGGTATCCCAAGCAGCTTGGAAAACTCTTCCAATGTGGGTACCAACTGATAATCTGGGAAAGTGAAGCAATGATGCTTAGGATCGAAGAACTGGAATAGGACTCTCATCATATCTTCTTTGAAACCAGTGGTAACTAAGTTGAGAAGATGACCATGTTTCTTGTTGAACTGAGCATGATCTGGGAGTTCTGACACCAAATCCTTGAGTTGAGGAGAGATTGCTACAAGATTGATCCGGATAGTCTTCCTGGAAGCCATAACCTGTTCAACAGAGCAAAGCTAAATTCCTAAGTCCTTGAAATGGTTAGTATGATGATGTTATGATGTTATGATGTTATGATGTTATGATGTTATGATGTTATGCAAGCACAAGCATGTCACACAACAATTATTCCTAGGTTTTAAGGCTTGCATGAGTTCCATAGGTAAGTACCCTCCCCACTGAAGTTTGGTTGGTTCAACCTGTCCTAGAATAGTAACCGGGTTCTAGAAGGATCTCAGATCATCGACCTTTCTTTAGGTCCACTTCAGTGCAACACCAAGTGGTTGACCGAAGCTTCCCTAAAGTCCAATCTCAAAGAGTGTAGTATCGAGTATCAACCAACTTCAGTCGGAACCGAAGTCAGTTATCTCACTACTTTCTAATGGCTAGGATGAGTCAATTAGGGTTCTAAAGGTCTGGTTAATGCTTTGATGACACTACGCGGAAGCCAAATTTTTCCTCAAGTAACATGAGGAACATCAGGACAACCAAAGTGTCACATTAACCGTAGCCATCATTTTAACCATTCCAGTATACGCCGGATAGTCGCGATGATCTTTTGCTACTTACCTAAGGTACACTAGATCCGGGTGTAGGATCTTTCACTCAGACAATCCCTTAAAACGAAAGAACAAAACATAAATGATTTTCTTAAGATGGACCTCTCTTTGTAGTCCCCAGCAGAGTCGCCAGTTCTGTCATACGGTGAACTGGACTTTTTTCGGATTTGTAATCGCAATGTCGCGGTTAGCAAGAGTCGCCACCGACTTTTCTTTTATCCCTTAAGGAAAGGTGGAAAAGAACAGGAAAGACCTTAATTTTAAATTCTTAGGTTCGGGAGGTACTTTATACAAAGGGAAGGTATTAGCACCCTTTGTATCCATGGTTATCCATGGGCTCTTAATTGCTCAATCATTTATGTTTTCTAGTTTGAAAAAGGTGGTTGAGAACTGTGTGAAAAATGTTTTGAAAATGAGAATTTAACTTTGTAATGATTCTTTCATGAATATATACAAAGTGGTTATCTCGTCTGGTTTTTTTCGAAAATAGTTTAGAAAAATATAACTCGGCAATGATCCTAGTACGGATGTATGCTAAGTGGTGATTTTCCAAAAGATGTTTGAGAGGTGTGGGGTGTGAAAAGCATTTTTCTGTTATGAATGAGCAATTAAGGTTATACCTGTCCGAGGTCTTTCTGGGCATTTCCTATCCTTATGAGGGTAAAACTGTCCTTACTATTGAGAAGTAAGTAGTTTTATCTTTGGGATGTAGAAGGGTCATCGTAGGGTCATCGCTAGGTCATTGAAGGCAACAGTTGTGAGGATACCTTAGCATTCGAAGGGACTATCATCATTTAACCGTAGGCTACACCGAAGGGTCATCGAGGGACAAAATCGTATTTTCGAAGGCAACGTCCGAGGGACTAGGATGATTTTACCGAAGGGTCTTTGCTAAGGATATCCCCATATTCGCGGGACATGACCGTATTACGTAATCGTGGGGTAATAAAGAGAGGTCCGATATCATTTATTTAAAGTCATGTTTTAAGTTCATTAGGTAATTATGGTGAATTTCCACATTGAAATCAACACATTAAAATCAATCAATACATTAAAAAATCGATCCATTTAAAATTAATCAGTAATCAATATGAATCTTCACATTAAAGTGAAGTGATTGGGAATCCATCTCCACGAAAGTCTCCCACACGTAAGGGTACCTAGCCGGCCACTTCATTGGGGATATGGAAGCTTTTACATCATTCAACGCACGGGTTAGAGCATAAGGATAAAATATGATTTGATTAATACCATAAAATGCCATAAAATGCACATAACAGTTAGAGTTCAGGCCAAAGGATGCAACATTAATGAAATACACATAAAATGGAACAGCAAAGGGACAAAGCAGCCACTGTCCCGTTCGCTTCTGTCTCGCCTAGCGAAGGCTCAGCGAAGGCTCGCTGCAGGCTCGCCTAGCGATGAGCTAGCGAGCGACCACGGGTTTGGAATTTCAGAACAGTATGACTCCCGCATATTACATATCTTATCACATTCAATTACAGAAATAACATGGTCCAATATTCATGATGTTCAGATGCATTTGAGCTTGCATGCAAAGTATGATCCCATATCCAAAAATTCAATATATCATGATGTATTATGCATTTAGAGATTATGAAATGGAAACATAAAACGGTAATGATACATAAACCTGTTTGCAATCTAGTGATGCTGAATTGACGGATCCCGGTTGGTGTCGGATTGATTTGGGCGGCGGTAACTCCGGTGCGGATACGTGGCCGTCAAGGTTCCCGTGCTAGGGTTTCCGTCCGTCTTCCTCTGCTTTTCCGTGTTGTTTCTCCGTTTTCGTGTGTGGTTCTCGTTGCTGAAGAGCTGGTACTTATAGTAGTAGTGGTGGTGACCTAATGGGCTTAAAATGAGGTCCAAAATTTCAGATTTCTGCCAGCTTCGCTAGGCGAGGGAATTGCTCGCCTAGCGAGCAAGCCATTCTGGGCTTTTTTCTGGATCTGATGCTTCGCTGGGCGAGTGTCATGACGAAGCATTCGCTAAGCGAAGGGATTGCTCGCCTAGCGAGCAAGCTATTTTGGGCCCCTTTTGGATTGAGCCTGTTGTGAGCTGGGCTTTTGTTCACTTGACATCGGTGCCTTGCAGAACAAGTCGGAGGGTCTTGAGAAATGCTTTGTAATACCAACGGGCAAATTTTGGGGTATGACACAAGCACAAAGCTCGATTAGTGGCGAAGGGGTTCTTGCAACGAGAAGATATAGACTATGAGGAGGTATTCGCACCGGTGGCTAGATTAGAGACTATTCGTTTGGTTGTTGGTATTACGCATAGCAACAATTGGATGGTTTACCAAATGGCTGTCAAATCTTAATTTTTGAATGGTCCTCTTGTTGAGGAGGTCTATGTGGGGCAGCCACCCGGTTTCGTGATAAAAGATCAAGAGATGAAGTATTACAAGCTACACAAGGCGTTATACGGTTTGAAACAAGCTCCAAGAGCTTGGAACAAACGTATTGACGGTTTTCTTATTGACATTGGTTTCAAATGATGTGTATCCGAACATGGAGTTTATGTGAGATCGGATACGAATGATGGTGTGATTATACTTTGCTTGTATGTTGATGATCTCTTGATTACGGGCAGCCATGACAAGAGTGTTTCAAGGTTCAAAGGTGAGCTCATGAGAGAGTTTGAGATGACGGACCTTGGTGTCATGAATTACTTCCTAGGTATAGAGTTTCACAAGTCAAAAGTGGGGTTGCTTATGCACCAAAGGAGGTATGCTCTAGATGTTTTGAAGAAGTGTGATATGGAGCATTGTAATGCTTGTGTTACACCTTGTGAGGCTAGAGTGCAGCTGTCCAAAAGTGATGAGGAGGATGATATCGATCCAACACTTTACCGGAGCTTGATTGGATCGTTACGGTATTTGTGCAATACCCGACCGGATTTGGCTTTTAGTGTCGGTATTGCGAGTAGATTCATGGAGAGACCGAAGGTGTCTCACTTGGCGGCGGTCAAGAGGATCCTTAGATATGTGAAAGGTACTCTTGGTTGCGAAATTCTCTTTCCCGCATCGGACATGGGGCGTAAGTGCAATTTACTTGGCTACACCGATTCCAATTGGTGCGGAGATAAAGATGACCGAAAATCAAACGGCGGGGTACATCTTTATGTTTGGTAGTACACCAATCTCTTGGTGTTCGAAAAAGGAACCGGTTGTAGCACTCTCTTCTTGTGAGGCCGAGTACATTGCAGCGTCGTTAGGTGCGTGCCAAGCTATGTGGCTTATGAATCTATTGAAGGAATTGGGATGTGGTGATGATGCTGCCACCACACTGTTTGTAGACAATGTTTCCGCAATAAATCTTGCGAAGAACCCGATTTCACACGGAAGGAGCAAGCATATTGAGATGCGGTTTCATTATTTGAGGGAATTGGTTGGTGATGGAAAGCTTAGATTGAGCTATTGCCGAAGCGAAGACCAAGTCGCAGATTTGTTGACAAAGGGTGTGACAAATGATGTGTTCAAGAGGCTAAAGAAGAGCTTGAGCATGATGGACTTGGAGCAACTAAAGTGAGGTGGTGTGTTAATTGAAAAATAAAATTCTACTTTTATTTTTAATCACTTTAGTTGTAGCTTGTATTCCAATTGTATAAATACATTTGTATCATCCTAATTAATGGTTAATGCAAAATTATACTCATCCAAAATATTACTCTGTTCTCTCTATTTTTCTCTCTCAACTTCATCTTCCCCAATTTTTCTTCCACCATTGTTGAACCTTCTTCAATTTTCAGCTTTGAGTTTTATGTTCCAACATTTATCCCACTCATATAGACCCCTAAACCATGTATGTTTTAACCCATAAGAGTATTAAAGAGAGGGATAGAAAGAGAATGTTCCAATAACTCCTCTACCGATATTAATCATCATCAAAACTAAATCATACTAAGCAAAATAAATTGTTTTACTTCTTCATTTCTGATTTCTATTCTTTCTACTCACCACCATCCTCTTTCCAACAAAAACTCACTTGCACCGTACTACCCAATCTCAAAATGATGAAGCCAAATTCAGCACCACTCACACCCTTTAACAATCTAAATTTTGATTTAAAACTTCTTTTTAAAGAACCTGGTGGAGATGAAGAAGTTATTGTAAACTCTATGTTTCTTGATAAATACTCATTACACATCAAACATATAGATTTAGATACCCTTGTATTTTTATTTATTTATAAAATCTCTATTCATGAAGAAATCCCCATTTTTATGATATCTTAGTTTGAAACTAATATCTGAATCCTAATTTTATGAGAAATTGCACCAAATTCTAGATTTTGATGTCAAAGATTTTATAAGGAATTGAACATGATTCCACTCTTATGGTCGAATTTCTCAAAGATTTTGTTTTTTTGTGTATAGTAATAAGGTTGTTAAAATAATTCAAGATTGTGAAGACCTGATTTTAAAAAGATTGCTGATGTTGATTCTGAGTTTGCCGTCATTTGCTTTTGGGCTTTTGTTGGTGATGTTGATTTTCAATTTGTTATGTTTCTTGAATGCTTGAAGAAAATTGACGATTTTCATGGGTTGAAGAAAATTGTTGGTAAAAGTGTGTTTTGTAAATAAAGTTGATGAAAATATGAATAATGATTAAGACGGTGGATTCAAATCTATTTTATAAAAAAAATGTATTGAAAATGATGATAAATCAACTTTAGAGTTTATTGGGTTTTTTAAACAAAATACTATTATTTTAGATGGAGGTGTATATTTAAGGAGATGTAACAAGTATGGTTGTTCACATGTAGGTTTACTTCGATTTTGCGAGAATTGAATGTTTAAACCAATTAAAAATATTGAATTTATAAATTTTTTCTATAAAGCTCAAACCAAACCAAACTAAAAAAACAGCAAATTGATTTGGTTTAGATTGATAGGATACATTAAAAAAGTGAAAAGATATTTGAATATATTTATGATAATAATTTTCCATAATGTTATGAAAAAATATAGTATTAATAGTATTCAATTATAAATACTAAACTAGCAATTTCTTCATAATAGATTTAAACATACCTAAAAGAAAAAACATCTTTTTGAATATGCAATTAGTACTTCAGTTAGTATGGAAGGTGGTTCTCAACTCTATGCGATTAATCCAGTACATTAACAATTTTCTAATAAACTCTATGCTTGAATAGTCCAATACATTAGCAATTTTCTAATAACAAATTAAATTAAATAACATGTCCACAGACACTTTTTTTTTTCTCTTGGAGTTGAATATTTTGTCCTAATCTCTATGATAATGATGATATAAGTCATAAAAATTAATTAAGGTGAGTTCGGATAAACGGGTTTACAGTATAAAAATCTAATACATGAACCAATTATCATCGGATTCAACTTATTTGGTTCGATTTTAGTCCGATTTTATTTCAAACTAAAAGAACGAAGTTTTACCTCATATCCTTACATTTATCCCTATACCCCTACCTTTCATAAAAATATCTATTTTATTATTTTATTTTTAATTTTTTTATAAAAAAAATTGTGTACCGGAAGACTTTACAAAAGAGTTTCGATAGTCATTTTTCAAGCATTTTTTAAATATTTTTTGTATATCGGAATATTTTGCAAAAGAGTTTCGGTAATCAATTTTTGTGTACCGGAAGACTTTGTAAAAGAGTTCCGGTAGTCATTTTTCAAGTATTTTTTAAAATATTTTTTTGTGTACCGAAAGACTTTGCAAAAGAGTTTCGAAAGATAATTTTTATTTATCGAAAGACTTTGCAAAAAAATTCCGATAGTCATTTTTCAAACATTTTTTAAATTTTTTTTTGTACCGGAAGACTTTGGAAAAGAGTTCCGATAGTCAATTTTTGTGTACCGGAAGACTTTGCAAAAGAGTTCCGGTACTCATTTTTCAAGCATTTTTTTAAATTTTTTTATATACCGAAAGACTTTACAAAAGAGTTCCGGTAGTCAATTTTTGTATACCGGAACTCTTTTGCAAAATCTTCCGATACACACAAAAAAAATTAAAAAATACTATCGAAACTCTTTTGCAAACTCTTCCAATACGCAAAATAAAATTTAAAAAATATCTAAAAATAAAATAATAAATTAGTTAAAGAATAAAATTGATACTTTTTATAAAATAAAGGGGTACATGGATAAATGTAGGGAAATAAAGTAAAAATTTTCTAAAAAAAATGTTAGGTCGAAACAATCCAGTATAGTTCGAATTTACCCGACCCACTTAACACCCCTAATAACAAGAGTAATAAATACTATTAATATAATGATTAACACTCAAACAAAACAAGTATAGTTCGAATTTACCCGACCCACTTAACACCCCTAATAACAAGAGTAATAAATACTATTAATATAATGATTAACACTCAAACAAAACAAAAAATATATATACTTGGATCATAACATGGAGATAAAAAGTGCAACTTGCACAAGTGATACGTACATGTTTTTGTTGCACAAGTGATTTTGACTATTGGATATATTTATTCATTCATATGAATTCTCAACACATTATTCTTTCATTTTAACTCTGGTGCATATATTAACAATGACATATATCATTCATTCGTCACCCCTACTCACAGGGGTCACAGTTTTTTGCCCACGTGAACTATGTCTCTCTCAAGAACTATGTCTCTCTCAAATAAAGAGACTTTCTAAATCCACCTCCGGTCACCGGAGTGTTTCCTGGAAACATGTTTCTGGTAGTATATTGTGACAGAAAATACACTGAAAAACACGCTTCCAACAGTATATTTTGATAGATTTAAGCATATTGGGATAATACAATGTTAAAATACACTGTAATTATGCTTGCAGCAAGCCATTGCTTACACTCTGCCTCTTACTGTAAAACACTTTCGGTATGTAAAAATACAGACACCGAAATATCACAAAGCAAGTCATTGCTTACACTCTGCCTCTTGCTGTAAAACACTTTCGGTATGTAAAAATACAGACACCGAAATATCACAATAACAAAGTTAACAAACATTTACTAAATGTTACATCACTAACCCAAAATTCCAGATTACAGAATAGCTGTACTCACCAATAATTGTATACCAATATCTCATTGGGTTTCTTTAAACAGAAACGAGTATATATGTATAGAATTTATTCATTTGTTCCTTATTGAATGATGACTACTGCCCAATAAATAGAAGAGGGCCTAAAAGAGATATATTATAACATACTTGAGCCGAGGGTAGGTTCATGTGATTATTCATAATTATAATAAAACTGTTCTTTCTTCACTGGCTTTCATCTAAAGTACCTACAAGGCATTTCTCCAGTAAGAATTCGGCGTTAACCCAAGCATGGTATTTATCTGTCAAAGGAATTAAGGGAAAGGCTGCAAGAAATTATTCAAGAATATAAACTTAAGAAACAACTGAAAGTTCAACTCCAATTTCTAAATAATATATATTTGGGTCATAATTCCAATTCCTCAGGTGAAAAATAACTGTGTACATTTGGATGAGCAGTGAGTTTGGATTTTGTTGAAGTGTAGCTTCTGCCTACATCGTGGTGGCTCACCATGATTTTGCCATTCTCACCGCAAATCCAAGCGCATGCTAAGACATGAGAAAACATGTAAGAAGCATTTATCAAGCTTAACTACCACACCAAATGCAATGCATGCAGAGATCTTTTCAAAGAGAGTGAAGAAACTAAAAGCTATAATTCCAATTATGGTAACATTAGAAAATAGAAACAGACAAATGAAGTAGGCTCACAAACTTAAATCATACAGTAGGGGAATAACAAAAAGGATACTGAATAGAGATGTGCAATCTTTTCCCACAGTTTTCATCAACATATCAACACCTGATTTTTCACCAACCAAATGCATATATAACTTTAACGAAAACAGTGTCAAGTGTCAAGAATAATAATAAAATGTCATATATGAACATGATGATTGAGCTGATAGCTGTACCTCCAGGGTGAAACTTCATATATGGTGATATATTGTAAACACGGCCTTTTAATACAGTCCACATTTCGCCTTCTAATTTATGTTTTCTTACTTCATCCATAGATATAAGTCTCCTGTTTGACTGTCCTTTTAGACCTGGATCAACAAAGATGATGTTAATAAATAGCATCACCTTTTATCCTTAAAATTATGTAATGACAAGAACTATTATGTTCACAGAAACAAGTGATAACCGAAAACTTGACATACAAATACTATATGCAATTAGCATCTTTCAAGTATAGTAAAACTTTTTTGTCAGACATGGAGTTCAGTATAGTAAAAGAATATAGCTTGAAGTAGAAACAATTTGCCCAAATGGACAAGAAAAATAAGATTATTTTACTTCCGACAGTGTCATACCCAAAACTTAATTAAAAGGTACTTAATATTCTATTTTGATGAGGATTAGTGTCAAATATTGGGAGTTAGAAGATAAATTGGATTAATAGCTTGATTAGTGGAGGAACTAACACCAAGGGTATCTTGATCTTTTCTCACATCCTTTTTATAAGTGGAATGCCAACTCAATTCTCATTCCATCCTCATTTTCCCTTCGTGCCAAATCAGAACCTAAGAGGGGAATTGAGAGAGACAGCACGTGAAACTTGGAGCAAAGACCAAATCAGAACCTAAGAGGGGAATTGAGAGAGACAGCACGTGAAACTTAGAGCAAAGAGGAGGAAATCTCAAACTCATCATCCTTGCATGCATCAAGAACCAAGCACACTCTTTGAACCTTCATCACCTAAAGGATTAAGCATCATCACTTTCTTCATCTCTCAAAGTCAGAATCTTCTCTTCAAGGTGAGTCCTTTGTTAGGACTTCGGGGTTTTAAGCATCATCACCTTCTTCGTGATCAAGGGAGAGTTTTGTGAATGATGTTTGAAAATCATGTAAATTATGTGATTAGGTGCTTGATTGTGAGTACATGGTTGAATTGCATGATTGATCTTGATGTTTTAAACACAAGCCCACAAGCTAAACAAGAAAAGGAAGAAAAACAAAAAAAAAAGTATGTACTAAGAGGAAGAAAAATGCAGGAAACAACTAAGAAATGAAAATCAGACAGAAAGAGATATGGCATTGTCGGTCCTCATGTGAATTCAACAACCTTGGACAAAAATATATGATTTAAAAATATTTCGAGGTGCCCAAGCACACCTATGTCATAACTAAGACCGATCATTGGATTCTAAAGGCCAAATTTGGAGTAGGGAGTAAAGATTATATAAAATACACAACCTATAGCTTCTGCCAACCATTGGCATTGGTCATCAGCTTGGGTAATACTAGCATAAGGATTGGAAATTTGGACAGTAAGTGTGCAGAAACTGACGGAATGCAGTTTATATTCAAGTTTCAACTATAATAATCAGTCAGTATCTATTCACTCTTTCAGGTATTGTTGTCTTCCAAAACTCATAAGTAATGAGATAATTTTTTTATAAAAAAGGGTCAACAGAATGACTGCACCTGCAAGGTCAGGATGAGTTCGAGTAAGCTTGAGCCAGTCCATTTGACTATAACCCTTCTCAAAAGGAACTTTGGCTCGAACTGTTGGCTTTTTAAGAGAATTCTTTTGTTCTGGCAACTTCTGAGGCAAGTTCTTAGTATTACTTTGAGTTGAAGGAGTTGCCGTGCTGATTACACTGAAAGACAAAGAACCAACTGTTCCCTCCTTTTTAGAGTTGGAAGAATCAATACCATCCTTCCATAAGAAACCACCATTGTTGTGATTACTACTACTTGCATTTGATGATTCGTCCTTTATGGAAATATCAGCAATATTTGAAACAAGCTCCTTAGTTTCCACTACGGGTGTACTGACCTACAGAGTCATATTTTAAATTAGAAGGGTGCATGGTTATGGTTTGCAAATGCAAGAGTTATAACCTTCAATTTTATTTCTCAAATATTATTGTCTCCTACTTCTTCCATAGAGTACATAAAAATGATAAACAATTCAAAATAATATTAAAGGGTTTAAAAAGATACATACGAAAAGTAGAGTAAAATCTATTATTTTGCTACATCACCCATTTTTTTAGGCCTGTGTTTGGATATAATTCAACCCCACTTCCCTATGCAGGTTGCCGTGCCTTTGGAGAAGCTACAAATTGCAGCTTCGCATTTGACGCGTGCTACGGTTACCCACCACAAAAACAAAGAGGCTCTAATTGTGTCTTGAAATTGATGGTACAACATGGAAAAACAGATGTCTCTCCGGATTTACACCAACAAAATATACTCATTAAACTCTATTCGTTTGTATAAACACCTTAATTAAGAGCTTATAGCATAAGCTCTTATCATATAAGCTCTCCCAGAAAGTCTAACAAGTGCTAATGTTGATAAACATGCTCAAATAACTAAATCCAAGCAACCTTATGACAAATCCACCTAATTACAATAATTATTCAAAAAGAGACCGATATTGAGGACAAAACTGAGAGTTCAATCTTCCTATACTAATGAAATGAAAAAAAAGTATAATTTCAGTGTATAGAAAATTTACCTGACAAAAAGTGAAATCATTATCACTGTCCATTTCAAAGCACACTGATGATTGCAGGCAGGTAGGATAGGCGATTATGGAGGCAGAATCGCAGGATCTCTGGCGATCTATGAAGCACGCGATGGATTGAAAATATTGGCTAGGGTTCCTTTTCTGTCGCTGAACTTATTCACAAAAAGTGATTTTCTCAATCTTTGCTGCGTGCGAAATTACGGTCTATGCCGTGTGAATTTCGTTCTGCCGCGAACACATTGTGTTTTCCCTATTAATTTATTCGAGTAAATTATCAAATTCAACAATACTTTGGTATTTAGGGGTCAAATTCTATCAATTTTATAATATTATTCGAGTTGATCCGGATGATAAAATCTGAATTTTTTTATAATATTATTGAGTTTTTTTTAATCAAATAATCAGAATTTTTTCTTTAAAAATAAATAAATGAGATGTTATAGGTTTAAATAGTCAATGCATTTGAATTCCATACACAATTATCAATTATGCCCTGAAAACATTCTAATGTTTATATTTAAATTATCACCATTTAAAAAATATAATATTTAGATTGAGAAGTCGTTTTTGAAAATTATGACAACTGTGACACAATTTATCAATTTTTTATATTGTTTGTTTGAATAATATTACATGAACAAATTTCTATTCTATTAATACTTGTATTTGGACATCATATTTTATATTTATATTTTTTTTTAAATAATATCATCTAAAAATGTGAAAAGAATAATTTTAAAAATATACATGATTTGAAAGAAATATAAGATATTGTCCGATTTGAAAAATGATTTTTTTTAAATATAGAGTAGTCCTTAATTTTTTTTTAAAAATGATTTTATATAAAATTATAAAAGAGTATTTATCATTAAAATCTATAATATAAGAAAAGAATATAATATGGAAAGCTCTCATTTGTTATTCCTTCTAAATTTGTCACCTCACTAAAATAAGGGTAATTTTGGTCTAAAATTTACTTTTTGCAACTAATGATATCAAGTTGTTCAATTCCAATTATATGGTTATTGCATTATGTCTTTGCTTGCTAGATTTTGTTCAATTGATGATATCACATGGTTCAATTACAATTATTTTTTCTTACATTCCTCTTCATTTTGTATTATTCTTTCTCTTCTTCCTTTTTCCTTTTTCCTTCTTCCTCTTTTTACGATACGTGCCCTTTTAACTTCGATGTAAATATATAAAATAGAGAGAAATAAACAAATGCATTATTTAGTTAGTTTTTTTAGGTTTTAATATAGAGTCGACTTTGTATTTACAATGTCATTTTTCAAGTAAATATAGTTTTGGACATAGGGATTGAATTATGTATTTTTTTTCTTGCCAACTTCTTTTACAAAGTATAGTGTTGGATTTACTCACAGATGATTTGCTTTTATAGATGACTCCGCACTTGATTAATTTATGTTTTAGGATGATAGTGAAGGTGAAGCACTTAAACGAGTGTATGAACGACTGGAAGCCATGGATGCATCAACTGCAGAAAAGCGTCCTGCTGAAATTTTATTTAATCTTGGTTTCAACAAACACATGCAGGCAAGGAAGGTTGTTGAATTCTTAGAAATTTTCTTTGTTAACCATAAATTGTACGCATGGTCAATTTTCAACAAGGTGCGGAGGAACAATGAAAATTTTGTTCGGGTAACCAACCTCTCGGAGGGTACAAGGAGGCCTGATTTGCTTAAGCTTTTCTGGCCTTTTGGTGTTGTGAGTAGGGTTTATGTTGCTATAAATCAAAAGACTGGCATGAGTAGAGGCTTTGGCTTTGTTAACTTTGTACGCTTCACTGTCACCAATACAAAATTGGTGGATTCAACATTAAACCTCTACTTTTGAAATAATGAAGTTGAATCTCTAAATGAACTATTTACATTGTTTTCTTTTATGTCATGTTGAACAAGTGTGCTATGAAGATAAATAAACATATATTGTATCAGGAAACTGTTATAATCGTATCCTAGAAGTGCTTTGACGCTAGTTAATTCGGATCCTCGGTCGGATGCTCTAAGCTTTAGTCTGACTTCTAAGGAACGAATTATAATAGTTCTTTTATGAAAAGTAAAGAAAATTGTTTTGCAAAAGGTTTGTGTGGTAAAAGAAAAAATATAGTTTCTTGAATTACAAAAGGAAAAGAGTTGCTTGAATTGAAAGAGTGTTATGGTGAAAGTGTTGTTGAGGTGTTATGGAAGTATTGATTGGACCAGGATTGTGTTGTTTGATCCCATAAGATAGGTATGTATGAAATAAAGAGTGTGTGGTGTTAAACAATAGATGGTGTGGCCAATGCAGAATTATAGGATTTTACTTAGATCCAAGGATCAAGATCTACAAGAAGGGGGTTTCCAAAGCATGAGGCTCCACAAGGAAATGCATGAAGGTTTTCCAGAGCATGAGGCTCCACAGGACAATCCATGAGAGTTGCTAGAGCATGAGGCTCAAAGGGCAATGCATGAAATTTGCCAGAGCTTGAGGCTCTATAGGGTAAAAGAAAAGAAAAAGGGGTTTGCAAAAGCATGAGGCTCCACAGGACAATGCATGAGGTTTTCCAGAGCATGAGGCTCCACAAGGCAATGCATGAAGGTTTCCAGAGTATGAGGCTCCACAGGGCAATGCATGAAAGTATTGGTTCAGAAATTGGTGTTTAACCATGAAGTGATTAACCCAAAGAATGGATGGAAGTTCAAAGAAAATGTGTGTTTAGTCCAAAGAGGCAAGTGTAATGGATGTTGATTGTTGCAATGTCGAGGTGTAGAATTGTTGAATATGGGGAAAAAGACTTGTCGATTATTTGATTCGAATTGCACTAAATTCTATGAATGAAGATGAATACTTTGAACAACTGGGTATGGTGTCTCGTATCCAAAAATATTTATAATGAGGATATGAATACTACCTCTCATTCCTTCTCCACTACTTAAGACTCGTGGCGTATAATTTGTATCATAATTAACAAGTGCTACAAGAAGAATCCGTTGTTATGCTTGAATGATGGAGTGATCCATTCTTGATGTCCATTTGTCTTCAAAATCTTGACTGTGAAGTGTTGTCAATGGGGGAGAGAACTTGACACTTGTTTGACTTGAATTACACCAAAGTCTATGAGTAGAGGTGAATACTTTGAACAACTGGGTCAGGCGTCCTGTATCCAAAGATATTCAGAATGAGGATAGGAATACTCCCTCTCATACCTTATCTACTACTTAAGGCTCATGGCGCGCAATCCTCCCTTTTCACTTTTCATCTAAACTCTGGCTTGAGATTCATCTACACTAATTCATGTCTCATTCATGTGCATCATTCATTCATGTTAACAATTACTAATAATCGTCATAGATTCAAAGTTTGTGGTTAACAAGCGCTAGAGTTTGCTTGTGGATCAAGCCCTAACGTTGTGGTATTGTCCATCATTTGCTCATCATGTGGGGTGAAACCCTAATTTTATGATCTCTGTGACATTGGTATATGGAGATCATAACTCAGGATTCATTTGTGCATCGAAACCCTAATTCTTGACTTTGCTACTATGGGATCTTGTGTTTGACCTTTGGAGCTTTAATTTGATCACGAAACCCTAATTGTGGTTATCATTCATTGTGTGTGCATCTAACCCTAATTCCATTTGATTCACTATCATTCATTGTGCATGCTTCATTTGCTTGGTTAAGCTCAATTTAAGGCCCATGTGTTCTTGATTCATTGATGCGTGTTTTCCGCAAGTATACGGAATACGTCAGAGTAATATAAAAGATTATCAATCCCATAGAGACCAATGTCAATCTATCGTTAACTATTGTTATGGTGTTTATATAAGGCGATATCAAGAATGTTTGGAACGGAAACAAAATGAAAATAATAACGTTTAAATGAATTCAACGATGTAATACTGGAATGTGGATCACATTAATCAACAATACTCCTATTATCTCTTATTAGAACTACCTATGAGACAATGTTTTCTTCCTTGAAAATGAGTTAATTAAAAAGGAACTGTCACTTTCGATTTTTCGGAACTAGACTTTATCTTTAATCTATACCAGCCGCTCACGCTGCACTGGTCGCGTCTTGTGTTAAAGTAGAAAATCCCTTTTTATGTAATCACCTCTTTAACTCAATTGAAAAGTAGTTTTGATTGAAAAATTTAACTTAAAAAGGTTTTCGGCATATGCTCGGACAACCGGATTCTAAACCTATAAACGCGTCCGAAAATAGTTTCAAAACCTCATTCTAGTAATATTAAACTTTTCTAATTAATTAACAAAGTGTTTCCGTTGTTTTTATTAATAAAAAACTAACCAATTTTATCTTAAGTGTCAGAAGGCTTTCGATCTTACCCGACTTGGTCACGGTACTACTTCCGTAGTAACCAATCAAATGAATTACAAAAAAATTGTATTAAAGTCAAAACAACCCCAAAAGCATTCTTACAGAGACAACATATGGAGTACCGTCTAATCAACGGTCCTGACATTCCAACATTAATGATTTAGCTGAACATGGTTACGGTAAACAATAAAATATATGATTGAAAAGCAAGATATGACATATTAAAGTGATACGTGTGTGATTGAGTTTCAACAAGAACTTACAAATAAATGTAGAGCTTGAAAATAGATGTTTGCACGGAAAGTAACAAGCGGGAAATAATGTAAATAAAGTAATTAGGTGCGGGAAAATAAATATAAAGTAAAATGGTGCGAGGAAATAAAAGTAAGTAAAGCGATGCGAGGAAATAAAAGTAAAATGATGCAATAGAGTAAATAAAATAAAGCAGTGCGGAATATATTAAAAACTTGCTCCAATCAGAGACTTGAATCTGATACAGCTGAAATGTAAATGATGGTAAGATTAAATTCTACGACTATGATGCTCCAAACTTAATAACAATAATGGTGCGGTAACCCCTCGATGTGACGAATTGTCGCTTTAACAGTGTGAATATATGGTCTATGTTGCAACTAAGCTTGGATGATTAAAACTGTGAACTCTTATGTTTGTAGCAGTAAAAAAATTGAAATTAAGCTATCAATTAACTTAACTCGTAAAGCAAGAGTCGCCATCGCACTTTTATTGTTTCCAAAGGAAAAGGGAAAAAGTACGAACAAAACCTGAAGAAGTTTTAAAAACAAAACTAATAAAAAGAGAACAAGGGTTTGGTGGTTAGTTATGCAAAGGGAAAGTGTCATACCCTGATTTTGGTCCTGAAATTTTTTCCATCAATCCTCATTTTCCTCCTCTCCCACCATTCTACCCTCATCACAACAACTTCAACAACTTCTCTCCCATTGCATCAACCTCTCCCGTTTCATTCACAAATCTGCTTTACTCGGTTTCCCAAACTACTCTTACTCCATTTTCACCTTCAATCACAACCGTCCATTCAACGTCTTTGTCTACAACAACATAATCTCCGCACGTTCTTCAACCAACCCTACACGTTCCATTTTGTTCTTCAACTTCGTTTGTAAACTAGGCTTGTCGCTTGATTCTTACTCTTTGCCTTATGTTTTGAAAGTCGTTGTTTCTTTGAAAGATGTTGTTTTGGGGAGACAGGTTCATTGTGTCGGTGTTGTTACTGGTTTAGACTCGTGTTTATCGGTTGTTTGTTCGGTTATTCAAATGTATTCTTCTTGTGGGAATGATGTTTCTTCTGCACGGAAGGTGTTTGATGAGTTTGTATTGTTGTTTGGAGAAAATGGTTCTGTCTGGAATGTTATGGTTGCTGCTTATGCTAAAGTGGGTGATGTGTGTAATACACGGAAGCTGTTTGATTCTATGCCTCATAGGGATAAAGATGTTTTTTCTTGGACGGCTCTTATTTCAGGTTCCACGCAAGCGAATAATCCTAGTGAGGCTATCAAGCTCTTTAGAAGAATGCAGCTTGAGAATGTGAAGCCGGATGAAATTGCAATTTTGGCTGTGCTATCTGCATGTGCTGATTTGGGTGCTCTTCACCTGGGGGAGTGGATTCACAACTACATTGAAAAGCACAAATTGAGCATGATTGTTCCTCTTTACAACTCACTCATAGACATGTATGCCAAATCAGGCAACATAAGTAAAGCACTACAATTGTTTGAGAATATGAAACGTAATACTGTTATAACATGGACAACAATGATTTCTCCTCTTTACAACTCACTCATAGACATGTATGCCAAATCAGGCAACATAAGTAAAGCACTACAATTGTTTGAGAATATGAAACGTAATACTGTTATAACATGGACAACAATGATTTACAGGCTAGCTTTACATGGTCTAGGAGAGGAAGCCCTTCATGTATTTGCTTGCGTGGAGAAAGAGGGCCGAATCAAGCCAAACGAAGTCACCTTTATTGTCATCCTTTCTGCTTGTAGCCATGTTGGATTGGTTGAACTAGGTCGTGATTATTTCACGTCGATGAGGTCTGGATATGGAATTGAACCTAAGGTTGAGCATTATGGCTGCATGATTGATTTGCTTGGGCGAGCTGGCCGTCTTCAAGAAGCCTTTGTTGTATTTTCTTCAAGATTCCGCACTTACTTCAAAGGTTACAGTTCATCTGGATGGCCATACCACATTTACGGATGCTGAGATTCAGATGAAAGATCTTCTTTCTGTAGTTGCTGAGTCATACTTGTCAAAGAGCTTACATAAGGGTGAAAAGCACTCAATGCTTGTTCCACACTTCAGCAGGGTGAGTTATCGATAAAGCAGAAGCAGGAGGAGCAACAACTGTTAATACACCAACAACAACAAATGCTTTCTAATGTGTTACAGGGGTATCAATCTCACCAACGATTTGGCGGTTTACCTTATGGACAGTCGCAGGGTGAAGGAATAGGAATGGAAAATTTGCATGTGGAACCTTCTCAATATTAATCACCTCATGGAAATGTTCATTGAGTTCTCAGATGCCAGTTTCTAGTGTGTATGATGAGCTTAATACCAAGTCTTTGAATAAATCTCAGCAAGAACCCAAGATCGCATCAGTCTCAGGAGTTGGAAAGCCAACCCTTACGCTCATATCACGTAACGTATTTCCTGCAGCAAAATAACATCGAATTGTGAGAGGTGGCCATAATTTTGAGGAAGAAGATACACAGTGGACCTGTTGTTGCTTTTCATTCTTTTGCTCGCGTTTCACTGCAGTAAAAAGCACGTTAACTCAGCAAGGCGGTAAAGTTCAACAGCGACCCAAAAGAGGAATTAAGGCAAATTCAAAAGGAAAGTACGTGGTTCATATTACCTTTTCCAGGTCAAGCGTCAAAAGAGGCAGACAAAGCTGAAGCGCCTTAAAGCACTTCCAAGGGATACCCTTTTGATCTCCATAAGCTGAATCTAAAACCCTAACATGGTGAGTATAAAAGGAGAGGGGCGGATACTGTTGAAGAGGCCGAAAAAAACCCTAGAGAAGAGAGAGAGGTTAGAGAGCGACCACAACGAAAAACCCTAAAATTTTCGATGACTACTGTAGCGAAAAAACCTAGTAATCTTCCACCGAAATATTCGTCTCCTCCTTCCACCGGCGATTGACGAAGCGGAGAGGTTTGAAGAACAAGTGACAAAGGTGAGTGCTTTTTGTTAATTTTTTGAAAGCCACGGGTTTGTTTGTGTTTAGGGTATGGTGCGAAAGGTTGAGAGATTGGGTAAGGCTAAGAGAACGGGTTCGTCTTCTTGAGGAAGATGAACGAGTCTTTTGTGAAGCTTTGTTTCACGTTCCTAGTTCTTCCTCTTTTATTTTATTTTAAAAGCAATTAAAACCTATTTAGAACTTAATGACCATTGGTTTTTCCATGCAACCTTTCATTAACTTTTGTTTGTTGGTACTAATGATGATTAAAGTGTTGTTATCCCACCCAACAACCAGGCGGCTAGGGTTGATCTTTAGGATCCCTCACACCATTTTTGTGGGCTTTGATTAGTCCAACAGACCATCTCGTTTTAGTTTTTTTTTATTTTAATTTTTATTTTAATCTATTCTTGTTTATATATTCAAGTTGTTATTAAGGAAACAAATGATCATAAGTGGCCGAGTGAAGAGAGAGCGATTTCACTTCCTTTAGTGGGATGGGTTCGATACTTAGGAATATCATATCTCCATTTGCTTTATTATTTTATACTTGCTGTTTTATTTAAATCTTTTATAATTTCTTACTATAACTTACAAAAATCATTTCTTAAACAAACTCGAAAGAAGAGGATCATTGGAATCTAGCATTCTAGTAGGAACTCTCGAATGATTGATTCCGAGCCACGTGTTTTGGGTTAACCATTCATTCTTTTCTTTCGTCCCTAAAACACTTTAATTAACTTGGACAAAATAAGGGCCGTTGGGATCAAGCATTCTGGCGTAACTCTTTGAACAATTGATTCTTATCAAGTGTTCGTTGTCCATTAAATAATTTTCTTAAATAATTCGAATGAAAAAGGACCATTGGAATCTAGCATTCCGGTGGAACCCTGAGTTATTGATCTCGGGGCTTATGTCTCGTTCTTATAAATATTCGTAATTCAAACTCAAAAAATACTTGATTCCTTCCTTAACACTTTTTCAATAAAGATGGAAATGGAACATGGTGTATACCGTGCACTCCTGAGATTAAGATTCGAGGCGGATGCCTCGCCATCGTTTAAAATTGTCAATGCGGTTTCTTCAAATCCTTTCTCAATTAAACCAAAAAATACTTAATCTTTATTAAACACTTTTGTCAATAAGATGGAAATGGAACATGGTGTATACCGTGCACTCCTGAGATTAAGATTCAAGGTGGATGCCTTGCCTATCTTAGCTCTCGCCATCGTCTAAAATTGTCAATGCGGTTTCTTCAAACCCCTTTCTCAATCAAACCTAAAAATACTTAATCTTTATTAAACACTTTTGTCAATAAGATGGAAATGGAACATGGTGTATACCGTGCGCTCCTGAGACTAGGATTTGAGATGGATATCTCGCTTCCCAAAGTTCTCGCCATCACTCAAAATACATCCAACCAATCAAACTCTGTTCTCGCCGTCGTGCGATTAATCAAAAACCTTTTTCATAAACGAAAGATATATTGTCTTAAGGTGATGCAAAACAATGTTTCGGCCACGATTGTTGAGTCGAGATAAGTGACGTTTTTCCGAATGATGATTTGTAAATCCATTCGATGTGTGGTATACATCCACTCCTCATCTGTTTTGGGTAAAACAATGTTTTCGTCGATTAATACAATATAGCTTTCGCTAAAATCGACCAACAAACAAACATTTTCTACCCAAAACTACGTAAGCCTTGACTTCTCTATTGAGATACGTAGGAGCAGGATTTGTAAATCTTGTCAGGCCCATTAATAAAAAAACCTTAGGTTTAGTCCCCTTTATTGCAAAAATCCAAAAACATTTTCTCTTTTCTTTTGATCCTATTATTTTTTCCCTCATAATAACTTGAGAAGACTAACCTAAGCTAACATTCAAAACGAAACTAACTAAACGGTTTCCGTTGAATACAACGGACGTGAGGGGTGTTAATACCTTCCCCTTGCGTAATCGACTCCCGAACCCTGATTTGGTTGCGACGACCATAATCATTGTCGTTCTTTATTGAGTTTTATCGATATTTTCCCTTTCCTTTTTAGGAATAAATAAAATTCGGTGGCGACTCTGTTCAGTCCATCATTGCGAGCGTGCGATTGCGCTTCGCTTATAGTCGTGTTCTCATTTTTCGAGGTGCGACAGATGGCGACTCTGCTGGGGAACATCCCTAAGTGAGTCAACCCTAGTTCAGTTAAGTTTTTGTATGTGTGTTAGCTTTGTTTGTTTATTTTTCTTCCTTTGTTATATGCTTTCTTTTTCTCTGTTTTATCGCATTTTTATATCTGTATATATATCTATGTGTGGGTGTTGGGATTTTGATATCATGAATAAAGCTCTACACCCGAGCTTTGAAAAAAGAAGAGAGAACACATAAGTTTAGAATTGGAAGTTGTGTAGTGTTAGTCCCCAAGGGCCACTCCTTGTGTGCCTAGCATGAAGACTCCCCTAGAGTAGACCTGTTTGTAGATCTCGTTATAAGACAGCTAGCCTATTGCATGACGTTGATTCATGAAGGGTCCATGACTCTAGGATCCCCTCTTAGAACCAGTTTCTGCTTTGGTGGTTGCGTAATGTTGGACTCCAAGGGCCTCTCCTTGTTGCACCCAACATGAAAACCCCGCTCAGAAGAGACCTTTCGTCACTCTTGTCATAAAGCGGCTAGCTTGTTGCATGATGTTGATACGATTATGGTCCATGACTCTGGGAACCTTATCAGAAACGTAGAAACTATCCTGTGAGTGGGTTTATGGGTAACCAATTTAGAACTATCTATTAAGAAGCCTACCAAATAGGGTGTTTTGAGTTACCTTATGATATCCCAAAACCAAATACCATACATTCATGATCATTTGCATAACATCATGACACTCATACAAAATTTTGTTTTCAGGGAATTTTTTGAATATGCAGTTGCTAGCACAAAAAGTTTGTAATGGGTTCAGAAAGAAGGAAAGCATTACCATTCAAAGCTAAAATGCCAGATATCGCCAACATATCAAGACTTTTGAATGAACTTCCCGCATGCTTCAGGGTTACTTTGCAAGGAAAGTTTGGCCATATTTTGGATCTCCTCTCAGTAGATGTTCAAACACCAGCCATCACCGCTTTAGCTCAGTTCTATGATCCTCCGCTTCGAAGTTTCTTATTCCAAGACTTTCAGTTGAATCCAACCTTGGAGGAATTCGACCAGCTCTTGGGATTTTCTATGAAAGGAAGGACACCGTATAATATGATTGGTCAGGTACCTGAGGTAGAGACGCTAGCCCTTGCCCTCTACATCCCCATATCTGATGCATTGGCTAATTGGAAGAAAAGGGAGAATCTCTTTGGTTTTTGGAAGTCTTACCTAGAAGAAGAAGCAGAAAGGTTGTTTGTGATACATCATTGGGATGCATTGGCAAATATACTAGCTCTTCTCATATATGGGCTAGTATTGTTCCCAACCCATGAAGGTTTTATAGATTCAGCTGCCATAAGTATCTTTTGGGCCGTTTGGAAGGATAAACAAAGTTTAGTTCCTCCACTACTAGCTGACACTTTTCATACTTTGCATACTCGACATCAAAAGAAGAATGGAATGTTAATATGTTGCCTTCCATTGCTCTATAATTGGCTTATCTCATATGTGTTCAAGCATAATGCTCACATCAGTGAAATGTCCAATGGGGAGTGGGCAAGAACTCTGGTGTCTTTGTGTAGTAAGGATATCATTTGGTACCGACACAAGCTGAATGTTGAAGAAATCATTATCAGTTGTGGTAGTTTCCCAAATGTACCACTAATAGGATCTAAAGGTTGCATCAGCTACAACCCCATGTTAACTTTGCGACAATTTGGATACCCTATGCGTGGGAAGCCCGATGATAAAGAGTTAGAAGAGATGGTTTTGAATGATATGGGAACCAATGATCCTTTTCTCCTCCGTAAGATAATTCGATCTTGGGAAAAGGTGCATACCGAAGGAACAAAATTAGTAAAGAAGAATGATGCAACAAGGGTTCCTTATCAGCAATGGGTCTCGGAGAGGATCAAAGTTGTGAAGCTCCCTTTTTCTATAGAGATTCCTCTAAAGTCTACTTCACCAGAACCAGACCATGTTTCTCTTGAAGAGGTGGAAGAACTTCGAGCCATGGTAGCTAAACTTGGAAAGGAGAAGGATGATCTGCAATCTGAACTCTACAAAGAAACTGGGAAAAATATGATTCTCAAAAGGAAGAGTAACCAAAGGAAGGAACTTTTGGAGGAGAGTCGTAAGAAGAACATAATTGAGCAAGATCTCAAGGAAAGAGTCTTGGAGTGCCTAGATCAGGCTGATAGTGGATTAGGTTCACTCTGTGATGAGTTAGCTAAGGCTAAAAGAGATGGACAAGAGTGGAAGCGTTGGTGGGACCTAGCCACTAAGCAAAAGAAGGAGGTAAGGGAGGAGCTTGAATCCCAAATACAAGAACTGAAGGAGCAACTTCGAAGCTCCGAAGCTGAAGTGGTGCGTGAAAGACGTCTTAAGGAACAAGCCCAAAGAGCCTTTCAAATATGTCCTAAAGCCTGGGAAGAGAAGTGTGATGAGTTGAATACTAACAAGGAGCTAGCTAGTTATTGGAAGGAACAATATGAGTCTCTGAAGAGCCAAAGCATGGGTTGGCTAAATCATAGGAAGCATTTGAATGAGATATTGGATGAGTATGAATGCACCATCAACCTTCTGCAGCCAAGTGTTGATACATACCGTACGAAGTTGGCTAACCTCATAGAGTTTTGTAATGGCGTGGCCATAGACTTACCATGGAAATTAGAAAATGCTCTAGAGGACATGGATGAAAATAACACTCATCCTTCGGCTCGTGACCTTGTTTTACTTTACGAAAGGATGATGCGAAGATTCAAAGAAGAATTGAAGGCCCACAAAGAGCGAGTTGCTAAGAAGACTCTTTAAGTTGTTTGCTTCGTGTTATTTCCAATTTTTGTATTTGGCTTAATGTTTTGTACCCACTTTGACTATATACTTCGTACTCTTTGGCTTCATTGAATGAATGGGTATTGAATTTTTGCATCAGCTTCTGACTATTGTTTTCTGTTTCTGTTCACATTACTTTCAAAGTGCATGCTCAATAACTGCAAAGTTTATAAGAATCCCTAAAAATAAATAAACATAAAATGCATTCATACATACATTCATGCATTCTCCATATAAATAAATAAAAACTCATTCCATTTTCTCTATCAGTTGTTACACACTGAGTCCTCAACACCACTACAACACAAGAGCCAGTGCTCGTCAAAGAATGGCAGATCAAGAACAAGAATTGGAGCGAGTAAGCTCAGAACTCGAAGACCTATGAGGAAACATGGGTCAAGTCATGGAGATACTACAAGTCATTAGGGCCAACTTGGACACCCAAACGACGGTCGTTTCAGAAATCACCGGTCCTACAATTGAACCCCAACCTGCAAGGACCATACCAACCACTTGGCCAGCCTATGGTCTACCTCCCGGTTTCACACCTCCAGTTGAAGGCGCTTTTGGTTTTGTACAATCCACTCAGCAGACGGCTCCTCTACCAACTATCAATGAAACTCATCCAGTGGTCCACACGTTCGCACCACCTCTCGTCCGTGCACACGTGCAACCTTATTTTGAGGATCAACAGCATGCTCCAGACTTTTCAGACAAAGAGGGTGAAAGGCAAGAAGACATAAGAGGGATGAAAGAGAATTTCCAGATTCTTGAGAAAAGGTTAAGGGCTATGAAAGGTGACCAAGTTTTTGGTGTTGCTGCTAAGGAGATGTGCTTAGTGTCAGGTCTTGTGATTCCTGCAAAATTCAAGACCCCAGATTTCGACAGGTATGAGGGTCACTCATGTCCTAAAAGTCACCTTATTATGTACTATCGGAAAATGGCTGCGCACGTAGAGGACGATAAACTTATGATACATTGCTTCCAAGACAGCTTGAGGGGTGCTCCCTCTAAGTGGTACTTAAGCCTTGATTAAAGTAGAATTCGTTGTTTCCAAGACTTATCTGATGCTTTCATCCAACATTATAAGTATAACATGGATATGGCCCCAGATAGGAGGCAATTGCTCAGCATGTCCCAGAAAGATAACGAGTCTTTTAAGGAATATGCACAACGATGGAGGGAAGTGGCCTCGCAAGTCGAACCACCCCTTGCTGAGAAGGAGTTAGCAGATTGGTTCATGGATACGGTAAAACCTATGTTCTATGAAAGGATGGTGAGTAATGTATCTGCAAGCTTCTCTGACTTGGTTGTCGTGGGCATAAAGGTCGAGCTTGGATTGAAGAATGGAAAAATGATAACCACCTCTGAAACATCTGGTAATAATGCCAAAAAGTTTCCCGGAAGTTTTCAAAGAAAGAAAGAGGGTGAAACAAATGCAGTGTCAACTAGTCAAAGAAGGAGTCTTTCATGGAAGAAGCAACATCAATTTGCTCAGCAGCAACCAACTTATCCAGTGCAGTATGTTCAACAACCGTATGTGGCAGCAGTCACACCAAATTTCAACCAGTCACAAGCTCCTGTCTATCAACCTATTCAACAAGCACCAGTATACCAGCAAGCACCCACGCCACTTGCTTATCAATAGCCTAGGGCACAGGCTCCCCATCCACAAAATCCTCCAAATCAAAATAGGTTACAAAGAGGTAGACTTCCGTTCGCTTCAATCCATATGATGTACACTGAGTTGTACCCATCATTACTGCGAAAAGGGTTGGTGACTCCCAGACCTTTGGGTCCTCCACCAAATCCCTTACCTCCATGGTACAATCCAGATGCCCATTGTCCTTTCCATGAGGGTGCCCATGGACATGATTTAGAGGGATGTTATGCTTTGAAGCATATTGTGCGAGAGCTGGTTGAGAAGAAGATTCTTTCATTTCGAGATATCAAACCCAACGTAAAAAGTAACCCTCTGCCGGCGCATGGTGATGTTAATGCCATCGAGGATGCTTCTGATGTTTGTGTAATCAAAAATGTTGAAGATGTTAAAACTCCATTGCTAGCACTTCATGCAAGATTGGTGAGAGCTAGTTTGATTGATACATGCCACGACAACTGTGAAGAATGTGTCGTTCATCCAAGGGGATGTAAAGTGGTACAAACTGATATTCAAAACTTGATGGATCAAGGTGTTTTGCAAGTTTGTGGGCCTATAATAAATGAGGAAGTTTCAGTCATTGAACCCGTTTTCAATCTACCAGAACCGTTTGAGATAACTTATCATAGAAAAGATGTTGTTCATCCATCACCCGTGGTAGTTTGTATGCCTACCCCCTTTCCTTTTGAAAGCACCAAAGCGGTACCCTGGAAATATGACATAATCGTGGTAGATGGAGTGGTAGATGAAAAACCCAAAAATTTTGAAAGTGAGAAAGGCTTGGAGAATGTTGACACCAATATCACTAACATCGCAGGGACGAGCAGGATGACCCGCAGCGGTCGGATTTATACTCTCAATGTTAATATAAACCCTCAAGAACCAACAAGGGAAGCTGCAACTGCAAATCCTACCCCAGAGTATGGAGGGACACAACCGGAAGTACAAGCAGATGAAGCAAGTGAATTTCTAAGAATAATAAAGAAAAGCGACTATAAGATAGTTGATCAGTTACATCAGACACCGTCAAAAATATCTATCTTGTCTTTGCTTCTAAATTCTGAAGCTCATAGGGAGGCTCTACTGAAAGTGCTTGCTCAAGCTCATGTTACCCAAGATATAACGGTTGGCCAATTCGGTGGGGTGATCGCCAATATCACAGCCTGCAACACTCTAAGTTTCAGCAATGAAGAGCTACCCAAAGAAGGGAAGAATCACAACCGCGCCTTACATGTATCCATAAAGTGCCAAGAAGATGCTCTGGCCAGGGTTTTAGTTGACACTGGATCGTCCCTCAATGTTCTACCAAAGAGGGCACTCGCTAAATTATCTTACCAAGGTTCGGAATTGAAACCTAGTGCACTTGTGGTAAAAGCATTTGATGGTTCTCGGAGGACAGTAGTTAGGGAGGTAGAGCTACCAATCCAGATCAAACCGCATGTATTCCCCATCAATTTCCAAGTCATGGACATAAATCTCGCTTACAGCTGCCTTTTGGGACGTCCATGGATACATGCTGCTGGGGCAGTGACTTCTACTTTGCATCAAAAAATGAAGTTTGTTGTCGATGACAAGCTCGTCATTGTCTCGGGTGAAGAAGATTTTATCATCAGTCAACTCTCCTCTTTCCGTTATATCGAGGCTGATGAGGATGCCTTAGAGACCTCTTTCCAAGCACTCGAAATATCCAATGCCACACTTTTAGAGGATAAGGATCCTATTGAGAAAGTCGGTTTGTCATTCGCCTCTTTGAATAGTGCAAGGTCAGCAGTTGAAAGTGGAGGCCCTGCAGGTTGGGGGCAAGTCATCAATGTCAGCGAGAAAAATGATCGTTTTGGTTTGGGGTACAAGCCTTCTGCTAAGGGAGGAGCCTTGGTCCCTGCAAAGGACCGCGTGCGGAGCATACAAGAAGTTTTCCTAAGCACATAATTTATCCATGGAGATCAAGTTGGTACAGTTGAAGATGACACTGAAGATGGAGAAGCATCAAATCTGATATACCGGTGTGAAACAACCCTAACAAATTGGGAAGCAGTTGAGATTCCAGAAGTTTTTCCTGTGTCAAAGTAATTGTGTTTTCCTTTGTTTTTTTGAAAATCCTTAGCTCTGCCCAAGGCTAATGGATCATTTGTAGGGCCCCTTTAAATTTCAAAATCATTATGACAAATAAAGAGCATTTTGTTCAAATTCTTATCGTTCATTTGTTTTTCTTTCTTTAAAATGGCAATCCTTTCAAAAACTACAAAAATATTTTTAATTCTTTTGCATTTCATTTCCATTTTTCTAAAAAAACTATCATTAAAAAACATGCAGAATAATCAATAAACCAGTTGAATTCGATGACCCCACTACTTCCTATAACTTTGAACTCCCCATCTACCAAGTGGAAGAGGATAGTGAGGAAGATTGTGATTTCCCTGAAGAATTGGAAAGGATGCTCGAGCACGAGTCAAAGGCCCTTCAGCCGCATCAAGAACCAGTGGAAACAATCAACCTTGGCACTGAAGAAGATAAGAAAGAGGTCAAAGTTGGGACTACACTTGGGGAAAGCATCAAAGAAAGATTGATCAAGCTGCTACAAGAGTATGTAGATGTATTTGCTTGGTCGTATCAAGATATGCCAGGTTTAGATACTGATATTGTTGTCCACAAGCTACCACTACAACTAGATTACCCGCCAGTGAAGCAGAAGCTCCGACGAGCAAGACCCGACATGGCTCTAAAGATTTGTGACGAGGTGAAACGTCAATTTGATGCCGGTTTTCTAGCAGTTGCGAAGTATCCCAAATGGGTAGCTAATATTGTACCAGTACCCAAAAAGGATGGAAAGGTCAGGATGTGTGTTGACTACAGGGATCTAAATAAAGCTAGTCCAAAGGACGATTTCCCCTGCCACATATTGACACTCTGGTAGACAACACTGCTAAGTTCACGGTCTTCTCCTTTATGGACGAATTCTCGGGTTATAATCAAATTAAGATGGATCCAGAAGACATGGAAAAGACCACATTCATCACCCCTTGGGGAACATTTTGCTACAAGGTAATGCCATTCGGTCTCAAAAATGCTGGGGCAACTTACCAAAGAGCAATGGTCACTCTTTTCCATGATATGATGCATAAGGAAATTGAGGTTTATGTAGATGATATGATTGCAAAATCCCAAAGTGAAGAGGATCATATAGATCACTTGCAAAAGTTATTTGAGCGTCTTCGGAAATTCTGACTACGGCTGAATCCTGCTAAATGCACCTTCGGTGTTCGATCTGGAAAGTTGCTTGGTTTCATTGTTAGTCAACAAGGAATTGAGGTAGATCCAGACAAGGTTAGGGCAATACAAGAAAGGCCTGCTCCACGTACAGAGAAAGAAGTTAGAGGATTCCTGGGACGTTTGAACTACATCTCTAGGTTTATATCTCATATGACTGCTACGTGTGAACCTATATTCAAGTTACTAAGAAAAGATCAAGCAGTTGAATGGAACTCTGACTGCCAAATGGCTTTTGAGAAAATCGGATAATACCTGCAAGAGCCCTCTATTCTAATTCCGCATGTTCAAGGGAAACCACTCTTTATGTACTTAACTGTGCTTGAAAAGTCAATGGGATGTGTGCTGGGACAACATGATGAGACCGACCGAAAAGAGCATGCCATCTACTATTTGAGTAAGAGGTTTACCGATTGTGAAACCCGATATTCACTCTTGGAGAAAACTTGTTGTGCTTTAGCATGGGCCGCTCGTCGTCTAAGACAATACATGATTTGCCACACTACTTTGTTGATCTCAAAAATGGATCCAATAAAGTATATCTTTGAAAAGCCAGCTTTGACTGGAAGACTCGCCCGTTGGCAGATGTTACTATCTGAGTATGACATCCAATATGTATCTCAGAAAGCCATTAAAGGAAGCGTGTTATTTGATTACCTGGCAAACCAGCCCGTTGAAGACTACCAGCCGTTGAAGTTTGACTTCCCTGATGAGGACATTATGGTGGCAAAAGATTGTGAAGCCCCAGGACTTAATGAAGGACCTGAACCCGGATCTCGGTGGAAGCTCATGTTCGATGGTTCCTCCAATTACATGGGACATGGCGTAGGAGGTGTTCTTTGGAATCCGAATGGTGGATACACTCCTTTCACAGCAAGGTTATGTTTTGATTGCACAAATAACATAGCAGAATATGAGGCGTGCATCCTAGGCATTGAAGCAACAATTGACCTCCGAATCAAAATCCTCGAAGTATGTGGAGACTCAGCCTTGGTGATATACCAAGTCAAGGGCGAATGGGAAACCCGTGATACCAAGTTGATCCAATATCATGCCTATGTCATGGAATTAATAAAATACTTTGGCGAAATCACCTTCCGTCATATCCCGAGAACTGAGAATCAAATTGCTGATGCTTTGGCTATGTTGGCTTCAATGTACCAAGTTAGATTCCATAGTGAAGCGCCTCTCATTCAGATCGAGAGGAGAGTTGAGCCTGCCTACTGCCAGTCGGTTGAAGAAGAAGCCGATGGTAAACCCTGGTTTCACGACATCAAATGCTTTTTGCAAAATCAAGAATATCCAATAGATGCAACAACCCTTGACAAGAAAACATTGAGGAAGTTAGCATCCAAATTCTTCTTAAGCAATTGTGTGTTATACAAGAGAAACCACGACATGATTCTGCTCAGATGCGTGGATGGACGTGAAGCAAACCTGTTGATCAAGGAGATTCATGAAGGATCCTTTGGAACTCATGCCAATGGGCATGCCATGGCCAAGAAGATTTTGAGAGCTGGTTATTACTGGTTGACCATGGAATCCGACTGCTTCAATTATGCTAGAAAATGTCATAAATGCCAAATCTATGCCGACAAGGTACACGTGCCTCCGACCCTACTAAATGTTTTGACGTCACCTTGGCCTTTCTCAATGTGGGGCATCAACATGATTGGCGCCATCGAGCCTAAAGCTTCCAACGGTCACCGCTTCATCCTGGTTGCCATTGATTACTTTACCAAATGGGTGGAAGCCGCCTCTTATGCTAATGTGATAAAACAAGTGGTTGCACGGTTCCTCAAGAAAGAGATCATTTGCCGTTATGGGTTTCCAAGCCGGATCATCACAGATAATGGGACGAATATGAACAATAAGACCATGAAAGAATTATGCGAAAGCTTCAAGATTGAGCACCATAACTCTTCACCATATCGTCCAAAGATGAATGGCGCTGTTGAAGCCGCTAATAAAAACATCAAGAAGATCCTGCAGAAAATGGTGAAAACCTACAAGGATTGGCACGAAATGCTACCCTTTGCACTGCATGGATACCGGACTTCCGTCTGCACTTCAACAGGGGAAACCCCATTCTCTTTGGTATATGGGATGGAAGCGGTTCTCCCAATTGAAATGGAGATACCTTCAATGAGAATCCTGATGGAAACCAAGCTTTAAGAGGCTGAGTGGATTCAAAATAGATTTGATCAGTTAAACCTCATAGATGAGAAGCGAATGACTTCTTTGTGCCATGGACAGTTATACCAGAAACGGCTCAAGAAGGCTTTTGACAAGAAAGTACGTGTTCGGGAATTCAGAGAAGGAGACCTCGTGCTCAAGAAGATCTTGCCAATACACAAGGACTCACGTGGGAAGTGGACTCCCAATTATGAAGGCCCATATGTTGTGAAGATAGCTTCCTCCGGAGGTGCCTTGATTCTCACAACTATGGATGATGAAGAGCTCTCACACCCCGTGAACTCTGATGCAGTTAAAAAATACTATGCCTAATAAAAACCCGCTAAATCGAAAACCTGAAAGGGCGATTTAGGCAAAAAAAGGGTATCCCGGTGGACTGAAAACCCGAAAGGGCGGTCCAGGCAAAAGTTAGGGATAAAAAAATGGTAGCTCGCTAAGTTGAAAACCTAGAAAGGCGACTTAGGCAAAAAGGAGTGTCCCGGTGGATTGAAAACCCAAAAGGGCGATCCAGGCAAAAGTTAGGGGCACAAGGCATAAACTGTATCAGTTGTTACTGATTAACACCGAAGAATCTGAGGCAGAAGATCAATCCAGTTACTCCCCTTAGAAGCAAGATTTTGGGGAATCATATCTATTAGGGATGTTAGTGGTCACCAAATTCAACGTAAATCTTTCCTTATTGCCATTTTCAAAATTGTAACATTCCATGGAGCTACGCCATTTGTGTGCTACCATTCTTGAATAAAATACAAGTTTTTGCCTGTTAATCATTGTTAATTGTATTCTTCTACGTTTTTCTTTGTTATGCAAAGTGTCATTTATTTGTTAATAATGAAATTTTGAAACTTGAAAAAGAATTTGAAATTTAGTAAAAGGAACGAAATTACTTTGATATATGTGAAAATCAAGAGAAAATCATTTGTTTTCCCGAAAGTCTCAAGATTGCATAAATAATCCTGGATAACCAACAAAATCCCCATGGAACACAACTTATTAATCCTCTGGAAGGATGGACCTTTGGTTTTTAATAATTGTCAATCTTAATAGATTCTCCTCTGGATACGCCTGTTAATTGTACGAGTTTGAGTTATTGGTGTTGAGGAATCATAATCCCTGTAAATAGCCCATACAAACTCCCAGTCTGTCTATTGTCAGCATTGCATATCATGATCATTCATATGTCATGCATAAAACAAAAATCAAGTCATGCATGGTTCAAAGTGTACCCTGTACCCATGTGTGTAGCCCCTTCGGTCATGATGTTGATTGTTATCCCTTGACCCAAAGACCAGTTGTCACTAGTATCATTTCAGAAGTTCAAATCATCGTGGGCATCACTGTCAGTCTATTTGTAAGTACAATTGTAATTGGTATCTGAATTTTGGTTGTCACCAACATCATTTCAAGTCCAATTGTTGTTGGAAAAATCTGTTAAAAGCTGGTTGTAATCCATTGCTTACAGTCAAAGTCCAATTGTTGTTGGCAAAATCTGTTAAAAGCTGGTTGTAATCCATTGCTTACAGTTAAAGTCCAATTGTTGTTGGCACCTATCCGTTAAAAGTTGGTTGTAATCCATTACTTACGGTTAAAAGTCCAATTGTTGTTTGGCACGTACAGAGAGTTTAATTACCCTATCTTTCCTGATGGTTCCGTGAAAGTCATGTATGACTCATCATCTTGAGGAATTCCCAGAAGCTTGGAGGTTTTTCGTGATTAGAAAGCTCCAATGATGTTGGTTTTGTTCGATTTCTTTGTGAAGAATCATCATAGCCTTTTGCACGGATGATCTACTTATAAGAAGACTCCTGCTTATCTTTGTTTTTGCATAAATTCCCTATTAGGAATCTCCAAAAAAATTGATTGGATGAATTTCTTGTGAGAAATCTCCAGAATTGTCAGAAGTATTCTAAAGTGTCAAGTCAGGTATGAACCTATTGATGAAAGTTGATATGTATGTTTGTCAGTATTTTCAGGTCATGTATGAACCTTTGGTTGAAGTTTTCTTTGTGTTTTCTAGTTTGTCAGGTCATGTCTGAACCTGTTATTAAATTCTTTGACTTTCTCCAGAATCGTCAAGTCATGTCTGAACCTATGAGTGAAACTTTCTTTGAATATCCAATTTTTGAGGTCACATATGAACCCGTTGATTAAAAATTCTTTGGTTTTATAATATTCTTAGGTCATGTTTGAGCCTATTGTTGAAACGCTTTGAATTTTCCAATGCTGTTAGGTGATGTATGAGCCTGTTGATGGAACCTTCTTTGTACGTTTTCCGGTATTGTCAGGTCATGTTTGAATTTGTTTATGGAACCTTTTTGATATCCCCCAACATTGTTAGGTCATGTTTGAACCTGCTGTCAGAACCGTTCTTGGTATTCCCCAACATTGTTAGGTCATGTATGAACCCGTTGCTTTTGAGCCTTTATTCCAGTATTACCAGGTCATGTCTGGACCTGTTTTGAAGAATCTTTTTCTTTGATTATTCCAATATTGTCAAGTCATGTATGAACTTGTTATGGAAATTTTCTCAAAATATTCAAGTTGTAGTAAGTCATGTGTGAACTTACTGTCAAAATATCTGGTGTTCTAAGTGTCGTTTGTCGACTTTCACTTTGATAACTCCCTAGTGTATGTCTGACTCTCCAGCAGGATTGCTATCCCTAGCGAGTTGGCTGTACATTGTTTGTCTATTTCCCTGTGGGCCATCAGAGTTCCCCACAGATTAGTCCGTCCAGTAGCATCTCCTGTTAAGGATTCACCGTGTCCCTAACAGACAAATCCAAAAAAAATAATATAAAGAATCATGCATCCATGCATATCATATCATAACATTTGCATTTTTCAGGATCAAAATCTGGGTCTCCATAGTATTTAACCATCCCCCACCGCGATCCGATGAAAAGTGTTGTTTCATCTTCCTCTGGTGGAGGATGTTTAAATAGGGGCAACTCTCATACCCTGATTTTGGTCCTGAAATTTTTTCCATCAATCCTCATTTTCCTCCTCTCCCACCATTCTCCCCTCATCACAACAACTCCAACAACTTCTCTCCCATTGCATCAACCTCTCCCGTTTCATTCATAAATCCGCTTCACTCGGTTTCCCAAACTACTCTTACTCCATTTTCACCTTCAATCACAACCGTCCATTCAACGTCTTTGTCTACAACAACATAATCTCCGCACGTTCTTCAACCAACCCTACACGTTTCGTTTTGTTCTTCAACTTCGTTCGTAAACTAGGCTTGTCGCTTGATTCTTACTCTTTGCCTTATGTTTTGAAAGCCGTTGTTTCTTTGAAAGACGTTGTTTTAGGGAGATAGGTTCATTGTGTCGGTGTTGTTACTGGTTTGGACTCGTGTTTATCGGTTGTTTGTTCGGTTATTCAAATGTATTCTTCTTGTGGGAATGATATTTCTTCTGCACGGAAGGTGTTTGATGAGTTTGTATTGTTGTTTGGAGAAAATGGTTCTGTATGGAATGTTATGGTTGCTGCTTATGCTAAAGTTGGTGATGTGTGTAATACACGGAAGCTGTTTGATTCTATGCCTCATAGGGATAAAGATGTTTTTTCTTGGACGGCTCTTATTTCAGGTTACACGCAAGCGAATAATCCTAGTGAGGCTATCAAGCTCTTCAGAAGAATGCAGCTTGAGAATGTGAAGCCGGATGAAATTGAAATTTTGGCTGTGCTATCTGCATGTGCTGATTTGGGTGCTCTTCACCCGGGGGAGTGGATTCACAACTACATTGAAAAGCACAAATTGAGCATGATTGTTCCTCTTTACAACTCACTCATAGACATCTATGCCAAATCAGGCAACATAAGTAAAGCACTACAATTGTTTGAGAATATGAAACATGATACTGTTATAACATGGGCAACAATGATTTCTCCTCTTTACAACTCACTCATAGACATGTATGCCAAATCAGGCAACATAAGTAAAGCACTACATTTGTTTGAGAATATGAAACGTAATACTGTTATAACATGGACAACAATGATTTCCGGGCTAGCTTTACATGGTCTAGGAGAGGAAGCCCTTCATGTATTTGCTTGCATGGAGAAAGAGGGCCGAATCAAGCCAAATGAAGTCACCTTTATTGCCATCCATTCTGCTTGTAGCCGTGTTGGATTGGTTGAACTAGGTCGTAATTATTTCACGTCGATGAGGTCTGAATATGGAATTGAACCTAAGGTTGAGCATTATGGCTGCATGATTGATTTGCTTGGGCGAGTTGTCTGTCTTCAAGAAGCCTTTGCTGTATTTTTTTCAAGATTCCGCACTTACTTCAAAGGTTACAGTTCATCTGGATGGCCAGACCACATTTACGGATGCTGAGATTCAGATGAAAGATCTTCTTTCTGTAGTTGCTGAGTCATACTTGTCAAAGAGCTTACATGAGGGTGAAAAGCACTCAATGCTTGTTCCACACTTCAGCAGGGTGAGTTATCGATGAAGCAGAAGTAGGAGGAGAAATAACTGTTAATACACCACCAACAACAAATGCTTTCTAATGTGTTACAGGGGTATCAATCTCACCAACGATTTGGCGGTTTACCTTATGGACAGTCGCAGGGTGAAGGAATAGGAATGGAAAATTTGCATGTGGATCCTTCTCAACATCAACCACCTCATGGAAATGTTCATTGAGTTCTCAGATGCCAGTTTCTAGTGTGTATGATGAGCTTAATACCAAGTCTTTGAATAAATATCAGCAAGAACCCAAGATCGCATCAGTCTCTAGAGTTGGAAAGCCAACCCTTACACTCACATCACGTAACGTATTTCCTGCAGCAAAATAACATCGAATTGTGAGAGGTGGCCATAGTTTTGAGGAAGAAGATACACAGTGGACCTGTTGTTGCTTTCCATTCTTTTGCTCACGTTTCACTGCAGTAAAAAGCACGTTAACTCAGCAAGGCGGTAAAGTTCAACAGCGACCCAAAAGAGGAATTAAGGCAAATTCAAGAGGAAAGTACGTGGTTCATATTACCTTTTCCAGGTCAAGCGTCAAAAGAGGCAGACAAAGTTGAAACGCCTTAAAGCACTTCCAAGGGATACCCTTTTGATCTCCATAAGCTGAATCTGAAACCCTAACATGGTAAGTATAAAAGGAGAGGGGCGGATACTGTTGAAGAGGCCGAAAAAATCCCTAGAGAAGAGAGAGAGAGGTTAGAGAGCGACCACAACTAAAAACCCTAAAATTTTCGACGGCTACTGTAGCGAAAAAACCTAGTAATCTTCCACCGAAATATTCGTCTCCTCCTTCCACCGGCGATTGACGAAGCGGAGAGGTTTGAAGAACAAGTGACAAAGGTGAGCGCTTTTTGTTAATTTTTTGAAAGCCACGGGTTTGTTTGTGTTTAGGGTATGGTGCGAGAGGTTGAGAGATTGGGTAAGGCTGAGAGAACAGGTCCGTCTTCTTGAGGAAGATGAACGAGTCTTTTGTGAAGCTTTGTTTCACGTTCCCAGTTCTTCCTCTTTTATTTTATTTTAAAAGCAATTAAAACATATTTAGAACTTAATGACCGTTGGTTTTTCCATGCAACCTTTCATTAACTTTTGTCTGCTGGTATTAATGATGATTAAAGTGTTGTTATTCCCACCCAACAGCCAGGCGGCTAGGGTTGATCTTTAGGATCCCTCTCACCATTTTTGTGGGCTTTGATTAGTCCAACAGACCATCTCGTTTTAGTTTTTATTTTTATTTTAATTTTTATTTTAATCTATTCTTGTTTATATATTCAAGTTGTTATTAAGGAAACAAATGACCATAAGTGGCCGAGCGGAGAGAGAGCGATTTCACTTCCTTTAGTGGGATGGGTTCGATACTTGGGAATAGCATATATCCATTTGCTTTATTTTTTTATACTTGCTATTTTATTTAAATCTTTTATAATTTCTTACTATAACTTACAAAAATCTTTTCTTAAACAAACTCGAAAGAAGAGGACCATTGGAATCTAGCATTCTGGTGGGAACTCTCGAATGATTGATTCCGAGCCACGCGTTTTAGGTTAACCATTCATTCTTTTCTTTCGTCCCTAAAACACTTTAATTAACTTGGACAAAATAAGGGCCGTTGGGATCAAGCATTCTGGCGTAACTCTTTGAACAATTGATTCTTATCAAGTGTTCGTTGTCCATTAAATAATTTTCTTAAATAATTCGAATGAAAAAGGACCATTGGAATCTAGCATTCCGGTGGAACCCTGAATTATTGATCTCGGGGCTTATGTCTCATTCTTATAAATATTCGTCATTCAAACTCAAAAAATACTTGATTCCTACCTTAACACTTTTTCAATAAAGATGGAAATGGAACATGGTGTATACTGTGCACTCCTGAGATTAAGATTCAAGGCGGATGCCTCGCCTATCTTAGCTCTCGCCATCGTTTAAAATTGTCAATGCGGTTTCTTCAAATCCTTTCTCAATCAAACCTAAAAATACTTAATCTTTATTAAACACTTTCGTCAATAAGATGGAAATGGAACATGGTGTATACCGTGCACTCCTGAGATTAAGATTCAAGGTGGATGCCTTGCCTATCTTAGCTCTCGTCATCGTCTAAAATTGTCAATGCGGTTTCTTCAAACCCTTTTCTCAATCAAACCTAAAAATACTTAATCTTTATTAAACACTTTTGTAAATAAGATGGAAATGGAACATGGTGTATACCGTGCGCTCCTGAGACTAGGATTCGAGATGGATATCTCGCTCATCCAAGTTCTCGCCATCACTCAAAATACATCCAACCAATCAAACTCTTTTCTCGCCGCCGTACGATTAATCAAAAACCTTTTTCATAAACGAAAGATATATTGTCTTAAGGTGATGCAAAACAATGTTTCGGCCACGATTGTTGAGTCGAGATAAGTAACATTTTTCCGAATGATGATTTGTAAATCCATTCGATGTGTGGTATACGTCCACTCCTCATCTGTTTTGGGTAAAACAATGTTTTCGTCGATTAATACAATATAGCTTTTGCTAAAATCGACCAACAAACAAACATTTTCTACCCAGAACTACGTAAGCCTTGACTTCTCTATTGAGATACGTAGGAGCAAGATTTGTAAATCTTGTCAGGCCCATTAATAAAAAACCTTAGGTTTAGTCCCCTTTATTGCAAAAATCCAAAAATATTTTCTCTTTTCTTTTGATCCTATTATTTTTTCTCTCATAATAACTTGAGAAGACTAACCTAAGCTAACATTCAAAACGAAACTAACTAAACGGTTCCCGTTGAATACAACGGACGTGAGGGGTGCTAATATATTCCCCTTGCGTAATCGACTCCCGAACCCTGATTTGGTTGCGACGACCATAATCATTGTCGTTCTTTATTGGGTTTTATCGATATTTTCCCTTTCCTTTTTAGGAATAAATAAAGTTCGGTGGCGACTCTGTTCAGTCCATCATTGCGAGCGTGCGATTGCGATTCGCTTATAGTCGTGTTCTCATTTTTCGAGGTGCGACAGAAAGTATTAACACCCTAAACATCCAAGGTACTCCATGAGAACCTCTTTGAAAATATGTACATTTGGTTTGAAAAGGGTGTTGTTTGTTAAAAGATTGGAGAGATGGTAAAAGAAGTATATTTTCCTTATTTTTATGTTTGTCAAGACTTTTGAAGTCTCATGCCTATGTACCAACAAAGTGCAATGGAGGATCAAAACCTCGTAGTTCGTGATAAAAATAATAAAGGAGTTTGTTTTGATTCATTTTTATGGAAAAGGATAGTTTGTCATTTTAAGGAAAATACTCAACTAGTCACCCACAAGTATGAGTACTTTGTATCATCATGAGAAGGGCTCAAACTTGGATAAGGATCAATAAGTATGTCACTAGCTCTCACAGATGGAAAATAATTGTCATCAATACTATGGGGATAGGAGAATTATATCTCAACTATGAAAATGACTCATGTATAATACCTTGAGAAAAGTTTTAAAAAGGAAAAATGCACAAGGGCACAAAAATGATTTAAATGAGTTATGCAGTTTTTAGTCTTTTGAAATTGGTCTGGCTATACTTAAGATGGATTAGCATTTATTAGGAAAAAGGTTTTGAAAATCACTTGACAAAAGTCAAGGTTTATTGAGAAAAATGATTCAAGTTATAAAGCAATAAGGTTTTGAATAAGAGAGAAGATTTTGAAAATTAAAGAAAGGAAGGAGAAGAAGAGACTATCCTAAAGCATAAAGTAAAAGCTAGTGAGGAAAATTTTAACTAAGAGATAGCAAGCTTTATGACATAAGTCAAGAAAGAATTCCCTCCTTTGGATTAAGCCTCAAACAAGCCAAAATAAGCAAATAATAATCCATGTATCAGATGAAACCAAAGTAACCAAGCCAAGTCTTCATAGAGAAGTCCAAAGTCATAGGTATCAGATGAATTCCAATGTCTCAAAATCATAAGTCCCAAAGCAAAGGTCAAGATCCTAATTCTAAGTCCATAGTTGCACAATGATGCCAACGATAGTAACCATAAGTCCATGAGTTAGGAGAAACAAGTTTCTTTTTTAGGTTTTTTCTTATTAGTGTCTTCTTTATAATGATATAAAAGAAATATCTAAATGGACAAAGAATAAAATAACATAATCACAAACAATATGATATGAAATGCTAAATATAAAGTATAAAGTAAATTACATAAAATAAAAGCATAAAGTAAATAACATTAAAATAGAAGTTAATACAAGTGAAGAGTTAGTAAAGGATGTTAGTGAAGATAAAATGATGTTTTGGTCATTTTTTGGGGAACACTTAACTATCCACTCACAAGCATGAAAATATGAACCTATACATCATTTGTGAGAAGGGCTCCAACTTGGATAAAATTAACAAGTATGCCACTAGCTCTCACAAATGGAAAAATAGCAACATTTTCACACAATACCATGAGGAATAGGAGACTTATAATCTCACTTATAAAAATGTCTTTGCTTTTGGGACAAATTTAGCGCTATGTTAAGCAATTGTAATTGAACTTATGTAGAATCACAACTATCTAAGGTCGAACAATAATAATGTCCGTGTTAATACATGCTACAGAAATGATATGTAAATCATTCTCCTAAAGTCATGCCACATAGAAGAAAGAAAGAAAGGGGACGATGATCAAGCACAAAGGCTAGGAGGATAGTCCATTACTTCAATCCACACTTCATGACACTTAGGACAAACTTATACATCAAGCCAAAGTACCTTAAATGATCCATGATCACTTAGAAGGTAGATTTGAAATGATGAAAGTTCATCAAGTACCAATCCACACATCATGAACAAGATGGACACAAGCCATCCAATTGATAAAAGGGAAAAGAGAGAGACGAAGAAGAAAGGGGCAAGAGAGGTCACACCCAAATTGGATCAAAGTTTGATCAAGTCATCATCAAAATCAATCATCCATTTTGGTGGATTAGGGTTTTCACCCTATCACCGCCCAAGATCCATTGATTTTGATGAGACTTTAAGTCCAAACCATCATGATCCAAGGCCAACAGAAGTTCATAAGGTCACTCAAATATAAAATGCAATTAAATGAAACAAAATGCATCAAAGATATTTTTAAATGAATTTTAAAATAGAAATAAAATGGAAAATCCATAAAGTCCTTTAAAACACCAAATAAATGGCCGAGAAAATTATGGAAGGTTGAAAATAAAATAAGAAACATATAGTAAATTTTTCAGAATTTTAAAATGAAGAAAAGTAATTTTTAACTAATTAAAACAAAAGAAAAAAGAGAAAATTCATGAAAAATAGAAAAATATGTGAAATAAAATATGGAAAAATAAAAGAGAATTTTAGAAATTTTTTGGGGATTTTTTGGATAAAAAATGAAATTACTATGAATTTTTAAAGAAAAAGCAATTAAAAATAATAAAAGAAAAAGAATTAAAATTAGAAAAAACACGGAATGTTAGATCACGCCTCATTAATTGACGTGGCAGATCCAACACTCTAAAGGTTAGGATGCATGGCGGGACGTGCTACAAGTTAAACACAAGATCCAGTTTAAATCCAACCAATCAAAACATTTCATTATGCCAATGTGTATGATTCCAACTCAAACAACCTAAGAAATCTCCGGTCATCTTCTTTGGTGAGTTATCACTGGAGTTTCATCATTTGGTAAATTCAAGATACGAGACCACCACCATTGTGATCCTCTTCTCATCCCGAATTCAACCTTATACTCCAAATTCATTTATGTGAACTGAGCAAAGGGAATTTCAGAGAAGTTTCAGAAACAAGCAAGCCACGGAAAATAAAATTAAATGATGAACACAATCAATCAACATTAGATAAGTTAGGGGAAAGCATCACAGAGTGAAGGACTACATCGTGGTAACTTGTTTGAGTTCAAATGATGCTCAGAACTACCTTGTCCAGATGGTGATCAAAAGTTAGTGAAGCTTGATCTAGTTAGAGCACTTCAGGAGGTCTCAGAGCTTTGGAATTGTTGCAAAAGTTTCAGAGGATGCCGAAGGTGCTAATGGAATCAAGAAATTGGATTGAAACAAACTGAAACTCAAAACATGGTAGTTGAATTTTCTGGAAAAAATTCAAGTTGCATGAGGGATTTCTTGGCTCTCCAAAGCTTGCAAGTTAAGACAATAGCTTCCTCTATTTATAGGGAATGTGTTTGGATCCAAATGCATGTGAAATAATGCAGAATTCGTGCAAAACAAATTTGATCTGAATGTGTGAAAAGTGTGACTTGAAACTCATCAAAACTCAGCCAAATGATTCATTTTAAGGGTCAATTAACTTCTGAAGACTTGTTTAAACATGTTTAGTAACAAAGCACTTGCTAATTTGGCTTGGAATTGAGATTAGTCATGTTCAAAACTCGGGCAATGGCGATTTCTTCAGTTCCAAGTCACCATGCTTAACTCAATGGGGCATCCTACTCAAGAGGCTTTTTGATCCCATTCTTTTTGCAATGTGCTAACATCATGTCCAAGATTATAATGTGTCAAGAAAGGTTACATTTGGATGTTTGAGCACAAAGTTATGTCATGTTGAAGTTGACATAAAAAATTGGCTACATAACTTAGAAAAATTTGAGTGCTTCATGGTTGAAAATGACCTGTAATGTATCAATGAATTCCATGTCCTTCCAAGCACATTATAACCTTGGTCCTTGAAGAAAACTTGTAAAGGGAATCACAAATGAAATTGAGATAAAAGAATAAGCCTCATATGTTGAAAATTGAAGAAGTTGTGATTTTTTAAAGTTGGGGAAAAGTCACTTGAAAATAGGTCAAATTTCACTAAGTCCACAAATGACCTATAATGTCTCCAAACTTTTGATGGTCCTCCAAGCATAATTGGTTATTGTCATGTAAAGAGAATTTGTAGAGGATGTTGAGAAGATTCATATTAAATGAAATTCTGGTATCAGATATAAGATGTCGAAGGTAATGTCACGACACTAATATCTGTTAACACACATAGGATAAAGACACAAAATGGTAAAGCAAAAACACAAGCAATTGTTAACCCAGTTCGGTGCAACTCACCTACGTCTGGGGGCTACCAAGCCAGGAAGGAAATTCACTAAAATAGAATTAGTTTAAAGACTCTCCGTACACTTCAACAAGTTACAGTCTTTCTCACCTAATCTCTACCCGTGCAGTTTCTACCTAAGCACTCTTAGATATGAGAACCCACTCACTTCCCTACAACCACACACTAGTGATTTTAAACAACAATCCCTTGAGAAAAGAAAATACTTTTCAATTACACACTCTTGATTTTACTTCACAGTTTCAATCAAGAAGACACACTCTTGATCTTGCTTCACAGCTTTGATCAAGAAGACACACACTCTTGCTTAACAGCTTTAGAGTGACAAATTACAACCACAAATCAGTCCAATTCAATTATCAATGGATGACTTGAATGGCTTACAAGTCTCACGACTAAACAGACACAAACCCTAGCTCTCTCTCTATATTTCGCTCAGTATTGGTTGTGTGTTCAAACAGGTTTTCTAAGTCCCTTTTTATAGAAGCATCCAGCTGGGCTTGGACATCTTGAAAACCCTAAATCTATTTTCCAATCAAATCTTTTTATAACAGCTGGTTAGATCTCCTTGGAAAATAAGTAAATCTGGTTGTAATCCATGATTGAATGCGCCATCTAATCATATCTTCAATCATACAAAGATTGCCTTTAATTGTGCAATCACAAAACACCAGACATTCACACTGAATGTTCTGTGTACAGGATGTCATGACATCGGGTCTGACATCCTGGAAAAATCCTGCATAATCCAATAATTCCTTTTATAACTTCCAGCAGGTAGAACCATATTAGATGCCATGACCTTGTGTATGTCATCTGAAACAATCCTGCATGAACATATCTTTCATTTAAGCTCCAGCAGGTACATCCAATATCAGAAGCCATGGCATTGTATGTGGCATTCTGAAACAATCCTGCATGAACATGTTCTTGAACTCCAGCAGGTACATAGGATATCTCATGTTAAGACATCACACATAACATCTTGTGAACACTCTTTGTTTTACCAAAATTCCTGCCAACTCTTAGAATCAACATTAAAAAGGAAGCATTAAAAAATGTTGAGAATTGAAAGAGTTGTGATCTTTGGAACCTTGACTTCAAAATGTTGACTTTTAGGCCAAACCCCTTGGAACAAGCTTGTGTATTTGAACTTTTCTTGCATTTCAAAGCACATAGGTGATCATATGAACTCATATAAGGTGTCCTTGATTGTCTCTTGATTAAATTTCTCAAAGCTTGGAGTTTCTTGTTGAAGAAGGCATGGAAATAAACACACGAACCTTTGACTTTCCTTGAGAATTAAGTAACAAAACTTTGAGATGCTCTTGATTTGAAAAGCCCTACCTTGCACAATAAACTTAAGGGAAACAAGAAATATTTTTGGTATTTTGATTAGTGGTTAGATAAGAAATTAATCAAATAAACACAAAGGTAAAACACCATCAAAGAGGTGCTTGGTGTTCCCTACAAAAGCAAACCCAAAGATGGATAAGGGAAATGACCAAAATGTGACCTTGCTTGTATGCAAAAAAATGCAAATGAGGTGTGGGATCTTAGGGTAAAAATTTAGGGTATGACAATGTCCTATTTATACTAGTATTATACCTAGGGAATCACGTAACTTCTTCAGCATTCGTGTGAGGGAAAAATAATGGTCATGGGGTTGAATCTCCAACTGCCTTTGACTAAAGCGCCAAAATCAAAGATGGCGACCGCCATGTAGGAATGGGGACCTCCATGTTCCCAAAATGGTTGGACCTAGTCTTTGTGACCGTTGGGACGTGGGACACGTCATATTCCTCGCGGCTACCTTTATGGCGAACGCCATGTTGAACACCATGTGTATAATTTACTTATTTTTCTCCGTTTTCCCTCTATTTTGCTTCGTTTTTTTGAGTAAGGCCTTTTCTAGGCCATGTACCTGAAAACAAGGAAAAGTACCAGCATAACAGTATAAATGAGAATAAAATAACGGTAAAACATGTGCAATCCGAGTCAAATACATAATGTGTTTCGGTGTTATCAAAATCTCCCACACTTAAACCATTTCTTGTCCTCAAGCAAACATTCTTGTTCATAAGAAGAAAAGTAGTGGTGGTCATGTAACTGTTCTAGGTTATGTAAGAACAAAGTTGGTTATACAATGTATCTCTAAGATTTTGATGATAACAAAGGATGAAACAAAAATGGTACTCTAACAAAAAAAATCTTAAGTGTGCAGAACTCCGTGAAGGTGATTTGCGATCCAAAATGCAGTGGAAATTAAAATTTTCTCCTTTAGTGATCCTTACGAATGGGCATGATCAGTGATAGAAAGGTTACCTCTTGTGACAATTGAAACCTTTGATGCAGATCTCTTATGACGATTGAAACCTTTGATGCAGATCTCTTGTGACGATTGAAACCTTTGATGCAGATCTACGGAGCGATCACGAACGTTGAACGATGACAACGTCTCTACTCAGTCCACACGAACGGATTCCTTCAATCTCAGTGCTAGCTGCTATGAATGAAGGCTTTGAGTGAGAGAGAGAGAGAGAGAGAGAGAGAGAGAGAGAGAGAGAGAGAGAGAGAGAGAGAGAGAGAGAGAGAGAGAGAGAGAGAGAGAGAGAGAAAACGAAAATAATGCAACCGTAATGAATGCTTCTGCACAAGGGTTCTATTTATAGAACCACTTGTGTGGGCTTCAAGCTAAAAAGCTCACTTAAGTGTATTTGGCCCATATCTTATAAAACGCCAAAATCACTTAAGCGCGTGATACCTTACCATATTTCGTATTCTACTTAAGTACACCATACCTTACGATGTTCTACAATTCACTTAAGTGCACCGTACCTTACGGTGTTCCTTAGTTACTCTATCTCTCATCAATCCGTCCTTTGTGTGTGACCCTGTAGGTTTTCGCGACATTGGCAATTATATTAAATCACGTATTTAACATAATAAACAGTGAACGGTATCTAGCAACACATCACTGCTACCCAAGACACGAAAATATCATGTGATCTGATAAATCTTTCTATGATAATACTTATGTGTAGAATTACCCTTTTGCCCTTATGTCTATATTAAACACAAGACATAGACTGTGTCATCCTTGTCTAGTTCAATATTAGGCCCATAGACATTTATCCTGTTATGCAGGATGGGAAAATTCCATCTAGGTCACTCATGTCCCTTAGCATGCTTCGTGGAGTACCCATCAACTGTGTTTATGGTTATCCAGTTACGGACAACGTTTGATCAGCAATAAAGCACTCGACTCTACATCTAGGATCCATAATGGTTTCAGGTCGAAGGGTGGTATACACCATTATCACCATGAGAATAACTTATGACACTTTGCATAATATTCTATATATTATTCTCATAGCGGGTCAATCCAGTATAAATATTACTCTTAATATTCATACCTATGTTTAAGACTTGATAACTCCTTATCCATGATCCATGAGATGTGATCATCAGTCTATATACATAATAGTCTTAATGCTTTAATGTCATCCCATTTCACAGTAAAGCTCGACTACTGATGCTTTAAGAATAGTGTCCTTATGTTTAATATGATCTCATGATCAAGTCACACTTGATACATTAAACGGACTAGCTATTCTAGGGACTTTATTAAACAAATGTAATAAAGAAAAAGCCTTTTTATTATTAATAAATAATTTGATACAAGTACCAAAAGTATTGGCCTCTAGGGCTTACACCAACAATCTCTCACTAGCACTAGAGCCAATCAGGCATACCCCTAATGCCCATAGATCTAGTATGGCCATCATGCTTCTGCTGCGCAAGAGGCTTTGTCAGTGGGTCAGCAATATTGTCAAGTGTAGGTACTCTGCATATTTTCACATCTCCTCTATCTGTTATCTCTCGAGTGAGGTGATAATGCCTAAGTATGTGTTTGAATCGTTGGTGAGATCTAGGCTCCTTAGCTTTTGCGATAGCACCATTGTTATCACAATAGAGACCAATGGGATCCACAATGCTAGGAACTATGTCAAGTTCACTAATGAGCCTTTTGATCCAAACAACTTCCTTTGCTACACTTGAGGCAACAATATACTCGGCCTCGGTTGTAAAATCAGCAATTGTATCTTGCTTTGAACTTTTCCAGCTCACATCGCCACTAGTTAAGCAGAACACCTAACTAGATTGCATATTAAAGCGTCTCAGCACTTTGTCTATGTACGTACTCTGACTTAGGCCAAGCAGTTTTTGTGATCTATCTCTATAGATTCTGATTCCTAATTGTAAGACCCTAATTTTGACCCTAAGATCCCTCATGGCATCATAACATTGCACATTGCATTAACCTCAAGGATCATAGCATCTTGGCTCCTTAACCTTTGGTTTAGGACTTGTGTGAGTTGGTTTGAGACCACCAAGCATGCTTGTATTGTATATTATTGCTTTTCATATTTTGTTTACTAACCAAAAGTATAAAAATATGTCACTAACTTTGTTTGTTTTGTAGCTTGAGCAATCATGTGATCCAAGGCTCCTATGAGGCCCCTATGCTCATTGATGTGGCCAGATGAAGTTGAAAGCAAACATGGAAATGGTTCCCAAAGCTCTAAATCATCATATATTCCTCCCAAGCATCTCAATTTTTCAATTTGATCAAGATAAACCAAAGGGATTGAGGATTGTTTCCCAAGGAAACCCTAATTCATCTGGGCATTGACTGTGCCGAGGTTGAGGTTGCTTCATGAGCAAGGCACAGTCAAAGCATAGTTGAATTAGGGTTTCCTTAGGAAACAATCCTCAAGCCCCCTTGGGTTATCTTGATCAAATTGGAAAATTGAGGTACTTTGGAGACATATATGATGATTAGGAGCTTTGTGGACCATTGTCATGATTTTTCTCATCTTCATCTAGCCATTTCATTGGGCTTAAGGACCTCCTAGGAGCATCAGAACACATGATCACTTGAGCTTCAAAACAAAAAGAGTTAGTGACATATTTTTGTGCTTTTGGTTATTAATCAAATAAGAAATGCAATAATATACAATACAAGCATGCTTGGTGGTCTCAAACCACTCACACAAGTCCCAACCCTAGGGTTAAGGAGCCAAACATGCTATGATCCTTGAGGCAATGCACTTGTGCAATAACGTGATGCCATGAGGAATCTTAGGGTCAAAATTAGGGTCTTACAGATGCCCCTATTTAATGTCGTTCTAGCCGGAGATATGAAGGTTTGAAATTCTGGTATCAGATATGAGATGTCGAAGGTAATGTCACAACACTAATATCTGAACAATACAAATAGGATAAAAGATAAAGAACAGTAATGCAAGAGACACAAGCAATTGTTAACCCAGTTCGGTGCAAACTCACCTACGTCTGGGGGCTACCAAGCCAAGAAGGAAATCCACTAAATAGAATCAGTTCAAAGACTCTCAGTAAACAACACAAGTTACAGTCTTTTTCACCTAATCTCTACCCGTGTGACTTCTACCTAAGAACTCTTAGATATGAGATCCCACTCACTCCCCCTCAATCACACCAGTGATATAAACAAGAATTACAATGAAAAGAAGACACTCTTCAAAGACACACACATGATCTTACTTAACAACTTCAATCAAGTAGACACACACTCATGCTTAAAAGCTTTGAGTGACAAATTACAACTCAAAAATCAGACCAATTCAATCATCTATGGATGAATTGAATGGCTTACAATTCACACGACCACACAAGACTAAAACCCTTATTCTCTCTCAATATTTTGTTTGTTATTTCTTGTGTATCAAATCAGGTTTTCCATGTCCTTTTTATAGAAGCATTTGGCTGGGCTTGGACATCATAAAACCCTAAAACTATTTTCCATTCATATCTTTTCATGACAGTTGATTAGATCTCCTTGTAAAATAAGTTAATCTCGTTGTAATTACTGATTGATAGCGTGTTCAATCATCTCATCAATCATACACAGATTTGCATTAAAAACGCAATCACATAATACATAATATTTAGACTGAATATTCTGTATACAGATGTCATGACATCGGGTCTGACATCTCAGTAAAAATTCTGCATAATCACATTTTAAACATCCGACAGGTACAAGATATCTTATGTTAAGACATCACATGTGACAACTTGTGAACACTCTAGGTTTTACCAAAATTGCTGCCAACACTTAGAACCAACCAACATATATCAGTCCATTTGTTCACAAGAGTAAAAACATATCAGAAGTTAAGCAGCAGCAGAAGCAATAAACACACAATTACTAACTATAATAGCAACTAGTAGTACACACAATAAACACATAGGTGCTTCTTCCCCCCCTAAGTCTGTTCAACACAGACATCTCCTTCAATAACAACAACACCTGTAACATTCAGAATGACATTCTGACATATCCTTCAACATCACCTGTACAACACAGAACATTATCCTGTTGACCATCAGACATCTCCTTCAACATCACAGAACAGAACTTCATAGAACATCATTTTGTTCAACATCAGACATCTCCTTCAACATCAGTTGTTCATCACCTATTAACTGCAGCTCCACATATTAACTTCTCCCCCTTTTTAGTCAAAATAGACCAAAATGACCAATTAGACAAAATAAATGTCAATCAGTCCAGCAGAGAATGTCACAAAGGATGTTATAACATATAAAATGTTAAAACACAATGTCAGGTGGTACATATCCATAATTATACACAGCTACAATAGCTGAGATAATCATAAATCCAGGGAACTCATAAAGAGCCCAAAAATTACATCATGGCATCAACAAAGACTGCCAAAAAAACCACAAACATTAATCAGAAAACATCAAAGCATCCAAGCATCCAAAACAGCATCCAGAACACACGTGTCATCATAACAGGGGGACCATCAACATCACAACTTAGTCTGAGGAGGTAGCATCTTCTTCACCTTCAGATCCAGAACTGCCACTAGATTGATCTTGAGAATCTGACCTCTCACTTGAGGTATGGGCATTTGTTTCCTTAGCTTCACCAATATTGTCCATCTCTCCTTGCTCCAAGCTACTAATTAGAACCTCTAAAGCCTCTTTCCTAGCCTTAGCCACCCTAATCCTAGTTTCCAACTCCTTATAGGTTTCTTTCAATTGAGAAATCAGGCCACCTTGAGATGTTGGCTTCTTCATTGCAGATGTCATGACAATGTCATTGACATGACTGCCTTCAAATAACTTGTAATGAATTGAAAATGGAGGCTTCCTTCTATTGGGGATATCATTGGTGCTCAAAATACCAGGTTGCTGACTTAGAATTATCCCACAAATAATTGAGGGAAAGGCAATTGGCAGCTTCACTGCATTAGTGGAAGCATGTCTAACAATTTGTTCAAACATGAACCTTCCATAATCAAAGTTGAGCCTGGTTCCAATAGCATATATAATCCTTCCAAGAACATTAGAGATTGTTGAGATGTGGTTTGTTGGTACCCAGTTGGCTGAACCTATCTTATGCAAGATAGCATATTTTACAGTTAATTTGCCAGCAGATAGATGCTTTTTGCTTGGCCATTCCTTGACTTGACCATCAGTGATTATCCTACAGACTTCATTGTCGGTGGCCTCTAATTCAACAGCTCCTTCTGTTCCTCTCCCTAGGAACTTATTGATTACAGTAGGGGAGAACCTTACACACCTTCCTCTCACAAACACCTTGCAAAATTCTTTGATGTTCTTGTCAGAAATATCCTCTGGGATGTTCACCACAAACTCCTTCACCAGACCTTCAAAGCATTGGGGTAATGCACTAACTGTTTTCATTAAACCAGCAGACTTGATCAACTCCATAACCTCCTTCACTTCCACAGCCTCCTTCCCTAGTTCCCTCTCCACAGAAACTCTCCTATGTATCACAAATTTCCACTTGGTTGCACCATCTTCCAAATGAAAGGAAATGTTATCCAAATGCAGAGCAACGACCTTAGCTGGAGATTTTCTAGCAGTTTGCTTTTTAATAGGAGAGATGTCTGTGACATCTTCTTCGACATCATCTTCAGAGTCAGAACTTTCTCTGACCTTTCTCTTCTTGACTTCCACTTTACTCCATGATTTTGAAGGACCTACAACAACAGCCTTCTTACTAGTTCTGGCTATCATCATCTCAGCCATATACCTCCCTTTCCTGGTCTTCATTCTCTTTGCAACCTTTGGCTCCAAGTGATGAAGCAAGGTGTCATTTTTATCATCTGAGCTCTCTTCCTCCAAATCAATCACCTTTTCAGCAGATTCATGCTTCTTAGATTGAGAAGCATCTACAGGTTTCTTACTAGGCAAGGTTTTTCCTAGAGAACACAGTCCCTCAGCAACAATATCTTTCTCTTACCTGGATGAATCATCATATTTCTCATTTTGAGGTTCCACCTCAGGTGAGGGGTCCCTTCTAGACAGAGGATTCGAAACTCCCTTGACTGAGTGTCCTTCGTTTAGGATCCTTGTGACCAGATTCCTAATGACACGATCTACATAATGCATGTCATCCTTAGGAGGAGGGTTGTCAAAATTGTTACCTTGAGTGCTTCCTGCCGTGGAAGATGGACCATGGGCGTCACCTGGGATTACTGAAAGAGGAATAACTTCTAAAACATCTTCATCCAGAAAATCCATGGAGGGAGTCCTTGCTTTGTGAGTGGGTTTTGAACCAGAAGAAGACGAATGTTGTGACATTTTGTTGAACTTGTGGAAATATTTTTGTTGCCCTAGCAGAGATGGTTGGTACAGTTTGATGAAGATGGAAATGGTTGTGCTGAGGTTGAGTGTGAAAATGGTATAGATGGTAGTTCCAATATTTGGTAATGATTTTCCATAAATGGGGCACTTTCTTTTAAGTGGGCAGATAATATTTTTATTACCTTTTCCACTCCACATTAATTGCTATAAATTCTCATGGATATAAATCCCCAATTTCCCTCTTAAACATTCAAACTGATTAGCATCCAAAGCCTTTGTGAATATGTCAGCTAATTGCATTTCAGTAGTAACATGCTCCAGTGCTATGATTTTCTCTTCCACAAGTTCTCTAATGAAGTGATGACGAATATTAATGTGCTTTGTGTTGCTGTGCTGAGTAGGATTTTTAGAAATATTTATAGCACTCAGGTTGTCACAGTACAATGTCATGACATCTTGTGTGACATTATATTCATTCAACATTTGTTTCATCCAAACCAGTTGAGAACAACTACTTCCAGTTGCTATGTATTCAGCTTGAGCAGTGGATAGGGACACACAATTTTGTTTCTTGCTAAACCATGATATCAAGTTGTTCCCCAAGAAGAAACATCCTCCTGATGTGCTTTTTCTATCATCAGCACTTCCATCCCAGTCAACATCACAGTATCCAGTCAACATGGATCCAGAACCATGAGTATATAACATTCCATAGTCACTGGTGCCATTGACATATTTCAATATCCTCTTCACTTGGTTTATGTGACTGACTTTTGGTTCAGCTTGATATCTTGCACAAACACCTACAGCAAATGCAATGTCAGGTCTGCTTGCTGTGAGATATAGCAGACTTCCTATCATGCTTTTGTACAAACATTGATCTACACTAACACCATTTTCATCTTTGGAGACTTTCAAATGTGTAGGAGCATGTATCCTTTTATGACTTGCATTCTCCATGCCAAACTTCTTAACAATATTCTTGGCATATTTGCTTTGAGATAGAAAGATAGAATCTTCCATCTGCTTGACTTGTAGCCCAAGAAAATAGGCCAGCTCTCCAACAAGGCTCGTCTCAAACTCAGACTGCATTTGTCTAACAAAATGTTCGACCATCTGATCTGACATCCCACCAAACACAATATTATCTACATATATTTGTGCCACCATGAGTTTTCCTCCTTCATTCTTCACAAATAGGGTCTTGTCAATACCTTTTTTCCTGTATCCATTGTTAGTGAGGAACATAATGAGTCTCTCATACCAAGCCCTATGAGCTTGTTTCAACCCATAGAGGGCTTTCTTCAATCTGTACACATGCTTTGGAAGACTTGGATATGTGAATCCTTTAGGTTGTTCAACATATACTTCTTCATTTAAGTAGCCATTCAAGAAGGCACTTTTTACATCCATTTGGAACAGTTTGAACTTCAGAATACATGCCACTCCAAGCAATAGTCTAATTGACTAAAGACGAGCTACAGGGGCAAATGTTTCATCAAAACCCACTCCTTCAATTTGAGTATATCCTTGTGCTACCAATCTTGCTTTGTTTTTAGTAACCACCCCTTGTTCATCAGATTTATTCTTATACACCCACTTTGTACCTATGACATTTACTCCTTCAGGTCTAGGAATCAGTTCCCATACTTCATTCGTCTTGAATTGTCATAATTCCTCCTGCATGGCATTGATCCAGAACTCATCAGTCAAGGCTTCCTTGACATTCCTAGGCTCAATCTTGGACACAAAGCAGCCATGTGAGATCACTTCCCTTGATCTAGTTATGACCTCTTTATTTGGGTCTCCTATAATGAGATCTTTGGGATGATCCTTCTGAATTCTGATGGAGGGTCCCTTGTTGGTTTTGTCATCTTCAGGTTCAGCTTGAGGAGGTTCACTCTCATTATTTTTGTCTGAGACATCAGTTGGGGGATCAGTTAGAGATGTCTCAACATCGTCTATGACATCAGTCTGTTGATCATCAACCACAACATTGATATATTCCATTATTACTTTTGTTCTGGAATTGGAGACTCTATAAGCTCTGATGTTTAGTGAGTAGCCCAGAAATATTCCTTCATCACTCTTGGGATCTATCTTCCTTCTTTGTTCACGATCAGTCAAGATATAGCATTTACTACCAAACACATGGAAGTATTTGACTGTAGGTCTTCTCCCTTTCCAGACTTCATATTGGGTTGTAGGAGTCCCTTTCTTCAAGGTCACTCTGTTATGAACATAGCAGGCTGTGTTCATAGCTTCAGCCCAAAAGTGGTAAGGCAATCTCTTAGGATGAATCATAGCTCTGACTGATTCTTGAAGGGTTCTATTTTTCCTTTCCACCACACCATTTTGCTGGGGAGTAATGGGAGATGAGAACTCATGATGAATTCCTTTTGAAGAACAGAATTCAGCAAATTTGCTGTTCTTAAATTCCTTCCCATCATCACTTCTAATTTTGATAATTGGACATTCCTTTTCTCTTTGAAGTTTTAGACAAAGATCTTTGAAGACTTCAAAAACATCATATTTTTCTCTTATAAAATTGATCCAGGTGTATCTGGAGAAGTCATCCACTACTACATATGCATATTTCTTCCCACCAAGGCTTTCCACCTGCATGGGTCCCATCAAATCCATATGGAGGAGTTCCAGAACTTTGGAAGTGATGTCATGTCTGAGCTTCTGGTGTGACATCCTTGTCTGTTTTCCAATCTGACATTCTCCACAGACTTTTCCTTCATCAATCTTCAAGTTGGGAATTCCTCTAACAACTTCAACAAATATAATCCTCTTCATACCTTTAAGATGCAGATGGATCAATCTTTTATGCCATATCTTCACTTCTTCTTCTTTGGCTAAAGTACTCATTGAAGAATAACCAGTTTCTTGAGAACTCCACATGTAACAATTGTCTTTAGACCTGACTCCTTTCATGATTACTTCATTTTCTTTGTTAGTAATCAGACATTCAGTTTTAGTGAAGTTTACATTTAGACCTTGGTCACACAATTGACTGATGCTTATTAGATTTGTAGTCAATCCCTTAACAAGTAGGACATTGTCAAGGTCAGGAACTCCAAGGCAATCAAGCTTACCAATCCCCTTGATTTCACCCTTTGCTCCATCACCAAAGGTTACATAACTTGTGGCCTGAGGATGAAGGCTAGTTAGCAGGTTTTTGTTTCCACTCATGTGTCTGGAGCATCCACTGTCAAAATACCAATCTTCTTTGGCTGAAACTCTGAAGGAAGTGTGAGTTATCAGACTTGTAACATTACTCCTAGGAACCCATTGCTTTTTGTTGACAGGTCTGTGATGTTTGGGTCTAGGTTGATGATAAGCATGACTAGGATAACCATATAGCTTATAACAGAAAGGCTTTATCTGGCCAAATTTTCCACAGTAATGGCATCTCCATCTTTGGTGTTTCCCTTTCTGCTGTCTTCCTTTATGATGTTGTGACATCTCAGGTTTGCTATCAATATGGCTACACTTAGGTTTGGATTTAGGTTTGCCACCAGTGTAACTGCACTCAGGCTTAGATTCATTGAACCCAATGCCAGATTTGTCTCCTGTTATTTGTCCAGTCTGGAGAATTTTATCTAAGGTGTCAGATCCATTGTTTAGCATTCTTACATACTTGGTCATCTCATCTAGTTTAGAATTCAAGAATACAGCTTCAGTCTTCAACTTGGAGATGGTTTCCACATGTTCTGCCTTCTCATTCTCCAATTGTGCTATCACTTTCTTCTGGCTTTCAACTTGTTGACACACTTCTTCACTTTTGTGACATAACTTTCTGCAGGTAGTGGCCAACTCTTCAAAGGTTACTTCATCATCACTTGAGTCTTCACCAGAACCCCATCTTCCAGTCAAGGCAGTCACAAGGTTTGCAGACTCTTCTGTTTCACTTTCATCAGACCAAGTGGCAGCAAGACTCCTCTTCTGTTTCTTGAGGTAGGTTCCACATTCAGTTCTAATGTGTCCATACCCATCACATTCACGGCACTGAACTCCTTTTCCTTCTTTGGGCTTTTCATCTGACCTTATTCTTCTTTCAGCATTGTTGGATTTACTGATGTCAGATGAGATATTCTTGACATTAGCCTTAGATCTTACATCCATCTTTTTCAGAAGTCCGTTGAACTGTCTTCCCAGCATTGCTACATCATTTGCCAGATCTTCATCAATATCTTGACCACCTTCCTCCTCTTCCTCCTCAGTGTTTGACATGAAGGCTATGCTTTTGGCTTTCTTTTCAGATCCATCACACATTCCCATCTCAAATGTTTGGAGGGATCCAATTAGCTCATCAACTCTCATATTGGAGATGTCTTGAGACTCTTCTATGGCTGTCACCTTCATAGCAAATCTCTTAGGGAGTGACCTGAGTATTTTCCTTACTGATTTTTCATCTGACCTCTTCTCTCCCAGGGCTCCTGAGGCATTAGCAATTTCAAGGATATTCATATGAAATTCATGAATATTTTCATCTTCTTTCATCCTTAAATTTTCAAACTTGGTAGTGAGCAGTTGCAGTCTAGACATCTTCACTCTAGAGGTGCCTTCATGAGTGGTTTTGAGAATATCCCAAGCATCTTTAGCCACCTCACAGTTGTTTACCAATCTGAAGATATTCTTGTCTACTCCATTGAATATAGCATTCAATGATTTAGAATTTCCAAGGGCTAGATCCTCATCCCCCTTGGTCCATTGTTCTTTAGGTTTCTTATCAGTTGTAGCTTCTCCTTCCTTAGTAACTACTGGATGTTCCCAGCCTGTTAACACAGCCTTCCAAGCCTTATTATCCAGAGATTTTAGGAAGGCTACCATTTGAGGTTTCCAGTAGTCATAGTTGGATTCATCCAAAATAGGTGGCCTGTGAACAGATCCTCCATCTCTCTCCATAGTACCAGAAAGTATCGTCCCTAGATCTCACCCAGAACCAGAGTAGGATGCCTGCTCTGATACCAATTGAAATTCTGGTATCAGATATGAGATGTCGAAGGTAATGTCACGACACTAATATCTGAACAATACAAACAGGATAAAAGATAAAGAACAGTAATGCAAGAGACGCAAGCAATTGTTAACCCAGTTCGGTGCAAACTCACCTACGTCTGAGGGTTGCCAAGCCAGGAAGGAAATCCACTAAATAGAATCAGTTCAAAGACTCTCAGTAAACAACACAAGTTACAGTCTTTTTCACCTAATCTCTACCCGTGTGACTTCTACCTAATAACTCTTAGATATGAGATCCCACTCACTCCCCCTCAATCACACCAGTGATATAAACAAGAATTACCATGAAAAGAAGACACTCTTCAAAGACACACATTTGATCTTACTTAACAGCTTCAATCAAGTAGATACACACTCATACTTAAAAGCTTTGAGTGACAAATTACAACTCAAAAATCAGACCAATTCAATCATTTATGGATGAATTGAATGGCTTACAATTCACACGACCATACAAGACTAAAACCCTTATTCTCTCTCAATATTTTGTTCATTATTTCTTGTGTATCAAATCAGGTTTTCCATATCCTTTTTATAGAAGCATTTGGCTGGGCTTGGACATCATAAAACCCTAAAATTATTTTCCATTCATATCTTCTCATGACAGTTGATTAGATCTCCTTGGGAAATAAGTTAATCTCGTTGTAATTACTGATTGATAGCATGTTCAATCATCTCATCAATCATACACAAATTTGCATTAAAAACGCAATCACATAATACATAACATTCAGACTGAATGTTCTGTATAAAGATGTCATGACATCGGGTCTGACATCTCAGTAAAAATCCTGCATAATCACATTTTAAACATCTAGTAGGTACAAGATATCTTATGTTAAGACATCACATGTGAAACTTGTGAACACTCTAGGTTTTACCAAAATTGCTGCCAACACTTAGAACCAACATGGTTAAAACCTTCGTCTCGACGAGATAGAATGAGCTTAAATAATAACAAAGAGACGAATTTTGGTCCCTAAGAGACCTCATGATGCAAATGTATGCATGCAAAATAAAATCTTCATGGTGAATAATTGCCACAATGGAAAAGAAAATGGGAGAAACTGGAAATCCATAGGAGTAACACACTCACTAGGGAAACAAAGACTCTAGCGGGAAATAAGGTAAAAATGCGTGAGCAGGTCACGACTTGAAAACTTGCTAGGAGACACGAAGGACTCCACGAAAATAAATCGATGGAAAGACTCGAGCTGACACCAAGGTGCATGTATTGGGGAATAAGACCAATACAACAAAACTATCCACAAGGGATACATCGGATAAAAGATCCGGACTCAGACGGGGAAATCCATAAAGGACTCAGTTGAGGACAAAATAATGAGATATTATCGGTTACTAGGTAATAAACCCAAAGAGAGACATGTCATCAAAACACCGGTTACTGGGTGAGAGGACAACATGCTCAAGGAGAAAGAATATATAAGACCGGTATAAGGGTGAGAGATATCAATCATCCGAAAACATCTGAGGAGGACCCAAAAGGTACATCTCAACTCAGGAGAATCTGACTCCACAGGGGACAAAAAGTCATAATAGGGAGCAGAAGGAAGGAACACCAGGGATACCGGTTACTGGTCATATAATAGGTGACCAACCAGACGTGAATTGGGAATATATCCAAGACACTCATCATCCAAAAGGAGGGTTGAAAAAATAAACTCGACTTACAGGATGGGCATTCGATTCCATAAGGAAATACGAATCTTACTCAACTGGGGAAGAACAAAGACTTCGACTGAAAAGCGCATGAGATATATTATCTATTACCGTCATAACGTAGATAACATACTCGCATGGAAGATTATCCACAACTGGTTACTGGGTTAATAAAGGATAAATCGACCGAAAAGAAAGGACATCGGGATACCAGTTACTGTGTATAAAATGATCACCAATCAGAAGGAGAAACAATCATCACCTAAACAAGGGTAAATGAAAGATGACTCGCAAGGGATAAATTTCCTGACAAAAGCAATTATCCAAGAGATATATCACCGATTACTGGGTGGTATACTCAAAAAACGGAGGAATATCAATACCGGTTACTGGGTAAAGATAACCAACAAAGAGGGGATTACATCTACCAGTTACTAGGTAGAAAACCACAGAAATAAGACTTACACTACCGGTTACTGGGTAGAAGGCCACAAAATTCGCTGGAGAAAAGATGGACAATTACTGGTTACTGAGCAATTGAACAACCAATCCACAGGGAACTGCAGGGGATAACAAGAAAAGAGTCAGTCTAGGAACAAACTAGAAAGACACAATCAAACAAGACTTGACCCGATGAGGATATAACTCAGGGGAGTAATTCCCATCCCAACACACTTGGGAGGAAACTGAAACAAGAATCGTCCACGAGGACATAACTCAGTGGGGAGTAGAGAAGGAAAGATAAACATTTTCTGCCTATGGGGCTGACTCTATATGGATAGATCAGACACAAACATCTTCTTGGGGAAGAACATTTCACCAATAGCAGCGGATAACAAGCAAAGATATATGGCAAAGAAATGCAATCATGAATATCTGAATGATATGATTATGCATGATTTGTGTATGATCAATGCTGACAAACAGACATATCTAACACAAACAAGTACGAAAATCACGAACGGACATCTGGTACAACGTCTCCACAAGCAGGGCAAAGCCTACTGGAGGACCCAACTTAGAAACAACCCGAGCAAGATGAAAATAAATCATCAGGGATATCAAACCCTAACCCAAAGCTACACTCGCTGAGGATACAAAGAAGAAGTATTCAGGAGCAGCGAAAGAAGATGATCAAATAGAGAACTCAAACTCTGGTGGAGATTATCTCTGGAAGAAGAATAAACATGGGAGGACGTTGACCACATCTGGGGATAGGCAAAGTCACAGCTTCCAACTGCAAGAAACAACACCCTGCACAGGAGGAGTCATTCATGGGCAAACAATCCTGACATAAGGGAGAGCAGAAGATCTGCCCGGGAGATTCCATCAATTCTCTCGGGGACAGGTAGTTAAATAACAATAAGATTCGCCGGAGAAGAAGCTCTACTGGGGAAATTTATCAAGACATGATGTGAAACTTCATGGGGAATAACCACCAACCAGACGCACATCAATCAAAACACTCCCTTCTAACTGCCAGAGAGGAAACTCTACTAAGGAGAGCAATAGCATTTTGCTCCACTAGGGAAGGAAATAAACATCTTTAACAACAGTTCTCAATGCTAGAAGAAATCTTCAAACCTAGAGAAGATACCTTCATCAAACTCAGATCAGGCAACCCTACTGGAGACAGGCTGCAAATGTTCTCAAAGGAACTACCCTGGTAGAGGAAATTGGAAATGAATCCTTCGTCAACAAACGACATGCTGGGGATGATAAGGGAGACAAGCCCTTCATCAATTGCTCTAGGCAACTTCCTGCTGAGGAGACAATTATCTTGAAAGATAGCTCTGTAGGGAACACAGCTTACTCCGCTAGGGATTTCTACTCATGTCGGGGAAAGACAAAACTCCTCGTGAGTAGAATAGCATATCAACTTTCATCAATCTATAAGGGATTTTAGGCCAGTTCACCCAAGGAATGACAACCATATAATTGATAAAACACAAATGCTAGTACCTGATAAGATCAAGGCAAGAACTAGAACAGAAGGGATCATCCACAGATCAACCAATACAACCAATCATGGATTGCTAAGACTCTGCGGGGGAAACAAACATGTATGCACAAATAAACTATTTGGGAATGCATGGGATGAACATCCACAAATTCTGTTAGGGTAAAACAATCCATAAGACCGCTCAATCTACTGCCATCAAGGAGGACTTCTCATACCAGACTCTCTGGGAAGCTGATGATGTATCATTCCTTCTGCGCTTGCTGGGGAGACAACTTGAATCCTGATGAAGAGGGTATAAGAATGCTAGAATATGAACAAATGTCTTACCCTTTGGTGAACATACTATCCTTAGGAAAGCACTGAGGACATCCCACTTATCCTTTCAGTCATTGTAAATGTTCATTTTGTTTAAAATAGTTTATTTATGAAAACAATGATATTCATCAATTAAAACATGCAAACATTTGTTAAACAGAAACAAATAAGAGTGCAAAGAATTAGATAAAGGCTCAAATTTATTTAATAGAATGGTAGTCTGCAAATGGAGAGACTCCATGGATCTTTACAAATTTGAAATTGGTGATATACATGGTGTAGCGGGGTATTCGTTACCTTATGGCTTATTGACTAAACCAAAAGTAAGCATACAATTCGAGTCGCCACCGCACTTTTATTTGTCCAAAGGAAAGGCTAAAAAGCGAACAAAAGCCAAGTAAGAAGTCTTATCAAATCAAAAACTAATAAAAATGTTAGAGATCTGGGTAAGGGGGTTGGTTATGAAATGGGAAGGTTTTACGCACCCAAAACATACTTAGTACTCTAAGGGAACCTCTTTTTACAAATGTGTATTGTAAGTTGGTATTTGTGAAAATATGTGCAAAAGATTGGGGAGATGAGAAGAGAATATACATTATATTTACAATTTTGTTGTTTGAATGTATGAACCCATTGCCTACGTACCATCATAAAGGTAGGATCAAAACCTCGTAGTTCGGGGTAAAAATCTCAAAGATTGGTGAATTGATTGGATCAAAAGCCTTAAGGTCTTTTGTTATCAAAGGGAGAAAACTCAACCTAAACCAACAATCCACCATGTGAGGAGAGCTTCAACATACTAGTGAGGGGTTAACCCTATAATAAGTATGGAAGACTTATAGTCCAATCACTAAGGATAAGGTGAGGTTTACATCAACCACTATGATAACTCAAACCTATGACTAATGTTTATGAAAAGGTTTTAACAAAGGTGGCCATTGGAACCACAAAGATAACTTGAAGTGGGTTATATTTACAAGTTAGATTTATTTACAAAATGAAGTCAAAGTTGGAATTAAGGTTCATTCACAATGAGTATGAAAAGATTTTGAAAAATCAAAGGCATAAGGCCTAGGTTTCTAATTTGAAAACAATGTCAAAGTTTGCACATAAAGAGTTTGGCTTGGGTTAGAGTGAGGAGAAGAAGAGAAGGGCTAGTCCTAAAGCATACAAAGATAAAGAGAGAGGATAAAACCCTTGGAGTTCCTTTTCTTGAGATCATAAAGATGATTCAAGATGCTCCTTTCCTTTGGACTTAGCAATCAACAAGCAATCACAAAATATTTAGATTCAAGCTCCTAGGATCTCCACTTGGCCTGTCTCTCTTAACTTGGTTACTCATGACAATGGCCCTTCTTACTATCTCAAGATGGAATCCCTATCACACAAGAGCAAACATCAAAAGTTCATCACACAATAAGGGAAATGGACAAAGAATGAGTTTAGATTAGGGGTCCTTTGAAGTCAACTTTGAGATTTAGCATTCTAAAGGCATGAGGCCTAGTTGCTCTTCAACAAGTTTAGCATTCTAAAGGCATGAGGCCTAGTTGCTCTTGAACTCCTTTAAGCATAGGTAAGGTCCTAATTCTAAGTCCTTTCTCCTTTTTGCATTGGGTTCACACAAACAAAGACAAAACAAACACAAGACTACAATATATTTATATACAATAATGAGCTCAAATGAGCAAAAGGAAAATGACATAAACATAAAATATGTGCTCAAGTGAGCAAAAGGAAAAGAAATATGAATAAATGAGCAAGAAAGTAAATTGCATTAAAGTAAATTTCAAGAAATTAAATGCTCAAATTAAAGTTAGTAATTAGTGGTTATGTTAGCGTGTCATAAGACAATTTAGCGCTATGTTAAGCAATCGTAAGTGGACTAATGTAGTAGTCACACCTATCTGAGGTCGGTCAATAAAACTATAGGCAAATAAACACAAGTTAGAGATCATGACTAGTAAGCCAAGCTCCTACAACTTGCCATGCCAAAAGAAAAGAGGAAGGCCTTGTATGGACTTTATGCTTTTTGCTTGACCAAGAAGCAACCTATCTTGGATACAAAGCAACTCACTTGATCATGGACCAAGTTGAGTTTGATTTGGATCAAAGAAGGTTAAACCTCTCATATGTCAAGACCAACCATAAAAAATTAACTCATTGGCCAAAACAAAAAGAAGTGAGATGGAAGATGGAATGAAATGGAAAGAACATTCAAATGTCAAACACAGTTGGTCAAAAGTGAACCAAATCATCATCAACCAATGCTAAACAGAAAAGAAATGAAGATTAGAAGTCAACAAGTCAAACATATTTTTTTGGTATTTTTGGAATTAAAATAAATGCAAAATTAAAATGGACAAAATATGGTCAAACCTCAAATTCAATTCAAATCAATTTCAACAAGTCCAATTAAATTCTCATAGGTCTAACATGGTCAAACAAGGTTTGACAAATTTTTGCAACAATTTTTGAAATTAGAAACTATTTTAAAACAATTAAAAACAATAAAAATAACACAATATGAATTAAAATCTCAAATAAATCTCAAATCAATTAAGAAATTGATGAGACTATTTTTCATTGACTCATCATGATCCATATGTGTTAAGAAAATATATTTGGAATTTTCAGATATCAAAAAGTATTTAAAATGAATTAAAAACTATTAAAAACCAAATAATTCACAAAAAATATTAAATGAAGTCACAAAAATAATTAAAAATCGAAATATGAAACTAGATTTTTCAAGAAAATTTTGGTGTTGGTCTCATATTTTTATGACTTCAAATAAAATATTTATGAATTTTTGAAAATAAAAGGAATTAAAAGAAAATAAAACAAAAATAAGAAAATGGCAAAAATCCAGAGCACTTGGATCATTCATTAAATGACGTGGACAAGATCTTAAGGCTCAGAGGCGCGGTCATACCATATGCCTTGGTCAAGTGCGCTACATTTGTAATTAAAACAAGTCAACATGATCAATGGCCACGATTATAACATTTTGCCAAGATCCAAAGGACCAGAAGCATCCACGTGGGGATGGTGGTGGAAACCATCATCTTCTCCAGCCAGAGAACCAACTCCGGCCACCACGCGCAGGTTTTTAAAACTTAATGAAAATAAACAAGTAGGTTATCAAAATGAAGCTAGGGTGATGTACATCACCCCTGTAACCTTGGATCTTCCTCAATGTTTCTATTTAATGAGAAATCAGAGCTTGAAGATCAAGGTACTCAAACTGAAATGACACGATTCATGAAATTAAGACCACCATTGGCCTGCCTCTTGCTCGAGGACTTCAGAAAACAGTTCAAACTTAAGCAATTCACATTGTATTTAAAGATCCAGATCAAACAAGTTTGGTGATATACCTCTGAAATGAAGCTTTGAACAACACGATTTGCTCAAGTTCTTGATCCAATTTTGACCTGGAGATGTGATGATGATGCAAGGCTAAGGAATAAGACTTGAAGATCAACTAATGATGTTGAAATTCAAGCTTGAAATTGAGAAATGAAAACTGAAATTCCTTTGAGTGAGGTTGGGTTTCCAATTCAGCAGAGTTTCAGATCTCCTTCAGGTTGTATTTTGAATGAGGAAGAGCTTCTATTTATAGCTGAGCTTGATGCAAAGTGGTGATTTGCTCGTGTGCATGAAGATTGGACCTTCCATGCATGGGCTTGTACAGGCACTTGCAAAGCCCAAGGATGAATGGAAATGCATGTTGCAGTCATATTAAGTGAATTGGACGTGCACAAGGCCTGTCATTTGCTTGCATTTCAAGTTATGATGTGAATTACCAAAATGCATATAAACATTCATCTCTTCGAAAGTCCCACATGGAGAATCCAAAAATGGTCATGTGAGTAATGGTTGGAAAGCACTTGACATAAAGAATAAAAGTTATGTTGGGAAAAAATCCATTTGGAGTTTGGAAATTTATGAAAACTGACCTTGAAGTTTGGGGTGCAAAACATGTCTAGGTTCCCTTTGAATTTTTTTACCAAAAGCAAGCAACTTCAAGCCCTTATGTTTCAATGATACAAGCCTCAAATGGAACAACCTCCAACATAAAAGTTGTAGATAGTTTCAAGATGATTAATTTAGACTCAAATTTTGCATCGTTTGGAATTTTCATGAGAATGTTATGGGCATTTGAAGTTGGACATTTTTCAAATTCCATGCCTTTGGTCCAAAGTGACCTATAATGTTTTGTATTATCACATGTGTTTCTTTTAGGATTATGAAATTTTGTCCAACATAAAATTTTAATTAGACATCTTAAGATTTCCAATGCAATTGGTCTCACCTCAAAATCATAAAAAATAAGGAAGTTAGGTCCTTGGGATGTTGACCCAAAATTAGGGTTTCAATCAAAATTACCTATAATGTTTTGAAATGAATGATGATCTTCCATGTTTCAAATGGACTTTTTATTAACATGAAAGTTGTTCATATGGTTCTTAATAACATTGTTTCTCTTGGGGTCATCTTCATTTGACAAACACATCAAAAGTTATATCTCAGTGATCCTCAGTTTAGTCAAATGACTTGACTGGTCAACTTCTCAAGGCCAAGCTTCAAATCTTGATGAATGAATAATTGAGGATACTCACATAGGATCATATATGCATAAAATAATTAATGAAAGAACTTACCTTTATTGAATTTGATCATAGGTTGAGGTTGCTTCATGAGCAAGGCACAGTCAATGCACAGTTGAATTAGGGTTTCCTTAGGAAACAATCCTCAAGCCCTTTGGTATATCTTGATCAAATTGGAAAATTGAGATGCTTGGTAGACATATATGATGATTAGGAACTTTGTGTAAGAACAAAAATTGTGATACAACAGATTCCTTGATTTTGATGATAACAAAGGATGAAACCAAAAATGGCACCCTAACGAAAAGTTTCTAAGTGTGCAGGACTCTGATGACATCATCAGATAGAGTACCAGATTAGAAGTATATTATCAAATGATCAGAAGCTCTGAAGAAGAAACAAGTTCAAGAAAGTCAAACTCTGAACTAAACAACAAGTATCAGAAGCATCTTAACAGGAAGTAAGTCCTAGAACCTCTGACTCTGAACGACGCTTTCTAAAGAATCTATTTAGATCAACATCAGAAGCAAGATTCCAAGGTTCTCCAGAAACACAAATACTCTGATTATGGATTTGCTAATCATGAAAGAGTAACGTTGAAGACAAGTAAAGATTTTCAAATGGATTTCCTAATTGAGAAAGAGACGTTAATCTCCAATCTCAATAAAGAAAATACTACTTGTGGTAAGTAGTCATTTCAAGAAGAAAAAGTCATCCTACATTAGCTAATTATGTGATGGCGTAACTTCATCTCAATATCCACCAGTTTCAACTACCACTTCAACTGATCTATATAAAGGATTGAAAATCAATTTTCAGTAACATACATATACGAGGAAAAATTATACTGAAACATCAACAAGAAAAACACTCTTGCTCTCTCTTTTTCACGAAGCTTTTGCTTATTACGTGAAAAACTCTTGTTCTTAATTTTGTAATACTTGCTTTCTTAGAAGCACTCTAGTTTACATAAATCCTTCTTCTATTGTTTGTTGATTTCCTCAAGTGACTCTGTGTAGTCTGTATACTTGAGAGGGCTAAGAGATTTTGTATCTTAGACGTTGTTTGTAATCTTTCAAGATTAGTGGATTAAGTCCTTGTTGAAGGCGAAATCACCTTGGCCGGGTGGACTGGAGTAGCTTTGTGTTATAAGCGAACCAGTATAAAATCCTTGTGTGGTTTTCTTTTTGAAAAGCGCTTATTTTTCAAAACAATTCAAACCCCCCTTTCTTGTTTTTCTCACCTTCAATTGGTATCAGAGCTCCGGCTCTGTTATTGATTTTCTAATCAAACACTTAACCGTGTAGAGAGATCCAGTTCGAGAAAAACAATGGCCCACTCAAATGAAAGAGATTCTTACAATGCCAAGCCTCCTGTTTTTGATGGAGAGAAATTTGATTACTGGAAAGACAGAATCGAAAGTTTCTTTCTGGGTTATGATGCTGACCTATGGGACATTGTCATAGATGGATACAAACCTCCAGTCTTAAATGGAGCTGAAGTTCCCAGAAGTAAGATGTCAGAAGATCAGAAACGTATTTTCAAAAATCACCACAAGGCCAGAACAATACTTCTAAATGCTATATCATACAATGAATATGAAAAGATCACCAACAGAGAGACTGCCAAAGATATACTTGACTCTCTGAAGATGACCCATGAAGGAAACTCCCAAGTCAAGGAGACGAAGGCTCTGGCACTTATCCAGAAATATGAAGCCTTCAAAATGGAAGACGACGAAGCTATAGAGGCTATGTTTTCTAGATTTCAAACTCTTATTGCAGGTCTTAAAGTGTTAGACAAAGGATACACGACTGCAGATCATGTTAAGAAGATAGTCAGAAGTCTGCCAAAGAAATGGAGACCTATGGTTACTGCTCTAAAGCTGTCAAAGGATCTGAACAATATCAGCCTTGAAGAACTTGTTAGTTCTCTCAGAAGCCATGAGATAGAACTAGAGGAGGATGAGCCTCAGAAAAGAAACAAGTCCGTAGCGCTTAAGTCCAGATCTGAAAGACGGAAGCCTGACAGAACCAAAGCTCTCCAGGCAGAAGCTGAAGATACTGACGATTCTGAACCAGAAGACTCTGATGATGAAGAAGAGTTGTCCCTACTAACCAGAAGAGTCAAGCAACTCTGGAAAAAGAGGAACAACAACTTCAGAAGACCAAGACCCAGAGGGGATCGATCAGAGTCAACTTCAAAAGGTAAAGCTAACAAAGATATTACCTGTTATGAATGTAAAGAAACAGGTCATTACAGAAATGAATGCCCCAAGTTGAAGAAGGACAACCCCAGAAAAGAAAGCTTCAAGAAAAACACCTTCAGGACAAAGAAAGGACTGATGGCTACCTGGGATGACAGTGAATCTGGATCATCAGAATCTGACTCTGATGAACAGGCCAACGTAGCACTTATGGCTACCACATCCAGCAGCTCAGACGAAGAATCTGAAGAGGTATTTTCTGAACTTTCTCGATCTGACTTAGAATCATGTTTGTCAGAAACTCTTACATCTTATCAGAAATTAAAACAAAAGTTTAAAAATATTAAAGGCTGTCTTAAAGCAAAATTTGAAGAGTGTAGTGAACTTGAGATAACAATTCTATCACAAGAAGATACAATCAAATCTTTAATGTTAGAAAGAGATGAAGCAAAAACAAAAAGCTCAGAATTAGAAGAAACGTTATCTCAAGCACCACAAACTTCAAATAAAATTATTTATAAGTATGAAGAAGCCTTTCAAGAATTTCTGAAGAATGGGATAGATAGGAGTATTATGGCATCCATGATTTATGGAGTAAGTCAGAACAATAAAAGGGGAATTGGGTATGATCCTAATGAAGATAAAACTTCTGCAAGTGATAAAATTAAATCTCCTTTTTCATATCACTACACACACACACAAGAACACAAATTTAAAAATGCTAGAAGACCCAAAGTTGTAAGAAACTCTGGGAAAACTAATCTAAAAGGACCCAAGAGATTCTGGGTACCGAAAGATAAGATTATCTATGTTGCAGATATCCTATGCAGCAAAGTTCAGACACCAGTCATGGTACCTGGACTCTGGATGCTCGCGACACATGACGGGAAGAAAGTCTATGTTCCAAAGTCTGGAACTTAAAGACACTGGATTTGTAGGCTTCGGAGGAGATCAGAAAGGAAGGATCAGAGGCTCCGGAACTATTGGTAATGGTACTCTTCCCTCTATATCTGATGTTCTTTATGTAGAAGGATTAATGCATAACTTGTTATCCATAAGTCAATTAAGTGATAACGGTTATGATGTAATCTTCAATCAAAAAACATGTAAAGCCATTAATCAGAACGATGGCTCTGTCCTTTTCACAGGCAAGAGGAAAAACAACATTTACAAAATAAATCTTTCTGATTTAAAAGATCAAAATGTTAAATGTCTAATGTCAGTTCACGAAGAGCAATGGGTATGGCATAGACGCTTGGGCCACATTAGCATGAGGAAACTTTCTCAGCTAACTAAACTTGAGTTAGTCAGAGGTCTACCTAAACTGAAGTTTTCTTCAGATGCTCTGTGTGAAGCTTGTCAGAAAGGAAAATTTTCAAAAACATCTTTTAAAAAGAAAAATGTTGTTTCTACCTCTAAGCCTCTGGAACTTCTTCACATTGACTTATTTGGTCCTGTGAAAACAGCATCAGTTAATGGAAAGAAGTATGGACTAGTCATTGTTGATGATTACAGTCGCTGGACATGGGTAAAATTCCTAAAGCACAAGAGTGAGTCTCACTCTGTATTCACCAGTTTCTGTTCCAAAGTGCAAAAAGAATTTGACTCCAAAATTGTTAGAGTCAGAAGTGATCATGGTGGAGAATTTGAAAATAAAGATTTTGAAGAATTATTTGATTCTAATGGAATATCCCATGATTTCTCCTGCCCTAGAACTCCACAACAAAATGGAGTTGTAGAGAGGAAGAATAGGACACTCCAAGAAATGGCCAGAACCATGATCAATGAAACTAATGTAGCAAAGCACTTTTGGGCAGAAGCTGTAAATACAGCGTGTTACATTCAGAATAGAATCTCTATAAGACCTATTCTAGAAAAGACTCCCTATGAACTGTGTAAAGGAAGAAAACCCAACATCTCATATTTTCATCCTTTTGGATGCTCTTGTTTTATATTAAATACTAAAGAACATCTGAACAAGTTTGATTCCAAAGCACAGAAAGGTATTATGTTAGGATACTCAGAACACTCTAAAGGCTATAGAGTATACAACACAGAAACCAAAATTGTGGAGGAATCAATTCATGTCAGATTTGATGATAAGCTTGACCCGGAAAAGTCAAAGCTAGTTGAAAAGTTTGCAGATTTGGAAATCACTCTTGTAGAATCTGAGAAAACTCCAGAAGCAACTGTCACTCAAGACTCTGAAGAAATTAAATCTCCAGAAATTCCAAGGAAAGTTAAAAGTCGTATTAACGTATCTGAAGATTTGATTTTGGGAAACAAAGATGAACCTGTTAGAACCAGATCTACCTTCAGAACTTCTGAAGATATTCCTCTGGGACTAGTGTCTCTGATTGAGCCTACGTCCTGTGATGAAGCTCTTCAAGATAACGATTGGGTGGCAGCTATGCAAGAAGAATTAGATCAATTCTCAAAGAATGATGTCTGGGATCTCGTTCCTAAACCAAGAGGCACTCATGTCATTGGAACCAGATGGGTTTTCAGAAACAAGCTGAACGAGAAAGGAGAAGTTGTCAGAAACAAAGCACGACTGGTAGCTCAAGGTTATAGTCAACAAGAAGGTATTGATTATAATGAAACTTTTGCTCCAGTCGCGAGGTTAGAATCTATTCGTCTTCTTGTATCTTTTGCTATTAATCATTCTATCAAATTATACCAAATGGATGTCAAGAGTGCATTTCTTAATGGTTATATTTCAGAAGAAGTGTATGTCAATCAACCTCCAGGCTTTGAAAATTCAAACTTTCCAGAACATGTTTTCAAACTTAAGAAATCCTTATATGGACTTAAACAAGCTCCCAGAGCTTGGTATGAACGATTAAGCAATTTTCTTCTGGAACAAAATTTTATCAGAGGGAAAGTTGATTCTACACTCTTCTGTAAAAACCTTAATAATGATCTCATGATATGCCAAATTTATGTTGATGATATTATTTTTGGTTCTGCTAATATCTCTGTTTGCCAAGAATTTTCTAAGTTAATGCAGGCAGAATTTGAAATGAGTTTAATGCAAGAATTAAAGTTCTTTCTGGGAATTCAAATTAATCAAACTCCAGAAGTCACGTATGTCCATCAAAGTAAGTACATTAAAGACGTTCTGAAGAAGTTTGACATGACTGAATGCAACTCTGCAAAAACTCCCATGCACCCAACTTGCATTCTGGAGAAGGAAGAGGTAAGCAACAAGGTTTGTTAGAAGCTCTATCGAGGTATGATAGGCTCTCTCCTCTATCTGACTGCTACTCGTCCTGATATTCTCTTTAGTGTCTGTCTTTGTGCCAGATTCCAATCAGATCCTAGAGAATCTCATTTAACAGCAGTTAAAAGAATTCTTAAGTATCTGAAAGGAACTCCTAACCTGGGCCTGATGTATGAGAAAACATCAGAGTATAGACTCTTGGGTTATTGTGATGCAGATTATGCAGGAGATAGAATAGAACGAAAAAGCACATCTGGAAATTGCCAGCTTCTGGGAAACAATCTAATCTCCTGGGCTAGCAAAAGACAGTCAACTATTGCTCTATCAACTGCAGAAGCAGAATACATCTCAGCATCACTGTGCACAACTCAGATGCTCTGGATGAAGCATCAGCTAGAAGATCTACAAATCTTTGAGAGTAACATTCCTATCCTTTGTGATAATACTGCTGCTATTTGTTTAAGTAAGAATCCCATTCTACATTCCAGAGCCAAACACATAGAAATAAAACATCATTTTATCAGAGACTATGTTCAGAAAGGGATAGTAACATTGAAGTTCATTGATACAGAACATCAATGGGCAGATATCTTTACTAAGCCTCTAGCTGAAGATAGATTTCTTTTTATCTTAGAACATCTGAACATTGAAAATTGCCCTGAGTGAAATATGACTCTGAAAATGTAAAATGTGACTCTGATGTAAACAAATGTACTTCTGCCTCTGACTCTGATACTTCTACCAAGTTAAGAAGATATCTGAGTTAGAAATCTTCAGAAACCAATCCTTTGGTATTCCTGAAGATCAGATACATCAACACGTGGAGCTCTAAACGTCTAACCCTAGAACTTCTAGACAGCTGTCAAAAGAAATCAAAGGTCAGAACGTTTGAAATCTCCTAGAGCAGTGTGCGTACTGTTGGGATTAGACATTCATTTATTAGCTGTAATCATTTTTCCCCCCAAACGTGCTATTTTGATTTTTGTGCTAATGCTGGGATTGTGTCGTTTTGCATGTGTTTACTTAGAGTATATAAACACTTTCTCTCACTTTTCACACTTATCACTCTCACTCACTCTAAAACCCTAAACCCTCTCTCAAAGCATTCTCTGCAAGTTCTTCATCAATCTTCATCTTCTTCTTCATGGATGCTCAACAACAAGAAGTTTTTAACTTCTCTCAACAGATGGAATCAAGTTCTAATCCCCAAACCTCAAACACTCAAACACCAACGGTTACTGGTGTCACCATAGCCACACTTTACGCTCATAGACTTGCTTCACAACAAACACAAACCACAGAACCTGAAATAACTTCACCACTCCAACAAACAACCACCATCCCCTCTGAAACTCAACCTTCTGAAATTCAACCATCTGATCCCCACACCTCTGATATCACCCCACCAAAAATTCCCGCTGCACCTGAAGCAGAATCTGAACCCTTAGACTTAAACCCTCTTTACGCTTCATCCCAATCTTCTGAACCTCAACCTGAACCAGAAATTGAACCAGAACCTCTCACTTTAAATCTCAGCCCTCCAAACTCTCCACCTCACACCTCTGAACCAGAACCTGAACCTGAGCTTTCTAAACCTACCCTTAAGGAAGCCATCTTTATAATTGCAGAGGCTTCAGCTCGAAAGGTTGATTCTCTGGTCACTAACTCTGAAATCAGTGATGATCCTGAATCTGTAAGGACACACTGGAACAGAGTCATTGGCTGGATGACATCTGAGTCCTTTAGGCTGAAGAGCATATCTGAACAAGTCAGAAATGACTACATCAGAAATGCTGAGGCAAGACTCTAGGAGAGACTTGCCAGAGAGGCTGAAGCCAGAAGGCTGGAAGAAGAGAGGTTGGCCAAGGAAGCTGAAGAAGAAGCAAAAAGGCTAGAAGAAGAAAGACTTGCTAAGGAAGCTGAACTCCTAAGGCAAAAGGAAGCTGAAGCAAAGGCTCTGGCAGATGCAGAAGCTCAAGCTGCTGCTGAAGCTGAAGCTCAGCAAGCCCTGACTCTGGGGGAGTCATCTTCTGTGATTCCTACGGTTCTTCAGACTCTGAAAGAACTCAAGCAAGATCAGAATGAACTCCGGGCCAGAATGGACAAGCAAGATTCTGTCAACGAAAACATCCAGAACATGCTTGCTATGCTGCTTCAGAGAATGCCTCCGCCTCCGAACCCTTAGGCACTTAGGATTTATTTTGCTTGCCTATTGTTTTTGCTTCTGTCTTCTTTTGACTCTGATGTTTTTCTTGTTCTTTTGAACCTGATGTTTTGTTTGTTGCCTTTGTGCTTCTATCTATGAATTTTAAGTTTTTCTCTTTATCTTTTTTTTTCTCTTTACTTATTTTTACTATGTCTTTTTGATTCTGACAAAAAGGGGGAGAAAGTAATTATTAGCTCTGATGAAAATATTGTCTAAAACCATCAAGCATTCTGCAACATTTTTTTTATATATAACAAAATTATCTAACTTGGACTTAAGAAATTGCAGAAAATCTCAGAAACTTCTTTACTTAAGAAACTCTGGTAAGAACTTCAGAACCTCTGAACTCCCTAGTACTATCTCAGGGGGAGCTTCTGTCTATCTGATATATTTTTATTCATGTTTCATCTGCTAATTATAGTTGTTTTGTCATCATCAAAAAGGGGGAGATTGTAAGAACAAAAATTGTGATACAACAGATTCCTTGATTTTGATGATAACAAAGGATGAAACCAAAAATGGCACCCTAACGAAAAGTTTCTAAGTGTGCAGGACTCTGATGACATCATCAGATAGAGTACCAGATCAGAAGTATATTATCAAATGATCAGAAGCTCTGAAGAAGAAACAAGTTCAAGAAAGTCAAACTCTGAACTAAACAACAAGTATCAGAAGCATCTTAACAGGAAGTAAGTCCTAGAACCTCTGACTCTGAACGACGCTTTCTAAAGAATCTATTTAGATCAACATCAGAAGCAAGATTCCAAGGTTCTCCAGAAACACAAATACTCTGATTATGGATTTGCTAATCATGAAAGAGTAACGTTGAAGACAAGTAAAGATTTTCAAATGGATTTCCTAATTGAGAAAGAGACGTTAATCTCCAATCTCAATAAAGAAAATACTACTTGTGGTAAGTAGTCATTTCAAGAAGAAAAAGTCATCCTGCATTAGCTAATTATGTGATGGCGTAACTTTATCTCAATATCCACCAGTTTCAACTACCACTTCAACTGATCTATATAAAGGATTGAAAATCAATTTTCAGTAACATACATATACGAGGAAAAATTATACTGAAACATCAACAAGAAAAACACTCTTGCTCTCTCTTTTTCACGAAGCTTTTGCTTATTACGTGAAAAACTCTTGTTCTTAATTTTGTAATACTTGCTTTCTTAGAAGCACTCTAGTTTACATAAATCCTTCTTCTATTGTTTGTTGATTTCCTCAAGTGACTCTGTGTAGTCTGTATACTTGAGAGGGCTAAGAGATTTTGTATCTTAGACGTTGTTTGTAATCTTTCAAGATTAGTGGATTAAGTCCTTGTTGAAGGCGAAATCACCTTGGCCGGGTGGACTGGAGTAGCTTTGTGTTATAAGCGAACCAGTATAAAATCCTTGTGTGGTTTTCTTTTTGAAAAGCGCTTATTTTTCAAAACAATTCAAACCCCCCCTTTCTTGTTTTTCTCACCTTCACTTTGTGGACCATTGTCATGCTTTCTCTCATCTTCATCTAGCCACTTCATTGAGTTTAGGGGTCTCCTAGGAGCAAGGGCACACATGATTACTTGAGCTTCAAAACAAAAAGAGTTAGTGACATATTTTTGTGCTTTTGGTTAGTAAACAAAAATAAGAAAAGCAATAATGTACAATTCAAGCATGCTTGGTGGTCTCAAACCACTCACACAAGTCCCAACCTAGGGTAAAGGAGCCAAATATGTTATGATCATTGAGGCAATGCATTGAGCAATGATATGATGCCATGAGGGATCTTAGGGTCAAAATTAGGGTCTTACAGATGCCCCTATTTAAGGTCATTCTAACCGGAGATATGAAGGTTAAAATCTCCGTCTCAACGAGGTAGAATGGGCTTAAATAATAACAAAGAGACGAATTTTGGTCCCTAAGAGACCCCATGATGCAAATGTATGCATGCAAAAATAAGATCTTAATGGTGACTAATTACCACAAAGGAAAAGAATTCAGGAGAAACTGACAAATCCGTAGGAGTACCATGCTCACTAGGGAGACAAAGACTCTGGGGAAAATAGGGTAAAAATGCGTGAGCAGGTCACGAATTGAAAACTTGCTAGGAGACATGAAGGGATTCCACGAAAATAAATCAATGGAAAGACTCGAGCTGACGCAAAGATGTATGTATTGGGGCATACGTTAATACAGCAAAACTATCCATAAAGGATACTTCGGATAAAAATCCGGACTCAGACGGGGATGTCCACAAAGGACTCAGCTGAGGAAGAAACAATGAGATATTAACGGTTACTGGGTAATAAACCCAAAGAGAGACATGTCATCAAAACACCGGTTACTGGGTGAGAGGACAACATGCTCAGGGAGAAAGAATATCTAAGACCGGTATAAGGGTGAGAGATATGAATCATCCGAAAACATCTGAGGAGGACCCAAAAGGTACATCTCAACTCAGGAGAATCTGACTCCACAGGGGACAAAAAGTCATAATAGGGAGCAGAAGGAAGGAACACCAGGGATACCGGTTACTGGTCATATAATAGGTGACCAACCAGACGTGAATTGGGAATATATCCAAGACACTCATCATCCAAAAGGAGGGCTGAAAAACCAAACTCGACTTACAAGATGGGCATTCGATTCCATAAGGAAATACGAATCTTACTCAACTGGGGAAGAACAAAGACTTCGACTGAAAAGCGCATGAGATATATTATCTATTACCGTCATAACGTAGATAACATACTTGCATGGAAGATTATCCACAACCGGTTACTGGGTTAATAAAGGATAAATCGACCGAAAAGAAAGGACATTGGGATACCGGTTACTGGGTATAAAATGATGACCAATCAAAAGGAGAAACAATCATTACCGAACAAGGGTAAAATGAAAGATGACTCGCGGGGGGATAAATTGCTTGACAAAAGCAATCATCCGAGAGATATATCATCGATTACTGGATGGTATACTCAAAAACAAAGGAATATCAATACCGAATATTGGATAAAGATAACCAACTTAGAGGAGATTACATCTACCGGTTACTGGGTAGAAAACCACAGAAAAGGACTTACAACTACCGGCTACTGGGTAGAAGGCCACAAGATCCACTAGGGAAAAGATGAACAATTACTGGTTACTAAGCAAATGAACAACTAAACCACAGGGAACCGCAGGGGAATAACAAGAAAGGAGTCAATCTAGGAACAAACTAGAGAGGCACAATCAAACAAGACTCAACCCGATGAGGATATAACTCAGGGGAGTAATTCCATCCCAATACACAATTGGGGACGAAACTGAAACAATAATCATCCACGAGGACATAACTCAGTGGGGAATATAGAAGGAAAGATAGACACTTTCTGCCTACAGGGGCTGACTCTAAATGGAGAGATCAGACACCAACATCTGCTTGGGGAAAATGTTTCCAACAGCAGGAGACTATAAGTAAAGACATATGGCAAATAATGCAACATGAGTATCTGAATGCTATAATTATGCATGTATATGCGTGGTTTATGTATGATTAATGCTGACAGACAGACATATCTAACACAAACAAGTCCGAGAATCAATGGACGGACATCCAGTATAACATCTCAAAAAGGGAAAAGCCAGGCCCTCAGGAGAAATCAATTCTGGTGGGAATGCATCAGATACCAAGAGTCATGGACCACCATTGGGGATAAGCTAAGTCTTAGCTAGGGAACATGCAGAGACGTCAATAAGATCTGTCGCAGAATAACTCTACTGGGGATCTTAGCGAGGGGTGATGTGAGACTCCATGGGAAACAACCACCAAACAGGTACACATCAATCAAACATTCTCTTCTAACTACTGAAGAGACATCTCTGCTAACGGGAGAAGGAACAAATTACTCCACTGGGGAAGGAAACAACACATCTTCCTCCAAATCCCTCAATACTGGAAGATGTCTTCGACTCGGAGGGGATACGAATTATCAAGCTTGGATTGGGCAACCCTATAGGGGATGGACTGTAGGCGACCATACTGGGATAGTCTGCTGTAAGCAACCCTACTGGGGATTAGCTGTAGGCAAACCTACTGGGGAGAAACTACAAGTACCTCCGGAGGAACTGTCTTGGCTGAGGGAATCGGAAGTGAATCCTTCATTAACACGTGCTATGTTGGGGATTAAAAGGGACTCAAGCCCTTCACCAACTGCTCTAGGAAACTACTGTTGAGGAGATATCTGAAAGATAGCTCTGCCGGGAATACATTCTTACTCCGCTGGAGACTTCTACTCATACTAGGGAAATACAAACTTCCTCATGAATAGGTAGCATATCAACTTTTATCAATTTATAAGGGATTTTAGGTCTGTCCACACAGGAGATGACAACCGTATAATTGATAAAAACACAAATGCTAGTGCCTGATATAGAGGTATACACATCTCTAAAAGATCGAGGCCAAAACTTCAGACTCTTTGGGGATCTGGTAATGTTTTATTCTTTCTGTGCTCGCTGGGGAGACGACCTGAAGGATGATGAAGAGGATACAAACATGCCAGAATATGAACAAATGTCTTACCCTTTGGGAGATTATACTATCCTTGGGAGAGCACTGAAGACATTCCATTTATCCTTTTAGTCATTGTGAATGTTCACTTTGTTTAAAAACAGTTTATACAAATTTTATTTGTTTAAAACAAAGATATTTATCAATTAAAACATGCAAACATTTGTTAAACAGAAACAAATAAGAGTGCAAAGAACTGGATAAACGCTCAAATTTATTTGATAGAATGGTAGTCCGCGAATGGCAAGACTCCATGGATCTTTACAAATTTGAAATTGGTTATATATATTGGAAAAAGGGCTACATCGAACATAATGAACGTTTCTCCACCAACTCTGAATCTACTGTATTCAAAACTTCGGTTGATGATGATTGGGCGAGAATCTTTGATAGATGATAGTTGTAGAACAAAGTCTTGTCAGGATGTAGTTACTTGCCAAATCCCTAATTTTTGCCTAGATTGCCCTGAGGTACTCAATCTAGCGGGATATATTTATTTTTTCTTATGTATCTAACTTTTGCCTGGACCTCCCTTTCGAGTTTTCAATCCACCGAGACGCTCATTTTTGCCTAAGCCGCCCTTTTGGGTTTTCAACTTAGCGAGCTATTCTGTTTTTATTTTTAGGCGAAGTATTTCTTGACTGCATCTGAATTCACATGACGAGTGAAATCCTCCCCATCCATAGTTGTAAGCAACAAAGCACCGCCTGAAAAGGCTCTCTTAACCACGTATGGACCTTCATAGTTTGGAGTCCACTTGCCCCTGGAATCGGGCGCGAAAGACAAGACTTTCTTGAGCACGAGATCACCTTCTCGGAACACACGAGGCTTGACCTTCTTATCAAAGGCTTTCTTCATCCTCTGTTGATACAACTGACCATGGCACATGGCAGTTAATCTCTTCTCTTCAATCAAATTTAGTTGGTCATTACGAATCTGAACCTATTCAGCCTCAGTCAACTTGACTTCCATCAAGACTCTCATTTATGGGTTCTCGACCTCCACGGGGAGCACAGCCTTCATGCCATATACATGAGAGAAAGGGGTTGCCCCTGTTGAAGTGCGGATAACTGTAAGATAGCCATGCAAAGTAAATGGCAACATCTCATGCCAATCTTTATATGTAACAACCATCTTCTGGATAATCTTTTTGATATTTTTGTTAGTAGCTTCAACAACCCCATTCATCTTGGGTCTATAGGGAGAAGAATTATGATGTGCAATCGTGAACTCGCTACACAGCTCTTTCATCATCTTGTTGTTCAAGTTAGATCCATTATCAGTAATGATCTTGTCTGGCACACCATATCGGCATATGAGTTGGTTCTTGATAAACTTCACAACCACCTGCCTGGTCACATTCGCATATGATGACGCTTCAACCCATTTGGTGAAGTAATCAATAGCTACGAGAATAAAATAGTGACTATTCGACGCCTTAGGTTCAATCATTCCAATCATGTCAATTCCCCACATGGATAAAGGCCATGGTGAGGAAATAACATTGAGAAGTGTCGGGGGAATATGAATCTTATCCGCATAGATCTGACACTTGTGACATTTCTTCACATATTTGCAGCAGTCAGACTCCATTGTCAGCCAATAGTAGACTGCTCTCAACATCTTTTTAGCCATAGCATGTCCATTGAAATGAGTACCAAATGAACCCTCATGGACTTCAGTCATCAACAGGTCTGCTTCGTGTCTATCCACGCATCTGAGCAGAACCATGTCAAAATTCCTCTTATAAAGCACATCACCATTAAGGTAGAAACTGCCAGATAATCTCCTCAAAGTCTTCTTATCTTTAACAGATGCCCCTGGCGGGTATGTCGGACTTTGGAGAAAGCACTTGATATCATAATACCATGGCTTATCATCTTTTACTTCTTCAACTGCAAACACATGAGCTGGTCTATCCAAGCGCATTACAATAATATTGGGAACTTCATTCCAATATTTCGCCACAATCACTGAAGCAAGCGTAGCAAGAGCACCTGCCATTCGATTCTCATCCCGAGGAATATGATGGAAGTCAACCTCAGTAAATAAAGTTGAAATCCTCCTCGCATAATCTCTATATGGGATGAGGCCAGGCTGATTCGTCTCCCATTCACCCTTAATCTGATTAACAATAAGGGCTGAATCACCATAAACATCAAGATGTTTGATCCTAAGATCAGTACACTCTTCCAAACCCATAATACAGGCCTCATACTCCGCCATATTATTCGTGCATTTGAAAGTTAGTCTTGCTGTAAAAGGAAAATGTGTGCCTTGAGGAGTAATAATCACTGCCCCAATACCATTTCCATACTGATTAACAACACCATCGAACACCATGCCCCATCGGGAACCAGGTTCTGGCCCTTCATCGAGCATAGGCTCATCGCAATCTTTCATCTTCAAATACAGAATCTCCTCATCAGGGAAGTCGTACTGAAAAGACTGATAATCCTCAATTGGTTGATGTGCCAAGTGATCAGCCAAGATACTACCTTTAATAGCTTTTTGAGCTCGATACTCAATATCATACTCAGATAAAAATATCTGCCAACGGTCAATCCTCCCAGTTAAAGCAGGCTTCTCAAAGATATACTTGATTGGATCCATTTTGGATATCAACCAAGTCATATGATTCAACATATACTGGCGTAAGCGCTTAGAAGCCCAAGCCAAAGCACAACATGTCTTCTCAAGCGTTAAATATCGAGACTCACAATCAGTGAACTTCTTACTTAAATAGTATATTACATACTCTTTCTTCCCTGATTCATCTTGCTGACCCAATACACAACCCATGGAGTCATCAAGCACTGTCAAGTACATAATCAATGGTCTCCCTTCCATAGGCAGACACAAAATCGGAGGCTCGGATAGATACTCTTTGATACTGTCAAAGGCTTTTTGGCAATCCTCGGTCCAATCATGACGCTGATCTTTCCGAATGAGCTTGAATATAGCCGCACATGTGGCAGTCATGTGGGATATAAATCTGGAAATATAATTCAAGCGGCCAAGAAAACCTCAGACTTGCTTCTCAGTTTTTGGCACAGGCATATCTTGTATTGCTTTGACCTTGGCAGGATCAACTTCACTACCTCTTTCACTAACAATAAAACCCAATAACTTGCCGAAACGGACTCCAAATGTACACTTGTTCGGATTCAAGCGGAGTTTGTACTTCCTCAAACGCTGGAAAAGCTTCAACAAGTGTTCTACATGTTCAACTTTAGTTCTCAACTTCGCAATCATATCATCAACATACACCTCGATCTCCTTGTGCATCATATCATGAAATAAGGTAGTCATAGCACGTTGATATGTGGCTCCGGCGTTCTTCAAACTGAAGGGCATCACTCGATAACAGAATGTTCCCCAAGGTGTGATGAATGTTGTCTTCTCCATATCCTCGGGTCCCATCTTGATCTGATTATAACCGGAAAATCCGTCCATAAATGAAAAGACATTGAATTTAGTTATATTATCTACCAACATATCAATGTGTGGTAGAGGAAAATCATCTTTTGGACTAGCTTTATTCAAGTCACGGTAATCCACACACATTTGTACTTTTCCATCTTTCTTAGGCACAGGCACAATATTGGCCACCCATTGAGGATATGTAGAAGTCACCAGAAACCCCGTAACAATTTGCTTCTGAACTTCTTCTTTAATCTTCCCTGCCATATCAGGATGAGTTCTTCTGAGCTTCTGCTTCACAGGCACACACTCAGGCTTCAACGGAAAGGAATGTTGCACGATATCAGTATCTAGACCAGGCATGTCTTCATATGACCAGGCAAAGACATCGACATATTCTCGTAGCAACTCAATCAACCCCTTCTTAACAGACTCTTCAAAGAGTGCCCCAATCTTTACTTCATGAATGCAGTCTTCAGACCCCAAGTTGACTGTTTCCATATTCTCAAGATGTGGCTAAATGATCTTCTCCTCGTGCTCAAGCAGACGGGTAATCTCATCAGGAATCTCTTCATCATCATCTTCTTCTGCTTCAAATACAGGGAACTCAAAGTTGGGAGATGGTGTTGGATCATTATGTTCAATGGGTTTGATTAACCAGCATAATGATTTTGAGTATAAAAGAGATTTCAGAATTCAAACAAGGCAAATCATTATGCAGATGAAAAGATTGATTTTATTCTCTCTTTTTTTTAGGGTTTTATGGTAATCACCAATTTCATGCAAAAAGCAAAAAGCAAAAATAATTTGAAAAACAAACATTTAACATGCGATTATTGAATGAATATCATTGTATTAATCAAATTATGCCAACAATGTCTTCACTTCTCCTTTTGGCATGGGAGAAGGGTTTTTAAACAAAATGAACACATTAAGTTGACTTATGGATAACTGTTGGAACATCAACAGCGACCCAATTATTGCAGATTCCTCCAGGTATGACAAAGTTGTCAATGTCTTCCTCTTCATCTTCTTCAACGATGGCAGCAACTTCCTGATCTTCAACGGTGTGGATGAAACCTCCACTCTGGAACAACCCAAGATCATTGGAAAAACCAGAAGAGTACCTTATACCAGCCCGAGACTTATTATCCTCCAACTTGATCATTTTCCCCAAACCAACAGTTGCACCATGCTCAATGGCCAACTTCGCGTCATTATAGGAGACAAATGAAGAAAGTCCTTTCCTGGAAGGCTCAGCAATAGATAAGGCTTGGAACGGAGTTCCAACCTCATCCTCAGCATCAATGTAGGAAAAGGAAGATAAATGGCTGACCTTGAGAGCCTTCTCCCCCTATCACCACCAACCTCTTGTTCTTCACGAACTTCAACTTTTGGTGCAGGGTGGATGTCACGGCGCCTGCCTCATGAATCCATGGTCTACCAAGCAAACAGTTGTATGACGGATGTATATCCATGACCTGGAAAGTGATCTGGAAATCACTAGGTCCAATCTTGATCGGGAGTTCTAATTCTCCGATCATAATTTTACGCGATCCATCAAAAGCTTTCACTACCACTCCACTCTGCCTCATGGGAGGCCCCTGATATGAAAGTTTGGCAAGAGTGGATTTTGGCAATACATTGAGTGATGATCCTGTGTCCATCAACACATTGGATAGGGCATCATCATCTTTACAGTTCATTGAGATATGTAAAGCCAAATTGTGGTGTTTTCCCTCTTCGGGAAGATCGGCATCACAGAAGCTCAAATTGTTGCAGGTTGTTATATTTGCAATAATGCTACCAAACTGCTCAATTGTGACATCGTGATCCACGTATGCCATGTCCAACACCCTCTGCAATGCTTCGCGGTGTGGCTCTGAATTCATCAACAAAGATAGGACAGATATCTTTGATGGAGTTTGTAGCAACTGATCCACAACATTATACTCACTCCTCTTGATGAGCCTCAGCATCTCATCACCATCCTCTTTCAACATGCCAGACTGGCCAACCAGGATAGTAGCTTTATTGGATTTATTAACAACAGGGTCAATACTCTTTACAACAGGAACAAACTGATTTAAAGAAGAAGTCCCCACAGGACTAGCAGGACTGACAGCATTTTTCTACACAACGTCTTCATGGGATTTCGGCTGAGCCAAGAAAACACGACCACTACGGGTCACTCCACTAACGTCAGAAATGCTTACCACAAAGGTTGAGGGCAAAAGCACCTCCTTCCCATCTTCCAGCATAACAGCGTTATAACGGTAGGGAACCGTACGGAACAGGACCCGCTAACTTAATCACAAGAGCTGGCGATACTTTCTTCTTGCTGCCATCATACTTGATAACAACAGGATCAGGAATTTTGAATACGGGAGTAATAACATCAACTTCATCCTCATTATAATTCTGAAGTATCTCAATCATCCCTTGATCTAGCATCTCTTGGATGTCTTTTTCACTTGACGACATCCTCTTTCATTGATAGTGCACACCTGGCACCTATCATGATCATGCTCATAATGACTGTGTTCACACAACAGCTTATGCATCTCTACCAAGGATTGCCTTATGTCATTCACATAAAGGACTTTGTACTTTCCAGGGCACCCCTGAACCATATTAACAGTTGCCTTCCCATGCTCGGGCAATGGGTTCTTCTTCACATTTTGGCCTACGTCCTCAAAGAACAGTACCCCACTCCTCATAAGGTCTTGCACCTTGGTCTTCAAAGGAAAACAATTCTCCACGTCATGTTCGGGAGCACCGGAATGATACATACAGTGAAGTTCGGGCTTGTACCACCATTGAGGATTGGCTGGCACAGCAGGAGGATCACGAGGATTTATCAGCTTCCTATCAATTAAGGAAGGATACAATTCAGCATAGGTCATAGGAATCGGGTCAAAAGTCACCCTCTTCCTCTCATAGTTGCTGGTGATGGTGTTGTTATTGTTACGAGGCTGGTAAGCCTGTTGTTATTGACGATGTTGTTGTTGTGGTTGTTGTTGAACTTCTCTGAAAGCATGTGCTATATGAGCTACCTGGTGTTGATTAACAGTTGGCCGGACTTCTCTCCTCCTCATAGAGGGCCTTCTTTTGACATGGGAAGAAACGGCATGAGTCTCCCCTTCTTTCTTCCTGGCAAATCCCCCATATTTCTTTACCGAGGAACCATCATCACGAGACAAGCGTCCTTCACGGACCCCCTCTTCTAGCCTCATCCCCATATTCACCATTTCGGTGAAGTCCGAGGGAGCACTAGCGATCATGCGCTCGTAATAGAAAGAGCTCAAAGTCTTCAAGAAGATCTTTGTCATCTCCTTCTCCTCCAAGGGTGGCACTATCTGAGCTTCCAGTTCCCACCACCTCTGGGCGTATTCCTTGAAGGTCTCCTTGTCTTTCTGGGACATTGCCCTCAACTGATCTCTGTCTGGAGCCATGTCCATATTATATTTATATTGTTTCATAAAGGCCTCGCCTAGATCGTTGAAAGTGTGGATGCTTGCACTCTCCAACCCCATATACCACCGGAGCGCAGCACCTGTCAGGCTATCCTGAAAGTAGTGAATCAGCAGTTGATCATTGTCTATCTGGGTCGACATCTTGCGAGCATACATCATAAGATGGCTAAGTGGACATGTATTTCCCTTGTACTTCTCAAAGTCAGACACTTTGAATTAACCAGGATTTTAACGTTGGGCACCAAGCACAAATCAGCGACACTCTTCCCAAATAGATCTTTACCTCTCAAAGTTTTTAGTTCCTTGCGCAGCTCAAGAAATTGATCTTTCATCTCATCCATTTTCTCATATACATTCGGGCCCTCAGATGGCTCGGAATGATAAATGGTGTCTTCTACACGCAGGAGAGTGTGCACGACGGGAGGTGGCACAGACAGGATTAGGCTAGATGTCGGCATAGAAGCAAGAGTGGGGGCAAAACCCTCTGGCATGAAGTTAGATGGCATTCCCCAAGGGAATCCAACTGGCATACTAGAAGCGAAGTGGGCGGTGGCAGCAGGCACTGTTGAAGTCACCACTTCGGAGATGATAGTCCTCGCGGGAGGAGTTGCAGGAGTTGGTGAAGCTTGACTTTGCGCAGCAAGGACTGACTCCAGCATGGCAGTCAGTCTAGCAATCTCTTCCTTCAGGTCCCTGTTCTCTTGTTCAAGGTGTTCCATGATCTTCTGATGATTTGCTCGGGTGTTATACCGGTGCGTCAGCTTGTCTTCAAAATAAATGAAGAGCAAAGAGTTAGACCACTGATCAAGAGCTCGGAACAAAACCTGCTTATGCATATGATGCATGCAATGCTTGTGCATATGATTTGTTTTTCATCAGAGGAACTTTATAGAGATCTATTTGCAAATATTTTGAAAATATTGAAATTTTTAAGACATATATGGAATATTCATAACAATAATATTTGGAAATTTTTTACACCAAAGAAGTAGTACAGTCTTGGTAACCAAATACAATACAAGAGAAAAGGAGAATAAACATCCTATGGAGCCCTAGAAGCAATCGTCCAAAGCCTTCGAGATCAGAAGATAAGTCGCACGAAGCTTCTTCAACTCTCTCTCATAAGTTGCTTCTATGTCGGTCTTCTCCTTGGTGAGCTGATCATACTTCCTCTTCCAAAACCTAGACGAGTGAGGAAGGAGAGAAGTAAATACATCATCAGGCTCATCAATAACCTGATGCTCTAGAAACTCTATCATTGCATCCTTATCCTTGAGGTGCTAAAGAAGCTTTTCACGCTCACGAACCAAAGCACGAGAACGGTCTTCGTCTCTCAACTCCTCTACTCCTTGATTAGGGAGGGTTGAAGGCCCAACCACAACCATGGGGGTAGGTCTCGGATACTCGTACGACATGCGGTACTCAAGATCCCTCTTCCTTACCCAAGCGGTGTAAGGTTCCAAAGAAACACAGCTCTTCGGACCAAGCTCATTCCTCCCTTTCTTATGAACCTTGCGCCAGGTGCGGACCATCCTATCCTTCAAGTTTTGGGGATCTTTACCCTCTTGAAAGAATAAGCCTTCCAACTAAATATTGTTAGGTTTATCCTTTAAGGGGAACCCAAGCTGACGACGAGCCAAAGCAGGGTTGTATTTAATTCCACCACATGTACCAAGATGAGGTACATTGGAGAACTCACTACAAGAGTCAATAATATGAACACCATCATAAACACGGTTATACCAAGAGATATCATCATTAGTGAGAGACATAAGTCTCGTGGACCACCGTAGACATCCCTTGTTCTCCTTGAAGGCAAGCGTCTGAGGCAAGTGCAAAATAAACCACTTGTACAACAGAGGCAGACAACACACAATGGAACCACCACCCTTTGCATTCCTCATATGCAAAGAGAAAAAAGTGTCACCCAACAGAGTCGGAACGGGATTAAGAGAAGAGAAAATCCTAATAGCGTTCACATCCACGAAGTTGTCGATGTTAGGAAATAACACTAGCCCATAGATGAGGAGTACAAATATGGCTTCAAAAGCTTCCTTACTCATGGCCTTCCCAAACAAGGTAGCTTTGGCAAACAGAAACTCAGATGGGAGACCTTGGATTCCACCTTTGGTATTCATATTGGCAACAATGTCAGATACATCCACATGAAGCATATCAGCAATCTCTTGAGAAGACAGAATCTTCTCAAAACCACTAAACGACAACTGATCAAGAATATGTATACCCATATGATAGGCATACTCCTCCAATGTAGGCAAAAGCTGGAAATCCGGAAAAGTGAAACACCGATACAGAGGATCGTAGAACTGCACCAACACACTCATCAAACCTTCATCCACCTTGGTAGAAAGAATATACAGAAGCTTCCCATGGAGAGCTTTGAACTCCAAAGGCTCTAATACATAAGATGCCAAACTCCTTAACTCTTTCAAGTCGGGTTTTCTGAAACTGTACTTCTTCGTATTCCTCTTTGCTTATCCATGTCTGGAAATTTGCAAATAGACCTCTTAAGTTCCTTGTAAAAATCTTTATTGTTGATGGTATGAATGCGAATGAATGCATGAATGCATGGATGCAACAAACACACTCAAGGATCAAGCAAGTCACACCACACAAAGGTCACGGGATGACTCAAATCATCATCAATATCGATCATCCATTTTGGTGGATTATGGTTTACACCTTATCAACACCCAAGTTCCATTGATATTGAGGATCAACCTCGAATCAAGGGTTTTTTGTAAGTCACGAGCATGGATTCTCGGTTAAGAACCACCCAACAGGAGTGTACTATGGTTAAACCTGACAATCATATTCTAAAAAGGTTCACATAGTCATCATCCCATCTTTCGGATATTATCGGATAAAACGACTACTCGTCTTCCAAAAATATTCTTAAGAGGGACTCTTATGAGTGTAGTATCGCGTAACAATCGCCTCAAGTCTTACACTTGAACTACCTTCGCACTACGTCCTAAAATAGGCCAAGATGGGCTAGGTAACTAAGGTCCTTGGCTTCTAAGGTTCCTATTGGAAAGAGTAATGCCTAACCACGACTACTCGTGTGACATTATTGATCCCAACAAGACCTCTACCAAGTGAATGGACTTGCAAGTTAACTTGTTAAGGAATAACTCCATACAAGTCAACAAGACTATGCCATTCTCCTATCATAAGTGCACTCGAGTTCGAGTATAAAACTCATCTCACAAAAGACCACCAAGCATACAACCAATTAATATATCAAGCAATTCATACATTACAAACAATACATTCATCCCAAATTTGCACAAAAATATGCCACAAATAAATATAAACATACAACACACATAAGCAAAAAGTAGGCTAAATCCACTAGAGAGCCAATCCCCAGCAGAGTCGCCACTTTTCTGTAGCGGGGTTTTCGTTACTTTTAGGTTTATTGACTAAACCAAAAGTCAACATACAATTCGAGTCGCCACCGCACTTTTATTTGTCCAAAGGAAAGGCTAAAAAGCGAACAAAAGCCAAGTAAGAAGTTTTATCAAATCAAAAACTAATAAAAATGTCAGAGATCTAGGTAAGGGGGTTGGTTATGAAATGGGAATGTCTTACGCACCCAAAACATCCTTAGTACTCTAAGGGAACCCTTTTTGCAAATATGTGTTGTAGGTTGGTATTTGTGAAAATATTTATGCAAAAGATTGGGGGGGGGGGGTGAGAAGAGAATAGATTATATTTACAAATTTTGTTGTTTGAATAGATGAACCCATTGCCTACGTACCATCACAAAGGAGGATCAAAACCTTGTAGTTCAGGGTAAAAATCTCAAAGATTGGTGAATTGATTTGATCAAAAGCCTTAAGGTCTTTAGTTATAAAAGGGAGAAAACTCAACCTAAACCAATAATCCACCATGTGAGGAAGGCTTCAACATGCTAGTGAGGGGTTAACCCTATAATAAGCATGGAAGACTTATAATCCAATCACTAAGGATGAGGTGAGAATTACATCAACCACTATGATAGCTCAAACCTATGACTAATGTTTTTGAAAAGTTTTAACAAGTGGCCATTGGAACCATAAAAACAACTTGAAGTGAGTTATATTTACAAGTTAGATTTATTTACAAAATGAAGTCAAATTTTGATTAAGATTTATTCACAATGAGTATTGATGAAAATGGTTTTGAAAAGTAAAAGGCTTAAGGCCTAGGTTTCTAATTTGAAACAAAGTCAAAGTTTAGAAAATGATTTTTGGCTTGGTTAGAGTGGGGAGAAGAAGAAAAGGGCTAGTCCTAAGGCATACAAAGATAAGAGGGGGAAAGATAAACCCTTGGAGTTCCTTTTCTTGAAGTCATAGAGATGACTCAAGATGCTCCTTTCCTTTGGGCTTAGCAATCAAACAAGTTGAACTCAAGCTCCTAGGATCTCCATTTGGCTTGTCTCTTAACTTGGCTATTCATGAAAATGGTCCTCTTTTCACAATCTCAAAGTGGGATCCCTATAACACACAAGCAAACATCAAAAAGTTCACAACACAGTAAAGGGAATGGACAAAGAATAAGTTTGGAGAGAAGTCCTTTTGAGATCAACTTGGAATTTTAGCATTCTAAAGGCATGAGGCCTAGTTGCTCTTCAACAAATTTTGCATTCTAAAGGCATAAGGCCTAGTTACTCTTGAACTCCTTTAAGCATAGGTAAGTCCTAATTCTAAGTCCTTTCTCCTTTTGCAATGGTTCACACAAAACAAACACAAAGCAAACACAAGATAACAATATATTTATATACAATAATGAGCTCAAATGAGCAAAAGAAAAATGACATAAACATAAAATATGTGCTCAAGTGAGCAAAGTGAAAATCAATATGAATAATGAGCAAGAAATAAATGACATTAAAAGTAAATGGCAAGAAATTAAATGCTCAAATTAAAGTTAGTAATTAGTGAGGTTATGTTAGCTTGTCATAAGACAATGTAGCGCTATGTTAAGCAATCGTAAGTTGACTAATGTAGTAGTCACACCTATCTGAGGCCGGTCAATAAAAATATAGGCAAAGAACACAAGTTAGAGATCATGACTAGTAAGCCAAGCTCCATAAACTTGCCATGCCAAAACAAAAGGGGAAAGGCCTTGTATTGACTTTAGGTTATTTGCTGGACCAAGAAGCAACCTATCTTGGACACAAAACAACTCACTTGATCATGGATCAAGTTGAGTTTGGTTTGGATCAAAGAAGATTAAACTTCTCATTTGTCAAGACCAACCATAAGACTTTAACTCATTGGCCATTATTGGAAAGAAATGGATGAAGATGAAAGGGAAGGAAAAGGAAGACAAGTATCAAATCCAATTGATCAAATGTGAATCAAATCATCATCAATCAACACGAAATAGAAAAGAAATGAAGATAACAAGTCAACAATATTTTTTTGGTATTTTTTAAATTAAAATAAAATGCAAATAAAAAATAAAAAAATAAGGTCAAACCTCAAATTCAATTCAAATCAACTTTAACAAGTCCAATTAAATTCTCATTGGTCCAACATGGTCAAACAAGCTTTGACTAATTTGCTCACCAATTTTTGAAATCAGAAAGTATTTAAAAACAATTAAAAACAAATAAAAATAGCACAATATGAATTAAAATCTCAAATAAATCTCAAATCAAATAAGAAACTGATGAAACTATTTTTCATTGACTTATCATGGTCCATAGGTGCTAGGAAAATATTTTTGGATTTTTCAAAAGTCAAAGAGTATTTTAAAATGAATTAAAACTATTAAAAATCAAATAATCCATGAAAAATACCAAATGAAGTCACAAAAATAATTAAAAATCAAAATATGAAACTAGATTTTTCAAGAAATTTTTTGGAGTTGGTCTCATATTTTTATGACTTCAAATGAATTTTTTATGAAATTTTGAAAATCAAATGAATTAACTGAAAATAAAATAAAAATAGAATAAATGGAAAAAACCAGCGCCACAGGATGAAGCTCAATAATTGATGTGGCAAGGACGCATGGCTCAGATCATGGAGAACACGGTGCAACCAAGTCAAACGCGTAGCAAAAGGTATTAAATGAAGTAAACATAATGGATGCACACGATTAAAACGTGAAAACCAGATCCAAGGGCCAGGAAGATGCACACGTGGTGGTGGTGGTGGAAACCACCATCTTCTCCGGCCAGACAACAAATTCCGGCCACCAGTTTCAGGAAAATGAAACTTAATAAGTATTAAAAACAAGGCCATGGAAATGAAGCTCGTGTGATGGAGATCAACACTATACCAATGGATCTTCCTCACTCTTCCTATATTGAGAGAAATGTGAAGTGGAAGATCATGGTATTCCAACTATTTGCTCATGAAATAATGAATTGAAAGCACCAATGGCTTGCCTCAAGTGTGAGGACTTCAGAAAACCACACAAACACAAGAATGCTACATTGAATTGAGAATTCTAGATCCAAAAAGTTTGAATGTATACCTCTGAATTGAAGCACTTCAGGCCACGAATCCTTCAAGATATTTTCTCCTCTTTGCTCTAGGGATGTAATGGAAGTGAAAGGCTAAGGAATTAGGCTTTGAAGATCAGCTAATGATGCTGAATTTCAAGCTCGAAAGTGAGAAAATTTTTGAAAAATTCCTTTGGTATGGTTATGGTTTCAATCCTGCAGCAATTTAGATCTCCAAAAGGTTCATGAATGAATGAGAGGGACTGGTTATTTATAGCTAAAGATGGTTGTGCATCACACTTCCCTCATGTGCATGACAATTTGAAATTGGATGCATGGGCCTGTACAGGCGTGTGGAAGGCCCAATGATGGCTGAAAAATCATGCTGAGTTCACATGGAAAGGATTTGGACGTGTACATGAAATGGAAACAGCTTGCATACCAAATTATAACATGAAATGCCAAAATGCACATAAATGGAAAGGTCTTCGAAAATCCCAAATGGTAAGTCCAAAAGAGTAACGTGAGTAGTGGTTGGAAATCCCTTGAAATAAGGAACAAAAGTCGTGTTGGGAAAAAATTCATTTGGCATGTGCAAATTAAGGAAAACTGGCCTGGAAGATCCAAGTACAAAACATGTTTAGTCACATAGAAAAATTTCACCAAAAGCAAGCTTAATCAAACCCCTATTTTTTCATGATGCAAGATTCAAATAGAAAAACCTCCAACATCAAAGTTGTAAATCTTTTCAATCTGATCAATTTATACTCAAAGTTTGTATCATTTGAATTTTCTATGACAAAGTTATGGGCATTTGAAGTTGGGTACTTTTTCAAATTTAATGAATTAGGTCCAAGATGACCTATAATGTTTTGTATTATCACATGTATTTCTTTTAGGATTATGAAATTTTGTCCAACATGACATTTGAATTATACATATCAAGCTTTCCAATGAATTTGGTCTCACCTCAAAATCATAAGCATTAAGGAGGTTATGCCCTTGATAAGTTGACCGAAAATTAGGGTTTCAGTCAAAATGACCTATAAAGTTTTGAAATTAATGATGAACTTCCAAGTTTCAAATGGATTTTTTATGAACATGAAAGTTGTTCATATGGTTCTTAAGAACATTTTTTCTCTTGGTGTCATCTTCATTTGACCAACACATCAAAAGTTATATCTCAGTGATCCTCAGTTTAGTCAGATGACTTGACTGGTCAACCTTTCAAGACCAAACTTCCAATCTTGATGAATAAATGATTGAGGATTCTCAAATAGGCTCATATATGCATAAAATGATTAATTAAAGAACTTACCTTGATTAAATTTGATTATAGGTTGAGGTTGCTTCATGGGCAAGGCACAGTCAAAGCATAGTTGAATTAGGGTTTCCTTGGGAAACAATCCTCAATCCCCCTTGGGTTATCTTGATCAAATTGGAAAATTGAGGTACTTAGGAGACATATATGATGATTAGGAGCTTTGTGGACCATTGTAATGCTTTTCTCATCTTCATCTAGCCATTTCATTGGGCTTTAGGACCTCCTAGGAGCATTGGAACACATGATCACTTGAGCTTCAAAACAAAAAGAGTTAGTGACATATTTTTGTGCTTTTGGTTAGTAATCAAATAAGAAATGGAATAATATAAAATACAATCATGCTTGGTGGTCTCAAACCACTCACACAAGTCCCAACCCTAGGGTTAAGGAGCCAAACATGCTATGATCCTTGAGGCAATGCACTTGTGCAATAACATGATGCCATGAGGGATCTTAGGGTCAAAATTAGGGTCTTACACAAGCTTAGAAACTCCATGATCTTCTTCATAATCTTCCATGCATCAGATGACTCAGAGATACGCATTAGACACATGTTCAAAGTAACAGCTTCAATAAGACCTTGTAGTAGATGAACTCAAATGGGATCTCAATACTTGCATCAGATGAAAGTTCACTTCACAAGCACTTGGTTTCAGAAATGTTGGCATTGGCCAAGTCCTTTTGCATAGGGAGTGTTGCCTAATTCTAAGTCCAAAGTCTCAGATCAATCCAACAGTCCACACAAATGTGTTTTAGGGTTTTTTGTTGCTATTATGTACATTAAGGTCAAAGGACCATAAACACAAACAAGTATATACCACCACAATATAATCACAAAGTATGGCTCAAGTGAGCAAAGTGAAAATGGCATTAAAATAAACAAGTTAAATGGTATGAATAATGGCAAATGAATAAAAGACTTGAATTTAAAATGTATAAAAGTAAATGGCTTGAAATTAAATGTTAATTGTTAGTTGATTAGAAGTTAGTATTGCTTTTGCTTTTCAATTGTTTAAGCCATTCTTTGGAGAACACTTAACCCACTATTCACAAGCATGGATCTTTAAACCAAGACATCGTCCAAAGGAAGGAAAAAATGTCAAGTTTCCACACAATACCATGAAAGAGGGGAGACTTACAATCTCACTTACTAAAATGTTATACCTTTTGTGTCAAAATTTAGCGCTATGTTAAGCAATCGTAATTGGACTTATGTAGAAGTCACAACTATTTGAGGTCGGGCAATAAATTTTTGGTGTTAATGCATGTTAGAGACATAGTATAATGAAACATGCTCCTAAAACATACCACACATAAAAAAGAAATGGCAAAAGGCTGGACTTAATCTCATCCATACTTATGTTGATTTTGCAATCAACAAGCCTTAGGATGTTGAGACATCATAGGTCAATGAAAGGAATGGGGATAGAATGGGATTGAGATGAAGAGGAAGGGGAAATGAAATCAACACAAATTGGTCATAGGAGGACTTTTATCAAATTAAAATCATTCATTCATTTTCGGAAATGAAATGTACATTTCATCAATCCCCTAAATCCAATGATTTTAACTCAACAAAGTCAAATCAACATTGACCAAGGCCTAATAACACAAGTAAAACTCAACAAGTCTATTACCAAAAGCTCAACCCAATTTATTTTCCAATTAATCAATTAAAATCAATTAAAGAATACATTAAATTAAATTATGGTTGGTCAAAATCCTAAAACTTCATCAAAACACCAAAGAAATGGTCATGAAATTTATCATAAGTCAAACAAGATCAAAGGACCTTGTAGAAAAAATTTCATCATTTTTGGAAACTTAAAAGTATTTTTAAACAATTAAAAATATGCACAAAAAATAATTAATTCATGAAAAATATTGATAATGATCCAAAAAATAATTTTAATTCAGAAAATGAAAGAGGAATTTATTTAAAAAAAATTGGTGAAAGCCTCATATTTTTCGATCAATATTAAAATTAATATAAATTAATGAAAATAAGTCAATTAAACAAAAAATTAGAAAATAGAAAAAGAACGTGGACCACTTGATCTGCCTCATTAATTAAGGTGGCAGATCAAGTGGATCTCAGCCCGCGTTCCACCATAGACCTAAGTCAATGCGCTGCAGGGATGGTAATTAAAACCATTGGGTGAGATTAAAACATTTGAAAAGGATCATATGGTCTGAGACATGCCAACGCACCGCCGGAGCTACAGCTCCGGTCTTCTTCTCCGGTGGACCTCACCGGACTGGTCCACCTTCAACCATCACCAAAATAAAAAAAGAGGACAAGAATTTGAAGTAAAAATGCTCAGGAGCTCGAATCTGGCCTCAATTTCATCTAACTCCAAGTATATTGAAAGATACAGGGAGTTGAAATTTGAGGATCATGATCTGAGTTGCTTCGATTTGACCTCAAAGCAACTCAATCTTGTTGCCTACATTGGTAGGACTTCAGACAACCAAAAATCAAGAAGAATTATGGGGAATTGAGTGAGAATCGAAGAGATGAAAAAAAATGAGAAAATCACCTCCACTGCAGGTTCAGATGGCCACGATCTTGCTTCCAACTTCACTTAGCCTTACTTTGGATGCTTGATAGAGTAGAATTGAATCAAAAAGGAAGCAGGACTCTTGGAGATTTGAATCTCAAAATAGTGGAGATTCAAACTCGATTTCCAATGGAAATCCTCAAGATTATCCTTTGAATGAGAGGGTTTGGGGCTAGGGATTCAAAGCTGGCGCGCAAGTGTCCTTAATTCTGATCATGGAGGGTTCTATTTATAGCCAAAGCATTCCGAATAAAGTAGCGGATGTCATTATTGATAAACTTTTCTTTTCGGAAATCGTCGTCACTTTGGGTTGCCATTCTCTTGTTAAAGACCTAAGCACTTTAAGATTAAGTTCATCATTAGTTAGTGTCTTACCAAGTGGTTTCAAGTGATTTGTCAAATGCACGAATCTTTTTTGTAACTCGAGGATTGATTCTCCCGGTTGCATTCGGAATAACTCGTACTCTTGACTTAACGTGTTCAATCTAGATCTCTTGACTTCGGTCGTTCCTTCGTGAGTTTCTACAAGAGTATCCCATATTTCCTTTGCCGTTGTACATGTTGAGACATGGAAGAATTCATCCATTCCAAGTGCACTTTGTAAAATATTAATCGCCTTTTTATCATAGAGAACCCTTTTCTTATCATCATCATCCCATGATCCTTGTGGCTTTGTTGAACCAGCACCATTGACAACCGTTGTAGGAATAAAAGGACCATTTTGAACCGCCTCCCATATGTCACTTCCTTGTGCTTCTAAATGTGCCTTCATACGAATTTTCCAAAAGTCAAAATATTGACCGGAAAACAAAGGAGGCTTGTTACTACTACCACCATCTTTAAATACACGATCATTGTTTACGGAAGCCATCTGAATCTTTAGGAACAAGTTACCTATAACTTGCTCTGATGCCAAATGTAAGTTGTAAATGCACCTAAGAGGGGGGGTGAATTAGGTGGTAAAAAATTTCTTCGATCTTGTTTCCGGTTCTTGGTTATTTTTCGTTTAAGTGCTAAAAAATAAATTGCGGAAAGTAAAAGGACACCGGAAATTATAGTGGTTCCCTTCACACTCCGAAGGTACTCCACTCCCCTTTCGAATCGAAAGAGATTTCACTATAGTTAGAATTATTGTACAGTCTACTCACACCAATGGTGATGCTTACTATCTAACCTATAGGTAATCAAGTGTATGAAGAACAATCCTCTTCAACACTTCACTTGTTTCCAACAATCCTGGACAACAAGGTATGATACAAAAATTTGAACTTAATTAAAAAGTTGATGATGAATCTTGAATATATTAAGAGTGTGCCTTCTTGATCAAAGTTGTGAAGCAAGATCAAGAGTGTGTCTTCTTGATTGAAACTGTGAAGTAAAATCAAGAGTGTGTAATTGAAAAGTATTTTCTTTTCACAAGGGATTGTTGTTTAAGATCACTGGTGTGTGATTGTAGGGAAGTGAGTGGGTTCTCATATCTAAGAGTGCTTAGGTAGAAATTGCACGGGTAGAGATTAGGTGATAAAGACTGTAACTTTTTGAAGTGTACGGAGAGTCTTTGAACTAATTATATTTTAGTGAATTTCCTTCCTGGCTTGGTAGCCCCCAGACGTAGGTGAGTTGCACCTAACTGGGTTAACAATTGCTTGTGTTATTTGCTTTACCTTTCTGTTTTTGTTTATCCATTGTGTATTACCAGATATTAGTGTCGTGACATTACCTTCGACATCTTATATCTGACACCAGAATTTCAATTGGTATCAGAGCAGGCATCCTGCTCTGGTTCTGGGTGAGATCTAGGGGCAATACTTTCTGGTACAATGGAGAGAGATGGAGGATCTGTTCATAGGCCACCAATTTTGGATGGTTCTAACTATGACTATTGGAAACCTAGAATGGTAGCGTTTCTGAAATCCCTTGATAACAAGGCTTGGAAAGCTGTGTTAACAGCTTGGGTACATCCTGTCATTACTAAAGAAGGAGAAACCACCACTAAGAAGCCTGAAGAACAATGGTCCAAGGAGGAGGATGATCTTGCTCTTGGAAACTCTAAAGCCTTGAATGCAATATTCAATGGGGTAGACAAGAATATTTTCAGGCTGGTAAACAACTGTGAAGTGGCCAAAGAGGCTTGGGACATTCTCAAGACCACTCATGAAGGCACCTCTAGGGTAAAGATGTCTAGACTTTAGTTGCTCACTGTAAGACCCCAATTTTTGACCCTAAGATCCCTCATGGCATCATAGCATTGCATTGCATAAGCCTCAAGGATCATTGAGCATCTTGCTTCCTTTACCTATGGGTGGGATCTCTTTGAGAGTGGTTCTTGATCACCAAGCATGTTTGCATTGTATATCATTGCTTTTCTCATTTTTTGTTTACTAACAAAAAAAAAGTACAAAAATATGTCATTTACCTTTGTTACTTGCAGCTTAAGCAGTCAACAGGTCAAGCATACCAAGTGAATCCTATGTGCAAGTGTTGAGGGTATTTCCTTGGGATGAAGATCATGTGGTCATTCTAAAGAGTTTATATGAGCTAGGGTTTCATTTTGAAGCAAATTTACCAAGTGGTAGAGGCCCAAGTTCATCAGTGCATTTTCAGGTCATCTGAGGCCAATACAATCAACTGTGCAGTCAATTGAAGGCTTAGAGGTGGGGGAATTGATCTTAACATCCTCATCCATGTTCAAACAAGGCCTATTCATCATGTCAAACATCTATCTTGAAGCTTTTGAAGTCAAATCAAAAGTTTCCAAAAATGGAAAGTGACCTATAATTTCAAGTTTCCAAAAATGGCAAGTTTTTTTGGTTCACATTCAACTTGACTTTCCAACATCAAAGAAGGTTCAAATGAACTTTTGGTCAACATGAAAGTTGAATATCTTTCTCTCCTCTTTTCAAAAAGTCCTAGATCATGATCATCTGATGAATGGTTGAGAAGTTATGGTCCAATGATTGCAAAGTATACATGGAAGTTCAACATGTCATAACTTTTGATCCAAAACTCCAAATTGAACCACTCTTTTTGCAAAATGCTACTTGTGACCAAGAGATTCCAAATCAACCATTGCATTGCATGAAAGAAGCTTACATGATCAAGTGGCCATTCATGTACATTTTGGAGGGAAAATGGAGAATTCAAATTTGGTGAATCATACAAGCCAAATTCCAATTCCATGTTGCTTATTGGATGATTTTGAGTGAAATTGCACCTTGCATGGCACTGTTCACGTGCACATTGCTCATGCCACCTCACACTTGCATTTTTGGCATAACACCTCATTTCTCATTAATTTTCAATTAGCCAAGGCCTAATCTTGATTACAGCATGATTAATACAGAGTATATAAGCTAAATGCTAATCACAAATCAAAAAAATAACAGAATTTAGATCAAAATTTTCATTTCCCTCTCAATTTTCTCTCTCTTCAATTTTCAAATTTCTTCACACAATTCATCAAAATTCTTGCATAATCTGGTTTATCATGCATCATTGAGTAAGAATCAAGGATTGGATTGAAGAATTTGGTCAAGAATCGTGCATATCCAAAGCTTGAAGATGAACATGGAAGCTTCAAATTAAGCTAGATCTGGTGGATTTCAATTTCTATTTCGTGCATAAAGCTTCAAATCAAGATTACTGGAGTGGATCTGGAAGTTATGGAGCCTTGAACACGCGTATTTGATCACTGCAAGTTCAAGTAAGCTGAAATTCGAATCTATTGTTTTGCCTTTTCATGTATAGGATCTTGTAGAGTTTGCTTTGCTGATGATGCTGATATCTTTAGAATTTGATTTGGTTAAGTATTGCTCAAGATATGTGGAATTAAAGTTTGTATGCTCAAAATGTTTCTCTTTGATCCGGTTGATTCGTTAGGAATTAGGCTAAATAATTGTGAGATTCGTGTTCTACGTTGAAGGACGGTTCGAACCATGTATATTATGTTGATTTCTGGAAAATTCTGTTCATAAGCTCCGCCTGTGCCATCGGAAAAGACGGCTGAAATCGCCGTCCTCCGCCGTCTGTAAAAGATGCTAGGGTTTCGCTGTGTCAGCGCTTGCGTGGCTCCTGCTTGTCCAAACCATTGGCTATCATACTATTTGACCATGCCAGCGTGTGTGTTGACGCTGATTTGGCTGCCACATCATTTAGTGATGCGCAGCGTTTTGCATCAAACACGCCTGTAACCATCCTTGCTTCTGTTCGAACCTTACGCTATGCATTTGTTAAAGTTTCCTTTGAGCGCGCTTGTAGCCTCCAAGACCTGAGCTCGATCCCTAGCGTTTGCATTTTTTGATTTCCACTTGTTTTCACTAGAGCGCGCCTTTATCCTGCCTTGCCTGTGTTCGATTCTTGCTTATGCTGTTTCCAATTTCCTTTCATATTTTATTTTCTATATGATCTTCTTATTATTTCATTTTATTTCATCAATTTCAAAAAATCACAAAAAATAGTATACATATCCAATTTGATCCAAACTTTTTTTCACTTTCTTGTTTCAATGTCTATTATTTGTTGATGTTAATTTCCTGATTTGTGTGATTCTGGATTTTCAATTGTGATTGCTTATTTGAACATGATGCCAATTTGCTATGTTGTGCTAATTGTTTTGTGAAATGCTCATGCTTAATCCAATTGCCTTGAAATTTGACATGCCTGATCATAACATGTAACTTGGTTTTGTGGCTTTTGTTTGGCATTTTTACCATTTAATACCACTGTTTTGGATACATGAACATACGTTGTAACATTTGGTGTAACACTTTATACCTTGTACTTGTGCATTTTAATTCATACACCATTTGTTTGCTTCTGGACTTAATTTTTGGTATGATACTTGTCCATAACATGTTTAGCTCACATAAAAAATTTCATGATCATTGGACACATTTCTGTTTTAATGTGGATTTTCTATGTTTGATGTCCAATTTTGATCACATTGTTTGCCTTTGCCTTATCTTGTTCATATGATGGCTTTGCCTTTTGATTTGGCTTTGTTCCTTTTTAGGCCTTCTTCTTGTTTGATTGAATGTGCTTCATGTGAAATATTGACTTCTGTTTTGACTATTTGATTTGCCTTTGACCCTAGTCTTTGCACTAGTGGTTTGTACTCACCAAGTGTGTTTTGTATTTCAGGTATTGAGCACTTAGCTCTAATGGTTGATGTGATCTCATTACTTGAGATGCAAGTTGCTTTAATTAACTAACTCTTGTTGTGTTGTAGGTCCATTGGTGTGATGAACTCACTTGAGTGATTGCATCTATGACTTGCATTGTGTACATATTGGAAAGTTTTGTTGTTGTCTGTTGGCTTTTCTGTCTGAATACCATATTAACTGCTTGGCTTTTGTACAGGTACATTAGTCGCTTTTAGCTCTTGCTTGAACTTTGCTTTGGAGTGTGGTTGGTACACCACCTAGGTAGCCTCTCTTTTACTCCATGTAGTCTGGAAGTCCTGCCACCTTTTTGGCAGGCATTTGGCTGAAGTCCTCCTTAAGAGGCAATGATTGTGTATGTTTACCTTTGTGCTAAAGACCTCCTTGTTGAGGCATGTTACTTGTTAAGTCCTCCTAAGTGAAGAGGAAATTGACAGATAGAAGGGATTAGCAATCAATCCCCTGTTAATCGTTGAGTCGTTCATTATGCTCGCACTACATGCTGATGCTCTTGAACCTAACCCAAGATCATTGTATAGAGTCAGTCAAGTGGAATAGGGTCCCTCTTTCTGGATCCCCACACTTTCTTTGATTCAAGCTCACCCAGGCCAGGGTTAAGAGCATGAGGTCTAATCCTCATTTCCCCATTGCATCTGCTTCACCCTAACTCTCAATGTTAGTGGTTAAGAGCATCAGAACACCCCTACAGTTCTGGCTTGTTTATCGAGGTTGATATGACCCCTCTTGACTAAAGCCCAACTTTTGTCTGAGCCTCTTGTTTGTGTATAGAGTGTGATGATTGATTGATGTGATTGCTTTTGATTGCTTTTGCATGTGTTTTACATTTGATGTTTGTTTTGTTTTGAGGAGTTGGATGTAAGACCATCTATTAGCTTTCTATTTCCTGTTTTGCTTTGTGGAGTTGGATATAAGACCATCTATTGGCACTCCGTTTCCTGTTTCGTTTTTGGAGTTGGATGTAAGACCATCTATTGGCCTTCCGTTTCCAGTTATTGTTGTTCTCTTTTGAGACTTGCTTATTTGTTTCTACCTGGTGTTGCCTAATTCCAAAGGAACTTACTTGGATCATTTCTATGATCTTGAGAAAGGAATTCCTGTTTGTGGCTTTATCCCTTACCCACTACCTCTTGCATGCTTAACCGTGATCCCTTTTCCATCCTTAACCCAAACCAAAATTGTGCAAACATCTGACTGGTTTTTCATATTAGAAACCTAGGCCATATGCCTTTGATTTTTCAAACTCTTTTCACTAATACTCATTGTAAATGAACTCTAATTCATACTTTGACCTCATTTTGTGAATAATTCTAATTGTTTAATTCAACTCACTCAATTGTCTTTTGCGGTCCAAATGACCATGTTCTTTAATCAAGTTTTCATGCATTAGCCATAGATCTGAATTATCTTAGTGGTTGATGTAAATCTCACCGCATCCTTAGTGAGTCGACCGTAAGTCTTCCATACTTATTATAGGGTTAACCCCTCACTAGTATGTCGAAGCTATCCTCACATGGTGGATTGTTGGTTCAGGTCGAGTTTTCTCCCTTTGATAACGAAAGACCTTAAGGCTTTTGTTTAAAATCAATCCACTCACTTTTTGGAAATCTTTTAGCTGAACTACGAGGTTTTGATCCTTTTCTTTTTATAAGAAGGTACGTAGGCAATGAATTCATCCATCCAAACACAAAAATAACTAACTTGTACATTCTTCTCTCACCTCTTCAATCATGTTTGCATAATAATTCTTCATAAACAATAACCTTTGCAGCAAGTTGTGAAAGGGGCTCCCTAGGAGTACGAGGCCTGCATTATGGGATTAGAAGAATGCATTGATCTAAGGATCAAGCATCTCGATGTTTACGGTGATTCGGCCCTCGTTGTCAATCAGATCAAGGGTGAATGGGAAACGAATCAGCCTAGTCTCATTCCATACAGAGATTATGCGAGGAGGATTTCAACGTTTTTTACTGAAGTTGACTTCCATCATATTCCTCGAGATGATAATCGGATGGCGGATGCTCTTGCTACGCTCGCCTCGATGATTGTGGTCAAATATTGGAATGAAGTTCCCAACATCACTGTGATGCGCTTGGACAGACCGGCTCACGTGTTTGTAGTCGAAGAAGCGAATGATGACAAGCCTTGGTATTATGACATCAAATGTTTCCTCCAGAACCAGGTCTACCCGCCTGGGGCATCTGTGAAAGAAGGAAAACTCTGAGAAGGTTGTCAGGCAGTTTCTACCTCAGTGGAGAAGTGCTGTATAAGAGAAATTTTGACATGGTTCTGCTCAGATGCGTGGATAGACACGAAGCAAACCTGTTAATGACTGAGGTCCATGAGGGTTCATTTGGTACTCATTCCAATGGACATGCCATGGCTAGAAAGATGTTGAGAGCAGGCTACTATTGGCTGACAATGGAGTCTGACTGCTGCAAATACGTGAAGAGATGCCACAAGTGTCAGATTTATGCGGATAAGATTCATATTCCTCCGACACTTCTGAATGTGATTTCATCACCATGGCCTTTCTCTATGTGGGGAATTGACATGATTGGCATGATTGAACCGAAAGCGTCCAACGGACACAGGTTTATTCTCGTAGCAATTGACTACTTCACCAAATGGGTTGAAGCGGCATCCTATGCTAATGTGACCAGGCAGGTGGTCGTGAAGTTTGTCAAGAATCAGCTCATATGTCGTTATGGTGTGCCTGATAAGATCATTACCGATAATGGATCTAACTTGAACAACAAAATGATGGAAGAGTTGTGTAGTGAGTTCAAGATTGCACACCATAACTCCTCTCCTTACAGACCCAAGATGAATGGGGCTGTTGAAGCTGCTAACAAGAATATCAAGAAGATTATCCGGAAGATGGTTGTCACGTACAAAGATTGGCATGAGATGCTGCCATTTGCTTTGCATGGATATCGTACATCTGTCCGCACTTCAACAGGGGCAACCCCTTTTTCTCTTGTTTACGGCATGGAGGCTGTACTCCCAGTAGAGGTGGAGATCCCATCAATGAGAGTCTTGATGGAAGCCAAGTTGACTGATGCTGAATGGATTCAGAGTCGTTATGACCAACTGAATTTGATCGAAGAGAAGAGATTGACTGCCATGTGCCATGGTCAGTTATATCAGCAAAGGATGAAGAAAGCATTTGATAAGAAGGTCAAGCCTAGCGTGTTCCGAGAAGGTGACCTTGTGCTCAAGAAAGTCTTGTCTTTCGCGCCCGATTCCATGGGCAAGTGGACTCCAAACTATGAAGGTCCATATGTTGTCAAGAGAGCCTTTTCAGGCGGTGCTTTGATGCTTACAACTATGGATGGGGAGGATTTCACTCGTCCTGTGAATTCAGATGCAGTCAAGAAATACTTTGCCTAAAATAAAAACAGAATAGCTCGCTAAGTTGAAAACCCGAAAGGGCGGCTTAGGCAAAAATGAGCGTCTCGGTGGATTGAAAACCCGAAAGGGCGATCCAGGCAAAAGTTAGAGACATAAAAAAAAAGAGTATTTGCATCCCGCTAGATTGAGTACCTCACTCTGGGGCAATCTAGGCAAAAATTAGGGATTTGGCAAGTAACTGCATCCTGACAAGATTGTGTTCCACATTTGTCATCTGCCAGAAATTCTCCAATCGTTGTCAACTGAAGCTTCGAATACATCGAATTCGGAATTGGTGGAGAAATGGTCATTATGTTCAATGTAGCCCTTTTCCAATATATATCACCAATTTCAAACTTGTACAGATCTATGGAGTCTTGCCATTTGCAGGTTACCATTCCATCAAATAAAATTGAGCTTTTATCCAATTATTTACACTCTTATTTGTTTCTATTCAACAAATGTTTTGCATGTTTTAATTGATAAAACGTCATTGTTTGAAAACTAAATTTTTCATAAAAAACTGTTTTTAAACAAAGTGAACATTCACAATGATAGAAAGATACTCAAGAAATCCTCAGTGCTCTCCCAAGGGTAGCATGATTTCCAACAGGGTAAGACATTTGTTCATATCTCTGGCATAACTGTATCTTTATCCTGTAGAACCTCCTATGGTTTCTCCCCGGTGAGGTCGCCCAGTGGAGTGTTTGGTTGAAGTTGTTCATCTTCATTTCTCCGGCAGCACAACATGCTTCCTCCGAGCCCCTATTGTGGTTCATCCCCAGTAGAGTGTTGTTTGAACACTTTCGTGGTTCATCCCCTGTGGAGTGCTATTTGCTGAACCCTGTTGCAGACAATTCCTAAACAGAGCGCTCGTTGAAGCTTTTAACCTTCACCTCTCCAACAGAGCAGCATTCTTTTCTCCTCAACCGGTGTGATTTTCCTTGGAAGATTCAGTGTTTGGTGGTTGATCCCTAGATTTCCTTCGTTTCCTCGGAAGAATCCCCAGCGGAGTTGTTGGCATGATGAGCTTTATCTATGCCGAGTTATCCCCATCAGAGATATGGTTGTTTCCTGGTACCTCTGATCCTCACCAGGGTTGATGTGATGAACTTTATCTGTGTTTGGTTCATCCCTGAGTGGTATGTCCGTTGGGATTATCACCACTCTCCCCAAAGCAGAGATTTTCCCTCCTCGGCAGGATGTAATTTCCTCAGCAGGTTGGTACTTGGTGGCTAGTCACTGGTTTCCTCTCATTTCTCCCACAATGAAGTTGCCAGCACAGTTGCCTGTGCATTGGACTTTTTGTCCTCAGCCAGATTGACTGATGATTCTCCCTCCCAGAGATCTTGTGATTTCCTTATATCTCGGATCCGTGGCAGATATGTCCTCCTTGGATGTTTCCCCAGCTGGGTTGATTGTTCTTCCTCCCCTGCAGAGATTTTGTCATCTCCAATCTCCAGCAGATTCTTTTGCTCTCTGGTGATTTTGGCTTTCCCTTTTGAGGGGTAGTACCGGGCGGTTGATTCCTGGAATTTGTTTGTGTTAGACATGTCTGTTTTGTCAGCATTCGTCATACATAAACCATGCATATACACGCATAATCATAACATTCAGATATTCATGTTGCATTTTTTGCCATATATCTTTTGATTGTTGTCTCCTGCTAATTGGTGATATAGATCTCCCCAGTAGATCCCCCAAGTAGATGTCGGTGTGTCTAATCTCTCCATATAGAGTCAGCCCCTTAAGCAGAAAGTGTTTCGCCATTCCTTCTACATTCCCCATTGAGTTATATCCTCGTGGATGACGGTTATTTCCGTTTCCTCCCAACACATGTATTGGGATGGGTTTCCCTATTGAGTTATTTCCTCATTAGGATGAGTCTTGATTCAGTTTTGCCTTTTTGGTTCTATCCTAAATTGGCTCTTTGTGACTGTCTCTTGTGCTTCCCTGTGGTATAAATGAATAGTTGCTCACTAACCGGCACTCATTCATCTTATCCTCAGCGGAACTCGTGGACTTCTACCCACTAACCGGTAGTTATAAGCCCTATTGTTGTGGTTCTCTACCCACTAGCCGATAGTTGAAAACCCTTTGTTTCCCAGCTGAGTTTGTGGTATTCTACCTACTAACCGGTAGTTGTAAATCCTACATCTTTTTTCTCCCCATCGGAGTCCGTGGTTTTCTACCTATTAACCGGTAGTTGTAAACCCTATTTTCTCCCCTTTGCAGAGTTAACCCTTGGTGTTCATCCCTTGTTGATGACGGTTACTTTTCCGTGGTTTTCTACCTACTAACCGGTAGATGTAATCCCTCTTGGCGGTTATCATTATCCAATACTCGGTCTTGATATTCCCTTTTTCTTGCGGATAATTGCTCTGAGTAAGCAATTTTATCCCCAGCGGGTCCTCCTTCATTTACCGTTTGCCGGTAATGTTTGTTGCCCCTTTTGATTGGTCATCCTTATATACCTAATTTGGTATCCTGATGCCTTTCTTTTCGGTCGATTTATCCTTTAACAACCTACAACCCGGTTATGGATAATCTTCCATGCGAGTATGTTATCTACGTTTTGACGGCAATAGATAATATATCTCATGCACTCTTTGGTCGAAGCCTTTGGTTGTTTCCCCAACTGAGTAGGATTCGTATTCCTTGTGGAATCGAATGTCCATCCTTTAACAAGTTTGCTTTTTCAGCTCTCTTCCAGGATGATGAGTGTTTTGGAACACACACCAATTCACTCTTTTCGGTCGATTTATCCTTTAACAACCTACAACCCGGTTATGGATAATCTTCCATGCGAGTATGTTATCTACGTTTTGACAGCAATAGATAATATATCTCATGCACTCGTTGGTTGAAGCCTTTTGTCCTTCCCCAGTCGAGTAAGATTCGTATTCCTTGTGGAATCGAATGTCCATCCTTAAACAAGATTGCCTTTCCAGCTCTCTTCAGGATGATGAGTGTCTTGGAACACACACCAATTCATGCTTTGGTCGGTCACCTATTATATGCCTACAAACCGGTATCTCTGGTGCTCCTTCCTTTCTGCTCCCTATTATGACCTTCGTCCCCTGTGGAGTCAGATTTTCCTGAGTCGAAATATACCTTTTTTAGGTCTTCCTCAGATGTTTTTGGTTGATTGATATCTCTCACCCGTACACCGGTCTTAGATATTCATTCTTCCCGAGCTTGTTGTTCTTTCACCCAGTAACCGGTGTTCAGATCACATGTCTCTTTGAGCTTGTTACCTACTAACCGGTAACACCTCACCCTTTTGCTTCCCAGGAGAGTCTTTTCTAGACAATCCCCGGCGAGGTCCTTTGTGGATAGTTTTGATGTGTTGGCGTTTTCCCCCATACATGCATTTTTGCCTGGCAGGGATATTTTGTTCAATCTTTCCCCAGCCCGAGTCCGGATTTTTTATCCGAAGTTTTCCTCTGCTTGAGTCTTTCCATTGGTTTATTCCCTTTGGAAGTCTTTTCCCAGTTTCAAGTCGTGACCTGCTCACGCATTTTTCTCTTTTATTCCCCAGTAAAGTCTCTAGCTTTGAGTTGTGACTTGCTCACGCTTTTTCTTTCTTCTCATCCCCATGAGAGTCCCCGTTTGAGTCTCTATTCCTAGCGAGTGTATTACTCCAATGGATTGTCTTTTCTCCGGATGTCTTTTCTTCTTTGTGGACGTATATTCCCACACAGTTTTGTTTGTTTTGCATTCATACATCTGCATCATGAGGTCTCTTAGGGACCAAAATTTGTCTCTTTGTTATTATTTAAGCCTATTCTATCTCGTCGGGACGAAGATTTTAACCTTCATTTCTCCGGCTAGAATGATCTTAAATAGGGGCATCTGTAAGACCCCAACTTTTGACCCTAAGATCCCTCATGGCATCATAATATTGCATTGCATAAGCCTCAAGGATCATTGAGCATCTTGCTTCCTTTACCTGTGGGTGGGATCTCTTTGAGAGTGGTTCTTGATCACCAAGCATGTTTGCATTGTATATCATTGCTTTTCTCATTTTTTGTTTACTAACCAAAAAAAAAGTACAAAAATATGTCATTTACCTTTGTTACTTGCAGCTTAAGCAGTCAACAGGTCAAGCATACCAAGTGAATCCTATGTGCAAGTGTTGAGGGTATTTCCTTGGGATGAAGATCATGTGGTCATTCTAAAGAGTTTATATGATCTAGGGTTTCATTTTGAAGCAAATTTACCAAGTGGTAGAGGCCCAAGTTCATCAGTGCATTTTCAGGTCATCTGAGGCCAATACAATCAACTGTGCAGTCAATTGAAGGCTTAGAGGTGGGGGAATTGATCTTAACATCCTCATCCATGTTCAAACAAGGCCTATTCATCATGTCAAACATCTATCTTGAAGCTTTTGAAGTCAAATCAAAAGTTTCCAAAAATGGAAAGTGACCTATAATTTCAAGTTTCCAAAAATGGCAAGTTTTTTTGTTCACATTCAACTTGACTTTCCAACATCAAAGAAGGTTCAAATGAATTTTTGGTCAACATGAAAGTTGAAGATCTTTCTCTCCTCTTTTCAAAAAGTCCTAGATCATGATCATCTGATGAATGGTTGACAAGTTATGGTCCAATGATTGCAAAGTATACATGGAAGTTCAACATGTCATAACTTTTGATCCAAAACTCCAAATTGAACCACTCTTTTTGCAAAATGCTACTTGTGACCAAGAGATTCCAAATCAACCATTGCATTGCATTAAAGAAGCTCACATGTGGCCATTCATGTACATTTTGGAGGGAAAATGGAGAATTCAAATTTGGTGAATCATACAAGCCAAATTCCAATTCCATGTTGCTTATTGGATGATTTTGAGTGAAATTGCACCTTGCATGACACTGTTCACGTGCACATTGCTCATGCCACCTCACACTTGCATTTTTGGCATAACACCTCATTTCTCATTAATTTTCAATTAGCCAAGGCCTAATCTTGATTACAGCATGATTAATACATAGTATATAAGCTAAATGTTAATCACAAATCAAAAAAATAACAGAATTTAGATCAAAACTTTCATTTCCCTCTCAATTTTCTCTCTCTTCAAATTTCAAATTTCTTCACACAATTCATCAAAATTCTTGCATAATCTGGTTTATCATGCATCATTGTGTAAGAATCAAGGATTGGATTGAAGAATTTGGTCAAGAATCCTGCATATCCAAAGCTTGAAGATGAACATGGAAGCTTCAAATTAAGCTAGATCTGGTGGATTTCAATTGCTATTTCGTGCATAAAGCTTCAAATCAAGATTACTCGAGTGGATCTGGAAGTTATGGAACCTTGAACACGCGTATTTGATCACTGCAAGTTCAAGTAAGCTGAAATTCGAATCTATTGTTTTGCCTTTTCATGTATAGGATCTTGTAGAGTTTGCTTTGCTGATGATGCTGATATCTTTAGAATTTGATTTGGTTAAGTATTGCTCAAGATATATGGAATTAAAGTTTGTATGCTCAAAATGTTTCTCTTCGATCCGGTTGATTCGTTAGGAATTAGGCTAAATAATTATGAGATTCGTGTTCTACATTGAAGGACGGTTCGAACCATGTATATTATGTTGATTTCTGGAAAATTCTGTTCATAAGCTCCGCCTGTGCCATCGGAGAAGACGGCTGAAACCGCCGTCCTCCGCCGTCTGTAAAAGATGCTAGGGTTTTGCTGTGTCAGCGCTTGCGTGGCTCCTGCTTGTCCAAACCATTGGCTATCATACTATTTGACCGTGCCAGCGTGTGTGTTGACGCTGATTTGGCTGCCACATCATTTAGTGATGCGCAGCGTTTTGCATCAAACACGCCTGTAACCATCCTTGCTTCTGTTCGAACCTTACGCTATGCATTTGTTAAAGTTTCCTTTGAGCACGCTTGTAGCCTCCAAGACCTGAGCTCGATCCCTAGCGTTTGCATTTTTTGATTTCCACTTGTTTTCACTGGAGCGCGCCTTTATCCTGCCTTGCCTGTGTTCAATTCTTGCTTATGCTGTTTCCAATTTCCTTTCATATTTTATTTTCCACATGATCTTCTTATTATTTCATTTTATTTCATCAATTTAAAAAAATCACAAAAAATAGTATACATATCCAATTTGATCCAAACTTTTTTTCACTTTCTTGTTTCAATGTCTATTATTTGTTGATGTTAATTTCCTGATTTGTGTGATTCTGGATTTTCAATTGTGATTGCTTATTTGAAGATGATGCCAATTTGCTATGTTGTGCTAATTGTTTTGTGAAATGCTCATGCTTAATCCAATTGCCTTGAAATTTGACATGCCTAATCATAACATGTAACTTGATTTTGTGGCTTTTGTTTGGCATTTTTACCATTTAATACCACTGTTTTGGATACATGAACATACATTGTAACATTTGGTGTAACACTTTATACCTTGTACTTGTGCATTTTCATTCATACACCATTTGTTTGCTTCTGGACTTAATTTTTGGTATGATGCTTGTCCATAACATGTTTAGCTCACATAAAAAATTTCATGATCATTGGACACATTTCTGTTTTAATGTGGATTTTCTATGTTTGATGTCCAATTTTGATCACATTGTTTGCCTTTGCCTTATCTTGTTCATATGATGGCTTTGCCTTTTGATTTGGCTTTGTTCCTTTTTAGGATTTCTTCTTGTTTGATTGAATGTGCTTCATGTGAAATATTGTCTTCTGTTTTGACTATTTGATTTGCCTTTGACCCTAGTCTTTGCACTAGTGGTTTGTACTCACCAAGTGTGTTTTGTATTTCAGGTATTGAGCACTTAGCTCTAATGGTTGATGTGATCTCATTACTTGAGATGCAATTTGCTTTGATTAACTAACTCTTGTTGTGTTGTAGGTCCATTGGTGTGATGAACTCACTTGAGTGATTGCATTTATGACTTGCATTGTGTACATATTGGAAAGTTCGTTGTTGTTTGTTGGCTTTTCTGTCTGAATACTATATTGACTGCTTGGCTTTTGTACAGGTACATTAGTCGCTTTTAGCTCTTGCTTGAGCTTTGCTTTGGAGTGTGGTTGGTACACCACCTAGGTAGCCTCTCTTTTACTCCATGTAGTCTGGAAGTCCTGCCACCTTTTTGGCAGGCATTTGGCTGAAGTCCTCCTTAAGAGGCAATGACTGTGTATGTTTACGTTTGTGCTAAAGACCTCCTTGTTGAGGCATGTTACTTGTTAAGTCCTCCTAAGTGAAGAGGCAATTGATAGGTAGAAGGGATTAGCAATCAATCCTTTGTTAATCGTTGAGTCGTTCATTATGCTCGCACTACGTGCTGATGCTCTTGAACCTAACCCAAGATCATTGTATAGAGTCAGTCAAGTGGAATAGGGTCCCTCTTTCTGGATCCCCACACTTTCTTTGATTCAAGCTCACCCAGGCCAGGGTTAAGAGCATGAGGTCTAATCCTCATTTCCCCATTGCATCTGCTTCACCCTAACTCTCAACGTTAGTGGTTAAGAGCATCAGAACACCCCTACAGTTATGGCTTGTTTGTCGAGGTTGATATGACCCCTCTTGACTAAAGCCCAACTTTTGTCTGAGCCTCTTGTTTGTGTATAGAGTGTGATGATTGATTAATGTGATTGCTTTTGATTGCTTTTGCATGTGTTTTGCATTTGATGCTTGTTTTGTTTTGAGGAGTTGGATGTAAGACCATCTATTGGCTTTCTATTTCCTGTTTTGCTTTGTGGAGTTGGATATAAGACCATCTATTGGCACTCCGTTTCCCGTTTCGTTTTTGGAGTTGGATGTAAGACCATCTATTGGCCTTCCGTTTCCAGTTATTGTTGTTCTCTTTTGAGACTTGCTTATTTGTTTCTACCTGGTGTTGCCTAATTCCAAAGGAACTTACTTGGATCATTTCTATGATCTTGAGAAAGGAATTCCTGTTTGTGGCTTTGTCCCTTACCCACTACCTCTTGCATGCTTAACCGTGATCCCTTTTCCATCCTTAACCCAAACCAAAATTGTGCAAACATCTGACTGGTTTTTCAAATTAGAAACCTAGGCCATATGCCTTTGATTTTTCAAACTCTTTTCACTAATACTCATTGTAAATGAACTCTAATTCATACTTTGACCTCATTTTGTGAATAATTCTAATTGTTTAATTCAACTCACTCAATTGTCTTTTGTGGTCCAAATGACCATGTTCTTTAATCAAGTTTTCATGCATTAGCCATAGATCTGAATTATCTTAGTGGTTGATGTAAATCTCACCGCATCCTTAGTGAGTCGACTGTAAGTCTTCCATACTTATTATAGGGTTAACCCCTCACTAGTATGTCGAAGCTATCCTCACATGGTGGATTGTTGGTTCAGGTCGAGTTTTCTCCCTTTGATAACGAAAGACCTTAAGGCTTTTGTTTAAAATCAATCCACTCACTTTTTGGAAATCTTTTAGCCGAACTACGAGGTTTTGATCCTTTTCTTTTTATAAGAAGGTACGTAGGCAATGGATTCATCCATCCAAACACAAAAATAACTAACTTGTACATTCTTCTCTCACCTCTTCAATCATGTTTGCACAATAATTCTTCATAAACAATAACCTTTGCAGCAAGTTGTGAAAAGGGCTCCCTAGGAGTACCTAGGATGTTGTGGGTGCCTAACACCTTCCCACGACATAATTACCCCCTTACCCAGATCTCTGTACCTTTTATTAGTTTTCTTTGCAAAACTTCTTAGGCTTTTGTTCGCTTTCTAGCCATTCCTTTGGATAAATAGAAGTGCGATGGCGACTCTACTTTGTATGCTTTGCTTTTGATTTAGTCAATAAATCTAAAGGTAACGAATACACCGCTACACTCACCTCCATGTTTGAAAACTTAAGGATGAAAGAAGATGAAAACATTCATGAATTTCACATGAGTATCCTTGAAATTGCTAATGCTTCAGGAGCCCTGGGAGAGAAGATGACAGATGAAAATTTGGTAAGGAAAATACTCAGGTCACTTCCTAAGAGATTTGCAATGAAGGTGACTGCCATAAAAGAATCTCAAGACATTTCCAACATGAGGGTAGATGAGCTAATTGGTTCCCTCCAAACCTTTGAGTTGGGATTAAATGATGGTGTTGAAAGGAAAACAAAGAGCATGGCCTTTATGTCAAATACATAAGAGGATAAGAGTCAGGAGGATGATGAAGATCTGGTCAATGAAGTGGCAATGTTGGGAAGGCAGTTCAATAAACTGTTGAAAAAGATGGATGTAAGATCAAGGGCAAATGTCAAGAACATCTCATCTGACATCAGTAAATCCAACAATACTGGAAGAAGAGCAAGATCAGATGAGAAGCTCAAAGAAGGAAAAGAGGTTCAGTGCTATGAATGTGATGGGTATGGACACATCAGGACTGAATGTGGAACCTACCTCAAGAAATAAAAGATGAGTCTTGCTGCCACTTGGTCTGATGAAAGTGAAACAGAGGAGGCTGCAAATCTTGTGACAGCGATGACAGGAAGATGGGGATCTGATGAAGACTCAAGTGATGATGAAGTAACCTTTGAAGAGTTGGCCTCTACCTACAGAAAGTTGTGTCACAAAAGCGTAGAGCTGTGCAAACAGGTTGAAAGCCAGAAGAAGGAAATAACTCAACTTGAGAATGAGAAGGCAGAATACTTGGAAACCATCTCCAAGTTACAAACAGAAGCAGCGGTTTTGAATGCCAAGCTAAATCCACAAGCTAAAAATCAGAAGATAGCACAGCTGGAAAGTGAGAAGGCAGACCATGCAAAAACCATCTCTAAATTGAAGACTGAAGTCATGTTACAAAATTCTAAATTAGAAGAAATAACCAAGTATGTAAGAATGTTAAGCAATGGGTCTGATTCCTTAGACAATATTCTTCAAACTGGACAAATAACAGGAGACAAATCCGGTATTGGGTATAATAACTCAAAGCTTGAGAGCAGTTACACTGGTGTCAAACCTCAAGCCAAACTTAAGTGCATTCAAAAACCTGTGATGTCACATCATATGTCACAACACCAGAGGAGAAAATAGTTGAAAGGAAAACACCAAAGATGGAGATGCCATTACTGTGGGAAGTTGGGTCATCTGAAGCCTTTCTGCTATAAACTATATGGCTATCCTAGGCCTGCTCATCATCAGGATCACTATCAATTCAGACCCAAACTGCACATGCCTAGCATCAAGAAGCAATGGGTCCCTAAGACTAATGTCACAAGTCTGATAGCTCACATTCCCCTCAGAATCTCAGCCAAAGAAGAATGGTACTTTGATAGTGGATGCTCTAGACACATGACTGGAAACCAAGACCTGCTAACTGATCTGCATCATCATACCATAAGTCATGTAACCTTTGGAGATGGAGCAAAAGGTGAAATCAAGGGAACAGGTAAGCTTGATTGCCTTGGAGTACCTAGACTTGACAAGGTTCTACTAGTCAAAGGCTTAACTGCAAACCTCATAAGCATCAGCCAACTATGTGATCAAGGTCTGAATGTTAACTTCACCAAAACTGAATGTCTAATCCTTGACATAAATAGTGAAGTAATTATGAGAGGAATCAGGACCAAAGACAATTGCTACATATGGAGCTCTCAATTGGATTATCCCTTTAAGTATTGGTTGAGTACAGATGCTCTCAAGAGTGATGAAAAACAAGGCTGGGGGAAATGTCATACAAAGATGTCACACCAGAAGCTCAAAGGAGAAAAGGTTATGATGGCTCAAAAAACTGAGAGGTTAGATCAAACAGGTGGACATATGACCAGTCACAGGGAGAATGAAACTGTTGGGACTAAGCCACAAGGGACTCTATGCAAAAAGGCCAAGGACAATATGGAGAAGATTTGGATGACACCTGTGAAAGGTATAGAAGATGATAGCAGTTGGGCTCAACTGGGTTGGATGAAACTATTACTGATTGCATACAATGTCACACACGATGTCATAACATTGTATTATGACTTCCTGAATGCTGAAACTAGGTCCAAAAATCAGATTCAGCACAGATGGACAAAGTATTGTTCATGCTATTATTACTCCATTAAAAAATTTGTGGAAGACAAATTCAGAAGTCTAAAGCTTGGACTGGAACTAGCAGACAAGCTTGCAAGGAATTTGGGTAAAATTGAATATGAAGGAGGGAAATTAGGGATTTGGACTTGTGAAATTATGGCAGTTAAAGTGGAAAAATAAAGAAAATAAAAATAGCGTCTGCCCTTTTAAAAGAAAGAGCCACATTAATGATAAATCATTCCCTGGCATTGAAAATAGTATCTATTCCCTTAGCACACGCTACCTAAACGCAGCAATCTCCCTCTCCATTCATCTTCTCAGAAAAGCTCAGCTAGGGCAAAGAAACTTTTCTCAAAAGTCCTACAACATGTCTCAACATTCATCATCATCTAGTTCACATTCATCATCTTCTCACCATGGAAAAACTCCCTCAATGGAGTTTGTAGATGAAGATGTGATGGACGTCACTCCACTCTGCATGATACCAGGCGACACCCCAGGTCCCTCGTCCAAATCTGGAGATAAGCAAGGTAATACCTCTGGTAACTCCTCTCTCCCAAAAGACATGCATTATGCTGATCGTGCAATAAGGAACCTAGTCACTAGGATTCTAAGAGAAGGGCATGAAGTCAAAGGGGTTCTACCCCTCTGTCTAGAAGGGAACCCTCTCCTGAGGAGGAACCTCATGCTGATAAAGATGAGGACTCATCTAAATCAGAAAAAGAAGGTGCTGCTGAAGGGCTATGCTCTCTAGATAAAACCCTACCTAGCAAGAAACCAGCAAATATGTCTCAGGAGAATGTTATTGACCTAGAGGAAGAAAGCTCTGAAAAGGAGGATGATCCTTTGGTTAATCTTGTAAAACCTAGTGTTGCTGAGAAACTAAGAACTAGGCAAGGGAAAAGTGTGGCAAGAATGAGAACAGGAAGAGTGAAAAAGACGGCTGGTATAGGACCCTCAAAAGCTTGGAGCAAGGTTGAGGTTAGGAAAAGGAAAGAAAGAGATAGCTCTGACTCTGAGGAAGATGTCAAAGACGATGTCCCAGACATCTCCCCTGCAAAAAGGTTGGCTGTTCAGAAGTCTCCTAGCAAGGCTGATGTTGTGCACCTAGACAATATCTCCTTTCATTTGGAAGATGGGGCAGCAAAATGGAAATATGTCATTCAGAGGAGAGTAGCTATTGAAAGAGAGCTTGGACAAGAAGCTGTAGAGGTAAAGGAGGTAATTGAGTTGATCAAAAAGGCTGGACTCATGAAGACTGTGGTAACTCTACCCCAATGCTATGAGGGGTTGGTAAAAGAGTTTATTGTTAATATTCCTGAGGATATTCAGGAAAAGAGCAGCAGGGAGTTCTGCAAGGTGTTTGTACGGGGAAAATGTGTGAAATTCTCACCAAGTGTCATCAACAAGTTCCTAGGAAGAGGAACAGATGGAGGAGTAGACCTAGAGACTACATACAATGAGGTCTGTAGGGTTATCACAGCTGGCCAAGTTAAGGAATGGCCTAGTAGGAATCACTTATCAGCTAGTAAACTCACTGTTAAATATGCCATTCTGCACAAGATTGGTTCAGCAAATTGGGCTCCTACTAATCATGTCTCTACCATCTCCATTGTTCTTGGAAGAATTATTCATGCAATTGGAACCAAGATAAACTATGATTTTGGAAAGTTTTTATTTGACCAAACCATCAAACATGCCTCCACAAATGTTGTGAAGTTACCCATTGCCTTCCCATCCATTATTTGTGGTATTATCTTAAGTCAACAACCAGGCATACTCAATACAAATGACATGCCAAGCAGAAGAAAAACCCCTCTATCCATTCATTATAAGCTGTTTGAGGGAAGTCATATAAATGATGTTGTTATGACATCTGTCAGAAGAGAGCCTGCATCTCAAGGAAGCCTAATGATCAATTGAAAGATACCTGCAAGGAATTGGAGAAGGGTATGAAGGTGGCAAAGGCAAGAAAAGAAGCTTTGGAAGCTCTTATTTGTAGCCTGGAAAAGGAGGAGTTAGAGAAGGCTGGTAAGGATTCAGATGGAAAAGCACAATCCAGTGGCAGCTCTGGAAGCTCTGAGGGTTGTGAAGATGAAGGTGAAGGTGATACTTCTTCTTCTGATTAATGGTTCCTGCCTGAATTGAAGACTGGGAGGTGTGGTGAAAGCTGGTCTACTGTTTGAAAGACTGGTGTTTTTTGGTTTTTTTTTGTATTTTGTGGCAGTCCTTATTGATGCATGTTATGTAATATTTAGGGCTCTTAAGGAGTTCCTTGGATGTGTTCATTATTCCAGCTATCACAGCTGTGTTTAATGATGGTGTGTACTTCCTGAATATTTTGTTTTAACATGCTTAATGTTATAACATATGATCTAACATTCTCTGCTAGGCTAATAGACATTTATTTGGTCTAATTGGTCACCTTTGGTCAATTTTGACTAAAAAGGGGGAGAAGTGCTGATGTGGAAGTTGTATGTGGCTGGACAGGAGGACAGCTATTATTGAAAGAAGTGCACAGGTGTTAAAACAGAATGTTGTTCTGTTTACAGATGTCAAAGAGGATGTCTGATATGGTGCACAGGTGTTTATGTTGAAGCAGATGTCAGTATGACATTCTGGCTGGTACAGGTACTGGAGTTCAGTAGCTGTTATGATTGTTGTATGCACAGATTTAGGGGGAGAAGGAGTACCCTTGTGCATTGTGTATTTGTGTGTCTTACTAGTTGCATCAATAACTAGTAATTCTGTTTGTTGCACAGATTTAGGGGGAGGAGAAGTACCCTTGTGCATGTGTGTATTACTAGTAGCCATAGCTAGTAATTGTTTTGCTTCTGCTGCTGATTAAACTTCTGTTATGTTGTTTAACTGCTGATAGTTTACCTTGTGAACAAAAAGGACATATATATGTTTTAGCCAAAATTTGCCAAAGGGGGAGTTTGTTGATTCTAAGTGTTGGCAGCAATTTTGGTAAAATAAAGAGTGTTCACAAGATGTCATGTGTGATGTCTTAACATGAGATATCCTATGTACCTGCTGGAGTTCAAGAACATGTGCATGCAGGATTGTTTCAGAATGCCAGATACAATGACAAGGCTTCTGATATTGGATGTACCTGCTGGAGCTTAAATGAAAGACATGTTCATGCAGGATTGTTTCAGATGACATACACAAAGTCATGACATCTAATATGGTTGTACCTGCTGGAAGTTATAAAAGGAATTATTGGATTATGCAGGATTTTTCCAGGATGTCAGACCCGATGTCATGACATCCTGTACACAGAACATTCAGTATGAATGTCTGGTGTTTTGTGATTGCACAATTAATGGCAATCTTTGGATGATTGAAGATATGGCTAGCTGGCGCATTCAATCATGGATTACAACCAGATTTACTTATTTTTCAAGGAGATCTAAATAGCTGTTATAAAAAGATTTGATTGGAAAATAGATTTAGGGTTTTCAAGATGTCCAAGCCCAGCTGGATGCTTCTATAAAAAGGGACTTAGAAAACCTGTTTGAACACACAACCAAGACTGAGCGAAATAGAGAGAGAGTTAGGGTTTGTGTCTGTTTAGTCGTAAGACTTGTAGGTCATTCAAGTCATCCATTGATGATTGAATTGGACTGATTTGTGGTTGTAATTTGTCACTCTAAAGCTGTTAAGCAAGAGTGTGTGTCTACTTGATCAAAGTTGTGAAGCAAGATCAAGTGTGTGTCTTCTTGATCAAAGTTGTGAAGCAAGATCAAGAGTATGTCTTCTTGATTGAAACTGTGAAGTAAAATCAAGAGTGTGTAATTGAAAAGTATTTTCTTTTCACAAGGGATTGTTGTTTAAGATCACTGGTGTGTGATTGTAGGGAAGTGAGTGGGTTCTCATATCTAAGAGTGCTTAGGTAGAAATTGCACGGGTAGAGATTAGGTGATAAAGACTGTAACTTGTTAAAGTGTACGGAGAGTCTTTGAACTAATTCTATTTTAGTGAATTTCCTTCCTGGCTTGGTAGCCCCCAGACGTAGGTGAGTTGCACCGAACTGGGTTAACAATTGCTTGTGTTATTTGCTTTACGATTCTGTTTTTGTTTATCCATTGTGTATTACCAGATATTAGTGTCGTGACATTACCTTCGACATCTTATATCTGATACCAAAATTTCACTTCCCCTTTGGATATCAATCACTCAATGTAGTATACAAGTGTTCAAACCAAATGATATGTATTCTTAGCAAGGTATATGAAGGTTTAATGCAAAGAATACTTTTTTAAGAAAGTTTTTGGACACTTGATAAAAATCTGAGTTTTTATGATTAATTGAAAGTGTTTGCAAGAAAGGAGGTGGTCATAAAAAATGAGTAATGATGTTTATATATTGCTACAAACACCTTTTTGAAAGAGTATGATGAATGAAAGGATGTCATGATTCAAAGGAATGTAAAGAAAACATTTGAATGAAGAAATGCACCAATCTGCCAAAATTCGTCAGTGGTAACCAGTTACTGGTCGGTGGGTAACCGGTTACTTGCTTCCAACGTCCAAAAAATATTTGAAAAACAACAGTGGTAACCGGTTACTGCTCGGTGGGTAACCGGTTACTGAAGCCCAGTTTTGAAAAATAGAATTTGGCAGAATGTGAAAAATGAAATGCAATACATCCTAATTTTCTATATGAACCAAGATATCATGGAATAAATATTTGAACACTTGCATATCATATTAGTGAAAGTTTTAGATATACCAATGATGATACTTGATCCTTTGAAATGATATACTTCACTTGAATCTTTACTCCACTTCAATTCACTTCAAGTCTTTGACAGCTTTTTGATCTTTTCACATGAGAATTGTTGAGAGATGTTGTAATCATCAAAATCATCAAGAAGCCATGACTTCACAATCTCCCCCTTTTTGATGATGACAACTCACTACTTGAAAGTTGATTCTAAACTTGTTTCTCTAATCCAAGGATATCTCCCCCTATGCAAGTGCTCCCCCTTTCTTTTGGAATATGAGCAAAGCTTTGGAAATGTGTATCTTTCTTACAAAATGTTAGAGAAACAAAACCAACAAGCAATTCTTCTCCCCCTTTGTCATTAGCAAAAAGGTTGGGAAAAGACTTGATAAAAAACAGTCATACATTCACAAACATAATAAGCATTCATTCACAAAATTCTTCGAATGAGGCATTTTGGAATTCTCCACCATGATCGCTTCTAATGGAGATAATTTAAAGAGACTTCTCATTTTGAATTTGCTTGGCATACTTCTTGAATGCTTTGAAGGCATCACTTTTCTGCACTAAAAACAATGTCCAAGTATATCTAGAGAAATCATCAACAATAACTAATGCATAAACGTTACCTCCGAAGCTTTTTGTTCTCGATGGACCAAAGAGATCCATGTGCAACAATTGTAGTGGCCTAGTTGTGGATACCACATTCTTGGAAATGAAAGTTGACTTAGTTTGCTTTCCTTTTTTACAAGCACCACACAACCCATCTTTGATGAATTTGATCTTCGGCAATCCAATGACTAAGTCATGCTTGATCAATTTATTCAAGTGCTCCATATGAATATGAGCAAACCTCTTGTGCCATAACCATGATTCATTGTTGTTTGCCAAGAGACACCTAACATTCAAAGACAAGTTATCTAAAGAGATTTGAAATATATTATTAACTCTTTTACCTTTTAGCATAACTTCATGAGTAACTTCATTTTCAATCAAACATTCATCTTTAGTGAAGTTGACTTTGAAACCTCGGTCACACAATTGGCTAATGCTAAGGAGACCATGCTTTAGACCTTCTACAAATAGGACATCTTCTATAGTTGTTGAAGGCGGTGAACCAATGATGCCTACGCCAAGGATTCTTCCTTTGTTGCTGTCACCATAAGTAACATATCCTTTGGCCTTAAGCGTTAGATGTGAAAATTTGTTTAAGTCACCCGTCATGTGCCTTGAACACCCACTATCAAGATACCATTGATTTGAGGAGGTCTTCAAGCATACCTACAAAAAAGAGTTAAGTTTTATTAGGTACCCAAATTGCTTTGGGTCCTTCAAAGTTAGTTCCTTTCTTAACCCATACATAATGGCCTTGAGCAACACTAAAGTTTCTAACATAACATGCATTAGGAGTATGACCTTTAATACCACAATAGAAACATGTAGGCTCAAAGTTGCTTTTATATCTAGGGGAATAAGATTTCTTTTTATAATAAGATTTGTTCCTTTTCCTATTATTATATTGATGAACCACTTTAGGCTTATTACTTTTATCTAAAGGAATTTGTTCTTTAGCTTTTACAAAAATGGTCTTGTTAGAAGTTTGTTTAGCAAAATTTGAATAACCTAAACCACTTTTATCATTTGAGTATCTTTGACTACTAAGAACATGTTCCAATCCAATTTGACCTTTTTCATATCTTTCAATAACTCTCTTCAATTGAACTATTTGAAAAGCAAGTGACTCACATTTAGTGCATGCAAAATTCTTGATTAATTCTTCTTTTTCATCTTTGAGATTATTTTTCATTTTCTCAATATTTTCTTCCAAAGTTGATATTTGATTCTTTTGAGATGAAATGGTTTTGTATAGAATTTTGCATTCACTTAAAAGTTCATCAATTGCTCCTTGAGCATCATTATCAAAAATTGAAAAGTTACTACTAACCTCATCGTCTTCATCGTCGGAATGATGTGATGCCATCAATGCTAGATTTACGCTTTGATCACTATCGGAATCCGATGAAGAACTTTTTGCACCAAAATATTTTCCAAGTCTTTTTACAAGAAGCATAAAGTTTTCGTCCTCTTCGGGATTGTCTTCTTTCTTCACAACTTTGGAATCAACTTTTAAGGCAATGCTCTTGGATTTCTTCTCTTGGACCTCATGTTTCTCCAATAGTCCAAGTTCCGTCTCATATTCTTGAAGCTTTCCGAATAAAGTAGCGGATGTCATTGTTGATAAACTTTTCTTTTCGGAAATCGTCGTCACTTTGGGTTGCCATTCTCTTGTTAAAGACCTAAGCACTTTAAGATTAAGTTCATCATTAGTTAGTGTCTTACCAAGTGCTTTCAAGTGATTTGTCAAATGCACGAACCTTTTTTGCAAGTCGAGGATTGATTCTCCCGGTTGCATTCGGAATAACTCGTACTCTTGACTTAACATGTTCAATCTAGATCTCTTGACTTCGGCCGTTCCTTCGTGAGTTTCTACAAGAGTATCCCATATTTCCTTTGCCGTTGTACATGTTGAGACGCAGAAGAATTCATCCATTCCAAGTGCGCTTTGCTTCCAACGTCCAAAAAATATTTGAAAAACAACAGTGGTAACCGGTTACTGCTCGGTGGGTAACCGGTTACTGAAGCCCAATTTTGAAAAATAGAATTTGGCAGAATGTGAAAAATGAAATGCAATACATCCTAATTTTCTATATGAACCAAGATATCATGGAATAAATATTTGAACACTTGTATATCATATTAGTGAAAGTTTTAGATATACCAATGATGATACTTGATCATTTGAAATGATATACTTCACTTGAATCTTTACTCCACTTCAATTCACTTCAAGTCTTTGACAGCTTTTTGATCTTTTCACATGAGAATTGTTGAGAGATGTTGTAATCATCAAAATCATCAAGAAGCCATGACTTCACAGAATTATGCAGGATTGTTCCAGGATGTCAGACCCGATGTCATGACATCCGGTACACAGAACATTCAGGGTGAATGTTATGTGTTATGTGATTGCGCATTTATTGGCAATCTATGTATGATTGAAAATCTGATTTGCAGGCGCATTCAATCATTGATTATAACCTGATTTACATATTTTACAAGGAGATCTAACCAACTGTTATGAGAAGATTTAATTGGAAAATAGTTTTAGGGTTTTCAAGATGTCCAAGCCCAGCTGGATGCTTCTATAAATAGGACATGGAAAACCTGATTTGGTACACAACCAATACTGAGCAAAATATTGAGAGAATATAAGGGTTTGTGTCTTGTTTAGTCGTGAGACTTGTAAGTCGTTCAATTCATCCATAGATGATTGAATTGGTCTGATTTGTGGTTGTAATTTGTCACTCTAAGCTTGTAAGCAAGAGTGTGTGTCTACTTGATCAAAGTTGTTAAGTAAGATCGAGTGTGTGTCTACTTAATCAAAGTTGTTAAGCAAGATCAAGTGTGTGTCTACTTGATCAAAGCTGTTAAGCAAGATCAAGTGTGTGTCTACTTGATTGAAACTGCTAAGTAAGATCAAGTGTGTGTTATTGAAAAGTGTCTTCTTTTCACAAGGAATTGTTGTTTAAAATCACAAGTGTGATTGAGGGGGAGTGAGTGGGTTCTCATATCTAAGAGTGCTTAGGTAGAAATTACACGGGTAGAGATTAGGTGAGAAAGACTGTAACTTGTTGAAGTGTACTGAGAGTCTTTGAACTGATTCTATTTAGTGGATTTCCTTCCTGGCTTAGTAGCCCCCAGATGTAGGTGAGTTGCACCGAACTGGGTTAACAATTGCTTGTGTCTTTTGCATTACCATTCTTTATCTTTATCCTGTTTGTGTTACTCAGATATTAGTGTCGTGACATTACCTTCGACATCTCATATCTGATACCAGAATTTCAATTGGTATCAAAGAAGGCATCCTGCTCTGGTTCTGGGTGAGATCTAGGGACAATACTTTCTGGTACTATGGAGAGAGATGGAGGATCTGTTCACAGGCTACCAATTTTGGATGGATCTAACTATGACTATTGGAAACCTCGAATTGTAGCTTTCTTAAAATCTCTGGATAATAAGGCTTGGAAGGCTGTGTTAACAGGCTGGGTACATCCAGTAATTACTAATGAAGGAGAAGCCATAACTGACAAGAAGCCTGAAGAACAATGGTCCAAGGAAGAGGATGATCTAGCCCTTGGAAATTCTAAAGCATTGAATGCCATATTCAATGGAGTAGACAAGAATATCTTCAGGTTGGTAAACAGCTGTGAGGTGGCTAAAGATGCTTGGGACATTCTCAAAACCACTCATGAAGGCACCTCTAGAGTTAAAATGTCTAGACTACAACTGCTCACCTCCAAGTTTGAAAATTTAAGGATGAAAGAAGATAAAAATATTCATGAATTTTATATGAGCATTCTTGAAATTTCCAATGCCTCAGGAGCCCTGGGAGAGAAGATGTCAGATGAAAAATTGGTAAGAAAAATACTCAGGTCACTCCCTAAGAGATTTGCTATGAAGGTGACAGCCATAGAAGAGTCTCAAGACATCTCCAACATGAGAGTTGATGAGCTAATTGGTTCCCTCCAAACATTTGAGATGGGAATGAATGATGGATCTGAAAGGAAAACCAAAAGCATAGCCTTCATGTCAAACACAAAGGAGGAAGATAGTCAGGATGTTGATGAGGATCTGGAAAATGATGTAGAAATGCTAGGAAGACAGTTCAACAGACTGTTGAAAAAGATGGATGTAAGATCTAAGGCTAATGTCAAGAACATCTCATCTGACATCAGTAAATCCAACAATGCTGGAAGAAGAACAAGGTCTGATGATAAGCCCAAATAAGGAAAAGAAGTACAGTGCTATGAATGTGATGGGTATGGACACATTAGAACTGAATGTGGAACCTACCTCAAGAAACAGAAGATGAGTCTTGCTGCCACCTGGTCTGATGAGAGTGAAACAGAGGAAGTTGCAAATCTTGTGACTGCATTGACAGGAAGATGGGGTTCTGATGAAGAGTCAAGTGATGATGAAGTAACCTTTGAAGAGATGGCCACTACTTATAGAAAGCTGTGTCACAAAAGTGCAGAGGTGTGTAAACAGGTTGAAAGCCAGAAGAAGGTAATAACTCAACTTGAGAATGAGAAGGAAGAAAACCTGGAAACCATCTCCAAATTAAAAACATAAGCAGTGGTTCTGAATGCCAAGCTAGATGAAAGTCAACAAGTTGAGAGCCAGAAGAAAGTGATAGTACAGCTGGAGAGTGAGAAGGCAGAACATGTGAAAACCATCTCCAAATTAAGAACTGAAGCTATGTTCTTGAATTCTAAACTAGAAGAGATGACCAAGTATGTTAGAATGTTAAACAATGGATCTGACTCCTTAGACAAGATTCTCCAACTGGACAAATAACAGGAGACAAATCTGGCATTGGGTATAATGAATCTAGGGTTGAGTGCAGTTACACTGGTTACAAACCTAAATCCAAACCTAAGTACAGCCATATTAAAAGCAAACCTGAGATGTCACAACATCAGAAGGGAAGACAGCAGAAAGGGAAACATCAAAGATGGAGATGCCATTACTGTGGAAAATTTGGCAACCTGAAGTCCTTCTGCTATAAGTTGTATGGTTATCCTAGCCCTGTTCATCATCGTACTCACTACCAACCATGACCCAAACATCACAGGCCTGTCAACAAGAAGCAATGGGTTCCTAAGACTAATGTTACAAGTCTAATAGCTCACACTCCCTTCAGAGTTTCAGCCAAAGAAGATTGGTATTTTGACAGTGGATACTCCAGACACATGACTGGAAACAAAGACCTGTTAACTGGCCTTCATCCTCATGCCATAAGCTATGTGACTTTTGGTGATGGAGAAAAGGGGTAAATCAAGGGTATAGGTAAGCTTGATTGCCCTGGAGTTCCTAAACATGACAAGGTCCTACTTGTTAAGGGCTTGACTACAAATCTAATAAGCATCAGTCAACTATGTGACCAAGGTCTAAATGTTAACTTCACTAAAACAGAATGTTTGATTACCAACAAAGAAAGTGAAGTGATCATGAAAGGAGTCAAGACCAAAGACAACTGTTACATATGGAGCTCTCAAATTGGTTACTCCTCAAAGTGTACCTTAGAGAAAGGGATGAAGATGATTATACCTGCTAGAGGAACTCCCAAATTGAAAGTCTGTGGGAAATGTCAGACAAGGATGTCACACCAAAAACTCAGACTTGACATCACATCCAAAGGATAAAAGGTCATGGTGGCTCAAATAGATAGGATGTTGGATCAGATGGTTGAACATGTTGCTAGTCATATGCAGTCTGAAAAGAACCTTGTTGGACTTGAGCTACAAGTCAAACAGATGGAAGGGTCTATGTCTCTATCTCAAAGTAAATTTTCCAAAACCAATGTGAAGAAGATTGGGATGGAGAGTGAAAGGACACCTGTTCCTTTGAAAGATGAAAATGGTGGTTGTGCTATATATCAAGCTGAATATATAGAAGCTGGAAGTAACTGCTCTTATCAGGGTTGGTTGAATCTAATGTTGATTGAACACAATGTCACACACGATGTCATGACATTGTACTATGACAACCTGAGTGCTACAACTATGTCCAAAAATCCTATTCAGCACAGCTGGACTAAGCATTTTGATTCTGGTCATCACTTCATTAGAGAATTTGTGGAAGACAAAATCACAGCACTAAAGCATGAAATGCAATTAGCTGAAAAATTTGCAAGGGTTTTGAATGATAATCAGTTTTTAAGAGGGAAATTGGGGATTTAGATTCTTGTGAAGTTATAGCAATTAAAGTGGAGTGGAAAAGGTAATAAAAATATTGTCTTCCCACTTAAAAGAAAGTGTCACATTTATGATGAATCATTACCTAGTATTGGAACTAGAATCTATGCCATTTCCACACGCTACCTAAACACAACCATTTCCATCTTCATCCAACTTCTCAAAAAACCTCTGCTAGGGCAAAGAAATCCTTTCGAAAAGTCCAACAAAATGTCACAACATCCCTCATCATCAGGATCAAAACCCACTCACAAAGGAAGGACTCCCTCCATGGAGTTTCTAGATGAATATGTTCTAGAGTTTATTCCCCTCTTTGTTATTCCAAGCGACGTCCCTGGCCCTTCTTCCACAACTGGAAGTAACCAAGGTAACATTCCTGAAAAATCTCCTCATAAAGATGACATGCACTTCACTGATCGTACCATTAGAAACCTAGTTACTAGGATTCTGAATGAAGGGCATGCAGTCAAGGGTGTTTCCACCCCTCTGTCTAGAAGGGACCCCTCTTCTGAGGTGGAACCCCAAGCTGAGAAAGATGATGATTCATCTAGATCAGAGAAGGAAGTGGTTGCTGAGGGATTATGTTCTCTAGGTAAAACCTTACCTAGTAAGAAACTAGCTGATGTGTCTCATGAAACTGCTGAGAATGTTATTGATCTGGAGGAAGAAAGTTCTGAGGAAGAAGATGACACCTTGGTCCATCTTGTGAAACCAAGTGTAGCTAAGAAGCTGAGGACCAGAAAAGTGAAGACTGTGGCTGAAATGAGGACAACAAGAAGAGGGAAAAAGGTTGTTGGTGTAGGACCCTTAAAATCATGGAGTAAAGTGGAGGTTAGGAAGAGGAAGGTAAGAGAGAGTTCTGACTCTGAAGAGGATGTCGAAGACGATGTCCCAGATATCTCCCTTGCTAAAAGGCAGGCTGTTAAAAAGTCCCCAGCCAAAGTGGCAGTTGTGCACTTAGACAATATCTCTTTTCATCTAGAAGATGATGCTGCCAAATGGAAGTTTGTCATTCAAAGGAGGGTAGTTGTTGAAAGGGAGCTGGGAAAGGAAGTTGTAGAAGTAAAGGAAGTGATGGATTTGATCAAGAATGCTGGTCTGATGAAAACTGTTGTAGGTTTACCCCAATGTTTTGAGGGGTTAGTGAAAGAGTTTGTTGTGAATATCCCTGAGGATATTTTTCAAAAGAGTAGTAAGGAATTCTGCAAGTTTTTTGTAAGAGGTAGATGTGTGCGATTCTCCCCAACCATAATCAACAAGTTCCTAGGGGGAGGAACTGAAGGAGGTGTGGATTTAGAGGCTACAGACAATGAAGTCTGTAGGATCATTACAGTTGGCCAAGTTAAGGAGTGGCCTAGTAAGAATCACCTATCAGCTGGAAAGCTAACTATCAAATATGCCATCTTACATAAGATTGGTTCATCCAACTGGGTGCCTACTAATCATATCTCAACCATCTCTATTGGTCTTGGTAGAATCATTCATGCTATTGGAACTAGGATAAACTTTGACTTTGGAAGGTTTATGTTTGATCAAATTGTCAGACATGCCCCCACTAATGCAGTGAAGCTGCCCATTGCCTTTCCATCTATCATCTGTGGGATTATCTTGAGCCAGTAACCAGGCATTCTTAACACAAGTGACATTCCTAGCAGAAGAAAGCCTCCACTATCCATTCACTACAAGCTGTTTGAAGGAAGCCATGTCAATGATGTTGTCATGACATTTGCCAGAAAGGAGCCTGCCTTTCAAGGTAGCTTGGTTGATCAATTAAAGGAAACTTGTAAAGAACTGGATAATGGTATTAGGGTTGCCAAGGCAAGGAAAGAGGCTTTGGAGGTTCTTATTAGTAGCCTAGAGAAGGAAGAGATGGAGAAGGCTGGTGAGACTAAGGATTCAGATGCCAATACCTCAAGTGAGAGAGGTCTACTGCTCAATCTAGTGGCAACTCTGATTTTGAAGGTGAAGATGATTCCACTTCCTCAGATTAAGCTGTGAAGGTCCCCCTGATATGAAGTGTGTGTGGTGATGAAGACTGGGTTGGGTTGGTTGTTCTGTGAGTTGTTCTGGATGATGATTTGGCTGTTTTAGAAGCTTGAATGTTTTATTGTTTTGTTGAAGTATTTGTAATGTGTGGCAGTCCTTACTGATGCCTTTATGTAATATTTAGGCTCTTAATGAGTTCCATGGATTTCTCATTATCTCAGTTGTCACAGTTGTGTATAATGATGGGTTGTATCTCCTAACAATTATGTTTTACCATTTTAAATGTTATGACATCTGTTGTGACATTCTCTGCTAGGCTGATTGACATTTATTTTGTCTAATTGGTCACCTTTGGTCAATTTTGACTAAAAAGGGGGAGAAGTTATATATGTGGAGCAGTTAAGAATGTGGAGCTGTGAGGACATGAATGTGCTGGTGTAGCTGAACAGAGGAATAGCTATTATTGAAGGAGATGTGTTTTGTAAGACAGAATGTGGTTCTATTTACAGATGTCATAGGGGATGTCTGATATGGTGCACAGGTGATGTTATGTGGTGCACAGGTGATGTTGAAGCAGATGTCAGAATGATATTCTGTTTGTTACAGGTGTTGTTTTTACAGGTGTTGTTATTGTCAAAGGAGATGTTTGTATTGAACAGACTTAGGGGGAGAAGAAGTACCCTTGTGCATTTGTGTGTTTTACTAGTTGCTTCTATAACTAGTAATTCTGTGTTTGCTTCTGCTACTGTTTAAACTGTTGTTTAACTGCTGATAGTTTTCTTGTGAACAAAAAGGACAGATATATGTTTTAGCCAAAATTTGCCAAAGTGGGAGTTTGTTGGTTCTAAGTGTTGGCAGCAATTTTGGTAAAACAAAGAGTGTTCACAAGATGTTGTATGTGATGTCTTAACATAAGATATCTTTGTACCTGCTGGAGTTTGAAAAACATAATTATGCATGATTGTTTTAGGATGTCATACACGATGTCATGACATCTGATATAATGTACCTGCTGGAAATTATAAATGGAATTATGCAGGATTGTTCCAGGATGTCAGACCCGATGTCATGACATCCTGTACACAAAACATTCAGGGTGAATGTTATGTATTATGTGATTGTGCATTTAATGGCAATCTATGTATGATTGGAGATCTGATTTGCAGGCGCATTCAATCATTGATTACAACCTGATTTACTTATTTTCCAAGGAGATCTAACTAGCTGTTATGAGAAGATTTAATTGGAAAATAGTTTTAGGGTTTTCAAGATGTCCAAGCCCAGCTGAATGCTTCTATAAATAGGACATGGAAAACCTGATTTGGTACACAACCAATACAGAGCGAAATATTGAGATAATATAAGGGTTTGTGTCTTGTTTAGTCGTGAGACTTGTAAGTCATTCAATTCATCCATAGATGATTGAATTGGTCTGATTTGTGGTTGTAATTTGTCACTCTAAGCTTGTAAGCAAGAGTGTGTGTCTACTTGATCAAAGCTATTAAGCAAGATCGAGTGTGTGCCTACTTGATCAAAGCTGTTAAGCCAGATCAAGTGTGTGTCTACTTAATCAAAGTTGTTAAGCAAGATCAAGTGTGTGTCTACTTGATTGAAACTGCTAAGTAAGATCAAGTGTGTGTTATTGAAAAGTGTCTTCTTTTCACAAGGAATTGTTGTTTAAAATCAGAGGTGTGATTGAGGGGGAGTGAGTGGGTTCTCATATCTAAGAGTGCTTAGGTAGAAATTGCACGGGTAGAAATTAGGTGAGAAAGACTGTAACTTGTTGAAGTGTACTGAGAGTCTTTGAACTGATTCTATTTAGTGGATTTCCTTCCTGGATTGGTAGCCCCCAGATGTAGGTGAGTTGCACCGAACTGGGTTAACAATTGCTTGTGTCTTTTGCATTACCATTCTTTATCTTTATCATGTTTGTGTTACTCAGATATTAGTATCGTGACATTACCTTCGACATCTCATATCTGCTACCAGAATTTCATTTTGGAAATCTTAGATCAAGAGGAACAACTTTCATGTTGAACACTTTTTCATTTGAAGCTTAGATCATGATGAATTGTGAGGTGGAAGTTTGGAAAATCAAACATATCCAAAAAAAATTCTAAGTGTCAAGCCATATGTTCACTTCTTCCATCTTGGATAACTTTTTCTATGCGCTTCAAATGAGAAATGTTCCTTCATCAAAGTTGTATCTATCTCAAATTACTTCAAAGTGGTCACAAATTTGACCTCATTTGGATTTATCATGAAGGAGTTATACATTTTAGAAGTTGAGGAAAATCACTTGTTCAATGGTATTGGTCCAAAATGACCTATAATGTCTCCTCATATCACATGCATTTAAAAGTTGAATTTGCTCTTCCTATAAACATAAAAGTTGAAGTAGACATCTTGAATTTGATTATACAACTTGAATGAATTTCATCTCATAAAAATTGAGTAAGTTATAGTATTGGGAAGTTGACCTTCAAATTAGGGTTTAGACAAAATGACCTATAATCTTTCACCATAAAAAATGACATTCCAAGAAAAAATAGCTCTAGACCTCAACATGAAAGTTGTTTGAAATGTCATTTAGAGTAACATTTCTCTTGAAATCATTTTCATATGACAAAAATTGTAGGATATAGGGTCTAAGGAACCGTAGTTTTGATCAGTTGACTTCCTCTGGTCAACCACCATGAACCAACTTGCTAGCTTGCTATCCTCTTGACTTTTTGGACTCATAGAGGATCATATATGCATAAGATTATGAAATGTGAAGTATCCCTTGAAATATTTGATCAATTGTCGAAGAAGCTTGTTGAAGAAGTCACATAAGATACCTAGATGAATTAGGGTTTCCGAGGCAAACCAATTCCAAACTCTTGATGATTTCTTGATCAAAATAACATGTGAAGATCATGGGGATCCATATATGATGCTTAGAGTCATAGTAGACTAATTCTTGATTTATCTCCTTGCAATGAGGGTCTTAAACCCTAGATATGAGCTTGATAGATCAAATGTGAGCATGCACTACCTACAAAAGAGTTAAACTATACAATGACATATTTTTGGTATTTTGGTTAGTAAAATAAAGAAAAATGAAATATGATACAATCAAAAGTGCTTGGTGATCTCTCCCAATACAAACCCAATGAATGAGGGGTAAGGAGGATGCCAAGATATGATCCCAATGCTAATGCATATGATGAGAATAGCATAAGGGATCTTAGGGTCAAAATTGGGATCTTACAATGCTGCATAACAAATAGCTCTAGATCCTTTCGTTTTTGAAATGTTTGGAAGTCAGGAATCTAGAAATTCGGGAAATCAAGGTTGATATGCAACTTGATTAAGTCGAACGCGATGGGTTTCATGTTCGATTTTTATAACTCTTAATCTAATAAAATGAAAAGTTTTTGAAACGATGAATTAAACAGCGGACATGCGATTGTGGAAAACGCGGGAATAAGAAGTCGATTTCCACATATGGTGTTATTGTTCTATTGTGGAACCATAATTGATTGGTGATTCGATGGAAATGATGGATAATGGTGGATCTGAGATTCCAATGCAGTGGAGGAGGGGTTGATTTGCAAAGTTAGCACTCAAACGCTCAAATAAGTATGTAAGGGAGAAGAGAATGAAAATTGAATTTGAAATTGTGTACCTGAATTCTTCGCACTTATCCTTTATATAGTGATGTGGTTATAACAACTTGTTATCTGCTAGTCGCGTGATGTGGAAAATTATTGGATGTATCATTGATTTGGATTGTCTATTCGCTTCCATACGATAATTCCTTTATGCCACTAGTACTTCAGATGAAGTATGATTTCCTCTTAGTGGTCGGCCGATGATAATTTCGGTCGGCCTGGAACACTTAAGTGTGGTTGCTTATTTGTTTTTGTATCATTTCCAAGTTATGGATTTTGTAGAAATGATTACACACTTCTAATACTAAATGTGGTTGCTTATTTGTTTTTTTATCATTTCCAAATTATGGATTTTGTAGAAATGAAGTGTTTTGTGGAATTTGATTTTTTATTAAATGTTATGATATATGAATGAATTTTATTTGATATTATGATATATGAATGAATTTTATTTGACATTATATGGTGTGTTTTATCAATTATACAATTGTCAAAAAAATTAGAATTTAAAAAAGATATATACTAAAAAATTGTTTTTTATTTTATTCAAGCAAATCCAACTCATCTCAACCCATAATTAACCGGATTAATTTGGACCGGTTTTAATTGTGTTTCAGGATGAACCCAACCATTCAAATTTGAATGGATTAAGTAACATATTAGGATAGGACAAACCGACCCATATACATTCAAGAGAGGTGTTAGTATGCCTTGTTCTATTTCCTAATTTAATTTCCGTTATCATAAAATAAAATCAAATTTAAGGTCCACTGTTAAATGAAACAAACTTAAGAAAATCACAATAATTTCAGCTTTGGGATGTCCGAGATCACTAAATATAACCAAACATTCACCAAGTACTTTTGAAATGCATTCAAATCAAAGAAATATACTGTGTTAGAATTGTAAAAGGTGGCATCAAAATGTTATTATGGTGATGCTCAATCCTTCATGAAAAGAATTATATACAAAGAACAAACTGTTCATAAGCTTGAAACAAACAAAAAAACAAAATATACAACAACGAAACGATGAATTTACTTGTTGTTGTGTATAACAAACCAAAATTTTGATTGCAAGAGTTGCAATATGCTGAAAACAAGCTTGAGACACTTGTATAAACAACTCCAACAGAATTATAGCACATTCATACCAGAGAAAGAATGTTGTTACATGGACTTGTAAACATAGGAAAGCCATGGATGTTTTAGTGCCTGTCTTGCAGTTGGTCTTCTTTTCGGGTTGGTGTTAAGTAAGTATCCGACAAAGTCGATAAACATGGTATCCGTGATCCGTAGGTGCTGCTCCAATGATGTCTCTTCTGGAATTAAGTACTCTAGTTGATCTGTCTCCTGTGGATATATATTAATGAAGATTAGAAAGAAGGACCTACAAGATCTCCGGGTTTTGTCCTTTAGAAAAGACGCCTCATGGTGAGACTATTTTGGTCAGCCCAGAACAGTTGTCCATAGTCGAGGCTAACGGGAAGGGTTCAAGCATGTGAGCCTAGCCCCTCCTTCTATTGTAGAGTTCAAACAGTTGTCCAAAATTGTAGGACCTACAATGTTATGAATAAAAATTGTTCCTGTCGACGTCAGGGTTGTCTTTGAAAAAAGGCGCATTGTTATGGGACTATTTTGGCCGGTCCGAAAAAGTTGTCTACAGTTGAAGTTAAGGGGAAGGGTTCAAGCATGTGCGCCCGGCCCCTCCTTCTAGTGCCAACATTTCGGTCAACCTCAAATCCGCGCCTCTGTTGCTATAAGGTATTGTTTGCTTTGTGTGAGAACCCTCGAGGCTTTGTCCTTTAAAAAAGACGCCTTGTTGGGTTGAGGTATACGAGTGTTGTATATAAACTACCATTAACCTCGATTCCCAAGCAATGTGTGACTATTTTGGTCCGTCCGGAACAGAAAGATACGAAATATGATAACATTATGATAGAAAAGCAACAAACCTCGTTTACAAAGTAAATGTCATATTCTTTTGTGAAGTATTTATGTGTTTCTTGCCCTTTCACCAACATCTCCATGTCGAAAGGACCAAACATTCCAACCATGCGCGCGAGAATCATCACGACAGCATCATTTGGAAAGAGCACCTATAGCCGTAAAAAAAACTCAGAAAATCATAGAGAGATGTATTTTCATTTATATCATAAGAAATACAAATTAGAACGTACTTCGCCGGAGCATAGCTCAGCCAAAATGCAGCCGAGCGACCAGATATCAATCTTTTCATCGTATTGAAGGCCTAACATGACTTCGGGAGCTCTATAAGATCGCGATTGTACATATAGGCACAAATTGTCTGTTTTAAAGCAACTGCTTCCAAGATCAATAATCTTGATTTCACATTTTTTGTAACTTTTTACTAGAACGTTTTCGGGCTTCAGGTCGCAATGAACGATTCCCAGGTTATGCAAATATTCTAAAGCCTCCAAACACTGTCGAGTAATGAGCTGTAATCTATGTAATGTAAAATATGCTTCACCTCCTGATTCTTGGTTGAATTTCTGAAATTCATACAAGTTTGCTCGCAGAAGTTCGGTCACGATGAATAAATGCTCCTGTGTAGATTTCATTCAAGATAAGTTAACTTAATGTTAAAAATAAGGCTTAAAGTTTCTAAGCTTGCATAGTTAAACAAATATTTGGATCCAGCTTGACAGGACCGTCTTTGAGGACGTGCAAGGCGGGCTACCGCTCAGGGCTCAAAACTTGTCACGGTTAAATCTTGGCTAAATAGGGTCTCATAAAATATTGGTTCGATTAAATCACGCTTAAATAGGGCCTCTATTTTTTTTGCCATGATTAAACTACGACTAACCTACACATGGCCTCCAAAAATTTAAGATGACTCTGCAGCTTGAACAAAATGAAATAAAATCGCCATATATGACACATACCTGATGGTAGAAATAGTCATAAAGACGCAATATGTGGTGTTTATCTCCCGGATCATGCTTATTGACGAGTTTTAGAAGCTTGATTTCGTCTAGGCTTTGATCAAAGAAATCCTTATCGTTTTTAATAATCTTCAAACAAACATCGATTCCCATCTGAAGATCGTGTGCTTGAACAACCCTACTGAATGCAGCTGAACCGAGATATTCTGTTACATAGTATCTTCCAGCCATGACTGTATTTAGCACAATCGGCACTTCTTTATTTTCTTCGAATCCAGTCCTATAAATGCAGTAATAGATTATAGCGAATTATATTCAAAACACTTTAAAAAAAGAGTGTATAGCCATAATACCTGTTCTTTCTATGTACGATTCTTAGCTCAAATACTTCGTATTCATCGTCTTGAATGTATTTTAAGAGCTCGTCGTCGGTATTATTATCCTCTACATCCGCAGCAACGTCCTGATCTCTGAAACCTTCACTCAACTCTGGATCATCTCTTACTTCATAGGGGTCGATCCCATTCGATAGATCCGTTTCAGCAACTGTTATAGTTAAGTCATACGAATCTTTATATTTCTCATTGCTGTCATTTTTAGTGTACGAATCAATACTTCGCTTCACGGTAAGCAGCGGAGCAGAATCAAAAGAATCGATAATATCCTTCAAATGAAAATCATTCCGATCAATTTCCTTCAAATCAGAGTAGCTAAAGTTTATAGGAACTTCACGATTATGTGAATCAGTGTCTTTCTCGGCCCCGTGACAGTAATCTTTTGAGTAACTTGCATTTTCATCAACTACAGATGAATGATTACAAATGCATTGCTTCATCCGCTCGTCCACGTAACCCTCATTTCCCTCTAAACTTATTTCTTTATAGTTGTAACGAAGATCGGGAGAATTCTCTCGTTGATTTTCTGTAACAAACTTATCTTCAGTTTCACACCCAAAGAAATCTGGTCCATCAAAACTAGGAGTCATGAAATCATCATCATTTTCATTATACCAATACGGTTCATGTTGCATATCGAATTCATGATAATCACGCGCTGTGCCGAATTGTGACAATCTATCAGATGAAGATTCAGAATCATTCTGCGTCTGAGATGATGAATTGATTCCATATGGATTGATAAATTCTGCACACAAAAATAAAACCCAAGTTATAAAACGCCCTAACTTTTTATTCACTAACAATCAAGGTTTTAAAAAACGGTTCGCGACAAAACAGCGCCAGAAGGTGCCGATACAAATACCATTATTCACAATTCTAGTGAAAAGAACAAATTGTGTTTATTCTCATCGCGACGATCGTGATGACCACAATCAGTGTCCCAACATCTATACCGACCAAAATCACAAAAACCTAAAGACGACCGCGCGACCGTTATTTAAAACCTTGCTAAGAATTTAAAATATCAGTTGAATTTATTAAAAAAATATATAAAATACACTGAACAATGACTATACTTTATATTTCTGACAAAATTAAAGCACTTCATCTGCATTTAATATAATCCAAATTATGAAACATAAATTCACTAAAAGTTAAAAAAAATCAAATAGATTATATAAATAAAAACAAGAACTAAGATAAGAACAATTTTGAAGAAACTAAAATTAGAATTTAATCAATCAATTATGCGATCCAAATGCACAAATTCCAGAAACTAAAATTACAACTCTTAAACGATCTAAATGAACATTGTTTCTAATTTCAAAATTAAACACGTCTAATTCAAGAAAATCTCAATTAACGATCACAAATCCACAATTAATAAAACAGAGCATAAATAATTAATAATTGATCAATATAAGAAATTAATCAATTAATGAATATGAAAAAGAAAAAAAAAATAGTACCTAAAGAAGAAACACGAGAACTAGGTGAACCGATGCTAACAAACTGTTCATCGGAAGAAACAGAGTTCGATTTGAAGAATTTTTCTTCGTCGGCGGGAAACCCCGACGACCGTGAAATAGACCGGAGTTTGACCGGAGGAGGGGGAGGAACCATCGGAAAGAAGAATTTCTCGAAGTCAAAGGAAGCGAGGTTGGTCTTTTCAATGATGTCTTCTCTGAGAGCTGATTCTGCTTGTGATAGTCCATTTTTTCTTAGGAATTCTAGAACAGTTTCGACGCTAGCCATGAACGCGACGAGGAGAGGTTAAGGATGGTGAAGATGAATGTGTTTTTGTTGTTGAGGTTGCTGTGTTGAAGAGAAGGGTAGAACATGTGAATTAAGAGAGGTTGAGGGGGTAAAAGTGTAATATGGCACATGGTGTGTGAATTGCATGGTTTGGTGGTGGTAAAAGAGAGGGAGAGAAAGTGTACATAGATGAATTCTGTGTGTTTGTTTCTCTCTCTGCGATTGTGTTTTCTGTGTAAAACATAAGCGAATCAAAGGGTGTCTTTGTCTTACCAACTTTTGAAAAGTAGAGAGAGAGAGAGAGAGAAAATAAAGGTTTAATTGGCACTCACTTTTTCAAAGAGTCTTAACACTTCGTTAATTACGGACAAAATTCTAGTTAATTCAATTAATTGCGTAGTTGATTCAATTGACTAGGTTAATTAGGTAATCTATTCACATGTTTAACGCGATGGACATGATGTGGCGCGTGTGAAAATTGGGTATTACATGTGTGGATCATTAATGCTAGTACGAATACGAAGTTTTACATGAAAATTATTTCAAACTCTGATGAAGATTTTTGAAAGTATTTATGGTTTTTTGTTTTTGTTTTTACGGTTGTGAGTTGAGACAAGAGTATAATTCTAGTGTCAATTCGATAAAAACAATAGAAATTGAATTTGTTTAGTGTTGAGACACACTATGTATGTACAGTGTACGGTTTTCTTTTTGGATTTTGTCAAATATGACATCCATGAATACAACTTCTTCCTCATAAAATGTCGTAAAATAATACTTGGTCACTCTACTTACGAGAGAATTTTTAGGAGAGGGAATATTGTGATTAGTCGGTCGGTTCCATTTCAACTGTTTAGTAATGGTGTGAAAATAAGAAGACTCATTTTCTCTAAGAATAAGAGGAAGAGTTTCTTTCTTGGGAAGTGTGAATAACTTCTTCAGAAAAGGGTCTTCTATATAAGGCATAGGGGAGAGTCCCTCAAAAAAGATATATAGTGAATTTATTAAGTGTTATTTGGAGGATAGTCCCTTAATGGACGAGCTCTTCAAGGGTGTCTGTGAAAAGTCCTTGAAGCGATGCTTATAGGACAAGTCCCTCGGGCGTTACTTGGGGATGAGTCCCTTAAGTGATGCTTAAAGGGTGATTTCCTCAAATGCGGGAAGCTCGTGAGACATTTAATAATGTGTTATGATGAGTTTATCTTGGGTAAGTTCAAGTATTATGAGTCTTTATTAATCTGCATGCGTTAAATCATGATCTTAGATGTTCTGCCTGTTAAATGTAATTCATCTCAAGTTGTGAGTTTGCATTTGAGTTTAATTTCAGTTTCATTAAGTTTGCATTAGGACTTAGGTTAGTATATAAATCAATAGTTAGTTACAGCTTGTAATAGAATAAAACAGAATTCAAATTTTGCATTTTGAGAAAGTTAGTTCTCTCTCTCTCTCTCTCTCTCTCTCTCTCTCTCTCTCTCTCTCTCTCTCTCTCTCTCTCTCTCTCTCTCTCTGCAATTGTTCTTCATCTTCTTCATTCTCTTCATTCTTGTGCAATGTTAATGGAGGTTCATTGTTGAACTCCAACAATTAGTATCTAGAGCTCTGGTTCGATTCATAGGGAAACACGAGTGTACTGAGGTGTGTAATTGATTTCGTTTCTGAAATTCGCATTGAATTGAAGTTTGAAATCAAAGAGAATAACAGATCTTGTCTCAGGGTTTGGGAAACACGGTTATTTGTGAGAATTGAGTGATTTGCATAAGAACGAAGATGAACGACAGAAACGGTAGCTTGAACACAAAGCTTCCAATGTTTGACAGAATGGACTGAAATCATTGGTCGATTCAGATGCGTGTGTTGTTTGGAGCTCAAGATTTTCTTGATCTTGTCAATGACGGTTATACGTCGGTTGTAAAAAATGCAACAGAAGCGCAAAGAAATATGCAACGTGAAACGGGGAAGAAGGATCACAAGGCATTGTTATATATCCATCAATGTGTGGATACGAAGGTGTTTGAGAAAATTGTTGATTCGACGACGACGAAGGCAACATGAGATACACTGGTACGGTGCTATGGCGGTGACACATTAGTAAAGAATGTCAAATTGAAGGTGAGAAAGTTATACACAGTAAGGGGTTTGAATTGTGTATATGGAAATTTACTTCTTTTTCTTAAACATGTTCAGAACCTGAGATATCTAGCTCAGATTCTGATCCAAGTAAGAGTCTGAATCAGATCAAAATCTGACTTCAGAGTTTACTCCACATCGGAATGTAAATGCAGAAGTAAACAAAGAGACACACAATATATCTTGGTTCCTCTCAAATCAAGAGTAGCCCAGTCCCCTTGCAGCACAAGAGATTTTCACTATAATCACACAGATTACAATTTTCTCAATCAAACTAGAAAGAGACTTCTGATTTTCCCCTCAAGCATGGGACTTTAATGCTCAATCTATCTAGAAATAGACTTATGCTTTGCCCGCAAGCATGAGACCTTAATGCTCAATCTATCCAGAAAGAGACTTATGATCTTCCCGCAAGCATGAGACTTCAATGCTCTATCTATCCAGAAAGAGACTTCTGCCTTGCCCACAAGCATAAGACTCAGTACTCAATCTATCTAGAAAGAGACTTATACTCTACCCACAAGCATGAAACTTTAATGCTCAATCTATCCAGAAAGAGACTTCTGTTATACTTACAAGTATGAGACTTTAATGCTCAATCTATCCAGAAAGAGACTTCTTTGCTCAAGCACCCAACAAGAGACTTTTTTGCTCAATTTAACAGAAAGAGACTTACTCTGAGCACAGCGGTTAGAGTCTTCAGATTCTCTTAACAAAAGAGTCTGGTATTAACCTTGTGTTTATGTGTGCTTCTTAGTTAAGCAGATACCCAAAGATTACACTGCTGAGTAGAATAAAAGTTGATTGCTCTTAAGTGTGGAAGATTGAAGTTTTCAATCCTCTTTTCTTCAAGCATAAATTTCCTTCTCTGTTGTGCCTTTCTATTCGGATGATCTTCTTGTTCAGTTTCACTCTGCTCTCACACACTTAACCCTTGTGGTTATATTTTCTATTTAGTGTGTGTTTATTTTATCTGTGTTTTTTGTATAAACACAATCTCTCTCTCGGTCCATTTTATAAACTGGTATCACAGCTATGTGAACACAGTTATGGATTCTTCAACCCCATTCATTCTTGGTCAGAGACAACCGACACTTCGAATGTTTTTAATCTTCTTCTTAAATAGATGTTGAGAATAGCTTCGTTGAAGATTGAAACTACCCGTGGTACAAGTAGTCGTTAAAGGTCTTTAGCTAGTATACAATATAGTGAGCTAAAAACTCAACTAGAATAAAGACGTTGAGAGGAGCAGAGCAGAGTTTAGAACAGCTGAAGAGATCAGATTCTGATAATGTTACTTTATCTTGATTTAACATAAATTAGTGTATCTTTGTCACATGACCTTCTTTAGATAACTTCTGACCAGATACTTCTTGTAGACGTAGCTTGATCTAAGTCATTGTTATCTTTATACTTAACTTCCTAAATCATATGCTTTTTATAGAATTAGTTAAAGCATGATCAGAAGTTAAATTATGTCTTCAGAACCTGGTTGAAATAAGACTTCAGAGTCTTGGGTTCACAAGTTCTGAGCTTTCCTTCATCAGAGTCTTTATCAGAACTAGTCTAGATGAACACTTTCAGAGTTGATGACTTGATGTAGACAAATTCCTTTGAAGAAGTATCTTCATAATTGCTGATGAAGCTTGTTCATAAGATGTAGAGTCATTTCTTTAAAATAGAGTATGCTTACTTCAAACGATTCCATTCTTCGGAGATTTGTTTATCTTTGTATTTCAAGTAAGCTTGGGTTCAACATCTGAAAGACTTGAGTAGACTCTTCAAAGTCTGAAAGCTTGGTTATGATCCTTCATATTCATAATAGTTTTACTTCCCTTTAATGGTTCTTCTGAGTGATTAACTTGATTTATATCAAGGTTAATGTCTTTTAATCCTACACACTAGAACAACCATTATTAAATCCTATTGTTCTTTAAATACTTTATTATCATCAAAACCTTTTAAGGGCATGAACAAATCTTTTTTCTAACATAATTTACAGTCACCACATAAGCAATATGATAATCTCAGCATGAAGAACAACGAGAAGGTGCATGATTACATCTTTGGAGTGATTGTGTTTATGAATGAGATGAAGTCTTGTGAAGAAACATTCTCTGAACAAGTAATCATTGAAGTTTACTAAGATCACTTACTCCTCAGTTTGACTACATAGTTGTAGCCATATAACACTCTACAGACACCAACACCATGAGAATTGAAGAGCTTCTGAGCAGTTTAGAGGCACAAGAGTTGCGTATAAATGAAAGAAACTCTGAAAGGGAGTTAGAACAGGCTCTGGAAGCTTACACTTTGAAAGCTTCTTCTAGAAAGGAGAACCATAAGCAAGCATGGATAGAGAATAATAAAATGTATGGTGATGGTGTTCATAAGTTATAACTCTCTAATTATGATAAGAAATATCAGAATGTTTAGAAGGGAAATGAGAAGTTTGACAAGAGGAAGGTTATGTACTACAGTTGCAACAAGTTTGGCCATTTTGCTGTTGATTGTTGGTCAAAAAAGGTTAGCAAAGTTGAAGAAGCCAACATAACTATAGGAGATTCTAATGACGAACCTGTGATATGGATGGCATATGAAAATGTAGATGGATCAATGGTAGACTAATTGTATATGGACATTGGCTTCTAAAATCATCTAACTGGAAACAAGTAATGGTTGGTTGATTTTGACTTTGATAAAATGACCAATATCATGTGTGCTAATGATGAGTATCTAAATGCTAAAGGAATGGGAAATTTCAAAGTGAAATTGAATAATGGCAAAACAATATTGATTAAGGATTTATGGTATGTTCCTGACATGAATAGTAATTTGATGAGTGTATGCAGCTGATTGAAAAAGTTTTTTCATTTACCAAGAAGGACAATCTCTTGAAGTTGTATGACTGTAATCAAAAGTTAATTATGCAGTATGAAGTGGGAAGAAATAGAACATTCAAGGTGAATGTTGCAACAACAGACACTCAATGCCTTGGTGCAAGAAGTACTGAAGGGGAAAGTGAGATGTGGCACAAGAGGTTGGGGCATCTAAACTACAGAAGCTTAGGGCATCTAAGTTCAAAGAATTTGGTACATGGAATTCCTAATATTGTGTCACCATAGAAATCATGTAATATATGCATGAGAGGCAAACAACCAAGATTGCCATTCTCATCAAAAATGCCTCCAAGAGAAACTCATGTTTTGGGTGTGGTGTATTCGTATGTATGTGGTCCTTTTGAGGTACCTTCACTTGGAGGGAACACGTACTTTGTGTCATTTATGGATGAGTTCACAAGAATGATATGGGTAACACTCATTAAGTTCAAACATGATGTGTTTGTTGAGTTTCAGAAGTTCAAAGTGAAGGTTGCAAATCTAAGTGGACAAAGGTTGAAGATCCTCAAAACTGATGGTGAAGGTGAGTTCAACTCAACAGAGTTCAAGAAGTTCTGTGAGGAACATGGTATTGAGCATGAGGTGATTGTTTCATACATTCCACATCATAATGGTCTTGCTGAAAGGAGAAATAAAACTCTACTTGACATGACAAGGAGCATGTCGAAGGAGAAGAATCTAACTAAGCAATTATGGGGTGAAGCAATTGCAACATCAACATATGTGCTCAACAAATGTCCAACAAAGAAGTTAAAATAAGTAATTCTCATTGAGAAGTGGGCTGGAAGAAAGCAATGTGTCATCCATTTCAAGGTGTTTGGTTATGTATATTACAAACATATAGCATATTATACTATGAGGAAATTGGATGACATAAGCAAAGTTATGTTTCTTATAGGTTACCACAGTACATGTGCTTATAAGCATTATTGCCCAGTCACCAACAAAGTTGAAGTCAGCAGAGATGTTATAGTGAAAGAATCAGAAACATGATATTGAACCAAGTCTCAATCCAACTCTAGTGTGGTGTCAACACTAGAGTCTGATTTTGCCTCTGAAGGAGATTATGCCTCTGAAGGTGATTCTGAATCTGAAAGAAAGTCTGAATTTGAAGATGACTTTGACTCTGAAAGTGACTTTGACTCTAAAGGTGAGTCTGACTCTAATGATGGATCAAACACTGAAGGTGATTCAACCTTTGAAAGTGATCTAGTCTCTGAAGGTTGTACAACCTATAAAGGTGGAAATTATGAAGGTGGATCTTCTAAAGGTGGTCCTACTACTGAAGGTGACCTTGGAAAGTTCTAGAGGCCACAGAGAGTTAGACAGAAACCAATGAGACTTGCAGATTTTGATTTGTTGCAAGCTACTGAGATTGACTCTGAATGGGAAGTCATACAGAGTGTTATGATAGTGGACTATAAACCTATCAGTATCAATGAGGCTCTCAAGAATAAAGTATGGGTGAATTCCATGAAGAAAGAGATTGAGGCAATTGAAAGAAACAAGACACGTGAGTTGACTGTTGTACCTCAGAATAAGAAAGTTGTCAGTGTGAGATGGGTTTTTAAGATAAATTTGAAGTCAGATGGTTCAGTTTCTAACCAAAAAGCAAGGTTATTAGCTATAGGATTCCTGCAAAAGTTTAGTTTGTACTACTTTAAAAATTTTGCACTTGCAGCTAGACATGAAAGCATAAGGTTGGTTATTGCTATAGTTGAAAATAGGAATTGGCCTCTAATAGATTTAGATGTAGAGTCAGTACGTATTTCTGAATGGCCCATTGTAAGAAGAAGTTTATGCGTTACAACCTTCTGGTTTTGTAAAAGAGAACAAAACAAAGATGGTGTAAAAGTTGCATAAAGCCTTGTACAAGCTGAAACAAGCTCCAAGGGCTTGGAATCTAAAAATTGATTTATTTTTCAAGCATATGGGATTCAAGAAATATGAGATGGAGTATGGTGTGCATGTGCAACATACTTATGAAGACAATGTGATTTTGATGTGTCTTTATGTAGATGACATACTTCTGACAGGGAGATGTAGTTCCGAGATAAACAAGTTCAAGAAGGTGCTGATGAATGCATTTGATATGATTGGCCTTAGAAATATGGTTTATTTTCTAGGGATGGAGATTTTACACTCTAAAAAGGGAATCATTATGCACCAGGTGAAGTATGAACTTGAGTTACTGAAGAGATTTGAGCTGATGAATTGTAAGTCAGCAGTCACACCTATTGAGACGAATCATAAGCTAGGTTTTGATTCTGATGGTGAAGATGTAGATGTCACAACCTTCAAATAGTTGGTTGGCTATATGAGATATCTGTGAACACTAGGCCTGACATATATTATGCAGCTGGAATGGTGAGTATGTTTATGAGTAAACCAAAGTGGTCACATTACCAAGCTGCAGTCATGATTCCGATGTATGTAAGAGGAACTCTGAGACATGTAATTTTGTTTCCATCTGAAGTGTCAGACGATGCTGATCTGATATGCTATTCAGACTCTAATTGGTGTGGGGTAAAAGTAGACAGAAGAAGCATTACAAGATACATGTTCATGTATCTATGAGCCCCCATTTCTTGGTGTTCCAAAAAGAAACCAGTGGTTGCATTGCCAACCTGAGAAGCTGAATACATAACTGGTGCTTTGTCAGCTTTTCAAGTTGTTTGGATGATGAATTTTTTGTAGGAACTGAAGTTCAAAGTGAGCAAACTAGACAAGTTGATGATAGACAAGAAATTTGCCATAAGTATTTATAATAATCTAGTGTTTCATGGAATAAACAAGCACATCAATATTAAGTATCATTTTCTACGCAATCAAGTTCAGAATGAAGTACTTGAGGTTGTTCATGTTATCCCTCAAAAGAAATTTGCAGACGTGTTGACCAAGGCAATCAAAAAAAGAACACTTCATCAATTTGAGGAATGGAATTGGTGTTGTAGATTTTTAAACTTGAATATGAATTAAGGGATAGTGTTAAATGTAATTCATCTCAAGTTGTAAGTTTGCATTTAAGTTTAATTTAAATTTCATTAAGTTTGCATTAGGACTTAGGTTAGTATATAAATCAATAGTTAGTTACAACTTGTAATAGAATAAATAGAATTCAGATTTTGCATTTTGAGAAAGTTATTTATGTTTCATTCTCTCTCTCTCTCTCTCTCTCTCTCTCTACAACTATTCTTCATATTTTTCATTCTTTTGAATTATTAATAGAGGTTTATTCTTGAACTCCAACGCTGCCCCTACTAGCTGGTGCACCCTTACTAATTAGTAATGATGCTTGCTCGGCCTAGGTATATGTTCTTATAAATTTGAGACTTTTGATCGATCTTCTCACTTTTCTTTTCATAAGCATTATACATTCCACTGAGGAACTATTCTTTTTCAGATCTTTTTCTCCTAGTTTGGTCTACCATCATCAATTCACCAACATCACCAAACCATACACTCAGCTATTGGAAATTTCCTTCTCATTTATCTTCTCTTTTTTGGGGATGCTGATTATTAGGGAATTGAACAAAAATAACAATGTCATCAAACTTTATACGAGGAGTTATGGATAAGTGGATAGATGCATGAAGCATGTGATGCGGTTGGATGAGATGGTTTAAACATGTAGAATTAGGAATGTTTGGTAGTTCTAGTAGTAGTTCAGATTCTAGTAGTTATACTGATCTTGTTTTACCTTATTCTTTCCTAGGACATGAAAAAATAACTGATGGTGACCATTTCTTTGAATAATTTTGGAGTTGAATTGATACAATTGGGAAAAGGTAAATTTCTTTTGCAATAGCATAAACCTGTCTAGATCGGATAATAAAGAAGGCATCATATTAAAACCTTGTTCTGAGAATGAGGGAGTTAACATGGTGGCCCCTGCTTACTAAGAATTCAAATTCTTTTACATGCATCTCACGTCATATATGACTTATGAGATGTAGTTCCTTTCATATTATCTAAATATGGGATCCTTAAGACCATTAACATCGCCCCTCTCAAATATCGTCTAATAGATAGACCTTCATTAGAGCATTCAAAATTACTTGTAGTCATCTAGAAGTCACGCTTACAATACTTATATTCTCTTCATTTAATTGTACTAAGGCGGTAAGCAGGGTCGTCTTTAAGGGTGTGCAAGATGGCCTACAACACAGGGCCTCACATTTTTTATGATTAAATTATGACAAAAAGGGATTATATACACATATTATATGGTTAATTTACGATTAAATATAGAATCTTAAAATAATTCACGACTCAACTAAAATTAACATAAACTTCTTACACATAACCTTCTAAAAGTTTGAGACTGTTAGAACAAGATTTGGGTCAACATTTATACCTTTGAGTTTTGATGATAACGAGTAGTATTTGTGTGAGAACAATTTCAGTACCCTAACGGTTTGTTATTGTGAAGCTTTAACAGTCAGTTCTGATTATGAGTATATGACATGCAACGTCATCAGTTTCTGAACATTGTGTTCTGAATTCCGCTTTTGCACTAATCATGAGAAGTTTTGAAAGACGACAGGTTGCTGCTGCAGTGCTCTTTCTGCTTCTGCATTGATTCACTCCTGAGAAGTTTCTGAAGAGACGATATGTTGTTGCTGCAACATTCTCTCCGTTTCTGCTTTTATATGTGACTCTGATCATTAAGCTTCTGAAGAATGACAAGCTTTTGAAGTTTTTGTTACTCAGCTGAAGATTTTGAAGATCTCAATCCAGACGTTGAGGTTATCAAGGTTTTGACTGAAGAGTTTGAAGATTCTGGAGATCCCAAGCCAAATTGTTGACGCTGTCAAGGTTCTGACTGAAGATTCTGAAGTTTCTGAATCAAGCTGTGTGTTTCTTCTTTTCATGCTTCATTAACTATTTCTCGTAAGCCAATGAATTTGAAGATAAGATTAAGTGGATACGTGATCAAATAGTACATAGTATAAATCAAACATTCCTTCCACTCCTTAATTCGTGGGTGAAGGATTGTACTATACATCACACTTGTCACTGAAATTGTGGGCGAAGGATTATACTATGTATCACTCTGTAGCGGTGTATTCGTCGCTATATGATTTATTGATTAAACCATAAGCAAAGCATACAATGAATCGAGTCGCCACCGCACTTTTATTTATCCTAAGGACTGGTTAAAAAGCGAACAAAAACCTAAGAAGTTTTACACATAGAAAACTAATGAAAAAGATCAGAGAGTCTGGGTAAGGGGTAAATTACGCAATGGGAAGGTGTTAGGCACCCATCACGTCCTAGGTACTCCTAGGGAGCCCTTTTCACACTTGTTGTATAAAAATGTTTATTTGTTTATGACATATTGTGCAAACATGAATGGGATTATGAGAAAAGAATGTACAAGTTAGTTATTTTTGTGTTTGAACGGATGAACCCGTTGCCTACGTACCTTCCATCAAAGGTAAGGATCAAAACGCCGTAGTTCGGCTAAAAGATTTCCAAAAATTAGTGAGTTCAATTTTAGAAACACAAGCTCTAAGGCTTTTCATTACCAATGGGAGAAAACTCAACCTGAATCAACAATCCACCATGCGAGGACGGCTTCGACGTACTAGAGGGGTTAATCCTGTTTTCAGTACGGAAGTCTTACAATCGACTCACTAAGGATAAGGTAAGATTTACATCAACCGCTATGGTAATTGAAACCTATGGCTAATGTATGAACAATGGACAAAGTCACAAAACAATTGAATGTGTGAGGTTAATTGATTATGAGTATTCACAAAATATGGTCAAGGTATGATTAAGATTGATTCAAAGAAGTGTTATGAAATGGAGTTTGAAAAGTCAAAGACTTATGGTCCAGGTTTCTAATTTGAAAAAGACATGAAGATGTTTGCACAACAAGTCAAAGTTTTTGAAAGCAAAGTGTGAGAAGGTTTAGGGCAAAGAGGGTATGGATGATGGAATGTAAAACTTCCTAGAAAGGTTCACCTCTTGAAATCATATAGAAGATGATTCAAGTGTGTCCTTAGGAATGAGGCAACAAAGCAAGTAAAAATAAAGCAAGGTGATATCGGATGCCATCAATGGACTTATACCAATCTCACAAACAAAAGCGGATACCGGATACCAATAAATGGGTTTACATCAATCTCCTAAAACAAAACAATGATACCGGATGCCAATAAATGGTCTTACTCCAATCTCACAAAAGCAAAAGCGGATATCGGATACCAATAAATGGATTTACACCAATCTCCTAAAGCAAAACAAAACCTGGATGTCAGATGTCAATCTGTCTGGACTTATACCAACCTCCAAAGGATGATCATGGGAGTACAAATGCCAACAGCATGGTCTTACAATTGCATCCTCACATACAACAAACAAACAATGCACTAAGCAATGGATATGAGTGGCCAAGTGAAATGGTCTTACACTCTATCCCTTCCAAATCATAGGAACAATGGCCAATTAATGGACTTACTGTTGTCCTCAATGGGTAAACTCAAACATGGATCACAGAGATATGAAATGATGATCATGCAATAATGAACGATTAATGATGATAAATGCACAAAGGCATGCAAGCAAACATGTACAAATGCAACAAGCAATCAATCAGACAAAGTCATTTAGCACCCACTATAACCAAACAATTAGGCTCAATCAAAGGGGTAGACTTGGAAGTCAACTAGAATAGGGTGAATGGTGCTCTTAACCTTGACATTGAGAGCCAAGGTGAAGCAGATGAAAGGATATGAGGGGTGTGCCTCATCACTCTTATCCCCGGTCAGGGAGAGCATTGAATATCAGAAGGTGTGGGAGTTCAGAAAGATGGAACTCTCTCCACAAGTTAAAGACTCGATAGATCTTGGGCTTTTACTCACTATGCATCAACACATGTGGTGTGAGCAAGGTGAGTGACTCACAGAATAGTAGGAGATAGGCTACATATCTCTTTTGTCTACCAATTGCCTCATATGAGGTCTTTTCCTGCTTGGGGACAAAGTTAAACAATCACAAACATCGCCTCTTAAGGAGGACTTCAGACAATTGCCTGGCTAAGTAACAAGCCAGGTCTTCCAGACTACATGGAGACAAGAGATTCTACCTCAATGCTTAAGCAAAGCAAAGCAATAGCAAGTTCTCAAAGGAACTAAAGCAACTATGGTACCTGAAATCAATCAAATATAATCAGTATTCAAGTCACAAAGTCAAAACAGACAAGTTACGAACCAACAGTCAACACAATCAACCACATGTGCAAAGCACAAATTCAAACCAAATGAGTTAGCATCCTACAAAACAAACCAAGTTAGTTCATCACAATCAAGTAAACCAAACTCAAACAACTTGAATTAATCTCCTTAAAGCAATTGCTCCTTAACCTGAAAAACAACTCAAACATGAGAAGTAAACCCTTAGGCCAAAGCCTAGGGTCAAAGGAGGAGAAAATATTTAACAGAACATGAAAGTTGATCAAAATCAAGATTTATCAAATAAGAACAAATTCCAGCTGGTCCCACATCAAAAACATTCATCAATTGCATTTCATAAGCAAAACATGTCAAACTAGGCAAGATGAGAACTCAATGGTGTAAACAGAATGAACACAAGCATATCAATACCAAAATGGCTCAATAAATTCCAGGAAAACTCATGCTCAAACAGAACGCATTGAATGAGCAACACACCAAATTTCATGTCATTTGGACAAGTGGAAGTAAGGAAATTAAAATCCCTAAGTCAAGGCATGTTCATACAAGCTCATACAAGACCACAAATCATGTATCAAGTTCAAGCAATCATAAAACAGTGATCAAACATGAGAAATGAATGCAATCAAATCCATGGCAAACTTCAAGATGTCTATAATACACATGCCAAATTTCAAATCCATCCAATAATGCATGAGAATTTCACAACACATATAAAATCATGACTCACAAAATGTTCACAATTGACCAAACAGAGGGAAAATTCTCAAACAAATAGAAAATGCATTCCAAAATTCCAGGAAAAATCACCAGCAAACTATACATCCATAAGTATCCACATGCAAAAATCCAGATCATTTGGCATAACATAAGCATGGAAAATAAAATCAGGAACATGAACAAGACATGGTGTGACATACATTGTCACACCTCTAAAGATCACATCATATCTCCTAATCCAGAAATGCAAAATTAGCAAACCATATACCAAAATGACCAGGAGTGAGTCTAGAACATGCATGTAAAATTTCAAGCATTTCTAATTAAGCATCAAGATTTCATAGTCAAAATAGTAGGCAAGGTGCAAGGGATGGTACATGAAAGTAAACCCTAGGCAACTATTTTTTCTACCCGTGCACAAATCTTGAAAAAATGTCCATAAAAAAGTACACAACATGATGAACAATTCAAAAAAAGAATCATGCAATTTGGATTATTATTTCTTGAGTTATCAATTTTTTGATTATGGTGAAAAATAAAAAATGTGAAACAAGCAAGGATGAACATGTGAATAATGGGAAGAAAAAATATGCAAGGCAATTGAACTTTTGCTGGAACGGGGAATCGATCCCCAGCGCAATTCAAATATTCCAGGGCGCCAAACAAAACGGCGTCGTTTGGCCTCAAGCCCTAAACGCATGCGCGCCCATGCAATACGTACGAATCCGCAGGAAACTCACGCGATTCCGCAGGTAATTCCGTGGCAAGGCGCTATGAAGGCTGCGGCTAAATCCGCAGGAAAAGTCCAGATTTCACGAACAGCATGAAGATATTCACGATCTTCATGCGAAATTTTCCAGAAAATTCTAATGGTTCCAGAAATACAAATTAATCACACATTCGTGAAGATCCAACATCATATAACACAGATCAACATGCAATTCATCCAATAACAACATCCTAATCAAGAATCGAGCAAATCTAACTATGAACATGAAACTTTAAATCCATGGAACTTTCTCAACATAGCATGGAATCACGTGGTTTTTAGCTCAGTATTCTCACAGCAAAAGGATCTACACGAATCACACAATCAAATCAAGGAAAGAGAGGATTGATTTTCGTACCTCTTGATGAACAGTTTGCAGTTCCACGTGTTCTTGGCTTTATGAAGATCCAATACTCTTTCAGCAAGCTTGTAGAAGGTACTTGAGGAGTTCTTGATGCTTAATTGAGCTTGAATCAACAATTTGCAACTTTCACCATTGATGAACACTTGCTTGGCACAGCTTGAAATAGCACGAATTCCAGTGGATTGTTGCTCAAATGTTGCTTAGTGATGATGCTTGATGATGAATAGAGCAAGAACGAACCAAATACTTGAAGAATTGAGAGAAAAAATTTGGAAAAGTTGAGAGAATTTTTGAGATGAAAAATTTGGATCTGAAAAAAATGAATTGTCATTATGGATTCTGTTATGATTAGGGTTTAAATACCCCCTGTTAATCACACTTGCTAATCATCATTAGCCAAAACCAAATGGATTAGTAAAAATGGATGTTTTAAGCATTATGACCAAAATACCCTCACATGCATGCATGGCAATGGAATAGTACTGAATTTTCACTTGGGACAAATTTTAAAACCTGTTTGGAGGCAAATGTGATTAATTGGAAGTGAAAAAAATGCATAAATTTCAAAATCACTTTTTCCCTCCAAAAATCCAAATTAATTCACTTGAAAAATGGACTCTTTGTATGATGATTTTTGATGAAATGTGATGATTGATTATGATAAAGCATGTCAAATGGAGTTTGCTCAAAAAAGAATCACACAATTTGGCCAAATGGTTCAAGAGTTATGCCTCCTTGAAGTTCCAAAATTCTTGAAAATGATTTGATCATAACTTGCCAACCACACATGAGAAATGAGTGTTCTTGGACTTTTTGGAAAGGCAAGAGCAAGATCTTCAACTTTCATGTTGGACAAATTTTGATTTGAAGCTTTCTTGGACATGTAAATTTGAGGAGAAGGACTTTCCATTTTGGGCAGTTTGAAATTACAGGTCATTTGCTATTTTGGGAAACTTCTTATCTGACCTCAAATTCCTCAATGATGATGTTTGACATGTTATATGAGGCTTGTATGGACATGAATGAGACCTTTCAAACCATTTCCCACCTTCAAATTACTGATTAAATGCACAGTTGACCACAATTGACTTCGCTAGGGTTTTGGTTGACTGAGCCATGCTTTGATGAATTTCAAGCCTCTTTCTCTTGAAATCTTGATACCAAATGGTGTCACAACTCATATGAATCTCTTATGAATGATCATGGTGCCCAAATTCTTCAAGCATGGTCACCATCTATAGCTCAATGAATGATTTGACTATTTTGACCTAATTGCTTCATCTGCAAGTAACAATGTTAGATGACAATATTTTTGTACTTTTGGGTTAGTAAACAAACGAAAAGCAATGATATACAAATGCAATACATGCTTGGTGATCAAGAATCACACTCACAATGTAACCCATCCACAAGAAAGAAGGCAAGGTGCACAATGATCCTTGAGGCAATGATATGATATGATATGATGCCATGAGGGATCTTAGGGCAAAAATTGGGGTCTTACACACTCCTTTCAATAATCCAACAGTGGAAAATTTCTCTATTGGTATCCCCATTTCCCCTCAAACGATCTCTTTTCTTATGTTATATAAGTGGGACTTTGAGACTTGAAGAAATGTTGATACACACTACAATATTTGACAAGTCTGTTTCTACGTGATAAGCTATCAATTTTTGTACACAAACTTATTTAAGTGTTTGCATTTCATTTGTGTAGAAGCAACTTGTAACACACAAAACCTTTTTTTCAAACTTGTTGTTTGTGATTCCTTAAGGAGACTAGGGTATAGTCGTATTCTTAAGAAGACAAAGAAGGTTATTTTTTGTGACTTTTGTAATCGGTTGATTATAGTGGATTAAGTCCTTGGGTATAAGGCAAAATCACCTTGGCGGGTGGACTGGAGTAGCTTTGAGTTTCAAGCGAACCAGGATAAAAATCCTTGTGTCTTTTTTCTCTTTGTTCATTTGTTGTGTGGTGTTTTTTTAAGTTAGTAAAAAGCTTTTGTTTTTAAAAACCCAATTCAACCCCCCCTCCCTTCTTGAGTTTTTCACATATTTAGTTTGTATTAGAGCTCTGGTTCTGATTGTGATAACATTTTTATCAACACTTCATCGTGTTCAATACCGATCCAGTTTGTGTGTGAGAAACAATTGTCGTTGCTAACCCTGTTAACAACAATGAGAGAGATCACTATAGTGCTAAACCACCAGTCTTTGATGGTGAAAAGTTTGATTACCGGAAAGATAGAATATAAAGTTTATTTCTTTGATATGATGTTGATCTCAGGGATCTTGTAGTCGACGACTATGTTTACCCAGTTAATGCTGAAGGAAACAATAAGCAAGAAGTGCTATGACAGATCAACAAAAGAAGGATTTCAAAAATCATCATAAGGCTAAAGCTATATTTTTAAATGATATCTATTATACTAAGTATGAGAAGATAATAAACAGATATTCTACTAAGTCTATATTTGACTCTCTGAGGATGACTCGTGAGGGGAATGCTCAAGTAAAAGAGACAAAGGATTTGGCCTTAATCTAAAAGTATGAAGCATTCAAACTGGAAAATGATGAAACCATTGAGAATATGTTCTTAATATTTCAGATGCTTGTTATGGGACTCAAGGTTATGGACAAAGGATACTCTACAACTGATCATGTCAAGAAAATCATCAAAAGTCTACCCCAAAAATGGAGACCTATGGTAACTGCCTTGAAGTTCACAAAAGACTTGAACAACATCAGTCTTGAAGAACTTGTTATTTCTTTGAGAATCCATGAGATAGAACTCGAAGAAGATGAACCTCAGAAGTGAGGTAAATCTGTTTCTTTGAAGTCCAAGCCTGAGAAGACAAGGGTTTATCAAGCTGTGGAAGAATCAGAAGATTCTGATGAAGAATCAAAAGATGATGATGGGTTGTCTTTAATTTCCAAGAAGGTCAATAAACTCTGGAGACATAGGAAAATGGTCAAGGAAAGTTCAGAGGAGCTAGAAGGACTGTTGGTCATTCTGATTCTTCATCTAGGCAGAAGAAGCAAGGTTATGGTAAAAAGGTTATCTGCTTAGAATGCAAGGAGTCAGGAAACTACAAGAATGAGTGTCCTAAGCTGAAAAAGGACAGAAGGCCTAAGAACAAATTTTCTAAAGGCAATAAGGGGATAATGGCTACATGGGACGAATCAGAATCAGAATCAGAAGATTCTACGAGGATTAGGTCAATGTTACACTGATGGCAACTACAACTGATCCAAAAGGTTCTGAAGAACCGGAAGACAAGGTGTTGTCAGATTCAGAATTAAACTCCGATTTTGAAGAGGTATTTTCTAATCTATCTCGTTCTGATTTAGATTTATGTCTTTCTTAAATACTGGAAAAGTACCAAAGTCTTCAGAGTAGGTACAAGGACCTTAAACAAGTCCAAGTAGTTGCTTCTGAAACTCGTGGTGAGATTGAGAAAGATATTTCTTCCCTAAACGAAAAAATATTTTCTTTAGAAAGTAATAACTCTGCTTTAAAAAGTAAAATTTCAAAACTAGAGGAAGAAATACTCTCATAAGCTTCTGGTACTGATTGCATCATCAGATATGACAAATCATTCTAGTACTTTCTGGCTAAAAGTATAGATAAAATCAAAATGGATTCCATGATCTATGGATTTAGCAGAAATAGCAAGAAAGGTTTAGGTTGTACAAAAACTAGAAAACCTGATGAAAGTCAGAAGGTAAAATCGAAACCTCTCTATGAGTATTTCGTGTCTGCTGGCACTGAGCTTGATTTTTCTGCACAGACACAAAAACTTACAAAGAATAAGAACTTAACTCTGAAGCCTAAGTATCATGCACAAGTTTCACTTGGTTATCCTTCTACACAAAGACCCAAAGTTGTAAGAAACTCTAGGAGAACTAACAAAAGAGGACCCAGAAAGTGGGTACCTAAGGATAAGATAATTTATGTTCCAGACAACCTTAATAACTCAGTTGAAACGCCGGTCATGGTAACTGGATAATGGATGCTTATGGAATATGACAGGAAGAAGGTCTATGTTCCAAGATTTGGAACTTAAGCCTAGAGGATTCGTTAGTTTCAGAGGAAACCAGAAAGGGGAGATCATTGACTCTGGAACTATTGGTAATGGCAATATCCCTTCTATTACTAATGTCTTTTAGTTGATGGTTTGATGCATAACTTTTTGTCTATTAGTAAACTTAGTGACAATGGTTATGATATCATCTTTAATCAAAAATCTTGTAAGGTTGTTAGTCAGAAAGATGGCACATCCTTTTTAACGGAAAGAGGAAGAACAACATTTATAAAATCAGACTTTCTGATCTTAAGGATCAAAATGTAAAATACTTAATGTATGTTAATGAGGAGCAATGGGTATGGCATAAATGTTTGTGCCATGTTAGTATGAGAAGGATTTCTCAGCTAAATAAGCTTGGATTAGTCAGAGGCTTACCCAACCTGAAGTTCGCTTCAGATGCTCTTTGTGAAGCATGTCAGAAAGGAAAGTTTTCTAAAACATCTTTTAAAGCAAAACTGTTGTTTCTACCTCTAGACCGTTAGAACTTCCGCACATTGATTTTTTTGGGCCAGTGAAAACTTCCTATATCAATGTTAAGAAATATGGATTGGTCATTGTTGATGACTATAGTCATCGGACATGGGTAAAGTTCTTGAAACACAAGGATGTGTCACATTTTGTGTTCTCTACTTTCTGGTCACAAGTGCAAACAGAAATGAATTGCAAAATAGTTAGATTCAGAAGTGATCATGGTGGCGAATTTGAAAATAAACATTTTGAAAATCTTTTTGATGCAAATGGCATTTCCCATGATTTATCCTGTCCTAGAAAGGAAGAATATGACTTTGTAAGAAATGGCATGCACCATGATCCAAGAGACTGATAAGGCTAAGCATTTTTGGGCATAAGCAGTTAACACAACTTGCTGTATTCAGAATAAGATCTCTATTAGACCAATTCTGGGTAAGACTCCTTACGAATTATGGAAGAACAGAAAGTCGAACATTTCTTACTTTAATCCTTTTGGTTGTGATTGTTTTATGTTGAACACTAAAGAGAATCTTGACAAGTTTGATTCTAAGGCACAAAAATGCTTATTGTTAGGATATTATGAACCCTCTAAAGGCTACAGAGTCTTTGACCCTGAGACACAAATTGTCGAGGAGTCAATTCATGTCAGATTCAATGATAATCTTGACCCTAAAAAGTCAAAGCTAGTTGAGAAATTTGCAGATATGAAGATCAATCTTTTAGAATCCAAGGATAATGATTTTTGGAGATAAATACTCAGAAGGCAAAGCTAAAGAATCTGAAGCAAAAGGCTCGGAAACGACTCAACTAGAAGTCGTCGTTGGTCCAACTCATCAGAAGAAGAGTAGACCAAGAACTTCTCATTTTGAAGAATTGACTTTGGGAGATAAATATGCACCTGTGAGAACTCGATCTTCATTCAAAACTTCTGAAGAAACTCTTATGGGTTTAGTATATTTGATAGAGCCCACATTTATTGATGAAGATCTTCTGGATAATGAATAGATTTTGACTATGTAAGAGGGATTGAATCAATTCACCAGAAACAACGTTTGGGATCTTGTTCAGAAATCAAAGGGTTTCCATGTCATCGGAACCAGATGGGTATTCATAAACAAGCTTAATGAGAAAGGCGAAGTCGTCATAAATAAGGCTCGACAGGCTGCACAAGTTTATAGTCAGCAAGAAGGTATAAACTACACATAAACCTTTGCACCAGTTGCCAGGTTATAGTCTATTCGTATTTTAGTTTCATTTAAAGTAAATCATAACATCATTCTGTATTAGATGTATGTTAAGCGTGCATTCTTAAATGGATACATTTATGAAGAAGTGTATGTGCACCAACCCCCTGGTTTTGAAAGTTCTCAAAACCCCGACTTTGTTTTCAAACTTAAAAATTTGTTATATGGTTTAAAACAAGCTCCCAGAGCTTGGTATGAAAGACTAAGTAACTTCCTTTTGGAAAATGATTTTACCAGAGGGAAAATGGACACAACTCTCTTTTGCAAAACCTTTAAGAATGATATTCTGGTTGTTCAAATTTATGTTTATGATATTGTTTGTGGTTTTGCTAATGCTTCGGTGTGTAAATAGTTTGCTAAGTCAATGCAGGCAGAATTTGAAATGAGTCTGATGAGAGAACTCAAGTTCTTTTTGGGGATTCAGATTGATCAACATTAAGAAGGAACGTACATTCACCAGAGAAAGTATACAAGGGAACTTCTGAAGAAGTTTAACTTGTCATAATGCAAGCCAGCAAAAACTCCAATGCATCCTACATGCATTCTGAGAAGGAAGAGGTAAGCAGTAAGGTAAGTCATCCACTATTAATTATCAGCTACCAGCTATCAATTATCAGCTAATTTTACCAAACATAACTTTATACCCTTTGTATTCACCATTTTTTACTTTGTTTTAGCAGTAGAATATAAGCCAAAACAACATGAATGAGTTTGAATAAAACTAAAAGCGTACATCTTGATGTTCTTAGGAAATAGAAAAGTCCATTGCATTATCCCACCCAAATGTTTATAAATATTAATAGAATATTAGTATTATGTTATAATAAAAAATGGACTTTTAATTTTTTTTAATTATTTCACCATTTTTATTAACTTAATAATTACAAACATATTAAATAAAGAGTTTATTTGAGATGTACTGATTATATAAATTTTTTGTGCACTGGCATTCAATGAGAATATATCACTATGCCATTTCATACGAATAATTTGAAACTTTCAACCTGACTTGACAGAATACATAGTCGTCATTGGTTGGCAGTGTAAAATTAATTTACACGGTCGATGCATCACCCATTTTCTTTTTAATAAAATAATAAAACTATTAACTTTCTTTACTAAAATTTCAAATCAGTTAACTGAGCAACAATTATTTAATGGAGTGGACTTTAATACAATCTGGTGTATCCTCAACACATACCCTATTGTCATGTTTTAATATAATCTTTTGCTAAAACATGTGCCATGTTTTTGTTGTTTCAGATTATGTAGGAAATCCTAAACTTTCAAAATCTATTCGCTTTCCATTTGATTTTTTTTCAAAACCTACCCCAAAGCGTCCTATATTTATCATCTTTGTTAAACTTCTTTGCTAAATTCTTATTATATGTTTCAAAATGGACATTTTTGAAGTAAGAATCGTCTACTACCTCAAGAGTTTTCTTCAACGCAATTGCTTCTGCAAGTTTTAGGTCTTTAAAACCCTTCATCCTCTTTGTTCCAAGAGTAAGTATTTCGCCTTTATTGTTCATGAAGATAAACCCTAATCCCCAATATCCTTTCACCGATAAACTTGCATCAAAGTTGTACTTAATCCAACCCCTTTCAGGTGGATTCATCCTGATTCTTCACCTCCTTCAGATTTATTAATGTTTTTTATGCTCCTTTGTCTGGTTTAAGTAGTGATATTATAGTTACATGTCCCTAATACATTTAGGGGGAGTACCCTAATAAGGTGGTTTTGTTGCTTATCTTGCCGCTTTCATTTACTTTCGTTTATTGGTTCTCCTTTATAATTGCAGATCCTCCCTGAATCAAGTTTTTGAAATGGTTTGTTTTTTAGCATGCTTAAGTCAATTGTTATATTTAAGGTTTGATCATAATGGTTTAAGTCAATTTCCTGAGTTAGTGAAACAAGAACCCTAAGTGATATCAATTCAAGTCACGTGCAAAGTGAAGTCTCAAACTATTTTTAAAAACTTGAAAAATTGAGATTTCTTGTGTGGGATTCGAATCACTCACAGTCCATGACTTGAATTAAGAAAAACAAGGGCAAAATAGGAAAATGTTGGTGTCTGTGATTCTAATCACAAATTACACCTAATTTGAATCATGCAACTCTATGATTCAAATCATAGTTTGTGAATGACTCAGATCACAAACTTCCTGCTAGCCACTAACTTGTCTGGTCCGAATGAGGCTTAATGCGTTATTCAAATCATGAACCTGTGTGACTCGAATCACAGTCAAATCACAAGAAAATTGGTCACTTTCTTTATGAGATCTTGTTTAACACTACTTGCTCATTTGACTCAAATCATGAAATGCACTTGACTCAAATCTAACAAACTTTTTCCATCCTTTTTTGTGCTTAATCTCAAGAACATATAAAATCATTTTGTCATCATTTTTCATGTGTGAAACTTATAATCAACATTGTCATTTTTTGTGAAACCAACACCTTCTCACTTTTGAAAGTTCAAAAACTCTTTCAATCAAATTACTTTCATCTTAAACCTCAAGTTTGATTTCAATTCTTCATCATGAGCTATTTGTAATTGATTGAGGGGGATTCCATCTTGAAACTAATCATTCTTGAATATTTGGTTAAGTTATTCAAGTAGCTTGCAGGATTAATTTTGTTGTCATTGGTGCTGACAAATTCTAATGAAAAGAAGGGGGTTATTCTCTCCATATTGCCTTAGTAATGACTATGTGGAAGGTTAAGGGCAAGACAGAGTTCTTCTCAAATCTTCGGACAATTCATCGCTCAAGAAATTGATAGGATCAAAGGGTGATTTCTAAACACAAAGGCTTGGAGAATATTAGTGATATTATAAGACTCAAGAAGCTTTAATCAAGTAAGGATTACACAAAAGAGTTTGGCTTTATGATGTATACAAGTTAAAATCCATATAGGAGTTTTTTTCTCATCATTATTGTGGATTGGTGATTGTAGAATCTTGCGATATTTTTCAAAATAAAAAGTAACAATGCAGGTTTCAATGGGAAACCATTGAAGAGTGCATGTAGGCAAAGTGAAGACGAATGTTGAAGCACTATAAATCCTAGTGTACTCTCTCTCTCTCCCTTACTCTTGCATTTAATTTTTGTAGGATTTGCATGCTTAGGTATTTCAATTCTATCGTAGTTTATCATTTATTCAATTGATAGAAATTTATTATGTAAGGTTATGCTTTGTTAGAGTTGGTGCCTAATTGAATTGAATTGGTAATTAATTTTTGAGAAAAAATTGAGGTTAGAATTCATGGATATTGAATCGTTCTATAAACACATCTTATGGAATATGCAACTGAATTAATTGAATACCTTTGTGTATCATCATAAAACCATCAATTGGTATTTGTAGATTGATTAAGCGTTAACGTGGTCAAGTTTCAATAAAATTATAATTTTCATATTTTCGCTTCAAAACTTTCGTGTGTACTTTTGAAAGACCTCTAATATTCTGCTTTTGAAAAAGAGGTTGAATTTTTTAATAAAGGTATATTCATCCCCTCTAGACCATTTTTCTACTTCCATATACTTGATTGATTATGGTTTTTGTTTTGCATGTTGGTGGATTCACTAAAACTAGTGGTTCTAGGACTCTTTCTCGTCCGAATATCTTCATCGTTCCTTTTCGAACTTTTGCCTACTTCAAAGACGCTGCTTTTGGTCTTCATTTGGGTTTTGGTGGTGTATTCAGTAAAATATTTTTACCCTTCATGATACTTTCCATCTTCTCTTCCTGATATCTCTTATTGTTTTGTTCAATGCATGTTTGATTTATGCCTTTATTTTTGTTGTTGATTTCTAATTCCTGGGCTGGCTCTTTGTTTCTTATATAAATATGGTGTTCTGGTTATTATGCCTCTGATTAGTCTTATTCTCTTTCTAGGTGGTTTTTCCTGCTTGGTGGTGTTTGTTCTAAGAGTATTATCTTTGATATTATTAGGTACATTTCCTTCTTTTTGAGCTTTCTTATTTTTAATTTGGTGTTTGATTCTTATGACATTTGTGTTTCTGGTCTTGTTAGATTGAGGGCTACTTTGGTTAATTCTCCTATTCTTGTATTCCTTTTGTTGATAAGTGTATCCTTCGGCCTTAGTGTTGCTTTTATCATTGTTGTGTCTGCTTATAGTGGTGTTATAGTGACTCTACTCGCTTGCGTTTTTATGAATTTTTTCTTTGTGCTTGGTATGTCTGTCTTGATTGGAGTTTTTATCTTGGTTGTTGGACTCAAGGTTGTAGTAATATTTCTTTGTTTTATTTTGGTTCTTATCTCATATCTTAGTGTTCTTATCCTTATTTCTAACCATGTTTCTTTTGTTTTGATTCTTCAGGTTAAGGTCATTGATGGTCCCTTTTATGCTTCTTTTGATAGCTTATTCTATAGTTATTTCTTTTCCTTCATAAGTTAAAAATTTTATGGCCATCCAGATGTGATCAATATATTGATAGTGAGAGTTGTATTCTAATTGTCTTTAGTGGATATAGTTTCTTTTAGCGAGACAGTAAAAGACTGTTTATTATCTATGAAGTTAATGTTAAGTTAGGAGCCAAACCTGCGTTGAGCTGCCCAAGTACACTTCTTGTAACAATGGTCGATGGACTTTATTCTAGAGTTGAATCTATAACAAAGAGGATTACACCTAATATTCCTCTTAATAAGATTATCTTTCACTAAAATATTGTTGTTGATGATTCTCCATATAAGATTTTGATGTCTATGCATAATCAAACTCTTCCAACTTTTCTTCCTAAATTTCTTATCTTTGTTTCCTTCAGAGCCTTCATGTTCTGCTTCTTTCTTCCATTTCTTAAGGCAATAGTAACTTATTTTAACACTGTAATGGTCCTTGTTAGATGTCATCTAACTAGTTATATCATTATCTTCTAGGTTACAGAGAGGTCCCAATACTTTTTTTCTTCACCAATGTTGTTCCTAACTTTGTTTACCCTTGTTTCTAAGGGTTTACATGTTAGGACTTTAAACCCGCATTGTTGAGGAATCCAATTGTCTTACCATATGGTTACCTTACTTCCATTACCAATGCTATAACATATACTTTTATTGAGAATCCAAGTACTATGGTTTAGACTTCTCTATAGATAGACATGATATTTCCTAGCTTGGCTTGGAGGAAGCTAGTCTGGGGTAGTATTTTGATTTGAGAGTTTTATCAACCAAAGAATTAGGGTTGATATGAAGTTTCCATCCCTGTCTAGCAAGCAAAGCCTCATTAAAGTCCCTAAATATTCTAAATGTCATTCTCCCTTCTGCCTTAGGAGTGCTAATATTATCTCATTTTCTCAGAGACACCTTTTTCCTTGTTCACTTTAATTTAAAGTATTTACTAAATTTCATCCAGGGTATATTTGTCATATTTAAAAAAACACATTTCATTCTCTTCTATTTTTCTTATATCAATCAACACCTTAAACCTATACTATTTCTCACCTTTTTCTCTTTTTACATATTCTTTTACACCAATTTCTCTCTTCACAACTTCTCTTTCAAACCAAACTAAACATAAAGTGGCATATTTAATATAACGTGTGATGAAAAGGTATTGGATAAATAAAAAAGACTTGCACTTTATTTTTATGGATTTGGAGAAAATGTGTGATAAAGTGTCTAGATAGATATTATGGAAAGCCATAGAGAAGAAAGAAATTAGAATTGCATATATATATATATATATATATATATATATATATATATTATATATATATATATATATTAATATATATATATATATATATATATATATATATATATATATATATATATATATAATATATATATATATTCGAGTTATTCATGACATGTAAGAGAATGTATCTATTGAAGTTGGTGTTATTGATGTGGTTTACAGTATGTGTTAGAGCTCCATGTTGTTTAGATACTTGGGTTGTTGATGTATAAATATTTTGGACAAACTCATATTTTTAGATTTTTGTATAAATAATATCGACTAGTATGAGAATACATGGTGGGGACAAAAATAATCTTCCAATGACAATAGGCTTTGTTTGGTTCAACAAATAAAAGGGAAACTGCGGGATTTAATGGAATGAAGATGAAAGAAAGGGAAAAGATTTTAAAAAAAATTGTGTTTGATTATGGATGAATTTTAATGGAGGGAATGTATAAAACTATATTTGTTACCCTTCATATATTTAATACCATGTTATAGACTAAATATAGTTAGATTAAAAGACATTTAAAATACATGTTTAACAAATGACTAAGTATTTTTAGATTAAAAGAGAAAGTTGAAAAACATATCATTTCTTACCACATGTTATGTCTTATAAATATTTTGAGATCATATTACAAAATGATAGAGAAAAAGAAAAAAATGCATAAACTGTTAAATTCAAGTTGTGTAGTCGAAATGAATGAAAAATTGAATGAAACTTTTTATCAAACATTTGTAAGACATATGATATTGTACGAAACAGAATACTAGATCGTAGAAGACCAACACAAAAATAAACTAAGTATAATCAGAAATGAAAAAGAGAGAATAATGATTTTATCAAATTATTGTACCTCTTATAAAATATGAAAGTATCACTTAAATTGAATGAAATTTTTTATCAAATATTTATAAGACATATGATATTGTACGAAACAAAATTCTAGACAGTAAAAGACTAGCACAAAAATAAATTAAATATAATCAGAAATGAAAACGAGAGAATAATGTTTTTATCAAATCATTGTACCTCTTATAAAATATTAGGAATGATGAAAGCAATATTAATTAAATGATAAAATTGAAAGAAAAAAGAATTAAAAATACTCATTTATTTTAAAATAAAATATATATAAAAAAAATTATTCATTATAAAACGGAAAAATATTTGCAAAATTACAGACATCTCCTTATATTCTAAACAATCTAGAATAACAAAACTACCAAACATGAACTTCTATTTTACACATGTCTTTCTTAAAATTTCAAATGATTTTCAAAAATCATAGAAGTAGATGATCTATCAAATTGATCAATTGAGAAATACTTTTGTTGTTACAATCTCAACTAAAATTATTTAAATATACCCAAACAAAAACAAAAAGTAAAAAGATAAAATAATCAAATAAAATATATTTATGTGTGTAATTAAATCACCTTACTTTATATAACTTGCCTAGAGATAAAGAAAGTTTCATGATTGTATTTATGAGTTGTTGCTGTTTTTGGTGGGGTAAGAGACACTATAGATTGATCGATTTGACACGTGGAATTAAGATAGAACGTCCACGTCATGTGTTATGTTTTCTTTTTCTTTTTATTTATGGTGAGAAGTCAACATGTGTATGGGACCAGGGACCATTTCATTTTGCTTTAGTTTTTGTTACTTTTCATTTCTAGAACGAGATATTTGGGTACTTTTATTACTTTTTCTATCTTTTATTTTGAGTTGGGAAGTTCTTTTTCACTTCGTGAAAATATTAAATGAATATTATTAAGGATTTTGGGTTGCAAAGGGATCAATTTATAAAATTTAAAAATTATTAAAGATTTAACTTTGTAATTTTTAAAAAACTCTAGAGATGAATTTGAATTTTCTTAATAGGTAAAAATTTGAAAAAAATTAATAATAAACAATTTAGCATTCACATTATATGTAACTTCAATTTTTTATATCAATTTAATAATTCTTTATATTTTTTATTCAAATAATAAATTTTAATTAATATATTTTAAATTTTTTTAAAAAATTATTTTTTATTAGAATAATTCATCCAAATATACTCTAAGAAATTTATTTATATATAAAAAATTTGCTGTTGAACTATGTATTCATTATAAAAAATTTAAATTACTTTACCATAAAAATATGGTAATACGTGTAAAACTGGTCGATTATATATTCAAATGAGTCACAAGCAAATGTGGCTGCTGGAGGCTATGGTGAAAAAAAAAACAAATTAGAGAAGCGGTCAACACATTATTTTGGCATGTAAGAATATGATCTCAGCAAAATTTATATGGAAACTTTTTATTTTATTTAAAAAAAGTAGCAACTTGCTATCTCACAAAAAGTATAAAGCTATGCAATAGAGGTAAAGGTGGGATGAAGTCAAAATCATCCTATAAATTTACAAATATATTAGGTAACTCTAACTTGTTCTTCAAGAAATTATTTCAATGCTATGCGGAAGGGCAAACCAAACAGCGAGATTTTGTAAATTCAGACGGATGTTGGTTGGATTATCTGGACACATGTTTTCTTCTCGAAATATATGAGTAACCATACAATTCATTCTTCTAAGAAGAATGTAGCAGTTGATCTGACGATTCTTAAGATGTTAAGGTATCAAGGAGGCATTCTTGAAAGCCATCATAACCAAAGTAGATTCCATTTCAATCTAGAGATTCTTCCGATTCACCATACACGCAATCACAATTGCACATATGGCTCCAAAAAACTCAACTTGAAAGCCGAACCAAAGTCAATATTCTGAGAAAAACAACAAATAATGTGTGCATTATAATTTTAAAAAAAAATCACAAAAGGATGTAAGAGAGGAAGAGGCTCTTTCGATGTTGCATTTAGTCCATGATGTAATTGGAGGGCACCAATCACTTCTACGATCTTATGAGCTTTAAGAGGATGGATTTAAATGTTGAAGCATTTAAGGATTTGGAAATCATGATTTATTTGGAGAGAGAGAGAGAGAGAGAGAGAGAGAGAGAGAGAGAGAGAGAGAGAGAGAGAGAGAGAGAGAGAGAGAGAGAGAGAGAGAGAGAGAGAGAGAGAGAGAGAGAGAGAGAGAGAGAGAGAGAGAGAATGTAGTCAAGGCCTTTTGATTCTTTAACCTGAAATTATTCCTAGCAGACCAAACAACAAAATTAATGTTTGTGATAGTCACTTTAAATGCAAGACATCGTTGAGGATTCCAGCCTTTGTCAGGAAGCTTCCACAAATCTTAAAGGTAGTGAAAGTGCATGGTCAAGTTTAACTTGTGAGCCAGCCAACAACAAAGATTAACTGCAAAGGGACATTCAAAAAATAGATGGAAGGATTTTCCTTCACAAGAGAGGCGGAAGGAGCACATTGAAGGCAAGTGACATCCTCATATATTCAAATTTACATTGTATGGAGCTTGTTGTGCATCATGCACCAAGATATCATAGATTTGGATGATGGGATATCTCTGCATCATAGGGACTTAGCCCTATCAAGTGGAAGGTTCTTCTTCCTTTTAAAGTTGTAAGCATCATTTATGGAAAGAGATCCCTTAGAAGAACTTGATCAGACCATCTTATCTTCATTCACTTCAACAGGCAGGGTGACTTGAGACACAAGATTGTGGAGTAAAGGAAACAAAGAATCCACATCTGGTGGCAATCTCCATATATTATTGATGAGATAGTCGCTGAAAAATTAAGGGAAGGTGTTGATATCTTGAGGATTTAAGTTGAGGACTTGGATTAAGGGGCTACCACACCAACTATCTAACCAGAAGTGGATAGATTTTTCATTGCCAACTAGCCAATTGATATTATACATGACCACCTTGTACTTACCTTTTACACTTCTCCATAAAGAGTACTCAATGTGATATTTTAAAGGCCTCTTACCTTTTGAAACCATGCCTTTTAGAAGAATTTGCCAATCCTCATCAGAAGTCAACATGTCCCAACATAATTTCAAGTTAAATGCCTCATTAGCACTAAGCAAAGATCTTATATTTAAGCCACACTCCTCATAAGGCCTACAAACTTTTGTACATGCCATACTCATTAATTTCCTAGTTGTAATTTCCCCAGTCCATAGGAAATTTATGATCCATTATACAATGCTCTTGAGTAATGATATGTGCTAAGGATATATGTGCAGACTATACACAAGCATGTTATGGATCATCGATTTCACTAGTCGAGCTCTAGCTGCCATAGTCAATATAGAGGTCTTTCATGATGCCAACTTCAATCCAGCCTTATCAACAAAGACCTGTATGTGGCACTTCTTTGTCCTTCCATTAAAATAGGCACCCCGAGATAAGTGAAGGGAAAGGTTCCCATCCTAAAGTTGAACTTTGCTGCAATTTGCATGAGCCTTTGTTGATACATACTTCCGGCACACATAGTTGATTAATCATTATTCATAACATGGCCAGAGCTATTAACATACCTTTCAAAAATTGATCTAAGAGCCTCCAAACATGGTGTCTTCCCATTACAATAGATCATTACATCATCAACATATAAACAAAGTGAAGGAACATGGCAAGATCGGACACGTTTGATCAGAGCCAATTTTCCACCTTCCACTAGTTTAATAATGCCCCTACTAAAAACTTCTTCAACTTTTCAAAAGAGGAGAAGAGAGATGGCGGTCTCCTTGCCTCACTCCTCTCCCACACTTGAAATATCCTTGGTAATCTCCATTGATTAAGATGGAAATATAGACATATGAGATAATATCATATATGCAATTATAAATATGGAATTAAAGAGAAATCGCTTTAAAACCATGAGTGAAAAGTCCCAATTGAGAGTATCAAAGGCCTTTGATATGTATAACTTAAGGGCTAAGTTTCCTCCAAAAGATTTCTGCTTCAATAAGTTAACGACTTATGAAGCTTAACAAACGCAATCTTTAATGCCTTTACCATGGACAAAACTTTTTTCTCTTTGGAGATAATATGATGAAACACTTGAGATACTATATCAGCTAAGACCTTGGAAATGATTTTAAACTTGAAACTAGACATAATTATTGACCTATACTTTTCTATGGAGTCAACATCCCGACTTTTGGGGGAAAAAATAAGGGTATTGGCATGACCCAACTGGAAACAAAGAATCACACGACTACTCTCACCGCACCTTCTTGAATGACATCCCAATAGTGTTGAAATAAGAAGGCATTAAATCCATCAGGCTCTAGAGCACCAATTTTATTCAAAGAAAAGAGTGCACATTTGATTCTCAATAGAAAGGACCATGATAAGAACAAAATTAACATTGCCAATGATTAGGTTGGGTATACCTTCTTCCAAAAGGGATAGATCAGGAAAGGAAGAGCTACCATTGAACATGTTTTCGTAATATGTAACCATATGATCAACAATCAAAGCAGGTTCAGAAGTCATCGCTTCCCTAAGTCTCATAAAAGAGATACACTTGGTGGTATTTTTGATTTTGGTTAATCTATAGAAATAGTGTGTTCTCTTGTCGCTTTAAATATGCCAGTTGACCTTTGCCTTTCTTTCCAAAACACCTACTCTCTCTCCAAGTCTATGAACAAGACTTGATGAGCAAGCTTCTCCTAATTCAATAAATCATCAGAGCACCTTGTAGACTTTATAGCTTATTAAATGTTAAGGAAATTAGATTCAACCTCCTTGACATAAGCACTATATTACCAAAAAATTATATGTTCCACTACTTCAATTATTTCTTTAGTATCTTAAGTTTTCTGCTAAGGATAAACATAGGTCACCTCGCTACTCTGTGTGTGTGTGTGTGTATGTGTGTGTGCGCGCGCGTGTGTGTGTCCAATAGGCCTTGACTAGATCCAAACAATCACTATGCGTTGACCAAGCTTTAAGGAACTTAAATCTTGAGGCAAATCAATTATTATCTTGCTTAGATTCAAATAGAATAGGGTAATGATCAAACCTGTTTTTGAATAGCGTGTGATAGGAGTCTGTAGAAAAAATGTCAAGCCATAACTGATTAGATACTGATATGTCAAGCCTTCTTTGAGTGTGGTGAATTCCATTCCTTCCATTTGATCAGGTAAAAGTGGCACCTCCTAGAAGGGATATGCACTAAGTCATTGGATTCAGTCTAATGCCTAAAATCCTCAATAGGTTATCTTGTAGGGTTATGAGCACCAAGATGTTCACGAGCCTCTAAAATGGTGTTGAAATCACACAAAAATCACACAAAAATTGTTGATCATGGAGCTTTCCCCATAAATCTCTCCTTTTGAGGTAGAATGTAGAGGCATAAATTATGGATATACAAAACGTTTTCCTTCTTCAGATGAAGAAAAATCCACTTGTTGGTCATCTATTGAAATAATATTAGGATTCATATGAGACTTACAAAAACACCAAATTCTAGGTAATAAGAAATTATTGTCATTACTAGCAAAACATCGTAGGCCTAGTCTTTGCAACCAAGACAAAAGGAAGGCAAAATAGTCCATCCAAGACTTAATAATAAGGATATTGTTTGAATGATTGAATTTAAGGAGTCTCTTCAAAGCTAGCCTTATAGGGGAGTTAGTTAAGTCCATTACATTCCAATATATGAATTTCACTGGGAAGGATTGGAAATACCATCCTTATAGGGGAGTTTGTTGCTTAGACTGCACCATCTTGAAAGGGGATTCCTCAGGCTTGGAGTTATCTTCGGGCACAAGTAATACTTTCTCCTCAATTTCAGTAATATTGGCCTAAGATTGTTTTAGGAATTCCATATTTTTCGTATTTCTAACGCCAGAGGTAGATTGAGAGGTTACCTCGTCAAAAATATCATCCTTATCCACTTGTGTGGAATTAACAAAGTTATATGAGTGAGAGCAAGCATATTCCACCACATGACTGGTGGAATCTAATTATCTATTTAGGATGTAATGTCCATCCATCACTCCAATAGAGGAGAACTGATTGTGTTATGACACTACATTAGTTGATTTCTCATTTCTAGTGCTAACACTTTGTGTTTACAAAAGTTGCTCAACTTCCTTCCTAGGATTAGAAGTGTAAGCTTCATAATATTCTTATTTACTCTGAGGATGTTCATGACCAGGTTCTCTAATTATACAATCATCATCAACGTGAACATTATCCATCACAGCTCTAACCTTGCCATCTCTAGTCTGGACAAAGATCTTCTTTTGGATTTTATGTTCTTTGCTTTTGGCCTATTTGTGTTCACAAATTGGAGCAAGCTTTTTAAAATTATCAATAAAGTGACGAGTTGACTTGTAATAAGTTCAATAGTCAGGAATATTCTCCAATCTCAACAAAGAAGGCAAATCCTTTTCTCTCCACCAACACCTTATGTCTTAAGGTCTGCGATAGATCCATGTCAATAAAACTCCTAACAAATTATCCAAACGTTATATCAAAAAGAGTTTTTACATTGATTGCATTAGTGTAAATATGGGTACAAATGCTACTAGAAATGATGAAGAGTATGTTTGGTTGCCAGTATTCTTGTGAAAACCCATAAAACCTGACCCACGGTTGAGTTGGGTGCGTTTGTTGCATTGTAGGATTAAAATATTTCAACCACATGAAAAGCTTTAACATTCCAGGTTTCAAGTTCCAGGTAGCCACATATCATACTCTTCTGACATCCTCCAAGAATGATAACAAGAACTAGTAGAAACCCTTACCTAGAGAGATACCCCCCCCCCCCATTTGGCCAAATCTTTCAGAAGTAAAGATAACTTATTCTTCAAGGAAACAATCATGAATATTGTAGAACCTTCAGGCCAAATCATACACCCATGCAAGTTGTGCATACATGACTCCAATCCTACTAGGTATTTTTCTTCAGGGATTATAATAGCTGAAAGAGAAGAGCGATCCATAACGCAGCGGAATTTAAAATTTCTCCTTTAGTGATCCTTACGAATGGGCATGATCAGTGATAGAATCGTTACTTCTTGTGGCGATTGTAACCTTTGATGCAGATCTACAGAGCGATCAGGAACATTGAACGATGACAACGCCTCTACTCAGTCCACACGAACGGATTCCTTCAATCTCAGTGCTAGCTGCTACGAATGAAGGCTTTGAGTGAGAGTGAGAGAGAGAGAGAGAGAGAAACGAAATTACAACTGCACAAATGTTTCTACACAAGGGTTCTATTTATAGAACCACTTGTGTGGGTTGCAAGCTAAAAAAGCCCACTCAAGTGTATGTGGCCCATATCTTATAATATGCCAAAATCACTTAAGCGTGTGGTACCTTACCATATTTCGTATTCTACTTAAGTACATCGTACCTTCCGATGTTCTACAATTCACTTAAGTGCACCGTACATTATGCTATTCCTTAGTTACTCTATCTCTCATCAATCTGCCCTTTTGTGTGTGACCCTGTAGGTTTTCGCGACATTGACAATTATATTAAATCACGTATTTAACATAATAAACAGTGAGCGGTGTCTAGCAACACATCACTGCTACCCAAGACACGAAAATCTCATGTGATCTGACAAATCCTTTTGTAATAATACTTATGTGTATAATTACCCTTTTGCCCTTATGTCTATATTGAACACAAGGCATAGATCGTGTCATCCTTGTCCAGTTCAATATTGGGCCCATAGACATTTATCCTGTTACGCAGGATGCGAAAATTCCATCTAGGTCACTCATATCCCTTAGCATGCTTCGTGGAGTACCCATCAACTGTCTTTATGGTCATCCAGTTACGGACAATGTTTGATCAGCAATAAGGCACTCGACTCTACGTCTAGGGTCCATAGTGGTTTCAGGTCGAAGAGTGGTATACACCATTATCACCATGAGAATAACTTATGACACTTTGCATAACATTCTATATAGTATTCTCATAGTGGGTCAATCCAGTATAAATATTACTCTTAATATTACTTCATCATCACTTGAGTATTCATCAGAACCCCATCTTCCAGTCAAGGCAGTCACCAGATTTGCAGACTCTTCTGTTTCACTTTCATCAGACCAAGTGGCAGCAAGACTCCTCTTCTGTTTCTTGAGATAGGTTCCACATTCAGTTCTAATGTGTCCATACCCATCACATTCATGGAACTGAACTCCTTTTCCTTCTTTGGGCTTTTCATCTGGCCTTATTCTTCTTCCAGCATTGTTGGATTTACTGATGTCAGATGAGATGTTCTTGACATTTGCCTTAGATCTTACATCCATCTTTTTCAGAAGTTTGTTGAACTGTCTTCCCAGCATTGCTACATCATTTGCCAGATCTTCATCAACATCCTAACCACTTTCCTCCTCTTCCTCCTCAGTGTTTGATATGAAGGTTATGCTTTTGGCTTTCTTTTCAGATCCATCACACATTCCCATCTCAAATGTTTGGAGGGAGCCAATTAGCTCATCAACTCTCATATTGGAGATGTCTTGAGACTATTCTATGGCTGTCACCTTCATAGCAAATCTCTTAGGGAGTGACCTGAGTATTTTCCTTACTAATTTTTCATCTGACATCTTCTCTCCCAGGGCTCCTGAGGCATTAGCAATTTCAAGGATACTCATATGAAATTCATGAATATTTTCATCTTCTTTCATCCTTAAATTTTCAAACTTGGTGGTGAGCAGCTGCAGTCTAGACATCTTCACTCTAGAGGTGCCTTCATGAGTGGTTTTGAGAATGTCCCAAGCATCTTTAGCCACCTCACAGTTGTTTATAAATTTGAAGATATTCTTGTCTACTCCATTGAATATAGCATTCAATTCTTTAGAATTTCCAAGGGCTAGATCATCCTCCTCCTCGGTCCATTGTTCTTCAGGCTTTTTATCAGTTGTAGCTTCTCCTTCCTTAGTAACTACTGGATGTTCCCAGCCTGTTAACACAACCTTCCAAGCCTTATTATCCAGATATTTTAGGAAGGCTACCATTTGAGGTTTCCAGTAGTCATAGTTGGATCCATCCAAAATAGGTGGCCTGTGAACAGATCCCCCATCTCTCTCCATAGTAACAAAAATTCTTGTCCCTAGATCTCACCCAGAACCAGAGCAGGATGCCTGCTCTGATACCAATTGAAATTCTGGTATCAGATATGAGATGTCGAAGGTAATGTCACGACACTAAGATCTGAATAATACAAACAGGATAAAGATAAAGAACAGTAATGCAAGAGACACAAGCAATTGTTAACCCAGTTCGGTGCAACTCACCTACGTCTGGGGGCTACCAAGCCAGGAAGGAAATCCACTAAAATAGAATCAGTTCAAAGACTCTTAGTAAACTACACAAGTTACAGTCTTTTTCACCTAATCTCTACCCGTGTGACTTTTACCTAAGAACTCTTATATATGAGATCTCACTCACTCCCCCTCAATCACACCTGTGATATTAAACAAGAATTACTATGAAAAGAAGACACTCTTCAAAGACACACACCTGATCTTACTTAGCAGCTTCTATCAAGTAGACACACACTCATGCTTAAAAGCTTAGAGTGACAAATTACAACTCAAAAATCAGACCAATTCAATCATCTATGGATGAATTGAATGGCTTACAAGTCACACGACCACACAAGACTAAAACCCTTATTCTCTCTCAATATTTCGTTCTTTATTTCTTGTGTATCAAATCAGGTTTTCCATGTCCTTTTTATAGAAGCAATTTACTGGGCTTGGACATCATAAAACCCTAAAACTATTTTCCATTTAAATCTTCTCATGACAGTTGATTAGATCTCTTTGGAAAATAAGTTAATCACGTTGTAATTACTGATTGATAGCGTGTTCAATTAACTCATCAATCATACACAGATTACCATTAAAAGCGCAATCACATAATACATAACATTCAGACTGAATCATCTGTATACAGATGTCATGACATCGGGTCTGACATCCTGGAACAATCCTGCATAATTATAATTTAAACATCCAGCAGGTACAAGATATCTTATGTTAAGACATCACATGTGACATCTTGTGAACACTCTTGGTTTTACCAAAATTGCTGCCAACACCTAGAACCAACAAACTCCCCTTTTGGAAAGTTTTGACTAAAACATATATCAGTCCATTTGTTCACAAGAAAAAACACACATCAGCAGTTAAACAGTATAACAGCAGTTTAAGCAGCAGCAGAAGCAAACACAATTACTAGCTATAATAGTAACTAGTAATACACAGATGCACATGGGTACTTCTTCTCCCCCTAAGTCTGTTCTCCTACAAACATCTCCTTCAACAACAACAGCACCTGTAACAATCAGAATTTCCTTCTGACATCTCCTTCAACATCTATAACATTCAGAATCACATTTTGACATCTCCTTTAACATCACCTGTACAACCACCTGTACAACACAGAACATTCTTCTGTTCAACATCAACTGTCCCCTGTCTAGCCTAGCTAGCTACTTTAGCACATAATAACTACAGCTCTCCATATCTCCACACATTTAACTGCAGCTCTCCACATACTAACTTCTCCCCCTTTTTAGGTAAAATAGACCAAAGTGACAAATTAGACAAAATAAATGTCAATCAGTCCAGCAGAGGATGTCACAAAGGATGTTATAACATATACAATGTTAAAACATAATGTCAGGAGATACAAAACCATAATTATACACAGCTGCAATAGCTGAGATAATCAGAAATCCAGGGAACTCATAAAGAGCCCAAATATTACATCATGGCATCAGAAAGACTGCCAAAAATTACAAATATCAAACAGAAAAACAACAGATCATCCAAGCATCCAAAACATCATCCAAAACACACATCATTAACAGGGGGACCATCACCACAACTTAGTCTGAGGAGGTAGTATCTTTTTCACCTTCAGATCCAGAACTGCCACTAGATTGATCTTGAGAATTAAACCTCTCACTTGAGGTGTGGGCATCTGTTTCCTTAGCTTCACCAACATCATCCATCTCTCCTTGCTCCAAGCTACTGATTAGAACCTCTAAATCCTCTTTCCTAGCCTTAGCCACCCTAATCCCAGTTTCCAGCTCCTTACAGGTTTCTTTTAATTGGGCAATCAGGCCACCTTGTGAGGCCGACTCCTTCCTTGCAGATGTCATGACAATGTCATTGACATGACTGCCTTCAAATAACTTGTAATGAATGTGTCGCAACCTGAAAAATACAGTGTGCGAAAAAACAACTGGCGAAAGAAAATGACAGAAGAGTCGCCACCGTGCGTTATTTATCCCAAAGGAGGGAAAGGAAACGCTCGAAGTAAACCTGAAAAGAGGAAAGGACAAGACAGGGTCTCGCAACCAAATCTTGGGTTCGGGAGTCGATTATGCGAAGGGAAGGTATTAGCACCCCTATGCATCCGTAGTACTCTACGGGATCCACTTTTGTAGTTCTTGTCTAAAGGGTGTGGGTTTATCTAATGTGTTATTTACTATAAAAAAATGGGTCAAAAGAAAATGACTCGCACGGATGTCGCATCCACTGTATACGTATCTCATCTGAATATGAGAATCAGAGTCTTCGTAGCTCGGCTACCTAGGGGTTAAGGGTAATTGTGCTCGCTAAGACATCGCGTCTTATGCCTACGTATCTCATCTGGAATGAGAATCAGAGACTTACTCGCCTGTAGTAGAAGGAGTTAACGTGTTCTTAGGAGAAGAAAAATCAATGAAGGGTTAGGGTTTGGGATGCTCATTTAAAAGGGGTCCTGGATGAAGGAACCTGTAAAAAAAAATAAACACACAAAAACATTGCCTCCTATCGAGGTCTTCCAGCTAGGAAAGCGATAAAAATACGGGAAAATGTAAAAGTACCACACGGATAAAGATCCGAAGTAATAATTAACGGAACAAGGAAACCCTGAGATCCTTCCAAGCTAACACCACCAAAGAAAGTGAGTCAGTACAAGTAATCGGAATGAAACCTCCAGGTGGTATCCCACAAATAAAGTGGAACACCAGGCAAGCTATCCCTGCAAGAGTATGTGAGCCCTCACAAAAACTCAACAAAAGGGTTAGTGAAACACGATAAGGATTGAGCATTCAAGGCATTATTTATACATTCATATACATTTAAAACCCGTGGGCAAAAACCTAATGAAAGTCATCCATCATACCTCAAACATTCAGATGATCCAAATTAAGAGCATAAAGGTAATGGGAATAAAGGCAAACATGATTGGAGAGCTTGATTGAAATTGAGTTGCACCCGTGAGGTTTACAAAACAATCTTTAGGGTTTGTGTGAGGCAGAGGTGATTATGTGCAGTTGAGTTCGCTTCAGGGTTTGGAGGCTGCTCTGAGTTCTCTGTCAGGTTTCTCTCCCTAGGTTTTGTCCAGGGTTTTGTTCCAAGGAAACCTCAGAGTATTTTGCTTCTCTTCCTTTTTCTCAAGTGAAGCCTTGGTATTTATAGACTGAATTTCATGGCTTTGTGGGCTCAAATGAGAGAGACCCAAGTCCAAAAAAATTTCTGTTATATTTTATTTTATTTATTTATTTATTTAATTTTTTTTTTTTTTTTTTTCGTTTGCGTTTTTTTTTTTTTAAAAATAAAGTTTCTTGGATCTGATTCTGATTGACATGATGAACTGCAATATGAAATGTTAAATGACCTAAAAATGAATGCATGAATGAGGAGGGTAAATTTTGGGGTGTTACAGCTGCCCCTATTCGATCATCAGCTAACCCAAGCGGGATGAAAGCGAACAGCTTATCAGACAAACAGGATGAGCTGTGATTGAATACCAAAGACAGACCGAAAATTTGTGCTCCGAGAACACCACAAAAATGCTGAAATACACCGCGTTGTTTATTTCTCTTCCGATCCTCTGGCTGAATCTGAATTAGTCTTCTGACTTAATCTGGAGTTTCGATCCTCTGGCTGAATCTATACTCAATTTAATCCTCTGGTTGGATGTTAATTTTGATCCTCGGGCTGGATACGGTTTCAATCTTCTGGCTAGATCTTCTTCGATCTTCTGGCTAGATCTTCTTCGATCTTCTAGCTAGATCTCCTTTGTTTCGATTCTCTGGCTGAATCTATTTTCTTTGATTCTCTGGCTGAATCTACTTCGATCTTCTGGCTAGATCTGAATTGTTTCGATTCTCTGGCTGAATCTATTTCCGGTCTTCGGGCTAGACCTGACTTCGATCTTCTGGCTAGATCTTCTTCGATCTTCTGGCTAGATCTAAATTGTTTCGATTCTCTGGCTGAATCTATTTCCTTTGATTCTCTGGCTGAATCTATCTATTTTTCGGTCTTCGGGCTAGACCTGACTTTGATCTTCTGGCTAGATCTGGATTATTTTGATGATAAATTCCCATCATCAGGATCTCGCATCTGGGGCATGCGCTGGTTGACCCTTTTTCGAAATCTACAGTCTTCATGTTAGATATGCAGCTTCGAGAATATCCCACTTTTGGGCTTCGTACATATTCTTCAGGCTAGAACATGTTATAACGACTCTTCGATTAGACTTTGTTTTTTAAATGCGATCCGCGGGCTGGATCCTCTTGTAGGTTGATTTTCTGTTGAGCTGTCAATCTATTCCTCCAGTTGGCTTGCTGGGGAAATAACGCTCGTAGTCGACTCTCTGGCTGAATCTTTGAAATGACCCTCAGGCTGGATCTCTGGCAAACGATTCTCAGGCTGAATCTTCGAAATGACCCTCATGCTGGGTCACACACACACTTGATCCTCTGGCCGAATCTCATGACTTTGGTTGTAAAGTAATTTTTCAGTCTGCTTTGAAGAACCTGTTTATCAGCTTATGTGTATGTTTGATATGCATGCAAATGCAAATGCAAATGTTATGCATGGTGCAAAAGAAAAAAGAAATCTGCTTGGGGAAGCAACTCTGGCAGGGAGCGGATCGCTGTATCAATCCTTGAATGCTCTGTGGGGAACGATCCGTCTGCCGGGACCGGGGAGCCACCAAAAATAAATCGGCCTTTTTTGAAAAGTTGACCTTGCTGGGGAAGTATCAATTATGGAAATTTTGCTTGGCGAGGCTCTGCGAGGAGAGTCTGTGAGGAAAGCACTTCCTGGGGAAATGTCATAGGAATCGACCTTTGCTGGGGATATGAACTTGCTAATCGTCCTCGGGCTGGGGATTAAAACAAATCTGTTAAAAAAAATAATCTGCTGGGGACGAGATGAACACTTGGAACACCACCCTCTTGTCTGTTGGGTATGCGACTACTCCGTTGTTGCTGGGAAGATACAGTCTGGCACTGTCGACTCCGCTGGGGATATACAGTCTGGATACTGTCAACTCTACTGGGGATATACAGTCTGGATACTGGCAACTCTACTGGGGAACCTTCTCTGCAGAGGAGAGGCTTTGTCAACCGCTTGGGGGTGAGGATTCATGACTTGGCATCCGGTTCCTGTGACCTGTAACCAAAAAATACACGTATGCCCCGGGGAATTACTCGGTTTGAATTCACCGTCCGGGATTAAGCACATTCAAAGCAATTTTGACTGTTTTCCTGCGCAAGTCATCTACAAAAGCCACCATTACATTCAGATGCAATATGTTTCCTCAAGAATTCAGACATCTTTTGCAACCAAACTGATAAATGAAAAATAAAGAGGCTTTTTTAACTGAATATTCGACTTTTGTTGGTTGAAAAAATTTGTGCCAAGAATAGGCGAGCACATCAGGAAGCTGATCTCTGAAAAGAGGTGATCACTATAAATTGAACAAAAGAAACTATCCTAATGGCAATGTGGATGCGGGGTCCCACCGAGTTTCGACTATGCTATGGCTCGTATGTCCTCAAGACGCTCTGCTCATCTTGCTTTCTGAAGTGGATGATTAGTCGATCTTTTACCTTCGAAGATTGCCGAATTGAATGAAACGGTGATATAACACGGATGAACTCAGATCGCAGTTATTCGCTTATTCTCTAACTTTTGCGTGGACCGCCCTTTTGGGTTTTCAATCCACCGGGATACCCTTTTTTGCCTGAGCCGCCCTTTCGGGTTTTCGACTCACCGGGTGTACATTTTTTTTGATTTTTATATCCCTAATTTTTGCCCGAACCTCTTCGTTCTTTTTTTTGGTTCGTCAGGATGCCCCTTTTTTGCCTGGACTATTCTTTTTACTGTCCAGCGGGTCTATTTTATGCAAAGTATTTTTTAACTGCGTTTGAGTTGACAGGGGACGGGAAGTCTTCGCCATCCATGGTTGTTAGCATCAGAGCTCCGCCAGAGAAAACTCTTTTAACCACGTATGGACCCTCGTTGTTCGGTGTCCATTTGCCCCTGTGATCTGTGTTGGGAGGAAGAATTCTTTTGAGTACCAATTCACCGACTCGATACTCCTGAGGGCGCACTTTCTGATCAAACGCTCTCTTCGTCCGTCTCTGATATAGCTGGCCATGGCATATAGCTGCTAGTCTCTTTTCCTCAACTAGGCTTAGCTGATTGTATCGAGAACGGACCCATTCTGCTTCATCCGGCTTCATTGTTGGTGCAGGGAAAAGTTATTCTGGCACAAAATGGCATATGAACCCCCTCCGGTGTGATCAACACTGCACCAACTCCGCGACCATTGACGTTGACCGCCCCATCAAACATCATAAACCATTTGGATTCAGGGTCAGGCCCCTCCTCCGGGAGTGGTTCCTTGCAATCTTTCGATTTGAGAAACATGATGTCCTCATCAGGAAAGTCGAACCTCATAGGTTGGTAATCATGAATCGGTTGCGCGGCAAGATAGTTTGACAAGACACTTCCTTTGATGGCTTTTTGTGAAGTGTATTGGATGTCATACTCTGTCAGCATCATTTGCCACCTAGCAACCTTGCTGGCTTTTCAAAAATATACTTGACTTGATCCATCTTTGATATCAATAGAGTCGTGTGAGTCAACATATACTGTCTTAGTCGGCGAGCAGCCCATGCCAAAGCGCGGCAAGTTTTCTCGAGCAGTGAGTATCTTTGTTCACAGTCGGAAAACTTTTTGCTAAGGTAGTATATTGCATGCTCTTTTCGACCAGACTCGTCATGCTGACCGAGCACACAACCCATTGACCTTTCTAACACAGTCAAGTACATGATCAACAATCTTTTCCTCTCGGCCTGTAGACTGGCCCCGATCTTGATCTCTTTCTTGTCGTCTTCGGTACCAATGTTGATGGTCTCAACCACCTCCTGATAAGGTGTGATAGCTCGGTCCTCCTGTTTCAACAACCTGGCTAACTCCTCGGGCAATTCACAATCTTCCTCAACCCCTTCTTCGGCTTGATAGATAGGATTGTCGAAGTCATACTTGGCCATAGCAGTGAGATCTGGGTGATCAGTTTTACGAGGTGTTTTTTGGAAAGAAAAACGAAAAAGAAACATGAAAAAGAAACATTGTCGTTTTTGTAAAAGTAAAAATAATTGAAAGAAAGAGAACACAAAATTGTTTGCAAAAGCTGTCCTTTGTTGATGATGAAAATAATTGCGAAATGTAACTAAATGGATGGCCCTACAGATGAGTCATTACACCTTGGTCAAAGTGTAAGACTTTGTTATGCATGTGATAAAAGGAAAACAATAAAAATTACTCCTTCAGTAGAGTAAACCGGACGACTTTTTCAGACGACCAATTGTCGAGCTTTTCTCCTGGGACACACGGGCGAATCCAGCTATATAAGTCACAATCACTGTCAGCCTTGTCTTCATCTGCAGCATTGGCGGTGTGGGGAGAAACCAAACCCCCGCTGGAGAAAGTACCGGCTTCATTCTTCTGAGACCCCGGAGTATACCCCAATCCAAACTCGTCTTCTTTTATGATTGGCTCCACAAATTTTCCCCAGCCTTGGGCATTACTAGCCTTAACCACTTCAACAGCTTGCTTGTATGAAGAGATAGAAGTCCCGACCTTCTCAGACTCAGGTGAAAAGACAGTTTCGGGCGCGACCTCACTGATGTTTATGGCTTCGAAGCCCTGACACAACATCTCATGCATCTCGCCATCCATCTCCACATACTTAAATGTAGACAGGTGGCTAACAAAAATATCCTCTTTACCACATACGGTGACGATCTGACCTTCTAGTCCATATTTGAGCTTCTGGTGGAGAGAAGAAGTAACAGCACCGACAACATGAATCCAGGGTCGACCTAGCAGACAACTATAGGCAGGCTGGATATCCATCACATAAAAGGTACTCTTGAATACCCGCGGTCCAATCTTAACTAGCAACTCAACTTCTCCATAAACAACTCGCTTAGAGCCATCAAAAGCCCTTACAACTAAATTACTCGGCCTCAGGGTGGCGTCATCGCAATCCAACTTCGTTAAGGCTTTCTTTGGGAGAACATTCAGAGAAGAACCTGTATCAACCAAAACATGGGAAAGCCCCGTCCCTTTGCATTCCATTGTGATATGCAAGGCTTTGTTGTGATTCCTGCCCTCAGATGTTAGGTCATAATCGGTGAAACCTAGCGCATGGCTAGTGTGTACATTCGAAACTACCGACTACAGCTGGTCAACAGTTATCTCTGGGGGAACATAAGCCATATTCAGTACTTTCAACAAGGCTGCTCTGTGTGCCTCAGAGCACATCAATAGTGAGAGAATGAAGATCTTTAAGGGTGTCTGATTTAGCTGGTCGACTACCTTGTAGTCACTTTTCTTAATAATCCTCATAAACTCATCCACTTCCTTCTCGAATGCGGTCTTAGGAGGAGCTTCCTCGGTAGTAACCTCTTCGGTGGATACATGTTTTCCTTTAGCCTTGGCAGCTGCCTCAGCTTCAGCATTCGTGCGCAATGTTGATGGTGCAAATAGGCGTCCACTGCGAGTGAAGCCACCAATTCCTCCAACATTGTCTACAACGGAGCTACCAATGTCAATGTCTTCTTCGTTAACTTTCTGCCCCTGGCAGTAGATATCATCCCCATAGTGCCACGGGATAACACTGTCTTTCTCATACGGAACATGTCCTGGTACCGTGATGGTGACCGGACCAATCAAAGTCGGTTGAGGGTTGTTAGAGTAAATTGGTGCTGGACTTTCTGGGAAATATATTATTGTCGAAGCGGGTCTCTCGGGAACATATATTTCTTCAGGAGTGAAATAAAACGTTACTGTCGACACATCATTCTTCACTGGACGAGTCTGATCGAACTAAAGACAACCTTCATCTATCAGTTGCTGAATACCCCTTCTCAAACTATCACATCCGTTCTCGGCGTCTTGACAATTTCTGCACTCTTCCCCACAGCCCGGGAAAATCTGTCCTTTCAAGATTCGGTCTTTGACCACCGATAGCGAAGTCTTCACTTTAGTCACATCAAAAACCAAATTCAAAGTTTCCCCACTATCAATACCATTAATCCTCTGCCCGCCGTGGGCTGGCATCGGGTTTTGGATAACATTAAGCACCGGAGAAAAATTGATGGCCTGGGCATCTCTCAAATCTTGTACCTTTAACTGGAGAGCCTTGCAATTATCTGTAGTATGGCCAGGTGCGTTGGAGTGAAAAGCACATCTGGCGTTGACATCATAACCTCTAGGCAGATTGTTGGGATCGACCAGTGGGGCCAGAGTTCTCAACGTAACCAGATTCATGTCAATCAGCTTGGGAAGTAATACAGAATAAGGCATTAGGATTGGCTCAATGACCCGGTCCGCGCGCCTTGGACGTTGTTGATAGGGTCTCTGCTGATCCGGATTACCTCCTTGTTGTTGATTGTTGTACCTGGGTTGCTGTTGCGGATGATACTGCGATTGAGGAACATGTGTTGGAATAGTGACTACGGCCACTTGATCTTGATAATAATTAGGGCGTCCTCTGCCCCTGCCTCTGCCGGCATATACAACGCTCGTCTCACCTTCTCTTCTTCGCTGACCGTTACCAGCAAACGGTTTCTTGGGAACTGATGAGTTGGAAGCACTGTTGTCTTGAATTCGGCCCATCTTCAACAAACTCTCGATCCTTTCTCCAGCAATCACTATCTCTGCAAAGCTGATTGACGGGCAAGCAGCCAATCTCTCGATATAATTTCCTTGAAGAGTGTTCATGAACATGTCCGCCATCTCCCTTTCAGACATAGGGGGTTGGATGGATGCAGCAATCTATCTCCAACGCTGAGCATATTCTCTAAAGGTTTCCTTGGCAGTCTGAGACATTCCTTGCAACAAGGTCCGATTTGGAGCCATGTCCAAGTTGTATTGATATTGCTTGACAAAAGCCTCTGCCAAGTCTTTCCAGCTCTTGATGGTAGTACGAGACAAATGAGAATACCATTCACGAGAAGCTCCAGTTAAACTGTCTTCAAAATAGTACATCCACAGCTTTTCATCTTCAGTATGAGCTCCCAACCTTCCCAAATAAGATTGGAGATGAGTGCGTGGGCAAGAAGCCCCGTTGTATTTCTCAAAAGTAGGGGGTTTGAACTTGTGAGGGATCCTTACTCCCTGAACCAGACCAAGATTGGTGACATCAAAACCTAAGGAATTTTGAGACTCCAAAGATTTGAGCTTCTCAGCAAGCTCATCCATACGGCGAGTGGTCTCGAGGGCCTCGTCGTGCAAAGAAAATTGATCATATTGACAATCTTCAGTAACGGGGCGCCCGTTAATCCAAATCCCTTGATTCACATTGTACCTTCCGCCAATACCATTCCCAACATTTCCCGTGTTGCCAACATTACCCGGGTTTCCATCAACATTTGCGTTACCCGCGTTTCCAGTGTTCACAGGGTTATCAGCGTTCCCAGGGTTACCAGGGTTCCTAGGGTTACCAGGGTTTCCCTCAGCACTTGGTATTTCCACCTCTGGATCGGGCCTCGGTTGCTCAACCAATTCCTTCAGCTTCGCCTGGCCTTCTGCCATACCAGTCATCAATGTCATGAACTGATGCATCCTTTCACGCATATCAGCCAGTTCTTTCTGTATCTGGTCCATTGCTAGTCGTGGACGGTTTTCCTTTGTCGGGTACCTATGAACTCGCTTGGGACCAATAACTGCCCGCAACAGGGAACAAACATTAGACACTGCTGTGACACCTGCAAAACAAACAAGGGTTAGTATGTATGGTATGCGATGCATTGCTTATTCGATTTTAAGGCCCCCCTTAAAAAGGGAATACCCTGCAAATGAATAAGCATGAGATGTTGGATGCAAATATGCAGATGATGTTATGCAATGCAATGGCATGTCAATCAGAATTGCTGGATCCGCTTGAACATCTGTCAGGTTGCACTGCCTGGAGAGAAATTAAGAGGATCAAGCAAAGCACACCAAACAAAAGTCATGGGATGGATCATGTTATCCTTAATATCAACCATCCATTTTTGGTGGATTATGGTTTACACCTTATAAACACCCAAGTTTCATTGATATTAAGGATACCTGAACGGATCAACCATGAATCAAGGGTTTGTTGCAAGTCACGAGCATGGAGTTTAGGTTAAGAACCACCCAAAGGGAGTGTACTAAGGTTTAAACCTGCCAAACATGTTCTACAAAAGGTTCCCATAGTCATAATCCCAACTTTCGGATATTATCGGAGGAACGACTACTCGTATTCCAAAAATATTCTCAAGAGAGACTCTTATGAGTGTAGTATCGCGTAACAATCGTATCAAATCTTACACTTGAACGACTTTCGCACTACGTCCTACGAATAGGCCAAGATGGGTTTGGTAAACTAAGGTCCTTGGCTTCTAAGGTCTATATTGGAAAAAGTAATGTCTAACCACAACTTACTTGTGTGACATTATTGATCCCAACATGACCTCCACCAAGTGAATGGGCTTGCAAGTCAACTTGCTAAGGAATAACTCCACACAAGTCGACAAGACTATGCCATTCTCCTATCCTAAGTGCACTCGAGTTCGGGTATAGAACTCATCTCACAAACAGAACCAATAGATACGGCAGTCATATGTACACAATGCAATAAAGCAGGTAAATGCTGAAAGATAAATAACTGTACAAAAGAATAAACATCCAATAAACAAACAACCTACAAAAGCTAGGAGGGACTCGCTTAGGGAAACCAGGTCCCCAGCAGATTCGCCAGCTGTCGCAACCTGAAAAATACAGTGTGCGAAAAACAACTGGCGAAAGAAAATGACAGAAGAGTCGCCACCGTGCGTTATTTATCCCAAAGGAGGGAAAGGAAATGCTCGAAGTAAACCTGAAAAGAGGAAAGGACAAGACAGGGTCTCGCAACCAAATCTTGGGTTCGGGAGTCGATTATGCGAAGGGAAGGTATTAGCATCCCTACGCATCCGTAGTACTCTATGGGATCCACTTTTGTAGTTCTTGTCTAAAGGGTGTGGGTTTATCTAATGTGTTATTTACTATAAAAAAAAGGGTCAAAAGAAAATGACTCGCACGGATGTCGCATCCACTGTGTAGCACCTCAAATTTGCACCTATCATTGTACATACATTCTCATACTAGATCATAGCATATCATGGTCCACTGCATAGCATTGCATTGTCCCTTTGCCTCAAGTGCAAGCCAGTCAGAAGAATTAGGTCAAACTGGTCAGGAGATCAGTCAGTCAAGCAAGCAAGCATAATTCTCAAGGAGCCAAGGCCTTAGGGTTGGTCCAACATGTTCACATGACTTGGGGATCCATTTGAAGTGTTTTGGTCAAGGATTGGATGTTCAGAAGTCATCAGTCAGTGCACAGTCAGTCAGAAACCCTAAAAGTCAACTGTTGGTCAACTGTCCATTTAATCAGTGATTTGATGATGGAAATTGGTTTGAGAGGTCTCATTCATGTCCATATAGTCCTCATATATCATGTCAAACACCATCATGGAAGAATTTGAAGCCAGATCAGAAATTTCCAAAAATGGAAACTGGACCTGTAATTGAAACCTGCCCAAAATGGAAAGTCTTGATCCTCAAACTTACATCATGATACAAGCTTCAAATGAATTTTTGCCCAACATGAAAGTTGAAGATCTTGTTCTCCCATTTCCAAAAAAGTCCAAGAACTCTCAATTCCCATGTATGGTTGGCAAGTTATGATCAAATCATTTTCAGAAATTCTTGAACTTCAAAAGGCCATATCTCTCAAACCATTTGGCCAATTTGGGTGGGGTTTTTTCCTACAAGTCACATTTGATCCCCTCTTTTCAAAAATTTAATTTTCATGTACCAAAACTTCACCAATCAAAATGGCATTTTTGGACTTGCATGAATTAATTTCAAGTGTGGTACAAAAGTGAGTTTCAAAATTAACCATTTCTAATCAATTCTACCAATCAAACATGTTCTGAAATGTCATTTGAAACTTGTTGCAAGCTCATTTTTATGCAGTACACATAGCCATCACCTAGTTGCTTGAAAATTGGAAAGAAAGTACACTTTTCACCCACTCTACTCCATATTTTCATGAACCATCATTAGTACCACAAAACAGCAGACATATAATACATTTTTCTGTCAAAAAAACCCTAGCAACAGCCACATTCTAACAGAAGAAAATCCATCTCTCTCATTTTGCTCATTCTTCATTTTGTAAACTTTCTGTCAAAAAACCAAAAGAACTCGAGCTAGGGTTTGGATACTTCATCTCATACCATCATTTTAAACTCATTGCAAGTGGTATTCTTCAACTGTAAAGCTTCATCTTCGACTGTTTTCTCCATGAACTCATCAATGGCAGTTCAAGTTCTAGACCATTTCAAGCTTTCCTAAGCCAAGCTTCCTTCACCATTCACCTTGTGGAAGTGTGTTGAGCAGCTGTTTCGAGCAAAGGAAGCCAAACAACATCTGAATCACCACTGTTCTGCAAATTAAGTGAGTTTTCGACTTTAACCTTTTCCAAAACCATGCCATGCTTTAGGTAGGCCTTGTTTTGCTGATTCTATTGAGCTTTACATCATTGAAAATGGTTGCATATTAAGGAAGTTATGTTGTCTTAAAGTTTCATATGTGAATGTGTTCTTTGCTTGGTTCTCTCTTGTTAGCATAAATTAATGAAAATGGATGTTGTAATGTTGATGTACTCTGTTAAATGAACACGATGATACCTTGTTTGTGGATTTTGATTACACTTCGTTCTTGCTGGAAAAATCTGGAAAATACTGAAGAACACGGCCAAAACCCTAATCTTTTCATGCCAAAATCGTGTTTGATCCGTTGAATCCGTTTCCTGCATGGTTTTCGTGTTCCTGGCCCATGTAACCAATGATTGCTCGCCACGCCTGTAAACGCAACGCAGCGTTTCATTAAAGTTGTCCCATAATTACAAAAACGCCACTTCCGTGCCCCTTGGTCCCATTAGTCCATGTGTGTTTTCAATATTTATTTCAATTTGATACATCATCTTACAAAATTCATAACTCGTCCATTTTAAATCCAAATTTCATGGGATTTTTTGCATCATGTTCATCACAATCTCTAGTTTTTTATCATATTTTTTCCAGATTTTTTTGACGAGTGGATTTTAATTGGTATTAGGGTTTGTGACATGTGCTCATATTTTGTACACTTTGCCAAAACATTTGTGAAATGATGATACTTTATCCAATGGCTCCCAAATATTTTGTGCTTAAACTAGACACACTAATGGTGATTTTGATGTAGAGTTTGTGAATTTATCTTATTTGGATTGTGAGTTATGAATTTTTGAAGTAGGGTGTGACAATTTGTGTCACACCATTGATGTGCAACTTCATGATTTTTGATACCATGCTTCCTGACCTCCAAATGGATTGATTTTTTGCATGAACCTACTCTTGTATGTCTAGTTTACATGTGAATTTTCTTGGAATTATTTGTGGCATTTCCTAATTGTTTGGGATTTTCTCCCCTGTTTGGTCTTATGTTGACTTTTTGTGACACATGTTCCCATTTCATTTGTGAAATCCTCATACTTTATTAGATGGACATGAAATTTTATATGAGATAACTAGACATCCCCATCTTTGCCATGGGTTTGGTCCCATTCATTTATCATATGCTATCACTGATTTATGATTTTTCTAAGTTGATGCATGTTTGGTTGACTCCTTTGAGCATGTTCAAAATTGCTTTGACTTTCTGATTTTCATTGACTGCCTTCCATTTGTCCAAATGAGATGAAATTTGACATGCTTACCATGCTGTGGGTTGTGATTGATCATGATTTATTTGGTGATTTTTGGAAATGTTTAAGATTGCTTTTGATACAAGTCTTGCTGTTGACTCCTATGAGCTTCTGTTTGCAACACTTTGACCTAAATTGTTCATGAAATGATGATGGTGATTGATATGAATGTGAACCCAATTGGTTGTGTTTCTTAATTGTTTGAACATGATTTTTGATGCTTGCCCTTTGCTGTTTTGACTTTTTTCATTCTCTTTTGACCCTAGGCTTGCCCTAGTGGTCCTGTTACTCACCTTTGAACTCATGTTTTCAGGTTGACCAACAAATGACCAATGAGACCAATTCTTTTTGATTGAGCTTGCTTGAATATCATTGATTAACTTGTTTGTTTTGTAGGTGGCTTGGCTCACATGCCTTAAGCCTTGTGCCTTGCACATCCATTTGCCTCTAATTAACTGTTGATGTCTGTTTCTTTTTGCTTTGTTTTGAAGTTGCATACTAACATCTGCTTGACTGTTTCAGGTGCTTTTAGTTGCTTAGTTCCCTGTGAACTTTTGCTTTGCTTTGCTTGTATAAGCAATTTGCATTGAGGTATAACTTCCTAACTTCATGTAGTCTGGAAGACCTGGCCTGTTACTTGGCCAGGCAACTGTCTGAAGTCCTCCTTAAGAGGCAATGTTTGTGGATGTTTAATTTTGTCCTTGCATAGAGTCAAAGACCTCCTAAGTGAAGAGGCAATTGGCAGAACCAAGGGATAAGCAACCTATCCCCTACTATTCTGTGTGTCATCTGCTTTGCTCACACCACTGTGTTGATGCATTGCAGATACAAACCCAAGATCTTGTACAATTGTACAGTTGAGTCAGTTTTAAATGTGTAGAAGGGTTCCCACTTTCTGAACCCACACATTCTTGTCTTAAGCTCTCCCAGGCCAGGGATAAGAGCCGTGAAGTCTTATCTTCACTCACCTTTCATCTGCTTCACCTTAGCCCCTCAATGGCAAGGTTAAGAGCAACATCTACCCAGTTCCAGAGGTTTGTTTGTTGAGGTTGATATGACCCCTCGACTAAAACCTAACCCTTGTTTGAGCCCCTTGCTTGTGTATAGTGTGTGCTACCTGTGCTTGTATGTTTGTTTGACTTGCTTCCAGTGCAAGTTAGGGTTAGTTTAGACTTGCTTCCTGTGCAAGTTAGGTTTTGCTTGGCTTGCTCCCTGTGCAAGTTAAGTGTGTGTGTGGCTTGCTTCCTGTGCAAGTCATGACTAGGATAGGCTGGCTCCCTGTGCCAGTTAGCTAGAAACCTTAACTTAGGGATGATTTTGCATGATAACATATAGGCTCGAGTCGTAGTCTCCCTAGTTGTGTCTCCCTCTGTTATCTGGTTAGGCTAGTCCTTTATCCCTCCGTAGGGGAACTACGTCGCCTTGATCCTCATACCAGATGAGGTACGTAGGCAGGAGATGAGCAGATCTCTCCGGGCGCTTGTGTCTTTGTTTTGTCTTGTTGTGTGCTTGGAAGCTGATGTAAGTCCATCGAGTGGCATTCGGGTTCCAGTGTGGGTTCGTTTTGGTTCGGATGCTGATGTAAGTCCAGTGATTGGCGTTCAGGCTCCACGTTTGCCTCTTTGTGTGTGTTTTGGTTCGGATGCTGATGTAAGTCCAGTGATTGGCATTCAGGCTCCACGTTTGCCTTTGCCTGCGTTTGTTTGTGTGCGTGTCAGCCGAGCTACGAATGCTCTGATTCTTCTCTCGTCCGAGAAGATACGTATGCATAGGATGCGATATCCTAGCGAGCATGTGTCGTTTCCCCAGTCCGAACTACTTCGACTCTGATGTCTATGCCTGATAGACCAAGTAGGCCCAGGATGCGATATCCTGCCGAGTCAGTTTCAGTCTTGTTTGTTTCTTGTGTCTCTTTCAGCCGATGTTTGTGTGTGTGTGAGCAGTGTTTTAGCAACCATTTTCCTTTCTATTGTGCGTGGATCCCGTCGAGTACGACGGATGCGTAGGGGTGCTAATACCTTCCCTTCGCATAACCGACTCCCGATCTCATTCTCTTTGGTCGCGAGACCATGCTTTTTCCAGGTTTACTCTGAGCGTTTCCTTTCCCTCTTTTGGGATAAATAACGCACGGTGGCGGCTCTGTTGTTCTTGTTTTCCCGCCGGTTTTTCGCGTGATGCGACACACTGCATACGTATCTCATCTGAATATGAGAATCAGAGTCTTCGTAGCTCGGCTACCTAGGGGTTAAGGGTAATTGTGCTCACTAAGACATCGCGTCTTATGCCTACGTATCTCATCTGGAATGAGAATCAGAGCAAGCCGTAGTTCGGCTAACTACGGGGTTATGGATTGGGTTTTGGACGAATGACGTTACTACGCAATCTACCAGATGTTCGACCTTTGGAGACTTACTTGCCTGTAGTAGAAGGAGTTAACGTGTTCTTAGGAGAAGAAAAATCAATGAAAGGTTAGGGTTTGGGATGCTCATGCAAAAGGGGTCTTGGACGAAGGAACCTGTAAAAAAAAAATAAACACACAAAAACATTGCATCCTATCGAGGTCTTCCAGCTAGGAAAGCGATAAAAATACGGGAAAATGTAAAAGTACCACACGGATAAAGATCCGAAGTAATAGTAATTAACGGAACAAGGAAACCCTGAGATCCTTCCAAGCTAACACCATCAAAGAAAGTGAGTCAGTACAGGTAATCGGAATGAAACCTCCAGGTGGTATCCCATAGATAAAGTGGAACACCAGGCAAGCTATCCCTGCAAGAGTATGTGAGCCCTCACAAAAACTCAACAAAAGGGTTAGTGAAACACGATAAGGATTGAGCATTCAAGGCATTATTTATACATTCATATACATTTAAAACCCGTGGGCAAAAACCTAATGAAATTCATCCATCATACCTCAAACATTCAGATGATCCAAATTAAGAGCATAAAGGTAATGGGAATAAAGGCAAACCTGATTGGAGAGCTTGATTGAAATTGAGTTGCACCCGTGAGGTTTACAAAACAATCTTTAGGGTTTGTGTGAGGCAGAGGTGATTCTGTGCAGTTGAGTTCCCTTCAGGGTTTGGAGGCTGCTCTGAGTTCTCTGTCAGGTTTCTCTCCCTAGGTTTTGTCCAGGGTTTTGTTCCAAGGAAACCTCAGAGTATTTTGCTTCTCTTCCTTTTTCTCAAGTGAAGCCTTGGTATTTATAGACTGAATTTCATGGCTTTATGGGCTCAAATGAGAGAGACCCAAGTCCAAAAAAAATTCTGTTATATTTTATTTTATTTATTTATTTATTTAATTATTATTTTTTATTATTATTATTATTATTTTTTTTCGTTTTTTTCGTTTTTTTTCGTTTTTATTTATTTATTTATTTATTTTTATTTTTATTTTTAAAATAAAGTTTCTTGGATCTGATTCTGATTGACATGATGAACTGCAATATGAAATGTTAAATGACCTAAAAATGAATGCATGAATGAGGAGGGCAAATTTTGGGGTGTTACAGAATGGACAATGGAGGCTTCCTTCTATTGGGAATATCACTTGTGTTTAGAATACCAGGTTGCTGGCTTAAAATAATTCCACAAATGATCGAGGGAAAGGCAATTGGCAGCTTTACTGCATTAGTGGAGGCATGTCTAACAATTTGTTCAAACATGAACCTTCCATAATCAAACTTGAGCCTGGTTCCAATAGCATAGATTATCTTTCCAAGAACATTAGAGATAGTTGAGATATGGTTTGTTGGCACCCAGCTGGCTGAACCAATCTTATGCAAGATGGCATATTTTACAGTTAATTTGCCAGCAGATAGATGCTTTTTGCTTGGCCATTCCTTGACTTGGCCAGTAGTGATTGTCCTACATACTTCATTGTCTGTAGCCTCTAACTCAACAGCTCCTTCAGTTCCTCTTCCTAGGAATTTATTGATTATAGTTGGGGAGAACCTTACACACATTCCTATTACAAACACCTTGCAGAATTCTTTGCTATTTTTGTCAGAAATATCCTCTAGGATATTTACTACAAACTCCTTCACCAGACCTTCAAAACATTGGGGCAATGCACTAACTGTTTTTATCAAACCAGCAGTCTTGATCAATTCCATAACCTCCCTTACTTCTACAACCTCCTTCCCTATCTCCCTTTCCACAACAACTCTCCTCTGTATAACAAATTTCTACTTGGCAGCACCATCTTCCAGATGGAAGGAAATGTTGTCCAAATGCGCAGCTGCAACCTTAGCTGGAGACTTTCTAACAGTTTGCCTTTTGGCAGGAGAGATGTCTGGGACATCGTCTTCGACATCATCTTCAGAATCAGAGCTTTCTCTGACCTTTCTCTTTTTGACCTCTACTTTACTCCATGATTTAGAAGGACCTACAGCAGCAACCTTCTTACTAGTTCTGGCTGTCAACAACTCAGCCATAGTCTTGCCTTTCCTGGTCTTCATTTTCTTTGCAACACTTGGTTTCAAATTATGAACCAAGGTGTCATCTTCCTCTTCTGAACTCTCTTCCTCCAAATCAATCACCTTCTCAGCAGTTTCATGAGAAACATCTACTGGTTTCTTACTAGGCAAGGTTTTACCTAGAGAGCATGGTCCCTCAGCATCCATGTCTTTCTCTGATCTAGATGAATCATCATCTTTCTCAGTTTGAGGTTCCATCTCAGGTGAGGGGTCCCTTCTATACAGAGGAGTCAAAACTACCTTGACTGAGTGTCCTTCATTTAGGATCCTAGTTACCAGGTTTTTAATGACACGATCTGTATAGTGCATGTCATCCTTAGGTGGAGGGTTATCAGAAAAGTTACCTTGATTGTTTCCTGTCGTGGAAGAAGGACCAAGGGCGTCTCCTGGGATTACAGAAAGAGGAATAACTTCCAAAACATCTTCATCCAGAAACTCCATGGAGGGAGTCCTTGCTTTGTGAGTGGGTTTTGAACCAGAGGATGAGGGATGTTGTGACATTTTGTTGAACTTTTGAGAAATTTTTTGTTGCCCTAGCAGAGATGTTCTGAGCAGTTTGATGAAGATGGAAGTGGTTGTGTTGAGGTAGCGTGTGAAAATGGTATAAATACTAGTTCCAATACTAGGTAATGATTTACCATAAATGGGGCACTCTCTTTTAAGTGGGCAGACAATATTTTTATTACCTTTTCCGCTCCACTTTAATTGCTATAAATTCTCATGAATACAAATCCCCAATTTCCCTCTTAAATATTCAAACTGATTAGCATCCAAAGCCTTTGTAAATATGTCAGCTAATTGCATTTCAGTAGTGACACGCTCCAGTGCTATGATTTTCTCTTCCACAAGTTCTCTAATGAAGTGAAGACGAATATTAATGTGCTTAGTCCTGCTGTGCTGAATAGGATTCTTGGAAATATTTATTGCACTCAGGTTGTCACAGTACAATGCCATGACATCTTGTGTGACATTGTATTCAGTCAACATTTGTTTCATCCAAACCAGTTGAGAACAACTACTTCCAGCTGCTATGTATTCAGCTTGATATCTAGCACAAACACCTACATCAAAGGCAATGTCAGGTCTGCTTGCTGTGAGATATAACAGACTTCATATCATGCTTCTGTATAGACTTTGATCTACACTAACACCACTTTCATCTTTGGAGACCTTCAAATGTGTAGGAGCAGGTGTCCTTTTATGCCTTGCATTCTCCATGCCAAACTTCTTAACAATGTTCTTGGCATATTTGCTTTGAGATAGAAAGATAGAATCTTCCATCTACTTGACTTGTAGCCCAGGGAAATAGGCTAGCTCTCCAACAAGGCTCGTCTCAAATTCAGACTGCATCTGTCTAACAAAATGTTCGACCATCGGATCTGACATCCCACCAAACACAATCTCATCCACATATATTTGAGCCACCATGAGTTTTCCTCCTTCATTCTTAACAAATAGGGTTTTGTCAATACCTCCCTTGTTGATTTTGTCATCTTCAGGTTCAGCTTGAGGAGGTTCACCCTCATTATTTTTGTCTGAGAAATCAGCTGGGGGATCATTTGGAGATGTCTCAACATCGTCTATGACATCAGTCTGTTGATCATCATCCACAACATTGATAGATTCCATCATTACTTTTGTTCTGGAATTAAAGACTCTATATGCTCTGTTGTTTGTTGAGTAGCCCAGAAAAATTTCTTCATCACTTTTAGGATCCATCTTCCTTCTTTGTTCATGATCAGTCAAGATATAACATTTACTACCAAACACATAGAAGTATTTGATGTAGGTCTTCTCCCTTTCCAAACTTCATATAGGGTTGTAGGAGTCCCTTTCAAGGTCACTCTGTTGTAAACATAGCAGACTGTGTTCAAAGCTTCAACCCAAGAGTGGTAGGGCAATTTCTTAGCATGAATCATAGCTTTGGCTGATTCTTGAAGAGTTCTATCTTTCCTTTCCACCACACCATTTTGCTGAGGAGTAATGGGAGATGAGAGCTCATGAAGAATTCCTTCTGAAGAACAGAATTCAGCAAATTGGCTGTTCCCAAATTCCTTCCCATGACAACTTCTAATTTTGATAACTTGACTTTCCTTTTCTCTTTGAAGTTTGAGACAAAGATCTTTGAAGACTTCAAAAACATCAAATTTTTCTCTCATAAAATTCATCCAGGTGTATCTGGAGAAGTCATCTACCACTACATATGCATACTTCTTCCCACCAAGGCTTTCCACCTGCATGGGTCCCATCAAATCCATATGGAGGAGTTCCAAAACATTGGAAGTGGTGTAATGTCTGAGCTTCTGGTGTGACATCCTTGTCTGACATTCCCCACAGACTTTTCTTTCATCAATCTTCAAGTTAGGAATTCCTCTAATAGCTTCAACAGATATAATCCTCTTCATACCTTTAAGATGCAGATGGCTCAATCTTTGATGCCATGTCTTCACTTCTTCTTCTTTGGATAAGGTACACATTGAAGAATAACCAGTTTCTTGAGAACTCCACATGTAACAGTTGTCTTTAGACCTGACTCCTTTCATGATCACTTCACTTTCTTTGTTAGTAATCAGACATTCAGTTTTAGTGAAGTTAACATATAGACCTTGGTCACACAGTTGACTGATGCTTATTAGATTTGCAGTCAAGCCCTTAACAAGTAGGACATTGTCAAGATCAGGAACTCCAGGGTAATCAAGCTTACCAATCCCCTTGATTTCACCCTTTGCTCCATCACCAAAGGCTACATAGCTTGTGGCATGAGGATGAAGGCCAGTTAGCAGGTTTTTGTTTCCAATCATGTGTCTGGAGCACCCACTATAAAAAAACCAATCTTCTTTGGCTGAAACTCTGAAGGAAGTATGAGCTATTAGACTTGTAACATTAGTCTTAGGAACCCATTGCTTTTTGTTGACAGGTCTGTGATGTTTAGGTCTAGGTTGATGGTGAGCAGGACTAGGATAACCATGTAGCTTATAGCATAAGGGCTTTATGTGGCAAAATTTTCCACAGTAGTGACATCTCCATCTTTGGTGTTTTCCTTTCTGCTGTCTTCCCTTACGATGTTGTGACATATGATGTGACATCTCAGGTTTGCTTTTAATATGGCTGCACTTAGGTTTGGATTTAGGTTTGCCACCAGTGTAACTGCACTCAGGCTTAGATTCATTGAACCCAATGCCAGATTTGTCTCCTGTTATTTGTCCAGTCTGGAGAATCTTGTCTTAGGTGTCAGATCCATTGTTTAGCATTCTTACATACTTGGTCATCTCATCCAGTTTAGAATTCAAGAATACAGCTTCAGTCTTTAACTTGGAGATGGTTTCCACATGTTCTGCCTTCTTATTCTCCAGTTGTGCTATTACTTTCTTCTGGCTTTCAACTTGTTGACTCTCATCTAGTTTGGCATTCAGAACCACTGCTTCTGTTTTTAATTTAGAGATGGTTTCCAAGTGTTTTATCTTCTCATTCTCCAGTTGAGTTATCACCTTCTTCTGGCTTTCAACCCGTTAACACACTTCTGCACTTCTGTGACACAACTTTCTGTAGGTAGTGGCTAACTCTTCAAAGGTTACTTCATCATCACTTGAGTATTCATCAGAACCATATCTTCCAGTCAAGGCAGTCACCAGATTTGCAGACTCTTCTGTTTCACTTTCATCATACCAAGTGGCAGCAAGACTCCTCTTCTGTTTCTTGAGGTAGGTTCCACATTCAGTTCTAATGTGTCCATACCCATCACATTCATGGAATTGAACTCCTTTTCCTTCTTTGGGCTTTTCATCTGACCTTGTTCTTCTTCCAGCATTGTTGGATTTACTGATGTCAGATGAGATGTTCTTGACATTTGCCTTAGATCTTACATCCATCTTTTTCAGAATTCTGTTGAATTGTCTTTCCAGCATTGCTACATCATTTGCTATATCTTCATCAACATCCTGACCACTTTCCTCCTCTTCCTCCTCAGTGTTTGACATGAAGGCTATGCTTTTGGCTTTCTTTTCAGATCCATCACACATTTCCATCTTAAATGTTTGGAGGGAACCAATTAGCTCATCAACTCTCATATTGGAGATGTCTTGAGACTCTTCTATGGTTGTCACCTTCATAGCAAATCTCTTAGGGAGTGACCTGAGTATTTTCCTTACTAATTTTTCATCTGACATCTTCTCTCTCAGGGCTCTTGAGGCATTAGCAATTTCAAGGATACTCATATGAAGTTCATGAATATTTTCATCTTCTTTCATCCTTAAATTTTCAAACTTGGTGGTGAGCAGCTGCAGTCTAGACATCTTCACTCTAGAGGTTCCTTCATGAGTGGTTTTGAGAATGTCCCAAGCATCTTTAGCCACCTCACAGTTGTTTATAAATTTCAAGATATTCTTGTCTACTCCATTGAATATAGCATTCAATGCTTTAGAATTTCCAAGGGCTAGATCATCCTCCTCCTTGGTCCATTGTTCTTCAGGCTTTTTATCAGTTGTAGCTTCTCCTTCCTTAGTAACTACTAGATGTTCCCAGCCTGTTAACACAACCTTCCAAGCCTTATTATCCAGATATTTTAGGAAGGCTACCATTCAAGGTTTCCAGTAGTCATAGTTGGATCCATCCAAAATAGGTGGCCTGTGAACAGATCCCCCATCTCTCTCCATAGTAACAGAAAGTATTGTCCCTAGATCTCACCCAGAACCAGAGCAGGATGCCTGCTCTGATACCAATTGAAATTCTGGTATCAGATATGAGATGTCGAAGGTAATGTCACGACACTAATATCTGAATAATACAAACAGGATAAAGATAAAGAACAGTAATGAAAGAGACACAAGCAATTGTTAACCCAGTTCGGTGCAACTCACCTACGTCTGGGGGCTACCAAGCCAGGAAGGAAATCCACTAAAATAGAATCAGTTCAAAGACTCTCAGTAAACTACACAAGTTACAGTCTTTTTCACCTAATCTCTACCCGTGTTACTTCTTCCTAAGAACTCTTAGATATGAGATCCCATTCACTCCCCCTCAATCACACCTGTGATATTAAACAAGAATTACTATGAAAAGAAGACACTCTTCAAAGACACACACCTGATCTTACTTAGCAGCTTCTATCAAGTAGACACACACTCATGCTTAAAAGCTTAGAGTGACAAATTACAACTCAAAAATTCAGACCAATCCAATCATCTATGGATGAATTGAATGGCTTACAAGTCACACGACCACACAAGACTAAAACCCTTATTCTCTCTCAATATTTTGTTATTTATTTCTTGTGTATCAAATCAGGTTTTCCATGTCCTTTTTATAGAAGCAATTTACTGGGCTTGGACATCATAAAACCATAAAACTATTTTCCATTTAAATCTTCTCATGACAGTTGATTAGATATCTTTGGAAAATAAGTTAATCACGTTGTAATTACAGATTGATAGCGTGTTCAATTAACTCATCAATCATACACAGATTTCCATTAAAAGCGCAATCACATAATACATAACATTCAGACTGAATGTTCTATATACAGATGTCATGACATCGGGTCTGACATCCTGGAACAATCCTGCATAATTATAATTTAAAAATCCAGCAGGTACAAGATATCTTATGTTAAGACATCACATGTGACATCTTGTGAACACTCTTGGTTTTACCAAAATTGATGCCAACACCTAGAACCAACAGGTGGCAATCTCCATTTATTGTTGATGAGATAGTCGCTGAAAAATTAAGGGAAGGTGTTGATATCTTGAGGATTTAAGTTGAGGACTTGGATTAAGGGGCTACCACACCAACTATCTAACCAGAAGTGGATAGATTTTTCATTGCCAACTAGCCAATTGGTATTATACATGACCACCTTGTACTCACCTTTTACACTGCTCCATAAAGAGTACTCAATGTGATATTTTAAAGGCCTCTTACCTTTTGAAACCATGCCTCTTAGAAGAATTTCCCAATCCTCATCAGAAGTCAACATGTCCCAACATAATTTCAAGTTAAATGCCTCATTAGCACTAAGCAAAGATCTTATATTTAAGCCACACTCCTCATAAGGCCTACAAATTTTTGTACATGCCATACTCACTAATTTCCTAGTTGTAATGACCACAGTCCATAGGAAATTTATGATCCATTATACAATGCTCTTGAGTAATGATATGTGCTAAGGATATATGTGCAGACTATACACAAGCATGTTATGGATCACTGATTTCACTAGTCGAGCTCTAGCTGCCATAGTCAAGAGAGAGGTCTTTCATGATGCCAACTTCAATCCAGCCTTATCAACAAAGACCTATATGTAGCACTTCTTTGTCCTTCCATTAAAATAGGCACCCCGAGATAAGTGAAGGGAAAGGTTCCCATCCTAAAGTTGAACTTTGCTGCAATTTGCATGAGCCTTTGTTGATACATACTTCCGGCATACATAGTTGATTAATCATTATTCATAACATGGCCAAAGCTATTAGTATACCTTTCAAAAATTGATCAAAGAGCCTCCAAACATGGTGTTTTCCCATTATAATAGATCATTACATCATCAACATATAAACAAAGTAAAGGAACATGGAAAGATCGGACACGTTTGATCAGAGCCAATTTTCCATCTGCCACTAGTTTAACAATGCCCCTACTAAAAACTTCTTCAGCTTTTCAAAAGAGGAGAAGAGAGACGGGGGTCTCCTTGTCTCACTCCTCTACCACACTTGAAATATCTTTGGTAATCTCCATTGATTAAGATGGAAATATAGAGATATGAGATAATATCATGTATGAAATTATAAAGATGGAATTAAAGCCAAATTGCTTTAAAACCATGAGTGAAAAGTACCAATTGAGAGTATCAAAGGCCTTTGATATGTATAACTTAAGGGCTAAGTTTCCTCCAAAAGATTTCTTCTTCAATAAGTTAACGACTTATGAAGCTTAACAAATGCAATCTTTAATGCCTTTACCATGGACAAAAACTTTTTTCTCTTTGGAGATAATATGATGAAACACTTGAGCTACTCTATCAGCTAAGACCTTGGAAATGATTTTAAACTTGAAACTAGACATAATTATTAACCTATACTTTTTTGTGGAGTCAACATCCCGACTTTTGGGAAAAAAGATAAGGGTATTGGCATGACCCAACTGGAAACAAAGAATCACACGACTATAGAAATAATGTGTTCTCTTGTCGCCTTAAATATGCCAGTTGACCTTTGCCTTTATTTCCAAAACACCTATTCTCTATCCAAGTCTATGAACAAGACTTGATGAGCAAGCTTCTCCTAATTCAATAAATCATCAAAGTGTTAAGGAAATTAGATTCAACCTCCTTGACATAAGCATTATATTACCAAAAAATTATATGTTCCACTACTTCAATTATTTCTTTAGTATCTTAAGTTTTCTGCTAAGGATAAACATAGGTCACCTCGCTACTCTGTGTGTGTGTGTGTGTGTGTGTGTATGTGTGTGTATGTGCGTGTGCGTGTGTGTGTCCAATAGGCCTTGACTGGACCCAAACAATCACTATGAATTGACCAAGCTTTAAGGAACTTAAGTCTTGAGGCAAATCAATTATTAGTTTGCTTAGATTCAAATAGAAAAGGGTAATGATCAAACCTGTTTTTGAATAACGTGTGACATGAGTCTGTAGAAAAAATGTCAAGCCATAACTGATTGGATACTGATATTTCAAGCCTTCTTTGAGTGTGGTGAATTCCATTCCTGCCATTTGATCAGGTAAAAGTGGCATCCCCTAGAAGGGATATGGACCAAGTCATTGGATTCAGTCTAATGCATAAAATCCTCAATAGGTTATCTTATAGGGTTATGAGCACCAAGATGTTCACGAGCCTCTAAAATGGCGTTGAAATCACACAAAAATTGTTGATCATGGAGTTTTCCCCATAAATCTCTCCTTTTGAGGTAGAATGTAGAGGCATAAATTATGGATATACAAAACATTTTTCCTTCTTCAGGTGAAGAAAAATCCACTTGTTGGTCATCTATTGAAATAATATTAGGATTCATATGAGACTTACAAAAACACCAAATTCTAGGTAATAAGAAATTATTGTCATTACTAGCAAAACATCGTAGGCCTAGTCTTTGCAACCAAGACAAAAGGAAGGCAAAAAAGTCCATCCAAGACTTAATAATAAGGATATTGTCTGAATGATTGAATTGAATGAGTCTCTTCAAAGCTAGCCTTATAGGGGAGTTAGTTAAGTCCCTTACATTCCAATATATGAATTTCACTAGGAAGGATTGGAAATACCATCTTTATAGGGGAGTTTGTTGCTTAGACTGCACCATCTTGAAAGGGCATTCCTCAGGCTTGGAGTTATCTTCAGGCATAAGTAATACTTTCTCCTCAATTTTAGTAATATTAGCCTAAGATTATTTTAGGAATTCCATATTTTTCTTATTTCTAACGTCAGAGGTAGATTGAGAGGTTACCTCGTCAAAAATATCATCCTTATCCACTTGTGTGGCATCAACAAAGTTATATGAGTGAGAGCTATCATATTCCACCACATGACTGGTGGAATCTAATTATCTATTTAGGATGTAATGTCCATCCATCACTCCAATAGAGGAGAACTGATTGTGTTATGACACTACATTAGTTGATTTCTCATTTCTAGTGCTAACACTTTGTGTTTACAAAAGTTGCTCAACTTCCTTCCTAGGGTTAGAAGTGTAAGCTTCATAATATTATTTATTACTCTGAGGATGTTCATGACCAGGTTCTCTAATTATGAAATCATCATCAACGTGAACATTATCCATCACAACTCTAACCTTGCCATCTCTAGTCTGGAGAAAGATCTTCTTTTGGATTTTATCTTCTTTGCTTTTGGCCTACTTGTCCTCACAAATTGGAGCAAGCTTTTTGAAATTATCAATAAAGTGACGAGTTAACTTGTAATAAGTTCAATAGTCAGGAATATTCTTCAATCTCAGCAAAGAAGGCAAATCCTTTTCTTTCCACCAACACCTTATGTCTTAAGGTCTACGATAGATCCATGTCAATAAAACCCCTAACAAATTATCCAAACGTTATATCAAAAAGAGTTTTTACATTGATTGCATCAGTGTAAATGTGGTTACAAATGCTACTAGAAATGATGAAGAGTATGTTTGGTTGCCAATATTCTTGTGAAAACCCATAAAACCTGACCCACGGTTGAGTTGGGTGCGTTTGTTGCATTGTAGGATTAAAATTTTTCAACCACATGAAAAGCTTTAACATTCCAGGTTTCAAGTTCTAGGTTGCCATATATCATACTCTTCTGACATCCTCCAAGAATGATAACAAGAACTAGTAGAAACCCTTACCTAGAGAGATACCCCCCCCCCCCCCCCCCCCATTTGGCCAAATCTTTCAGAAGTAGAGATAACTTATTCTTCAAGGAAACAATCATGAATATTGTAGAACCTTTAGGCCAAATCATACACCCATGCAAGTTGTGCATACATGACTCCAATCCTACTAGGTATTTTTTTCAGGGACCGTAATAGCAAGCATATCACCCTTTACACAAGCTTGAGGCAGTTGTGAGAGGGGATATCATAAACATTTGAAAGAGCTTGCATGGAAGATTTTGGGTGTGTAACATGTTCTTTTGTTGCAGCTTCTTGTTTTCTTGCAAAATCTAGACATGGTCGAGGAGTTAAGAAGCAATCCATGAAGATCAGAGTAAAAAGAAGCAAGGCAAAAAATTTAGGCGAGGTTTCTGTTGAGAATGTATCAAGTATGAGTAGTGTGGATAAATAGTCCCACATTGATTGGTAATATGGAGACTTGAGCATTTATAAGTGAGAGAACCCACACACCTATCACCTTAAGGTTTGGGGTGAACATGTGGTGTGTGTCTCACAAAGAGGTTGCTCTAGAAAAGAAGTCTCACAATGTTCAATGCTCCCTAGTGAAAAAAACTCCCCCAACAAATGATATCATGAGCCTTTGGTTTCAAAAGGGGACCAGGGTTACTTGTATCTAAAGTTAACAGCGCTAGGATGGTGAATAAGAAACGTTCCGTTGAAGAGTGTTAACGGCGCCAGTATGATGAATAAGAAACGTTCCGTTCAATACAAGAATTTGTGGAAGAGAGAAGAGCTTTCACTTGAGGGGGAGCATTATGGACTCACATTTGAGGGGGAGTGTTGAGAATGTATCAAGTGTGAGTAGTGTGGATAAATAGTCCCACATTGGTTGGTAATGTGGAGACTTGAGCATTTATAAGTGAGAGAATCCACACACCTATCACCTTAAGGTTTTGGGTGAACATGTGGTGTGTCTCTCACAAAGAGGTTGCTCTAGAAAAGAAGTCCCACCAATGTTCAATGCTCCCTAGTGAAAAAAACTCCCCCAACAGTTTCTACGATGAAGATGAACAATGCTCATAGAGTTTTCCATCGTGATTTGAATTCTACAATGAAGTTATGTTAGATGTTGGTGACACATATAGTTATATATTAGAGTTTAATAAATATGTATTGACATTGTCAAATAGTTTTACAACGTCGTCTAATAAAAAATCAACAGTCTATCATGTCATTCAATTAATTTTAAAAGATATGTGTGATTTAGTGCAATACAATTCTATCATTAGATGGCAATGTAAAATTATTTTACAGTAACAATGCATATCTTATTTCTCTCTATATATTAATATTTACACCAATTGCAATTTGAATTCTAGTTCAAAATACTAATTAGTACTTCCTGGAAAAAAATTATAAATTGTTTTGACTATTTTCTCTATTTACCATGAAGTGTGTCTTATTTATATTAATAGTAAATGTAAATTAAAAATCTCACATTAAATAGAAATGTTAATATTTATTATTTTTCGATTTCTATTTCATAATTATTAAAAAATGTAATAATTGATGTATGAAATGGAGAAATTATGAACGATTCTACAAGATTATTTTATTGATAGTATGAGGAAGATAAATTAAAAAACATTAAACAATAATAATAAATATGTAAGGATATAACGGAAAAAATAACATAGATAATTTATTAATATCTTAAAACGATTTAAAATTGGTACATCGTTTTTTCATAAAACGACATATAATAAAAAAAGGGGAGTACGTAATATATAAATGAGATGATATATAAATCATATATTTTAATTTTTTTTATTAGTATTGATGTCTAATTAACTTTTGTTATTAGTTTTGGTCAAATTAGGGAGAGAATAGGTCAGATCGGTCTACATAAACCTATAGTCTTATTTATTTAAGTTTGATTTGATCTAGTTTATTTAATAAAAAGGCTAGGTTTAGATTTTTTAAATGTATATTTAATTAAATATGTCAAACATATATTATTAAAAAAGCATATGAAATTTGATAGATCAGTCTATATATGCATATCTATTAAAGAATAAGTCAAATAATATACAAAAGAACATGCAAACTATCTATTTAAAAATAGGCACTACTAGGGAAAACACATATAATAACATGCGAAACACATATAATGACAGTTGCACGTCCGTTGTTAGGTAGTATGTAATTGTATGTATGTTGTTTCCACAACAAGCATGTGACAATGCTTATAAGCTAGGTAGCGTGCTAGCTATTACAACGGTTATATGTTTCAACCATTGTGGTATGTGTAAGAGTTTATTATAAAATATGAGACTGCTTTCTCTGTCCCTCATTAATCATATACAACTATTCAAATAGATTTTTGAGATGATTATCATAAAAATGAAATTATTCTTGAAAAATAACTTAAATGATCCAATGTTTTTCGAATTGCATGCATCTTGTAGTTCATGATTTTCTCATTAACCCATATTAGTTGATTCAATCTCCAATTCTTCAAAGTAATGATGACGAATAAATGTCTTTTAAGTCTTTCACACAAAATTTGATTTTCTCATCTTTTTTTTCTAGTTTACTTTGCAAACATCAAGCTTTGTGTGAAAGACTCAGACTGACATCCATTTATCATCATTGTTTTGAAGAATTTGTGGCATTAGATCAAATTCTATAGACTAAAGAGGAAATCATTATTACAAGATGCATGTAATTTGATAAATATTGGATCGTCTAAGTTGATTTTCAAGAATAATTTAATTTTTCTAATTATTGTCTAAAAAATCTATTTAAATGAATGCAAGTTAAATGAGGGGTTAGTAAAACAAACAATCACATATGATATAACAAACTCACTAACAATATTTATCAACAAAAATATCAATTAATTAACATAGATTAGGAGAACTTGATAACTAATCGTTCTTGGAAGCTATAAACAGGATAAAGTAGAATGGAGAGTAGAAAATATTAGAAGTAATTCATATTTATTAATTATATTATTTTCTTAGCCCCTAAGTTTGTTAGAGGGTATTTTAGTATTTTATCCTATTCTAGTAACCCTAGTCTTAGCTTATAAATAGGGTGACAATCGTTGTAACTTTTATCATGTTTTTGTAGCCGTCATTCTCTTAATAAAATATTTTCATTCATCATTTATTTTACCTTTGCACCAACAATTGGTATCTAGAGCTCCGGTTCGGATTCATTGGGAAACACGGGAAACACGAGTGAACGTGAGGTCTTGTGTGTTTGATTTTGATTCTTAGATTCGTGTTGAATCTTGAACAAAATCTGATCAGAATTTTAATTCTCTGGGTTGGGAAACACTGTGTGAGAAATCTGAGTGTACTGTGCAAGGTAGAAAGATGAACGGAAACGGCAACATGAACACCAAACTTCCAGTATTTGACGGTAAAAACTGGAATCGTTGGATGATCCAAATGCGTGTACTGTTCGGTGCTCAAGATGTTCTAGATCTTGTCACTGATGGTTATGTTCCGGTAGCAGCAGATGCGACGGATGAACAGAAAAACGCGCAGAAGGAAGTAAGGAAGAAGGATCAGAAAGCATTGTTTTTCATTCATCAATGTGTTGATGTAAATGTGTTTGAGAAGATTGCAGATTCAACGACAGCAAAGACTGCGTGGGACACACTGGTTAGATGTTATGGTGGTGACGCATCAGTGAAGAAGGTGAAGCTTCAGTCCTTGAGAAAGCAATATGAGAATCTCAACATGAAGAATAATGAGAAAGTTTCTGAATACATCTCCAGAGTGATTCTGATCACTAATGAGATGAAAGCGTGTGGAGAAACTCTTTCTGAAGAAACAATCATGGAGAAGGTATTGAGATCCCTTACCTGTCAATTTGATTACATTGTGGTAGCAATAGAACATTCCAAAGATCTGAGCACCATGAGAATTGAAGAGCTGCAGAGCAGTCTAGAAGCGCAAGAGTTGCGTTTAACTGAGAGAACTTCTGAAAGGGAAGTAGAGCAGCAGGCTCTGAAAGCAACTTCTGATAGGAGGTATCAGAAGCAGTCAGAAGCCAGGAGAAGATCTGATGGTGGTCAGAAGTCAGAAAGCTCAACCTCTGATAGACAAAAGAATGCTCAGAAGGGAAAAGAGAAGTATGACAAGAAGAAAATCCAATGTTACTGCTGTAAGAAGTTTGGTCATTTTGCTAGAGACTGTTGGTCAAACAAGGAGAGAAAATCAGAAGAAGCAAATATAGCCAGAAGTTCTGATGACGAATCTGTGCTATTGATGGCCTCTGAATCTGATGATATGGATCTGATAGACTGGTGGTATATGGACACTGGCTGTTCAAATCATCTTACTGGAAACAAGAAATGGCTGGTTGACTTTGACTCTGAAAAGAGGACAAAGATCAGATGTGCTGATGACAAATATCTTAATGCAGAAGGTATGGGAAATGTCAGAGTGATTCTGAACAATGGGAAAAAAACATTGATTCAGAACGTGTGGTATGTACCTGGCATCAGAAGCAATCTGATGAGTGTGGGACAATTAATTGAGAAAGGTTTTTCAGTTACCATGAAGGACAATCTTCTGAAGCTGTATGACTGCAATCAGAAGTTGATTATGGAGTCAGAACAGGGAAGGAATAGAACATTCAAGGTGAATGTCAGAACTGCAGACTCAGAATGTCTTAGTGCAACAAGTGCTGAGAAGGAGAGTGAGATGTGGCACAAAAGATTTGGTCATTTGAATTTCAGAAGCTTAAAACATCTGAATTCAAAGAAGTTGGTACATGGAATTCCTGCAATTAAGAAGCCTGAAAAGTCATGCAAAGTTTGCATGGAAGGAAAACAACCACGATTGCCATTTGCGTCAGAAACTGCTCCAAGAGCAAAACATGCCTTGGGAGTTGTACATTCTGATGTGTGTGGTCCATTTCCAGTAGCATCGATTGGAGGGAATAAATACTTTGTGTTATTTGTTGATGAATTCACAAGAATGACATGGGTATCCCTTATTAAGTTTAAACACGAGGTGTTTGATGAATTCAAGAAGTTCAGAATGAAGGCTGAGAATCAGAGTGGTCAGAAGTTGAAGATTCTTAGAACTGACGGTGGAGGTGAGTATAACTCCAAAGAGTTCCAGAAGTTCTGTGAGGAGAATGGAATTGAGCATGAGGTTACTGCTCCTTATACCCCTCAACACAATGGTCTTGCTGAAAGAAGAAACCGCATTTTGCTTGATATGGTGAGAAGCATGCTAAAGGAGAAGAAGCTTCCTCAGAAGCTCTGGGGAGAAGCTGTTGCCACTGCAACGTATGTACTCAACCGATGTCCTACGAAGAAGTTGAAGGAAATAGTTCCAATACAGAAGTGGACTAGAGATAAGCAAAGTGTTAGTCATCTGAAGGTGTTTGGTTCTGTTTGCTATAAACATGTTCCAGAAGCCAGAAGACAGAAGTTGGATGATAGAAGCAAAGTGATGATTCTGATAGGGTACCACAGTACAGGTGCATACAAGCTCTATTGTCCAGAAACCAATAAAATTGAATTCAGCAGAGATGTGATTGTGAAGGAATCAGAAGTTTGGAATTGGGATAAGTCTCAATCTGATTCTGATGTTAGAACTTCTGAAGAAAGGTCAGAGTTAAAAATTTCTGAAGTTGGAGTAAACTCTGACGTTGATTCTGATTCTGATAGTGAGTCTGACTCTGGAGAAGACTCAGAAGATGAAGGTGACTCTGATGACCCAGACTCTGATGGTAATCCAGATTCTGGTGGCAATTCAGACTCTGGAAATATGCCAGACCCTGAAGATGATCAAAGCTCTGGAGGAAGTCAACCATCTGAAGCTAGAAACTCTGAAGCTCAAGACTCTGAACAAGTTCAGAGACCACAAAGAATCAGAAACATCCCCAAAAGATATGCAGAATTTGACATGCTGCAAGACACTGAAGTAGACTCTGAAGGAGAAGTTATTCAGTGTGCCATGTTAGTAGACTCTGAACCCATAAGTACAGAAGAGGCTCTTAAGCAGAAGCTCTGGCTGAAGGCCATGAAAGAAGAACTTGATGCTATACAGAGAAACAAGACTTGGAAGCTGACAGAACTTCCAAAAGACAAGAAAGCCATCAGCGTCAGATGGGTTTTCAAGCAGAAGTTAAAGCCAGATGGTTCAATTGGCAAACATAAATCAAGATTGGTAGCCAGAGGATTTCTACAGAAACCTGGGCTGGATTACTCTAAAGTGTTTGCACCTGTAGCAAGACATGAAACAATCAGAATGATGATTGCAATAGCTGCTAACAGGAACTGACCTCTGATGCATTTAGATGTAAAATCTGCATTTCTGAACGGTCCATTAGAAGAAGAAGTTTACGTGTCACAACCTCCTGGATTTGTGAAAAAGAATCAGGAAGGGATGGTGTACAGATTATACAAAGCTCTATATGGATTGAAACAAGCGCCCAGAGCTTGGAATCAGAAGATTGATTCATTTTTCAAGAAGCAAGGTTTTCAGAAATGTGAGATGGAGTACGGTGTCTATGTTCAGCATACTTCTGAAGGAAATATGACTCTGGTATGTTTATATGTTGATGATATACTGCTGACTGGAAGTTCTGAACAGGAGATAGCCAAGTTCAAGAAAGTTCTGATGAATGAATTCGAAATGACTGATCTAGGCAAAATGACATACTTTCTAGGGATGGAGTTCAGATACTCTGAGAAAGGTATTATTTTGCATCAGCTCAAGTATGAATTAGAACTTCTGAAGAGATTTGAACTGAAGAATTGTAAGATTGCTGTCACACCTTCTGATACAAATCAGAAACTGGATTCTGACTCTGATGGAAAGGATGTGGACGCTACAACCTTCAAACAATTGGTTGGTTCTCTGAGGTATTTGTGCAATACCAGACCTGATATTTGCTATTCAGTTGGGATGGTTAGTAGGTTCATGAGTAAACCTAAGTGGTCCCATTACCAAGCTGCTGTCAGGATTCTGAGGTATATCAAGGGAACTCTGAAGTATGGAGTATTATTTCCTTCTGGAAGAAAGGATGAGTCAGAACTTCTGAGTTATTCAGATTCTGATTGGTGTGGAGACAGAGTTGACAGAAGAAGTACGTTTGGGTACTTATTCAAATTTCTGGGAGGTCCCATTTCTTGGTGTTCCAAGAAGCAACCTGTTGTGGCGTTGTCAACTTGTGAAGCTGAATACATTGCAGGTGCTGTTACTGCATGCCAAGCTGTGTGGATTCTGAATCTATTGCAGGATCTGAAGATTAAAGTAAACAAACCTCTGAAGCTGATGATTGACAACAAGTCTGCAATCAATCTTGCCAGAAACCCCGTGTTGCATGGGAGAAGCAAGCACATTGAGACCAAGTATCATTTTCTAAGACATCAAGTTCAGAGGGGAGTGTTAGAAGTTGTACACTGCAGCACTCAGAAACAATTGGCAGATGCTCTGACGAAAGCTATCAAGACTGATCAATTCCTCAGATTAAGGGATGGAATTGGTGTTACAAGTTTTGATGGAATATGAATTAAGGGATGGTATTAGAAGTAATTCATATTTATTAATTATATTATTTTCTTATCCCCTAAGTTTGTTAGAGGGTATTTTAGTATTTTATCCTATTCTAGTAACCCTAGTCTTAGCTTATAAATAGGGTGACAATCATTGTAACTTTTATCATGTTTTTGTAGCCGTCATTCTCTTAATAAAATATTTCCATTCATCATTTATTTTACCTTTGCACCAACAGAAAACATGTGTTCACTATGGAGATATTATATGGAATACTCATATAATATTTCTAGAGCGAACACAATTTCTCAACTATCTTATTAGATCCATGTTCACACAACTAATTGTATCAGTGATAAGTAAAGAACCATAACCACCTGCTAGTTGCACATGAAGAACCATTTGTTAACAAACAACATAAAATAACATCAACAACAACATTAACAACATATAACAATATTTAACAACAACATACATACCTTTAATTGAAAAAAATTAGGGAAAATTAAGACAAACCATCATGTGAACTACACCATAGTATGCAAATTTGTAAAATGAAAGGACGATGAAACTGTGGAGAAAGCTGCAAACTTGTATTAAATTTGAATGAATGTTATTCTAGGTCTGTCACACAAGTTTGCAACTTTCACTTCAGCTCACCCTCTCTTGTATTTTTTCTTCATAGTAGCATAAATTAATTATAATCCTACAAACACCATGATAAAAAACAACATGTTAACATAAACTAGTAGTACATTGTAACCCAACAAAAATTTATCAACATACATTACAATAACATCAAAATAAAAATAACATACACGAAAAAGAGAGAATATGGAAAAAGATTTGTCAACAACAACAACCAACAATAAAACATGTGAAACCGAAGTAAATAATATAAAAATCATGTCAACTAACATTTATCAACAACAACAACAACAACAACAAAATCCATAAACTCTTGAATAAGAAGAAAATCATGGGAAAATCATCTGAAACATAACAATAACATACGCGACAACGAGAGAATAAGGAAGAAGAAGAATTCTTTTATATATGAAGAACAAGATTGAGGCTAGCGGTAATCGGAGGATCAAATTAGAAATCTTGGGTCACTTAATCTTGCTTAAGATCAACGAAAAAGAAGATGATAGAATCAACATCAAACTTAGGGTTTTGGGGTTTGAATTGTTATTTCTCTCTTGTATACAACATTTGTAAAGGTTAATTGAATATCTTAATTCCATTTGTAATTGGGGTCCGACGTACCCATAGTGGGGACAATTGGGGAACTACCTAAACAAATCTCTCTCTCTCTCCTCTCTCTCTCTCTCTCTCTCTCTCTCTCTAATATATATATATATATATATATATATATATAATATATTATATATATATATATATATATATATATATAATATATATATATATATATTATTATATATATTATATATATTATATATATATAATATATATATATTCAATTTGATATTTCATTTAATGTGCAATTTCATATACAAATAATTCTATTTGTGTTGAAGTATTTGAAATTGTTTTGTAAGATAAATGCAATCTAAACAATTGAAATTGGTTCTTCATATCACCAACCCAAAGAAAAACCAGTTTGGTGTTTATTGCACACCAAGTGTTTAATAAATTGTCTTAGTTAATTTTTGTTTCCTATTTCGTTGGTATTTGATTACAAAGTGTAACATTGTTCAAACGTTAATTTGGAAAAACATATTAATTCGTTTTCTCATCATTGTAATACATTTTATTACGATTAATACGCATATCTGATTCTTCCGATTTGGGATAGACGAGTGTCAGTCCGAAATTGCTTTCGCTTGCTATAGTAAATATTTTTCAAATAGATTTTTAAATCGAAGAAAATTTTATTTACGATGTATTCACCCCCCTCTAGATCGTTGCCCTCGTCTAACATACTGTAAATGAAAGATAATGATGATGAAGAAGAAAGAAAACATGTGCTAGGATTTTGCTGTGAGAGATACAACGATACTGCCAAGAAGCGGGAGTTAGTTTGCTTATATATGGGTAAACATTTTCACCAGGGTTGTATTCAAAAATCATGACGAAATATAATTCCTTTCATAACTATATATAACTATATATATAACTATATAACTATAAACTATATAACTATATATAATATATATATTATTATATTATATATATATATATATATATATATATATATATATATATATATATATAATATATATATATATATATATATAGATAATATATATATATATATATATATAATATATTTATATTATATATAACTATATATATATATATAGTTATATATATATATATATAGATATATATATATATATATAACTATATATATAACTATATATATATATAATATAATATAATAACTATATATTAACTATATATATATATATATATATATATATATATAACTATATATATATATATATATATATAACTATATATATATATATATAACTATATATATATATATATAGATATATATATATATATATATAGATTATATATATATCATATCTATATATATATATATACCTATATATAATATAACTAACTATATATATAACTATAATATCTATAACTATATTCTAACTATATATATATACCTATATATATATATATAACTATATATAATATACCTATAAATATATAACTATATATATATATATATATATATATATATAACTATATATATATATATATATATTCTATATATCTATATCTATCTAAGATACTATATATATATATACTATATATACATCTCTATATATATATATATATATATCATCTATATATATATATCTATATCTATCTATCTAACTTATCCCCTATATATATATATATATATATATATATCTTCCTATATTCGACTATATTAACTATATATATATATATATATATATATATATATATATTATATATCTATAACTATATATATATATCTATATTATATAATCTATATCTTATATCTATATATATATATCTATATATATATTATGATATATATCTATATATCTCTATCTATATCTAACTCTATATATATCCTATATATATCTATATATATATTCTATCTATATATAATATTATATATATCTATCTAACTATATATCTATCTATATATATATAAATCTATATATATCTCTATATCTATCTATCATATCTATATATATATATATATTACTATATATCTATATATCTATTATATATATATATATAACTAATATATCTATCTATATCTATATATACTATATATATATATAGATATATATCTATAATATATATCTATATCTATATAATATATATATTATCTCTATATATATATATATATAAGTACAACACTCATTATAACGAAAAAGTAGAAAATTGATGGAGCTCTGATTCAAACTCTATCACTCCATGAATGTATAATCATGATTACTTATTTTGACCGTAATGCAATTTCTTTTCGTAAATATTAAAAAACAAAATATATCCAAAAATGAGGTATTACCACGATTAATTATCCGATTGTTGTAATTTAATGTTACCAAAGATATATTTTGTAGTAGTGAGGTAAAATGAATTATTTGAAAGTATTAATATGAAATAAGCTTATCCCAAGTCTCATTATAAACATAATTATACATCTTATGAGACTTTCTATTAGGCTTTAGATTTGCAATGTAATTCATTATGAGTTGTGTCTTAAAATACTTCTAATACTCACCAATATATGAAATCCATTTCTTTGTCAGCTTATCATCATTCGGAACAATAAGAACATTCTACATTTACATAATAAAGTTGATATTAGTATTAAACAAAAAATTAAATGGTCATATATACTTGTAAAATAAATAGTGAAAGTTAAAATTAATATCGGAACATCGATCCATATACTTAATTTCAGTTTAAGATCTATTTGCCCCTAATCTTCTAACAAATAGTCGTTTTGCTTCAACCAAGTAATATCACATAACTCCTAAATGTCATAGCATGTTCGCCATAACACCTCAAACTTTTTAAATAAAAAACCGATCGACATCCTAACACATGTGTTGCAGACTTTTGTCAATTTGATTGTCATCACGACACCTCTAAAGTCTTTTGTTCTTTTATTCTGAAGAGGAGAATCCTCATTTTTAGGAGAGGTGATATATGAATTGTTCATATTTGTTTAAACAACAACAAAGGTAAATATTTTACTTAACACAACATCAACAAAGACACTTAATATGACTCATGGTACATACAATACATTTTACTTAAAACAACACCAACACAATCACACAAGTTCTTAAAACCAAATCAAAAACAACATATACTTGCGTTGCACTAAATTCTTACATATAAGAATGATAATAAAAATACCAAAAGGTACAAAGATTAAAAAGGAAAAACTTCTGTTCTATTTTATCAAATTCTATCCACCTCTTAAACGCACCTCAATCAGAATAACCTCACTTGAGATTCCAAAAATCGAAAATAACAAAAATCAATTTTCCTTAACATAATCAGTAAGCAATAAGCAATCCAAAACAACAAAAACTAACATTCTAATTTACGTACATGGATCAATTGAGTTACACTCCAAAAACGTGATGAAGAAGATACACCACTGATGTAGGAAGCTTTATTCGAGTTTCATTGTATTTTCTTTGTTTCAAACTTCGTTGGTGCTTCAATGGAGTTAATGACGTTCGATGAGAGGAAATGAAGTTTCGAAAACAAATGTGTGTTGGAAGAGATGATATTTCAAACACGTATATGTGTTGGAAGGGATGATGGAAGTTGAGTTTAAAAATACTTTTAGCGTGTTTTGATGGAGACGATATCTCCTATAGTATGTTCAGTTTAGGGACCGCTCTGTTTCGGAGGAGAAACGATGATGAAAATGAAAGCTAGAGCTTAGTTATGAAAAATACCTGAAAAAATATATTTTCTCTTGGTTGGAATTACCAACCGAAGGAATAGATAAATAAAAATTAAAACTACAGGAGATAGGATTCAAAGTGTGATCTCTAAACCAGTTTTCCTATAAATTTTTTTCCTATTTCATTGGAAATTGATTACAAAGTGTAACATCGTTCAAACGTTATTTTGGAAAAACAAATTAATTTGTTTTCTCATCATTGTAATACATTTTATTACGATTAATACGCATATCTGATTCTTCCGATAATGGTTCGGGATAGACGAGTGTCAATCCGAAATTGCTTTCGCTTGCTATAGTAAATATTTTTTAAAATAGAATTTTAAATCGAAGAAAATTTTATTTACGATGTATTCATCCCCCTCTAGATCGTTGCCCTCGTCTAACATACTGTAAATGAAAGATAATGATGATGAAGAAGAAAGAAAACGTGTGTTAGGATTTTACTGTGAGAGATACAACGATACTGTCAAGAAGCGGGAGTTAATTTGCTTATATATGGGTAAACATTTTCACCACGGTTGTATTCAAAAATCATGATGAAATATAATTCCTTTCATAACTATATATATATATATATATATATATATATATATATATATATATATATATATATATATATATATATATATATATATATATATATATATATATATATATATATATATATATATATATATATAAAATAAGGACAACACTCATTATGACGAAAAAGTAGAAAATAATTGGAGTTGTGATTCGAACTCTATCACTCCATGAATGTATAATCATGATTACTTATTTTGACCGTAATGCAATTTCTTTTCGTAAATATTAAAAAACAAAATACATCCAAAAATGAGGTATTACCACGATTAATTATCCGATTGTTATAATTTAATGTTACCAAAGATATATTTTGTAGTAGTGAGGTAAAATGAATTATTTGAAAGTATTAATATGAAATAAGCTTATCCCAAGTCTCCTTATAAACATAATTATACATCTTATGAGACTTTGTATTAGGCTTTAGATTTGCAATGTAATTCATTATAAATTGTGTCTTAAAACACTTTCGATACTCACCAATATATGAAATCCATTTCTTTGTCAGCTTGTCATGATTTGGAACAATAAGAACATCCTACATTTACATGATAAAGTTGATATTAATATTAAACAAAAAAGTAAATGATCATATATACTTGTAAAATAAATAGTGAAAGTTAAAATTAATACCGGAACATCGATCCATATACTTAATTTCACTTTAAGATCTATTTGACCCTAATCTTCTAAGAAATAGTCATTTTGCTTCAACCAAGTAATATCACATAACTCCTAAATGTCATAGCATGTTCGCCATAACACCTCCAACTTTTTAAATAAAAAACCGATCGACATCCTAACACATGTGTTACAGACTTTTGTCAATTTGATTGTCATCACGACACCTCTAAAGTTTTTTGTTCATTTATTCTGAAAAGGAGAATCCTCATTTTTAGGAGAGGTGATAGATGAATCGTCCGTATTTGTTTAAACAACAACAAAGGTAAATATTTTACTTAACACAACATCAACAAAGACACCTAATACGACTCATGGTACATATAATACATTTTACTTAAAACAACACCAACACAGTCACACAAGTTCTTAAAACCAAATCAAGAATAACATATACTTGCGTTGCACTAAATTCTTACATATAAGAATGATAATAAAAACACCAAAAGGTACAAAGATTAAAAAGGAAAAACTTATGTTCTATTTTATCAAATTCTACCCACCTCTTAAGAGCACCTCAATCAGAATAACCTCACTTGAGATTCCAAAAATCGAAAATAACAAAAATCAATTTCCCTTAACATAATCAGTAAGCAATAAGCAATCCAAAACAACAAAAACTAACATTCTAATTTACGTACATGTATAAAGTGAGTTACACGCCAAAAACGTGATGAAGAAGATACACCACTGATATAGGAAGCTTTATTCGAGTTTCATTGTATTTTCTTTGTTTCAAACTTCGTTGGTGCTTCAATGGAGTTAATGAAGTTCGATGAGAGGAAATGAAGTTTCGAAAACAAATGTGTGTTGGAAGAGATGATATTCCAAACACGTATGTGTGTTAGAAGGGATGATGGAAGTTGAGTTTAAAAATACTTTTAGCGTGTTTTGATGGAGAAGATGAAGATGAAAATCTCCTATAGTATGTTCAGTTTAGGGACCGTTCTGTTTCGTAGGAGAAACGAAGATGAAAATGAAAGCTAGAGTTTAGTTATGAAAAATACCTGAAAAAATATATTTTATCTTGGTTGGAATTACCAACCGAAGGAATAGATAAATACAAATTAAAACTACAGGAGATACGATTCAAAGTGTGATCTCTAAACCAGTTTTCCTATTATTTTTGTTTCCTATTTCATTGGAAATTCATTACAAAGTGTAACATTGTTCAAACAGTATTTTGGAAAAACATATTAATTTGTTTTCTCATCATTGTAATACATTTTATTACGATTAATACGCATATCTGATTCTTCCGTTAATGGTTCAGGATAGACGAGTGTCAATCAGAAATTGCTTTCGCTTGCTATTGTAAATATTTTTTAAAATAGATTTTTAAATCGAGGAAAATTTTATTTGCGATGTATTCACCCCCTCTAGATCGTTTCCTTCGTCTAAAATACTGTAAATGAAAGATAATGATGCAGAAGAAGAAAGAAAATGTGTGCTAGGATTTTGCTGTGAGAGATACAACGATACTATCAAGAAGCGGGAGTTAATTTGCTTATATATGGGTAAACATTTTCACCACGGTTGTATTCAAAAATCATGATGAAATATAATTCCTTTCATAACTATATATAACTATATCTAACTCTATATATATATATATATATATATATATATATAAATATATATATATATATATATATATATATATATATATATATATATAACTATATCTAACTATATATATATATATATATATATATATATATATATATATATATAACTATCTAACTATATATATATATATATATATATATATATATAGTTAGATATAGTTATATATATATATATATATATATATATATAACTATATCTAACTATATATATATATATATATAGTTAGATATATTATTATATATATATATATATATATATATATATATATATATATATATATATATATATATATATATATATTATATATATATATATATATATATATATATATATATCTATATATAATATATATATATATATTATATATATATATATATATATCTATATATATATTATATCTATATATTATATATATATATATATATATATCATATTTTAAGGACAACACTCATTATAACGAAAAAGTAGAAAATTATTGGAGCTGTGATTCGAACTCTATCACTCCATGAATGTATAATCATGATTACTTATTTTGACCGTAATGCAATTTCTTTTCGTAAATTTTAAAAAACAAAATACATCCAAAAATGAGGTATTACCACAATTAATTATCCGATTGTTATAATTGAATGTTACCAAAGATATATTTTGTAGTAGTGAGGTAAAATGAATTATTTGAAAGTATTAATATGAAATAAGCTTATCCCAAGTCTCCTTATAAACATAATTATACATATTTTGAGACTTTGTATTAGGCTTTAGATTTGCAATGTAATTTATTATGAGTTGTGTCTTAAAACACTTCTAATACTCACCAATATATGAAATCCATTTCTTTATCAGCTTATCATCATTTGGAACAATAACAACATCCTACATTTACATAATAAACTTGATATTAGTATTAAACAAAAAAGTAAATGGTCATATATACTTGTAAAATAAATAGTGAAAGTTAAAATTAATACCGGAACATCGATCCATATACTTAATTTCACTTTAAGATCTATTTGACCCTAATCTTCTAACAAATAGTCGTTTTGCTTCAACCAAGTAATATCACATAACTCCTAAATGTCATAGCATGTTCGCCATAACACCTCCAACTTTTTAAATAAAAAACCGATCGACATCCTAACACATGTGTTGCAGACTTTTGTCAATTTGATTGTTATCACGACACCTCTGAAATTTTTTGTTCATTTATTATGAATAGGAGAATCCTCATTTTTAGGAGAGGTGATAGATGAATCATCCGTATTTGTTTAAACAACAACAAAGGTAAATATTTTACTTAACACAACATCAACAAAGACACCTAGTATGACTCATGGTACATACAATACATTTTACTTAAAACAACACCAACACAGTCACACAAGCTCTTAAAACCAAATCAAGAACAACATATACTTGCGTTGCACTAAATTCTTACATATAAGAATAATAAAATACCAAAAGGTACAAAGATTAAAAAGGAAAAACTTATGTTCTATTTTATCAAATTCTATCCACCTCTTAAGAGCACCTCAATCAGAATAACCTCACTTGAGATTCCAAAATTCAAAAAATAACAAAATCAATTTCCCTTAACATAATCAGTAAGCAATAAGCAATCCAAAACAACAAAAACTAACATTCTAATTTACGTACATGGATAAAGTGAGTTACACGCCAAAAATGTGATGAAGAAGATACACCACTGATGTAGGAAGCTTTATTCGAGTTTCATTGTCTTTTCTTCGTTTCAAACTTCGTTGGTGCTTCAATAGAGTTAATGACGTTTGATGAGAGGAAATGAAGTTTCGAAAACAAATGTGTGTTGGAAGAGATGATATTTCAAACACGTATGTCTGTTGGAAGGGATGATGGAAGTTGAGTTTAAAAATACTTTTAGCGTGTTTTGATGGAGAAGATGAAGATGAAAATCTCCTATAGTATGTTCAGTTTAGGGATTGTTCTGTTTCGTAGAAGAAACGAAGATGAAAATGAAAGCTGGAGTTTAGTTATGAAAAATACCTGAAAAAATATATTTTATCTTGGATGGAATTACCAACCGAAGGAATAGATAAATAAAAATTAAGACTACAGGAGATAGGATTCAAAGTGTGATCTCTAAACCAGTTTTCCTATCATTTTTGTTTCCTATTTCATTGGAAATTGATTACAAAGTGTAACATTGTTCAAACGGTATTTTGGAAAAACATATTAATTTGTTTTCTCATCATTGTAATGTATTTTATTACGATTAATACGCATATCTGATTCTTCCGATAATGGTTCGGGATAGACGAGTGTCAATCCGAAATTGCTTTCGCTTGCTATAGTAAATGTTTTTTAAAATAGATTTTTAAATCGAGGAAAATTTTATTTGCGATGTATTTACCCCCCCTCTAGATCGTTGCCTTCGTCTAACATACTGTAAATGAAAGATAATGATGAAGAAGAAGAAAGAAAATGTGTGCTAGGATTTTGCTGTGAGAGATACAACGATACTGTCAAGAAGCGGGAGTTAATTTACTTATATATGGGTAAATATTTTCACCACGGTTGTATTCAAAAATCATGATGAAATATAATTCCTTTCATAACTATATAAAACTATATATAACTATATCTAACTATATATATATAACTATATATAACGAAAAAGTAGAAAATTATTGGAGCTGTGATTCGAACTCTATCACTCCATGAATGTATAATCATGATTACTTATTTTGACCGTAATGCAATTTCTTTTCGTAAATATTAAAAAACAAAATACATCCAAAAATGAGGTATTACCACGATTAATTATCAGATTGTTGTAATTTAATGTTACCAAAGATATATTTTGTAGTAGTGAGGTAAAATGAATTATTTGAAAGTATTAATATGAAATAAGCTTATCCCAAGTCTCCTTATAAACATAATTATACATCTTATCGGACTTTGTATTAGGCTTTAGATTTGCAATGTAATTCATTATGAGTTGTGTCTTAAAACACTTCCAATACTCACCAATATATGAAATCCATTTCTTTGTCAGCTTATCATCATTTGGAACAATAAGAACATCCTACATTTATATAATAAAGTTGATATTAGTATTAAACAAAAAAGTAAATGGTTATATATACTTGTAAAATAAATAGTGAAAGTTAAAATTAATACCGGAACATCGATCCATATACTTAATTTCACTTTAAGATCTATTTACCCCTAATCTTCTAACAAATAGTCGTTTTGCTTCAACCAAGTAATATCACATAACTCCTAAATGTCATAGCATGTTCGCCATAACACCTCCAACTTTTTAAATAAAAAATCGATCGACATCCTAACACATGTGTTGCAGACTTTTGTCAATTTGATTGTCATCACGACACCTCAAAAGTTTTTTGTTCATTTATTCTGAATAGGAGAATCCTCATTTTTAGGAGAGGTGATAGATGAATCGTCCGTATTTGTTTAAACAACAACAAAGGTAAATATTTTACTTAACACAACATCAACAAAGACACCTAATATGACTCATGGTACATACAATACATTTTACTTAAAACAACACCAACACAGTCACACAAGTTCTTAAAACCAAATCAAGAACAACATATACTTGCGTTGCACTAAATTCTTACATATAAGAATAATAAAATACCAAAAGGTACAAAGATTAAAAAGGAAAAACTTATGTTCTATTTTATCAATTTCTATCCACCTCTTAAGAGCACCTAAATCAGAATAACCTCACTTGAGATTCCAAAAATCGAAAATAACAAAAATCAATTTCCCTTAACATAATCAGTGAGCAATAAGCAATCCAAAACAACAAAAACTAACATTCTAATTTACGTACATGGATAATGTGAGTTACACGCCAAAAACGTGATGAAGAAGATACACCACTGATGTAGGAAGCTTTATTCGAGTTTCATTGTATTTTCTTCGTTTCAAACTTCGTTGGTGCTTCAATAGAGTTAATGACGTTCGATGAGAGGAAATGAAGTTTCGAAAACAAATGTGCGTTGGAAGAGATGATATTTCAAACACGTATGTCTGTTGGAAGGGATGATGGAAGTTGAGTTTAAAAATACTTTTAGCGTGTTTTGATGGAGAAGATGAAGATGGAAATCTCCTATAGTATGTTCAGTTTAGGGACCGTTCTGTTTCGTAGGAGAAACGAAGATGAAAATGAAAGCTAGAGTTTAGTTATGAAAAATACCTGAAAAAATATATTTTCTCTTGGTTGGAATTACCAACCGAAGGAATAGATAAATAAAAATTAAAACTATAGGAGATAGGATTCAAAGTGTGATCTCTAAACCAGTTTTCCTATTATTTTTGTTTCCTATTTCATTGGAAATTGATTACAAAGTGTAACATTGTTCAAACGTTATTTTGGATAAACATATTAATTTGTTTTCTCATCATTGTAATACATTTTATTACGATTAATACGCATATCTGATTCTTTCGATAATGATTCCGGATAGACGAGTGTCAATCCGAAATTGCTTTCGCTTGCTATAGTAAATATTTTTTAAAATAGATTTTTAAATCGAAGAAAATTTTATTTACGATGTATTCACCCCCCTCTAGATTGTTGCCCTCGTCTAACATACTGTAAACGAAAGATAATGTTGAAGAAGAAGAAAGAAAACGTGTGCTAGGATTTTGCTGTGCGAGATACAACGATACTATCAAGAAGCGGGAGTTAATTTTCTTATATATGGATAAACATTTTCACCACGGTTGTATTCAAAAATCATGATGAAATATAATTCCTTTCATAACTATATATATATATATATATATATATATATATATATATATATATATATGTATATATATATATGTATATATATATATATATATATATATATATATATACATATATTATATATATATATATATATATATATATATATATATATATATATATATATATATAAGGACAACACTCATTATAATGTATAATCATGATTACTTATTGCATTTTGTAAATATTAAAAAAAAAAATACATCCAAAAATGAGGTATTACCACGATTAATTATCAGATTGTTGTAATTTAATGTTACCAAAGATATATTTTGTAGTAGTGAGGTAAAATGAATTATTTGAAAGTATTAATATGAAATAAGCTTATCCCAAGTCTCCTTATAAACATAATTATACATCTTACGAGACTTTGTATTTGGCTTTAGATTTGCAATGTTATTCATTATTAGTTGTGTCTTAAAACACTTTCAATACTCACCAATATATGAAATCCATTTCTTTGTCTGCTTATCATCATTTGGAACAATAAGAACATCCTACATTTACATAATAAACTTGATATTAGTATTAAACAAAAAAGTAAATGGTCATATATACTTGTAAAATAAATAGTGAAAGTTAAAATTAATACCGGAACATCGATCCATATACTTAATTTCACTTTAAGATCTATTTGACCCTAATCTTCTAACAAATAGTCGTTTTGCTTCAACCAAGTAATATCGCATAACTCCTAAATGTCATAGCATGTTCTCCATAACACCTCCAACTTTTTAAATAAAAAACCGATCGACATCCTAACACATGTTTGCGGACTTTTGTCAATTTGATTGTCATCACGACACCTCTAAAGTCTTTTGTTCTTTTATTCTGAATAGGAGAATCCTCATTTTTAGGAGAGGTGATCGATGAATCGTCCATACTTGTTTAAACAACAACAAAGGTAAATATTTTACTTAACACAACATCAACAAAGACACCTAATATGACTCATGGTACATACAATACATTTTACTTAAAACAACACCAACACAGTCACACAAGTTCTTAAAACCAAATCAAGAACAACATATACTTGCGTTGCACTAAGTTCTTACATATATGAATGATAATAAAAATACCAAAAGGTACAATCATTAAAAAGGAAAAACTTATGTTCTAATTTATCAAATTCTATCCACCTCTTAAGAGCACCTCAATCAGAATAACCTCACTTGAGATTCCAAAAATCGAAAATAACAAAAATCAATTTCCCTTAACATAATCAGTAAGCAATAAGCAATCCAAAACAACAAAAACTAACATTCTAATTTATGTACATGGATAAAGTGAGTTACACGCCAAAAACGTGATGAAGAAGATACACTACTGATGTAGGAAGCTTTATTCGAGTTTCATTGTATTTTCTTCGTTTCAAACTTCGTTGGTGCTTCAATGGAGTTAATGACGTTCAATGAGAGGAAATGAAGTTTCGAAAACAAATGTGTGTAGGAAGAGATGATATTTCAAACACGTATGTGTGTTGGAAGGGATGATGGAAGTTGAGTTTAAAAATACTTTTAGCGTGTTTTGATGGAGAAGATGAAGATGAAAATCTCCTATAGTATGTTCAGTTTAGGGACCGTTCTGTTTCGTAGGAGAAACGAAGATGAAAATGAAAGCTAGAGTTTAATTATGAAAAATACCTGAAAAAATATATTTTCTCTCTGTTGGATTTACCAACCGAGGGAATAGATAAATAAAAATTAGAACTACAGGAGATAGGATTCAAAGTGTGATCATTAAACCACTTTTCCTATCGGTTGGTTCTAACAACCGCGAGAATAGATTGATTTTGAAAAAAAAATAATAAAAAATTAACAATTGAAAAAAAAAATAAAAATTACAGGAGTTGATATTTAAAGTGTGATCAGTGGCGGAGCCAGATAAAAAAATTTGGGATGGCCGCTAACGTAAAATAAAGATTATAAATAAAATGTAAACAATATTTTAAATAAAACATTAAAGTTAAAATAAATACAAAGTTAATTACTAAAAATTTAAATTACATGACTTAAAACTACCTTAAAGTAATGCTTTACGTGTTCTGAGTGACTTGAAATCGTCAATAATTGACTCTGAACTAATGCTTGCACTAATCTCCCTTTCAATATATACTGTCATGCTATCTCCAAGAAACCCATCATCCATCTTGTTTCTCAACTTAGTCTTAATAATTTTCATTGCTGAAAAAGACCTCTCAATTGTGGCCGTAGAAACGGGAAGAGTCATGATAAGACAAAGTAGTCTATCAATCAAGAAGTAAGTTTCAGCCTGTCCAGATGCAACCAAACATGAACATAGTTCTTGAATAGTTAATAAATTATTCAAGTTTGATGCTTGACGAGCAACAAATAGAAAATGTTGGATTTGAAATTGCAAATTATTCTTCTCTTGATCACTAAAATCCATAGGATAATATTTTTCAACTAAAGAACAAATAGTATCAATGCTAAAAGCTTTATATCCATCCTTAGAAGATAAAGAACAAGAAAGAGTTAACAAATCCATTGCCTGCTCACTGAATCTGCTATTCAACTCTTGTAATTGTTTGTCAATGGTAGTGAAAAAGATTTCAACTTTAAAGTAATGTTGAATTGTGACTTGATTCTCTTCAAGACGGGAGCGTCCAAATCTTGTTGTTGAATGAACATCATTAAGATCAGGAATCTCAATACCATGTTTTTCACAAAAAGATGCCACTTTAGTAAACAATATATCCCAACCATTTTCTCTCAAACCTTGAATAAGATGTTTTGTTGAACGAACCAAGTTCATAGCATTAACTACATCTTGATTTTTTTTTGTAAGGCTTGACAAAGCATATCTGTTATTCCCATGATTTCTTTCATCAAGTGCAAAATAAATATAAAATCAAATGCCTTCAAGTAATTGTAACAATTATCTGCATCCCCACGTGTAGCATAACTCCCTCTATCTTTTGCAATTTTTTTTAAAACTAAACAAGTTGCTTCATACATGTTTATCAAGCTAGAAATTGAATCATAATGTGATCCCCGACGAGTATCTCTAGCTCGTTTCAATGTACCAACTTGATTTGCACCTTTACCAGTTACAATCTCATCAATCTCTAACAAATAAGCAATTTCTTCTAATTGGGCAGCTTGTAACTCATCATGACGCTTTGTAGAAGAAAAAACAACATTCACAACAAAGATCAGCTTCTCAAAAAATTTATGAACAAGTTTGACTTCTCTTGATGATGTAACTAATGCAAGTTGCAATCGATGAGCAAAACAATGAACATAGTATGCATAAGGACAATCCTTCATAAAGAGGGCTTGTAAACCATTCCATTCTCCTCTCATATTGCTAGCACCATCATACCCTTGACCACGAATGTTAGAAACATCAAGGTTATGTCGAGAAAGTATATCACATATTGCTTCCTTAAGAGTTAAAGATGTGGTGTCTTTAACATGTGCCACATCAAAAAATCTCTCTTGTATTAAACCAACTTTATCAACAAATCTTAATACAAGAGCCATTTGTTCCTTTTTTGACTCATCACGAGCTTCATCAACAACGATACAAAATTTGGAATCACCAATTTCCTCACGAATACTCTTTTTCACCCTACTAGAAACAATTTGCAAGAGCTCTTTTTGAATTTGATGTGAAGTATACTTGCAATTTTGTGGAGCATTTTTCAACACAACTTTTGCAACTTCATCATTGTAGAATGCTAAAAGTTTCAATAACTCAAGAAAGTTACCTTGATTTCTTGATTTGCTACTTTCATCGTGACCCCTAAAAGCACAAGCTTGTAGTGTTAACCAACGAACAGTGTCAATTGAAGTCTTGAGTCGTAACCGATTATTCATTCTTTGACTTGAACTTTGCACTTGAATAACATTTCTAATATGACCATCTTGATTCAACAAGTCTTGACAAGCTTTCATTGCATTGTTGTGTGGTGAGCAAGGATCCTTCCCTATGTGTTTAAGAAAGGAACAATGTTTTCCATTCCTAACTTTCTTCCAATTTCTAAAACCCATAGAAATAAAGACAAGTGATCCGGGACGTCCACTTAGTTTTTTGCTAAAAAGGTAACATGGTAAGTAATATGCGGCATCTTCAGATGGTGAATATTCTAACCATGATGGAAATATGCTAAACCAAGTATGTTGAAACCTTCTCGGATGATCCTCGTTACCGGACAAAGGATAGTTTTCTAAATGAATTTGATATGGACCCCATTTTAGATAAGCTCTTCGTATTGCATCCACTTGATTTGGTGGATATTGCCAAATCGGAGGACGCTTTCCAGGATCGCGTTCCAAAGAATTTTCAAAACCATGATGCTCTTCAATTGTTGGATTCTCAAGAACTGTTTCAGATTCGGATGTCGGGATTATAATTTCTTCATCTCTCTCTTCTCTTTCAATTTCACATGCTTTCCTTTTGAAAAAAGAATCAATTTTCCTATTATTCATCTTTACTTTTCCTATAATATCATATCAGATCCAAAAATCAATTTAGAGAACATAAAAATTAAAAGAGAAAAAAATTAATAAACTTAATTAATCAACTTTAATCCGTTTTCAAATACCGGTAACTTCACTATTAGAAATTAGCAGCAACAATGATTAAATAAATCTTATTACAGTGTATAACTATATTTGTAAATTACAGTGTTATGAATTGACTTAATAAACCTCATATATATTATTTTAACACATCAAGAAAGAAGAACCCTAAAAATCTCAAAAACACAAATCAAGCAATCACTTTAATTTGTTACTTTTTATAAAAGAAGAATGAATAAATTTTTTTATCTGTTAGATGCCGATCACTTTAATCTGTTTCGATTCCGGTGTCGGTAGCAAACCCATATGAGAAAGAAAGGAAAGGTATGAGCTTTTTACCTTATCTGTATTTTAACCTAACTTTGAATGAAAAAGAAAAACTAAAAATTAATTTAAATTTAAAATAAGGATGTTTTAGTAATTTAATATATATGAATTAAAAAAAAAAAAAAGTTGAGGGGTGGCCGTGACCTTCCCACGTCCCCCCTCAATTCCGCCACTGAGTGTGATCTCTTAGCCACTTTTCCTATTGATTGTTTCCAATAATCGAGAGAATAGTTTGAAATATAGGGCATCCAGTAATTATATCTTGATTATTTGTTGGCTTGAGGTGAATTTTTTTTTATGTATCGTTGAAGTGATGGTTCAACAAAAAGAGTCAATTCCTTATCTTATTAGTTTCTTCAACAAATATAACAATAATATTTTAAATATTTGTAAGTAAAAAAATTCACATTTAAAAGGAACCTTCATAAATGAAAATTGAATAGTTTCTAATTGACTTTTTTACCGCACTCACCCATTTATGATATTCTTAACCTTTTGTTTTTTTTATCGCACATTTAAAAAAATAGATTTTTTATATATCATTTTAAATAATTACTTTTTTTGTCTCATAAAAAAGTCATAGTTGAACAATGCACGATTCTTAAAAAAATATTAGATGTATTAGTTTTGATAATAAATTAATATTATTTATTAGAATACCCATGTTAATTATAGATAAAATAGTGGTTGAATAAAATTAAAGTTAATAAATAAAAGTATAATGTAAAAAAAGTAATAAATATTATATTGATATTATAAAAAGATAATTATTTTAAAACGTAGAAAATAACTTTTAGTTAGAATAGTCCGATTTGTTTGATCTCAATTGAACATTTGATATTTAAATGAGTGACAACCCATCTTCCTAATTAAAAATTTCCTTGATTAAATATAAATAATAATAAAATTGAAATGATTAAAAAAAGAGAGAGATCGAAATTAAAATAAACAGAGATTAGTGAGAAAATAAAAATACCTCATAATAAGTAGGGCCACGTGTACGTGTTAAATCTTAAGAGTAAATTAAACTTTTTTTTACCAGTACTATAATTTAACCTACTTTTAAGAGAAGAATTAATTAATGTGAAATGAATAGCACAAAGCTAGAGACCCACCATTGATGATAATAATAATGTTTTTCAAATTTATGAAACTGAGTACTCACCCACTACTTTCATTTCCTGGTCACCAGTCACTAGATCTCACCACACTACTCACTCACTCTGCTGGTATATACAATCATTAATCACTTTTTTTTCTTCTCTTTCCTTTGTTCCCTTTACAATTATTATTGTCCTTCTTTCCTTCTTATTTTCTTTTTTTAACTTTCTTTTACTCTGACCCCATACAACATTTGAATTTCAAATGAATTGCCCGTTAGTGAGGGCACACCAAACATGTCACTAGGGCAAACCAATGCCCACATTTAGTTTAGATTTTGCAAAAATCTAAAAAAAAAATTAAAAAAAATGAGGGTATAGGTGAGAGTGCAAATTATTAAAAAATATATTTCGCATAATTCAATCTTATAAAATTGGTTGGTTGAGTGAAAACTATCCCCACTTATAAATATATATTCAGACTATATATTATTCGATGTGAGACTCTTAACACAACTCCTCACGCTCATGACTAAATAACTGAAGCAAAGAAATAAATGATTGATGATCCGATAGCGGAACCACAGTAAGTCGTCCATCGAATCTTAAACGAGACTCTAATATTACAATCTAATTTTTTGTATTCTCTAAAATCAATAAAAGACGGGATGGGATGATTTGTGAGCATTGCACACATAAAGTAAAAAAATTAAAAATAAATAAATTAAAGTTTGTATCCGCAAAAAAATTAGAGTGATACGAATATAATTGAGGATACAAATCTAAATTTAAAAAAAATACGGACTAAACAAACATGTTGAACGGTCCGGGTCTGTTTTGCTACCCTTTCATATTATTTCATCAATTTCATAAAATATATTCAATTTGAACAATTCACGATTTTTAAGAAAATGATTTGATGTGTTGAATTTAATGATAAAATAATATTATTTATTAAAATATCCTTATTAATTATAGTTAAAAAAATAATTAAATAAAATAAAAACTAATAAATATGAATATGATAATAAAATAATAATAATAAATATTGTATTGATAATGTAAAAGAATAATTATTTTAAAATAAAAAAGATGTACTCTTATGAAACAGATGGATTATTAAATTATCAAAATATGTTGTCGAATTTTATTGCATGGTTGAAGTAGAAAGCATATAAATGTAATATAACTAGTGAAAATTTAGTGTCAGTTATAATAAATGTAATGTTAGTGAAAATTCAGTGTCAGATAGGGTAGACTTTATTATTAATATTAGCGGGTGATTTTATGGTTTAGGGTTACTTAATATATTAAATGGGGTGTTCAAATGCAAATTTAATAATGTTACTTGTGATGTTAGAAAGGGATATTTTTTTCTTTATTTTTAATCTTAGATTGCTTCTTTGTTTGGACAAAAGACCAACTTATAGGGTCATGAATAATGACATGATCCCTAACAAAATAATTGACTTTTATTTTCTTTCTTTTTTATTTCACAATTTTTTTTCTCAAACACAACCTTTCATTTTGCGGATAATATAGCCCTAATAGACCCACAGAAACGACAAAGAAAAATAAATTATTGTTGGAGTTGGTCTCTGTCTCTATGATCAAAGAAGCAACCTTTGAAAATGAATATTTTTGTTTGTAGACCTCATATGACTTTGAAAATGAATAGTTTATTGTAGTTAAATATATAATATTTTAAGAGTTAAATTGCTGAAATTAAAAAATTCCCACGTAATAATGGTTGTCGACATTGAATTTCTCTTTGAATGGCCACGTTGTGAAGCACCTTCTCATATAGGGTTTGAAGAAAGAGGGTAACAGATTATAGCTTCCTAATCTCATAAAGATTGAAAGTGACTTTAAGCATAATGGAAGACCAAGAAAAAAAAACTCTACAAATTTCATTTGGTGATGATTGCTACAATTGGTGACACAACTTTGGATGAGTTACTATAATTAAATTTTTTTTATTAAATATTGTTCAATTTAAACTTGTAATTATTGGATGAGTTTTTAATAGGTAGCATTGAAGTGATTTTCTTTTTTTATGTAACACATTTGTGAAAGATATGTCACATGTTCATCTAAAATTTTAAGGTGATAGGTGAGTGTATTCTCTCACTTATAAATGTTCAAATTTCCACATTTTCAACAAATGTGAAATTATTATTCATACTACTCACACTTAATACATTCTCAACATTACTAAAGGTGAATTTGCTGAAGTGATATTTTCATTTTGTCATCTTTTTTTATATGCTTTTTCTTAGAGATTCAAATTTGATAAAAATAACACTGGGTTGATGTTGATAAATTAGTCTATAGTTTATAATTTGTATTGATGATTAGAGGTGTATACGGTTTGAGTTGAATCAGATTTGCTCTAATCTGTTAGTCAATTTATTTAAACTTTAATGGATTGAGTTTGTCGTTCAACCTGAAATTTCATTGTCAAAATCGATATGAACTGACCCATTCATTTATGGATTAGGTTGAGTTGGGTTTGCTCGTTGTGCTTTAAATAAAATTATTTTTTTAATGTTTTTTTCAATATAATTTTTTTAACACAACTCAAATTGGATGAAACACATCATATAATGTTTAATGAAATTCATCAACGCGACATAACATTTGATAATAATATAAAATTCTATTAGACACGTTATTTTCAGAATATACGTAAATTGAAAATAACGCAAAAATAAATAACTTTTAATCTTAGAATTGCGTAAGTTAATTTATCTAATAGTATTATTATTGTGGAGAATAAATTTTTTATTGGTAAAATTATGATTAGTAGTGAGATATTAATTTATATTTTTATTTAAAATAATAATAAAAAATACAAAAATATTAATGTCACATCAATGAGTTGGATCAATGGGTCTGCGGGTTGAGAAACTCAAACCCGATACTCGAATCAAAACTATTCGGGTTATTGCGGGCTGAATTTGGTATACCTGTAAATGAATGAGTTCGAATAATTTATGGGTTGATTCGGTTTGGGTCAGCGGATTCGCTGGTTCATCCGCACAAATGAACACTCCTACTGATGGTTGATGACTGATAAATTATAATTTATAATTGATGATTGATAATTGATAAGTTAATTGAAGTGTTGGTTAAATTTGCAGTTCAACTAATTTATAGATATAAAGTGACACAAGAATATTTCTTAATTAATAATAAAAAGGGTAAAAGAGGATTTTAGTTAAAATGATAAAGGTAAAAGTAAAATAAAAATGATAAGATAAAAGTTATAAGCTAAAATGTTATTTAAAATAACGTTTGAAAAATAAGTTATAAATTAGTAAAATAGATTATAAACTCTTCATAAAAAAGACTATTATAAAACATAATTTTTATTGCTATATGAGGTTATAAACTATAAAATTAAAAAGTTAAGATACTATAATGTCACTTTGATATCAAAGTAAGGTGAAATGTATATAAATAAGAAGTAGGTGAATAAATTGGGCGAATTTTTAAATTATTAATAGATAAATATGACTTTATTAATATAACTTCCTCTAAGATACATGGTGACATCTATCTGATTTGAATATTGCTCTTGATAAATATTTTTAAATATCTCCCTAAGACGGGTCAGGAGAGATCACACACGCTATGGGAATTCAGTGTTGCTTCTCTGCATTTCCCCCATCTTGATTGCATGTTGATCTCTTCTATATAATGCCCATGACAATTATGATTTCAATAGGTTTAATGGTCTTTAAATTGGCATAATGGTTTAATCGGTTACTTTTACCAATATATTTAATACTGTAATGGACCGGTAATTATTGTTTTACCCTTGGTTGATGTAATGGCAAAATGTTATTAGGTGCGTCTTTTAGAATCCGAGATGAGTCTATCCTTGCTAGGTAAGTTATCTCAGTCATATCTAAATCTCGGATGCATACCCGGCTTTTAAGAATTTCGGGGTGTACATAAGCCCCATGATCATGAGGCCCAATAGGATGAAGTGTTTGGACAAAGAATTTCAAAATTCTTTCTTCTTGAATGGGTTGTACTTACATATGGTTTGGTTTTATGGGGAATCCAATTGCCATCATGACTCTAGTTCGATAGGGTTTCCAAACCGTTTCTAGACATAGAGAAGTCGGAGAGCCCTAGTGGGATCTCAACCATTTGTCTTCGTAAAACCCGGTAGGTTTTAGACACAGAGGAGTCGGAGAGCCTCAATGGGATCTCGACCAGTTATCGTTGTAGAACCCGATAGGTTCTTGACATAGAGAAATTGGAGAGCCCAAGTGGGATCTCGACCAATTATCATCGTAGAACCTAGTAGGTTCTAGACATAGAAAAGTCAGAGATCCCTAGTGGGATCTCGACCAATTGTTGTTGTAGAACCCGATAGGTTCTAGACATGGAGAATTTAGAGACCCTAGTGGGATCTCGACCAGTTATTGTCGTAGAACCCGATAGGTTCTAGACATAGAGAAATTGGAGAGTCCTAGTGGGATCTCAGCCAGTTGTCATCGTAGAACCCGATAGATTATAGACATAGAGAAGTCAGAGAGCCCTAATGGGATCTTGACCAGTTGTTGTCGTAGAATTCGATAGGTTTTAGACATAGAGAAGTTGAAGAGCTCTAGTGGGATCTCAACCAGTTTTCATCGTAGAACCTGGTAGGTTTTAGACATAGAGCAGTCAAAGATCCCCAGTGAGATCTCGACCAGTTGTCATCATAGAACCCGATAGGTTCTATACATAAAGAAGTCGGAGAGCCCTAGTAGGATCTCGACTAGTTATCATCGTAGAATCCGGTAGGTTATAGACATAGAGAAGTTCGAGAGCCCTAATGAGATCTCGTTCAATTGACACCCCACTTTAACTACACCAACGTTTGGCCTTGTTATTAGAATCGTGATAACCCATGTGGGTTTCCAAATACTAGTAGTAACCAAATCTTGAAAGATTCAGATATTTATAAGTTGGAAAATTCTGAGTATATCTTGCTTCATTCTTTACATGACCCAGATGAGTTAGGGTCTAATTCCCGAGAATATTTGGTGTGATTAAAATTAGAGATCGTCTCATCGGAGCATTGATTCACAATCATTTTGTCGTTAGTCATCCTTTACGGATGCGTTTTGTAATGTTTTGAACGTTTTCCTGCTCCTTTGACAATAAATGGAAAGAAATAAACTACCTGGGAGAAGAGTCCAGTCATAGTCCCAAAAACTAAACCCAAGTTGTAATAGCTTGCAAGCTCAAGTGTTTGTCTTTCATTCAAAACACTTGTAAGTATTCAAACCTTTTCACAATAAATTAGAAAGAAAAAAACTACATGGGTGAAAGGTCCAGTCATAGTCCTGAATATTAGACTCAAGTGGTAATCACTTGCAAGTCATAAATATTCATCTTCCAAACCCTAAAACATACTCAAACAAATCAAACTTGTTTTCGCCCTTGCGTGACTTTGATAAACTTTTTCATAAACGAGTACACTTTATCCGTATCAATGTGACACAAACCAAGGCTTCTTCCTCCAAGAGCGAGCAGTAAGAAAAGGATTAACCACTCGATATTTCTAAATTATCACTACTTAAAAGCAACCATCAAACAGTTTTTTACTATAAAGAACTACGTAGCCTTGAGTTCTCCATTGCACCTGGAGATATGTAGGAGCAGGATTTTGAAATTTTGTCAGGCACCATAATAAAAACCCTAAAAATATTTCCTTTCTTTTCTCGCTCAATAAGTTGAATAAAACAAATAACTATAACTAACATTCAATCACAAGTTTAACTAAAAGGTTCCCATTGAGTACAACAGATGTGAGGGTGTTAATACTTTCCCTTTGCGTAATCGACTCCCAAACCCAAATTTAGTTGTGACGACCATCTTTTTTTTTTCCTTTAAAGGTTTTATTGATATTTTCCCTTTTCTTTTTTGGAATAAATAAAGTTTGGCGGCGACTCTTTTCGAATAATTTTTTCGCGAGCGCACGAACGCCCCGCGAAGCATCGTATTTTTCGAGATGCGGTAATTAGAAAATATCCTTGAAGTCATTTTAAGCAACATTGTTGTAGTATGATTTCAAAATAAACCTAGTTTCAGTTAGTTCTTTTGGAGGTTGTAACGTGGTCTAGTTCATGGTTTTCGAAACAAAGGATATAAGGCTCAAAATTTTAATTTTAACCCAACTCATTCTCCATGATGATCTCCAGTCCTATATTCAATTAATTCAACCTATGCATTCAAGTTCCAAGAGATTTGGAATTGCACTAATGATGATGGCTCAAAAGCCAAGGGGATTTCTGATATGACAATCACTTCTCCCTTTTTTATAGTCACAATATTCTACTTTAGAATTTTGGTGATCCTTTTGATTTTTGATATGATGGTCAACTCATGTTGTCTTCGCTGAGATTTTTATTAACCTCTTTTGATTGGTGGTTTTTGTTATCCCTAATTTTTTCCTGGACCGCTTCTTTGAACTTTTCAATTCACCTGGATGCCCTAATTTTTGCGTAAGTCACCTTTTTGGGTTTTGACTTAGAGGGCTTTCTCTTTTTGATCTGGAAAGATAATGACCGCCTTACTTAATGGTTAATGAGAACAACCATTGTCACTTTTTATTTTCATGAATTCTCCAACACTTCTTTGACGTATGTGAAGGAAATCTCGTGCTTGAAACCTTTATTGAAAATGTGTACGAAATGATTCTTTTGAATTTTAAAGCATATTCGAATTAACTAAGAATTACCCTTCCCTAGGTTAAGATTACATGTCTTTTCATATTGAAAGAAACACCAACTGCTAAGGATAAAGGGGTTAACTAGGGATTAACTTCCTTATTTATCTAGTGTTGGGTTATTGAAATAATGCCTTACATTGTCATCATAGTTTTATTTGAAAGCATATCATTCAACAACTTGTGTATTTCATTTTTGTCATTCTCACTCCGATCTTTTCTTAAACAACAGTTTGATAAAGAAAGATGAATGGGATAATCATTGATATATATTTTTCAATTTTGAAAAAGGAAAACATAAATATACGCAAATATGAAAACAAATAGTTTGATCCAAAATATGCAACGCTTATTTCATTAATATTAACATTTGAAAACAAACAAGTTTGAAAGCAAATAAACATAATACAAACAAGGAAATTGAAAATGGAAAGAAAACATGGCCTAAGGACTAATCAACATCAAGGATGAGCTTTCCCGTCTGATCCATTGGCTTTAGGATGTGACTTGTCATGCTCTGACCCTATCTTCATTTACCTTGTCCTAACAAAGGATTATTGTCGACGTTGGGACCAATATCCTTGAAATAAAAAATCTCTCCTTAATCAAGTCTTGTACTCCAGCCTTTAGTGCAAAACAACCTTATGGATCATGACTTTCAACTCCCTCATGGAACTCATAGTGGGTGTTGGGCTTAAACCAAGCTCGAGGAGGATTTGGAGGAAGAGGTAGAGACCTAGTTGTAACCAAAGCTCTATGGACCAAGTAAGGATATATATGAGTGTATGACATGAGAATAGGGTAAAATTGAGTCCTATTCCTGACATTATGATTCTGATTTTACCCAGCATCCTGCTGACGAGGAGCTTGAGCTCTAGGCTAATTATAAGTAGGCGGTACTGGTGTTTGTTGATAAGCAGGCACAACCTGAGCTAGTAGAGCATTAATCATTAGAGTGGCATCAACTACATATGGTTTATCATAGTATTGTTGCCTGAGACGAGGTCTCATTTCATTTGAGATCGCATTTGTTTCACCCTCATTCTTCTTGTGAAAGTTCCCAGAGGACTTTCTTGCACCACTAGAGGATTCAACTACCATTCTTGATACCCTCCTTTAGTCTTTCTCCAATAGTTACCAGGTCCTCAAAAATTGATGATACACTTGTTAGAATAAGATTTTGTTATGTATCTATACCTTGAGTGTTGATGATAACAATGTTGTATTTGTGTAAGAAACGTTTTGGTACCCTAATGATTTGTTATTGTGTAGCTTTAACAGCCAGTTCTAATTCTGAGTTTATGACACACAACGTCATCTGTTTCTGAACAACTGTGTTCCAAATTTTGCTTCTGTGCTAATCATGAGAAGTTATCAAGTTGGTGCATCAATATTATTTTTTATTCTGTGCTAATTAACTCCTAAGAAGTTTCTGAAGAGACATTAGGTTGTTGTTGCAACATTGTCTCCAATTCTGCTTTTGGATGTGACTCTGGTTATCAAGCTTATGAAGAATGGAAAGCTTATGAAATTTTGTTACTTAGGTGAAGATTCTGAATATCTCAAGGCAGGCGTTCAGTTTATCAAGGTTCTCACTATAGACTCTGAAGACTATGAAGATATTGAAGATCTCAAGCCAGACTAATGATGTTGTCAAGGTTCTGATCGAAGATTCCGAAGTTTCTAAATCTAACTTGTAAGACCCCAATTTTGACCCTAAGATCCCTCATGCAATTACATCATAAGCATCAGCATTGGGATCATGTCTTGGCATCCTCCTTACCCCTCTTTCATTGGGTTTGTTTTGGGAAAGATCACCAAGCACTTTGTGATTATATCATACTTGTATTTTATCATTTCACTAACCAAAATACCAAAATATGTCTTTGCATTTGTCTAACTCTTTTGTAGGAAGGGCATGATTTCATTGATTCATCAAGTTCACATCTAGGCTTTGAGAGCCTCATGAACAAAGAGCACAACCAAGAATTGATTCAAGAATGGTTATGAGAATCATATATGAGTTCCATTGATCTCTACATGTTATATTGATCAAGTTTTCTTCAAGAGTTTGAGGGTGATTTGTAACACCCTTCTAGAATACCCCAAATATTTAATTAAAATAACAACATATAAACCAGAGTAATATGCAATCAAGGGTGTCACACAATTACTTTCACACCAATCACCATAATATTCAGTCATGCTCATTATTTAATTCAAAACATAAAGTATTGCACAATACACATCGGATAGAGATCAAATCGATCATTCAAAACATGCAACATACTACATGTAAACTGGTTCAACAATCATCAACAACACAATTAAAATGTTCCCTCCCGATGTTACATCTATCAGAGCATGACCCACTAAGGAGACTACACTAGACTCCAAGTATTAGCTTCTACTCAACTCATCGCTCGTTACCTGAAAAATAGTTGTAAGGGTGAGTTCCTCAATCGATATAATAAGCATTATAAATTATCATGTCATGTTAAGTAAATAACACATTTCATCACCCAAATCAGATTACACATTCAGCAACGGCAATATCAACTCAATCATACTCAATACCAGCACAATTCATACTCATACTCAATGTCAACACAACCACACGTATAATATTGGAATACATCCATTCATATTATACGCCATACATACATTATGCAATGAGACTCCACACATGCGGTACCGACTACTCTTGAACATATAGTTCAAGCTCACCGATCAATCCAGATACGGCTACTAAGCTCACTAGTCCCACTCATTTGAGACCTAGTGACTCCCTCACTAATTCCTCACCATGGGAATTAGCTACAGCCCCAAAGGCTATGCTATGCACACTAATCATCTAGCATGCAAACATCAACAACAAATCCACAATGATTCACTCACTAATTCCTCACCATGGGAATTAGCTACAGCCCCAAGGCTATGCTATGCACGCTAATCATCTAGCAATGCAACATCAACAACAATCCACAATGGACACATGCTCACACTCTAAGCCATACAACAGCCCATTCACAAATACATGCATAATATATACATTCACAACATTATGCATATCATCATACATCATCAACACATTTGTCAAACATCATATCATCTCAAATAATTGAACACAGTATTAGCACACTCTACTAATACCTATACTGCTCAAAACAGCGGGAAATAATCCCTACCATATCACACACTGATATAGGCAACCACCAATTAGGCACACAACATTTAAATTAACAATTTTTCCATACTGCAACAGTGTTAACGGTTAACGCCCTGGGTTAACCGGTTAACGCAGGCAAAACACGCTTACTGCCCAAAACTTATCAGCGTTAACCGGTTAACGCCCTGGGTTAACCGGTTAACGCAGGCAAAACAGCACTAATTCTCAATTCGTAACAGTGTTAACCGGTTAACACCCTGGGTTAACCGGTTAACGCAGACAAAACAGCAGTTCCTGCGCTAACACAAAGCAGAATGCAGAATTCTCCGCATTTTCCGCCGTTAGAGGACTTCCGGACCTCCGATTCCAATTCCGTAGAAAACTATACGTTCGGGAAAACACGACTCACACAATTACGGATTCAATTTCAGTTTCAACACAACTTATCCAACACAATTATTCAGCATTCAACAAATCCCAATTAGGGTCAATTCAACGGTTTATCACTACCCATTACATGCTAACCCATAATCCCCATTAAACGACGATAAACCCCCCTTACCTGATTAATCTGGCAAATCTTTGAGCTCCAAGCTCTTCTCTTCTCCAACCTTTGCTCTCTGGTTCTTCCTCTTGCTCTGCCTCTTTCAGCCGCTTCTCTGAGTTTCACGTGAAAACCTTATTTTCCAAAAATGAACTCTTTTTACTTATTCCAGCTTATATATTTTCAAATAATTATTATTCCAATAATAATAATAATTCAATAATTCCAAAATAATAATAATAATAATCCAATTATCTAATTAAATTAATAAATATATTATTAACTTAATTTAAATAATTACCATATTATTATCGGGGTGTTACAACTCTCCCCCACTAAAAGAGTTTTCGTCCTCGAAAACATACCTCAAGCGAACAACTCTGGGTAAGACTCCTTCATCTTACTCTCCAGTTCCCAAGTCACATTGCCACCTGCTGGTCCTCCCCAAGCTACCTTCACCAAGGCAATCTCTTTACCCCGCAACTGCTTCAACTCTCGATCCTCGATCCTCATAGGCGATGTTTCAACAGTCAGGTTATCTCTCACCTGTACATCATCTACTTGGACTACATGCGACGGATCATGAATGTACCTCCTCAACTGAGACACATGAAAAACCTCATGTAAATTCGCAAGCGACGGCGGTAAAGCAATACGATAGGCTACTTCCCCTATCCTCTCCAAAATCTGATAAGGACCAATAAACCGAGGTGTCAACTTCTTCGACTTCAAAGCTCGACCAACCCCAGTTATCGGAGTGACACGAAGAAACACATGATCTCCCTCTTGGAACTCAAGTGACTTCCTCCTCTTGTCGTGATAACTCTTCTGACGACTCTGAGCAATTCTCATCTTCTCCTGAATCATCTTAATCTTTTCCGTAGTTTGTTGAACAATCTCTGGTCCAACCACAGCACTCTCACCGGACTCATACCAACATAAAGGTGTCCGACATCTCCTACCATACAAAGCTTCAAACGGTGCCATACCAATGCTCGAATGAAAACTATTGTTGTAGGTAAACTCAATCAAAGGCAAATAACAATCCCAAGCACCTCCCTTTTCCAAAACACAAGCCCTCAAAAGATCCTCCAGTGACTGAATCGTCCTCTTAGTCTGACCATCAGTCTGCGGATGATATGCAGAACTCAATCTCAGCTTAGTTCCCAAAGCCCTCTGCAAACCTTCCCAGAACTTCGATGTAAATCTAGGATCTCTGTCTGAAACAATACTCGACGGAATACCATGCAAACTTACAATTTTCTCAATATACAACTCGGCTAATCTCTCTAACGGATAATCCATTCTGATCGGAATGAAATGAGCCGACTTTGTCAATCTGTCAACAATCACCCAAATAGCTTCACAATTCTTACTTGTCCTCGGTAAACCAGAAACAAAATCCATACTGATACTATCCCACTTCCACTCTGGAATAGCCAACGGTTGCATTAGCCCAGACGGCTTCTGATGCTCAATCTTTGACTTCTGACAAGTCAAACAGGAATAAACAAAACTCGCAATTTCTTTCTTCATTCCCGGCCACCAAAATAACTTTTTCAAATCATGATACATCTTCGTAGCCCCAGGATGAATACTCAGGCCACTACGATGTCCTTCTTCAAGAATACTCTTCTTAAGTTCGATAACATCCGGAATACACACCCGATTACCAAATTTCAAAACATCATTCTCATCAACCCTGAATTCACCACCTTGACCTTGATTCACTAGAGTCAACTTATCAACCAAAAGCACATCGGATTTCTGACCCTCTCTAATCTCATCCAGAATACCATTCGTTAACTTCAACATTCCCAATTTAACACTATTGTGAGTACTCTCACACACCAAACTCAAGTCTCTAAACTGCTCAATTAAATCCCATTCTCTAACCATTAACATAGACATATGCAATGATTTCCGACTCAATGCATCAGCCACTACGTTTGCTTTACCCGGATGGTAATTCAAACCAAAGTCATAATCCTTCAGAAATTCTAACCATCTCCTCTGTCTCATATTCAGCTCTTTCTGATCAAACAAATACTTTAAACTTTTATGGTCACTGAAAACCTCAAATCTTGACCCATACAAGTAATGCCTCCATAATTTCAGAACAAATACCACAGCTGCCAACTCTAAATCGTGTGTCGGATAGTTCCTCTCATGAACCCTCAGTTGTCTCGAAGCATAAGCTATAACCTGCTTATTCTGCATCAACACACCACCCAAACCCAACAATGAAGCATCACAGTAAACCTCAAATGGTTCCGACGGACTCGGTAATATCAGAATAGGAGCAGTAGTCAACCTTCTCTTTAACTCTTGGAAACCTTCTTCACATTTTGAGTCCCAAACAAACGCTTGCCCCTTTCTAGTCAACATCGTCAACGGTAACGCCAACTTCGAAAATCCTTCAATGAACTTCCTATAATAACCTGCAAGTCCAAGAAAACTCCTTATCTCAGAAACTGACTTCGGAGCTTCCCACTTAGATACCGCTTCTATCTTAGAAGGATCAACAGCAACACCACCTCTTGAAATTACATGACCAAGAAAACTAACCTCTTCTAACCAAAATTCACATTTAGAGAGTTTAGCGAATAACTTCTTTTCTCGGAGAACTTCTAAAACCACTCTCAAATGCTCAGTATGCTCTTCTTCAGATTTCGAATACACCAAAATGTCATCAATAAACACCACAACAAACTTATCTAGGTACGGATGAAAAATCCTATTCATATACTCCATAAATACTCCAGGCGCATTAGTCACACCAAAAGGCATTACAGAATACTCATAATGTCCATACCTTGTTCTGAAAGCAGTCTTCTGAATATCCTCAGTTTTCACGCGTATCTGATGATACCCAGATCTCAAATCTATTTTGCTGAACACACTCGCACCAACCAACTGATCCATCAAATCATCAATCCTCGACAAAGGATACCGATTCTTGATCGTCACTTTATTCAGTTGCCTGTAGTCCACACACAACCTCATAGTACCTTCTTTCTTCTTAACCAATAACACTGGTGCACCCCACGGTGACACACTCGGACGAATAAACTTCTTATCCAACAGATCTTCCAGCTGACTCTTCAATTCAGCTAACTCAACAGCAGACATACGATACGGAGCCATCGATATCGGTCTAGTACCAGGTACCAAATCAATCGAGAACTCAACTTCACGCTCTGGCGGCAATTCATTCACTTCTTCTGGAAACACATCAGGAAAATCACACACCACAGCCAGATCACCAATCACCAGTTTATCTTTAGCCTCCAAAGTCGCTAACAGCATAAACAACTCTGCCCCATCTGCCACTGCCTCATTCACCTGCCTCGCTGATAGAACCACACTCTCTCCTACCTCAACCTCAGGAAATATTACAGTCTTATCAAAACAGTTGATGGAAACCCGGTTAAACACCAACCAGTTCATACCCAAGATAACGTCAATCTGCACTAGTGGAAGACACACAAGGTCTATCCCAAAATCTCTACCAAAAATACTCAAAGGACAACTCAAGCAAACTGAAGTAGTAGTCACTGAACCCTTTGCAGGAGTATCAATCACCATACTACCATACATCTCAGATATCTCTAACTTAAGTTTCACAGCACAATCCAAAGATATAAAGGAATGAGTAGCACCGGTGTCAATAATAGCTACAAGAGGAAAACCATTTATATAACACGTACCTCTGATCAAACGATCATCTGCAGAAGTCTCGGAACCCGATAAGGCAAAGACCTTGCCTCCTGACTGATTCTCCTTCTTCGGCTTAGGACACTGTGGACTGATATGACCCACCTCTCCACAGTTGAAACAAGTTACAGTCTTCAACCGGCACTCTGCAGCCAAATGACCACCTTTGCCACACTTGAAACACTTCATCTCAGCACTGGTACACTCATGGACACGATGTCCAGCCCGACCACATCTATAACACTTAGCAGGGGCACTAGAGTCTCCCCCACTAGGCCTCTTCATCCCACTCTGTCTCTGAAAACCTTTGCCAGCTGCATACGGTTTTCCACGATCATTCTGATTCTTGCCTTTCCTATCAACCCTTTGCTGATAGCTCTCTGCTCTGGCTTTGGAGTCCTGTTCAAAAATCCTGCAACAGTCAACCAAGTCAGAAAACACTCTGATCCGTTGGTATCCAATAGCCTGCTTGATCTCGGGACGTAACCCGTTCTCAAACTTCACACATTTCGAAAATTCTCCAGCAGCCTCATTATAGGGAGTGTAATACTTCGACAGCTCTGTGAACTTAGCAGCATACTCCGTAACAGACTTGTTACCCTGCTTCAACTCTAAGAACTCTATCTCTTTCTTTCCTCTGACATCTTCTGGAAAGTACTTCCTCAGGAATCTCTCTCTGAACACAGCCCAAGTGATTTCAGCATTCCCAGCAGTTTCCAACTCAGTGCGGGTAGCAACCCACCAATCGTCAGCTTCTTCTGACAGCATATGCGTACCGAACCTGACCTTCTGGTTATCGGCACACTCAGTCACTCGGAAGATTCTCTCTATCTCCTTCAACCACTTCTGAGCGCCATCTGGATCGTATGCTCCCTTGAACATTGGAGGATTGTTCTTCTGGAACTCACCCAGTTGACGAGCAGCTCCCATCCCCACCACATTCGGATTCCCTCCAAGTACTCCAGCTAGCATACCCAGAGCCTCAGCGATCGCAGCATCATCTCTACCTCGTCCAGCCATCTCTATTCTGAAAACCCAACAAGCTAAAACAATAAGTACTGATAGGGTTACACAACACCTATCCCGTACAGGGAAACAGAATAATTACGACTCGACTCGACCGACGATGCTCTGATACCACTAATGTAACACCCTTCTAGAATACCCCAAATATTTAATTAAAATAACAACATATAAACCAGAGTAATATGCAATCAAGGGTGTCACACAATTACTTTCACACCAATCACCATAATATTCAGTCATGCTCATTATTTAATTCAAAACATAAAGTATTGCACAATATGCAGCGGATAGAGATCAAATCGATCATTCAAAACATGCAACATACTACATGTAAACTGGTTCAACAATCATCAACAACACAATTAAAATGTTCCCTCCCGATGTTACATCTATCAGAGCATGACCCACTAAGGAGACTACACTAGACTCCAAGTATTAGCTTCTACTCAACTCATCGCTCGTTACCTGAAAAATAGTTGTAAGGGTGAGTTCCTCAATCGATATAATAAGCATTATAAATTATCATGTCATGTTAAGTAAATAACACATTTCATCACCCAAATCAGATTACACATTCAGCAACGACAATATCAACTCAATCATACTCAATACCAGCACAATTCATACTCATACTCAATGTCAACACAACCACACGTATAATATTGGAATACATCCATTCATATTATACGCCATACATACATTATGCAATGAGACTCCACACATGCGGTACCGACTACTCTTGAACATATAGTTCAAGCTCACCGATCAATCCAGATACGGCTACTAAGCTCACTAGTCCCACTCATTTGAGACCTAGTGACTCCCTCACTAATTCCTCACCATGGGAATTAGCTACAGCCCCAAAGGCTATGCTATGCACACTAATCATCTAGCATGCAAACATCAACAACAAATCCACAATGATTCACTCACTAATTCCTCACCATGGGAATTAGCTACAGCCCCAAGGCTATGCTATGCACGCTAATCATCTAGCAATGCAACATCAACAACAATCCACAATGGACACATGCTCACACTCTAAGCCATACAACAGCCCATTCACAAATACATGCATAATATATACATTCACAACATTATGCATATCATCATACATCATCAACACATTTGTTAAACATCATATCATCTCAAATAATTGAACACAGTATTAGCACACTCTACTAATACCTATACTGCTCAAAACAGCGGGAAATAATCCCTACCATATCACACACTGATATAGGCAACCACCAATTAGGCACACAACATTTAAATTAACAATTTTTCCATACTGCAACAGTGTTAACCGGTTAACGCCCTGGGTTAACCGGTTAACGCAGGCAAAACACGCTTACTGCCCAAAACTTATCAGCGTTAACCGGTTAACGCCCTGGGTTAACCGGTTAACGCAGGCAAAACAGCACTAATTCTCAATTCGTAACAGTGTTAACCGGTTAACACCCTGGGTTAACCGGTTAACGCAGACAAAACAGCAGTTCCTGCACTAACACAAAGCAGAATGCAGAATTCTCCGCATTTTCCGCCGTTAGAGGACTTCCGGACCTCCGATTCCAATTCCGTAGAAAACTATACGTTCGGGAAAACACGACTCACACAATTACGGATTCAATTTCAGTTTCAACACAACTTATCCAACACAATTATTCAGCATTCAACAAATCCCAATTAGGGTCAATTCAACGGTTTATCACTACCCATTACATGCTAACCCATAATCCCCATTAAACGACGATAAACCCCCCTTACCTGATTAATCTGGCAAATCTTTGAGCTCCAAGCTCTTCTCTTCTCCAACCTTTGCTCTCTGGTTCTTCCTCTTACTCTGCCTCTTTCAGCCGCTTCTCTGAGTTTCACGTGAAAACCTTATTTTCCAAAAATGAACTCTTTTTACTTATTCCAGCTTATATATTTTCAAATAATTATTATTCCAATAATAATAATAATTCAATAATTCCAAAATAATAATAATAATAATCCAATTATCTAATTAAATTAATAAATATATTATTAACTTAATTTAAATAATTACCATATTATTATCGGGGTGTTACATGATTTGCCTTGGAAACCCTAGTTTGACTAGGTATCTTGAGTAACTTCTCCAACAAGCTATCTCACCAATTGATCAAATTTCTCACGGGAAACTTCAGAATTAATCATCTTATGCATATATGATCTACCATGAGCCAAGAAAGTCAAGAGAATTGGAAGTTAGCAAGTTGGTTGATGGTGGTTGGTCAGATGGATTCATCTGATAAAAACTGGGTCTCCCTAGACCCTATCTCCTACAATTTTCACCATATGAAAATGATTCCAATATCAAACTTACTCTAACTGAAATTCCAAACAACCTTCATGTTGAGACCTAGAGCTAGTTTTGCTTGGAAAATGATTTTCTATGTTGAAACATTATAGGTCATTTTGTCTAAACCCTAATTTGAAAGTCAACTTCCCAAGGCAATAACTTGCTAAATTTTTATGAGATGAAATATTTCCAAGTTTCACAATCAAATTAATTGACTCTACTTAAACTTTGATGTTTGGAGTGGGAGCTAATTCAACTTTTTTGAGCATGTGATATGAAGCTACATTATAGGTCACTTTTGACCTATACCATTGATCAAGTGATTTTTCCAAACTTCAAAAATGCATAAATCTATCATTTCAAATCCAAATGACATGAAATTGGTGACAATTTTGAATGTCTTTGAGAGAGATACAACTTTGATGAAGACACTTTTCTCATTTGAAGCTCCCATGAAAAGTTAAGCAAGGTGGAATATTGAGACATATGGCCTGACACTTAGAAAAATTTTGATATGTCAAAAATTTCCAAACTTCCACCTCAAATTTATCCAAGTTCCAAATGAAAAATTAATGAATATCAAAGTTGTTCCTCTTGATCTCACCTTTCTGAAGGGCTCAAATCTATTCATTTTGGACTTGAAATGCATAGGTTGCGCATGGCTTAAACAGGATGATATCATTTGGCATGGATCCAACTTCAAGCAATAATGCACATGTGCCTTGCAATCTAAGCCAACTTCAAAGCATATGAACTTCAAATTTGGACCTTCAGCTATCATTTCATGGGCCCATGTGTGCCCATGCACCATTCCATCATCATTTTGCCAATTTTGGAAAGTGGAAGTGAGTGTGCAAATATCACTTGATTCCCCTTTAAATGAAGCTCCATTTGCTCAGAATTGAGAACACCAATGCGCCAACTTTGATTCCCCATTGAAAACCCTTCACTTTCATAGGATAAACCTGATAAGTTCATTTGAATTTGAGCTCAAATCTCCACTATTTTGGAATTCAATTATCCAGGAATCCATTGCTTCTAAACCTTTCCATTCCTCTCCTGCAAGCAATTGAAGTGAGTCCAAGTGCAAGCAAGCTTAAGATCCATCAAGTTCAGACCTCCATTGAAGGTAATTTCCAGAAATTTTAAACTCTTCGATTCTCTCAATTTATTGCTCAATTCCATTGATTCTTTGGTTGTCTGAAGTCCTAGCGATGTAGGCAAGAAGATTGAGTTGCTTTGAGGCCAAATCGAAGCAACTCATTTCATGTACCTCAGATTTCAATTCCACACATCTCTTAATATATTTGGAATTGGAGTAATTGGAGGTCAGATTCGAGCTCAGTGCCATTTTTTCTTCAAGATCATGTCCTTGTTTATTTTTTTGGTGATGGTTCATCTTGACCAGTCCGGTAAGTGCCACCGGAGAAGATGACCGGAGCTCTGGCTCCGGCGATACCTTGACAAGGTTGAGAACCACATGATCCATCCTTCACGTTTTAATCTTGATCGTCTCTTGTAATTACCATTGGTACAACGCAGTTGACTTGGACACATGTGGAACGCGCGTTTTGGATCATCAGATCCGCCACCTCAATTAATGAGGGAGATCTGATGGTCCACGTATTTTTTGAGTTACTGAAATTTTATTTTAATTGCATTTTCTTCAATAATTCATATTAAATTTAATATTGATCCCAAAAATATGGGACTTTCACCAAAAAATTTCAAATATTTTTCTTTTTCATATTCTGAATTAAAATTATTTTTTGGATCATTATTATATTTTTCATGAATTAATTGATTTTGAATTTGTTTTTAATTGCATAAAAATATTTTTAAATGTCCAAAAATTATGAAATTTTTTCTCCAAGGTCCTTTGACCTTGTTTGACCTATGATAAATCTCATGGCCATTTCTTTGGTGTTTTGATGAGATTTTAGGATTTGGACAAAACATATTTGAATTAAATGCACTATTTTATTATTTTTAATTGAATAAATGCCATTTAAATTGTGTTTACCATTTGTATTGACTTAATTGAGTTTGATTGTTTGTTGTTGGGCCTTGGTCAAGGTTGATTTGACTTTGTCAAGTTAATATCACTGGATTTAGGGGATTGATGGAATGTACATTCCATCTCCCAAAATGAATGAATGATATTAATTTGGTAAAAGTCCTCCTTTGACCAATTTGTGATCTCATTCATCCCTTTCCCTCTTCATCTAATTCCACTTCTTCATTCATTCATTTTCATTTGGCCTATGACATCTCAAAGTCCTAATGCTAGTTGATTGAAAAATTGACATGAGTATGGATGAGATTAGGCCACACCTTTTGCATATTTTTTGTGTGTGGTATGTTTCATGAGCATAGTTCATAATACTATGTCTCCAACATGCATTAACACCAAATGTCTATTGCCCGACCTCAAATAGTTGTGACTTCTACATAAGTCCAATTACGATTGCTTAACATAGCGCTAAATTTTTGACACAAAAGGCATAAGCATTCTAGTTAGTGAGATTGTAAGTCTCCCCTCTTTCATGGTATTGTGTGGAAACTTTGCCTTCTTTCCTTCCTTTGGAAGATGTTTTGGTTCAAGGATCCATGCTTGTGATAAGTGGGTTGAGTGTTCTCCAAAGAATGTCTTAAGAAAGCAAAAGCAAAAGCAAAGCAAAACTAACCTCTAACTTACTAACTATTAACTTTTAATTTCAAGCTTTTATCTTAATGCAATTTTACTTCAAGCACTTTATTTCATTTGCCATTGTACATATCATTCTAATTGTTTATGTTAATGCAATTTTCACTTTGTCCATTTGGACCATATTGTGTGATATATCTTGGTTGTATATACTTTGTTTGTTTGTGTGGTCTTTGACCATTAATGTACATAATAAAACAAAAACCCTAAAAAACTTTTGAGCGGACTGTTGGCTTGATCCTGGACATATGGACTTAGAATTTAGGCAACCTCCCTAAGCTAAAGGACTTGGCCAATGCCAATTTATGAAGAACCAAGTTCTTGCAATTTGAATTCATCTGATACATCATTCAAGATCTCTCTAAGTTCATTTGCAACATGATCATTGTGAAGTTGTTATTTTGAACCTGTGACTTGTGAAATTCATCTGGTACATGGGCTATTTCTAAAGAAGATCATGGAATGGATAAGCTTGGATGAGGCCATATTTATTTGATGCCTTTGCTCTTCAAGATAATATAATTGTGCATTTATGTGTTGCTTGATTCAAAAAGTCCAAGGGAATTAGGGTTTCTATTGACATTCTTGTCTATTGGATTGCTACCCATTTGGTCAAATCTTTTCAACTCTAAACTTTTAAATTTTTGTGCATAGGGTAGTCTCTTCATCTTCTTCCCATTTCTTTAATTTCAAAACCTCTCCCTCCATTTTCAAAAATCTGCTTTGTGTGAACTATTCTTGTTCTAAACTTTGACCTTTTTTGCAAAAGATAGAAACTTTGGCCTTATGCCATTGCATTTTAAAACTTATTTTCTTAAATCAAACTTGTAAATGAACTTACCAATACTTGACTCAAACTTTCAAAAAAGCCAAAAAGAACTAACTCATTCAAATCATTTTTAGGCCTTTGTGCCTTTCAAACTTAAATTTTGTTAAAATTAATGCATCCATTTTGAAATTTGTAGCATCACTTTGTACAAAATACATATGACACAAAAAGGGCTCCCTAGGAGTACCTAGGACACTTTGGGTGCTAATACCTTCCCTCTGTGTAATCAACCCCCTTACCCGTGATCTCTGATTTTTATTAGTTTTTATTTGAAAACTTCTTACTATTTGGGTTTTGTTCGTACTTTTGCCCTTTCCCTTGGAAACAATAAAAGCGCGGTGGCGACTCTTGTTAATTGATCTCTAGCTTGTCAATAGCTTAATGATCATGAATTTCCCGCTACACAACTTTACGTTTCTTCATTTAATGCTTCATCAACTTTCATAAGAAGCCAATGAACTTGAAGATAATATCAAATGGGTATGTGATCAAATAGTGCATAGTACAAATCAAATATTCTTTCCACTACCTGATTTTGTGGGTAAGGACTGTACTATACATCACACTTGTCACTGAATTTGTGGGAGAAAGACAGTATGAAATATCACTCCTTTCACCATCCAACAATGAACAATTGCTCTATTTAGTTTCCCTATTCCCCCCCACCAACAGTCTTCTTCTTATTCTATATAAGTATGACTTGGAGACTTGAAGAAAAAAAGAAGAATACTGAAGCGTGGCAAAACTTGACAAAGTTTATTTGTGAAAAGCTATCATTTTTCTATAAGTTTTTCTTTAAGGATTTTTTTATCATTTATGTAAAATCTACTTGTGTAGAAGCTACTTGTAACACACAAAATATTATTCAAACTGTTTGTTTGATTCCTTAAGGAGACTAAGGTATAGTCAGATTCTTAAGAAGACAAAGAAAGTTGTTCTTTGTGAGTGCTTAAGGAGACTAGGGTATAGTCGGATCCTTGAGAAGACAAGGAAGGTTATTCTTTATGATTATTGTAATAAGTTGATTATAGTGTATTAAGTCCTTGTGTATAAGGAAAAATCACCTTGGTGGGTCGACAGGACTAGCTTTGAGTTTCAAGCGAACCAGGATAGAAATACTTGTGTTTTTATCTCTTTGTTATTAACTTTTAAGTGGTGTTCTTGTGTTGGAAAAAATATTTTGTTTTGTAAAACCCAATTCAAACCCCTTTCTCTTGTGTTTTTCACACCTTCAATTGGCATCAGAGCTCCGGTTCTAATTATGATAAAATATTTATCAACACTTCACCATGTTCAATATCAATACAACTTTATGTGAGAAACAATGGTTGCTGCTAACACCACTAACGTTGCTAACAACAATGAGAGAGATCACTACAGTGAAAAACCACCAATCTTTGATGGTGAGAAATTTGATTATTGGAAAGATAGAATAGAAATTTTCTTTCTTGGTTACAATTTTGATCTCTGGGATCTTGTAGTCGATGGCTACGTTCACCCAGTTAATGATGAAGGAAATAATATAGCATGAAGTGCTATGACTGATCAACAGTAGAAGGATTTCAAAAATCATCACAAGGCCAAAACTATACTACTAAACGTTATCTCTTATACTGAGTATAAGAAGATAACAAACAGAGATTTTGCCAAATCCATTTTTGACTCTCTAAGGATGACTCATTAAGGGAATATTCAAGTAAAGGATACAAATGCCTTGGCCTTAATCCATAAGTATGAGGAATTCAGAATGGAGGATGATGAAACAGCTGAGACTATGTTCTCAAGGTTTTAGATGCTTGTTACAGGACATAAAGTTATGGACAAAGGATACTCTACATCTGATCATGTTAAGCAGAGAATCAGAAGTCTCCCTAAAAAATGAAGACTTGTGGTAACTGCTTTGAAGCTGGAAAAAGATCTTAACAGTATTAGTCTTGAAGAACTTGTTTGTTCTTTAAGAAGCCACGAGATTGAACTCGAGAAAGATGAACCTCAGAAGCGATGTAAATCTGTTACGCTAAAGTCCAAGCCTGAGAAGACAAGAGCATATCAAGCTAAGGAAGAATTAGAAGGTTCTAATGAAGACTTAGATGATGATGATGAGTTATCTTTGATTTCTAAGAGGGTCAACAAACTTTGGAAACACAAGCAAAATGGGCCAGGGAAGTTCAGAGGAGCCAGAAGGATTGTTGGTCGTTTTGATTCTTCGTCTGGACAGAAGAAGCAAGGTTATGGAAAATAAGTTATCTACTTTGAGTGTAAGGAGCCAGGCCACTACAAAAATGAATGTCCTAAGCTGAAAAGGACAGAAGCCCTAAGAAGATTTTTGCTGAATGCAAGAAGGGGCTGATGGCTACATGGGATGACTCAGAATTCGAAGAAGAAGCCAATTTTGAATTGATGGAAACTACATCTAATCCCGAAGGTTCTAAAGAACCAGAAGACAAGGTGATGACAGAATCAGAATCAGACTCTGATTCTGAAGAGGTGGTTTCTGAACTATCTCGTTCTAACTTATGATTATGTTTGTCTGAAATACTGGAACAGTACCAGAGTCTTCAGAGTAAGCACAATGACCTTAAACAAGTCCAAGTAGTTGCTTTTGAAACTCGTAGTGAGCTTGAGAGATATATTTCCTCTCTAAATGAAATATTATTTTCTTTAGAAAGTAACAACTCTGCTTTGAAAAGCAAAATTTCAAAACTAAAGGAAGAAATAGTTTCAGAAGCTTCTGATACTGATTGTGTCATTAGATATGACAGAGCATTCCAGTACTTTCTGGCTAAAAGCATACATAGAAGCAAAATGGCTTCTTTGATCTATGGAGTTAGCAGAAATGGCAATAAAGGTTTAGGTTTTACAAAAACTATAAAACCTGACGAAAGACAGAAGGTAAAACCAAAACCTCTCTATGAGCATTTCGTGCTTGCTGGCACTGAGCTTGATGTTTCTGCATAGACATAGAAAGACACAAATGGTAAGAACTCAATTCTGAAACCTAAGTATCATGCTCAAATCCCTTGCGATTATCCTTCTTCTTAAACACCCAAAGTCATGAGAAAATCCGGGAAAACTAACAAAAGAGGACCCAGAAAGTGGGTACCTAAGGATAAAATAATTTATGTTGTAGATATCCTTAGCAGCTCAGTTGAAACACCAGTCATGGTACCTGGACAATGGATGCTCGTGACATATGACGGACATAAGGTATATATTCCAAGATTCGGAACTTAAGCCTGAAGGCTTCGTTGGTTTAAGAGGAAACCAGAAAGGAAAGATCATTGGCTCCAGAACTATTGGTAACGATATACTTCCTTCTATTACTAATGTTCTTTTGGTTGTTGGTTTGATGCATTACTTATTGTCTATTAGTCAACTTGACAATGGTTATGATATCATTTTTAATCAAAAGTACTCTAAGGTTGTTAGTCATAAAGATGGTATAGTCCTTTTTATCAGGAAGAGAAAGAACAACATTTATAAAATCAGACTTTCTGATCTCGAGGATCAAAATGAAAAATGTTTAATGTCTGTTAATGAGGAGCAATGGGTATGGCACATACGTTTTGAGCATGTTAGCATGAGAAGGATTTCTCAACTAAATAAGCTTGGATTAGTCAGAGGCTTACCTAACCTAAAGTTTGCTTCAGATGCTCTTTGTGAAGCATGTCAGAAAGGCAAGTTTTCTAAAACATCTTTCAAAGCGAAAACTGTTGTTTCTACCTCTAGACCGTTATAACTTCTTCACATTAATTTGTTTGAACTAGTGAAACCTGTCTCTATCAATGGAAAAAATTATGGATTGGTCATCGTTGATGACTATAGTCGATGGACATGGGTAAAGTTCTTGAAACACAAGGATGAGTCACATTCTGTATTCTCTACTTTCTTCTCACTAGTGCAAACAGAAATGAATTGAAAAATAGTCAAAGTCAGAAGTGATCATGGTGGAGAATTTGAAAGTAAACATTTTGAAAATATTTTTTATTCAAATGGTATTTCCCATGATTTCTTCTGTCCTATAACTCCACAAAAAAATGGAGTTGTAGAAAGAAAGAATATGACTTTGCAAGAAATGGCTGGCACCATGATCTAAGAAACTGATATGGCTAAACATTTCTAGGAAGAAACAATTAACACAGTGTGTTATATTTAGAACAATATTTCTATTAGACCTATTATGGGTAAGACTCCCTATGAATTATGGAAGAACAGAAAGCCTAACATTTATTATTTTCATCCTTTTGGCTGTGAGTGTTTTATGTTGAACACTAAAGAGAATCTTGGCAAGTTTGATTCTAAGGTACAAAAATGCTTATTGTTAGGATTTTCTGAATGTTCTAAAGGCTACAGAGTTTTTAACACTGAGACACGAATTGTTGAAGAATTTATTCATGTTTGATTCAATGATAAGATTGGCCCTGAAAATTCAAAGCTTTTTTAGAAATTTGCAGATTTGAAGATCAATCTTTCAGAATCCAAGGATAATGATTCTGGAGAAAAAGGCTCAAAAGGCAAAGATAAAGAATATGGAGCAAAAGACCCATAAGCGACTCAACCAGAAGTTGTCATTGGTCCAACTCATCAGAAGAAATATAGACCATGAACTTCTCATTTTGAATAGTTGATTCTGGGAGATAAAGACGCACCATTCAGAACTAGATCTTCATTCAAACCTTCAAAAGAGACTCTTGTGGATTTGGTATCTCTGGTAGAGCCCACATCTATTAATGAAGCTCTTTTGAATAATGAATGGATTTTGGCTATGCGAGAAGAACTGAATCAATTCACCAGGAATAACGTTTGGAATCTTGTTCAGAAACCAAAAAGTTTCCATGTTATTGGAACAAGATGGGTTTTCAGAAACAAGCTCAATGAGAAGGACGAAGTCGTTAGAAACAAGGCTCGACTGGTAGCACAAGGTTGTAGTCAGCAAGAAGGTATATACTATACATGAACCTTTTCTCCACTTACCAGGTTAGAGTCTATTCATATTTTAATCTCTTTTGTAGTCAATCCTAACATCATCCTTTATTAGATGCATGTTAAGAGTGCATTCTTAAATAGATACATTTATGAAGAAGTGCATGTGCACCAACCCCTAGTTTTGAAAGTTCTCTAAATCCAGAATTTTTTTAAATGAAAAAAATCGTTATATGGTCTGAAGCAAGCTCCCAGAGCTTGGTATGATAGACTAAGTAATTTCCTTTTGGAAAATAATTTCACTAGAGGTAAAGTGGACACAAGTCGCCTTTGCAAAACCTTTAAGAATGATATTCTAGTTGTGCAAATTTATGTTGATGATAATTTTTGGTTCTGCTAATGCTTCGTTGTGTAAGGATTTTGCCAAGTCAATGCAGACATAATTTGAAATGAGTCTGATGGGAGAACTCAAGTTCTTCTTGAGATTCCAGATTAATCAACATTCAGAAGGAACATACATTTATCAGAGCAAGTATACAAGGGAACTTCTGAAAAAGTTTAACTTGTCAGAATGCAAACAAGCAAAGACTCCAATGCGTCCCACATGAATTCTAGAGAAAGAAGAGGTAAGCAGTAAGGTAAATTAGAAGTTATTCAGAGGTATGATACATTCTCTCCTTTATCTAACCGCTTCTAGACATGATATTTTATTCAGTGTCTGCTTATGTGCTTGCTTCCAATCAAATCCTAGGGAGACTCACTTAACTGCTATTAAGAGAATCTTTAGGTATATGAAAGGTACTACTAACCTTGGTTTGTTTTATAGAAAATCAAGTGAATATAAATTAGTAGACTATTGTGATGCTGACTATGCTGGAGACAGAATAGAAAGGAAAAGTACTTCTTGAAGTTTTCAAATTCTGGGAGACAATCTGATCTCATGGTCCATTAAGAGACAGACAATAATTGCACTCTCAACAACCGAAGCTGAGTATATCGCAGCTTCTGGGTGCATCACTCAGATGCTCTGGATGAAGAGTCAAATGGAAGATTATAAGATATTTGAAATTAACATTCTTATTCTTTGTGATAATACTTCGGCTATTTGTTTGTCTAAGAATCCTATCTTGCATTCTAGGGCTAAGCATATTGAAATTAAACATCATTTTTTACGTGACTATGTTCAGAAGAGTATTTGTTTCACCTAAAACTTATTGATATAGACCATCAATGGGCTGATATCTTTACAAAACCCCTTTCTGAAGATAGATTCATTTTCATTCTGAAAAACTTATTTATGGACTCTTATCCAGAATGAAAAGTTGAATTTCAGAATGCTAAGCTCTCAGAACTCTAGATAAGGTTCTGACAATTTATTTTGTTGTCTCTGAAACATGAGCTTTCTTAAGTGATAAAGTTTCATTAATCAAAAAGGTTCTGATCAGAAGCAATCTTGTCGATTTATCTTCCTGATTTTGAACAGTTGTTGCATTAAATGTTTATCTTGTCGTTTGATTTCATGTGGTTCTAAGTGGTGACAACTGTCCCACTTTCTGAGCATGCATGATGATAGTGTGACACATTGGGTTTCATATTTCTTGTAATTAGATTACAATCTTTTATGCTTCCCCTATGACTGCGTGATTTTTACCATGCCATCATTGCAATTTTTTTTATATAAACCCACTTCACTCACATTTTCACACTACACACACAATACTCTCACACCTTTATCTCTTTCAAACCCTAAATCACCCTATCTACAATTGTTCATCTTCATCTTCTACATCCCCAATAAAGGAACCAACGGTAGTAATAACCCACCGGTGGGATAAAAAACAACCACAACAATAAGCTCAACCCCAACCTCAACCTCTTCATCAGTCAACTGCTGATAACAACACTCCTCTCTTCAATAAAGGAACCAATGGTAGTAATAACCCACCTGACTACCCTATCTTCACGAAGATCGATCCTTCAAATATTTTGGCATACTACATGGAAATCTGTCTCGAAGATAATGTTGATCCGTTGGTGGATCCCTTAAATATACCGGATGACTACCCAGTTGTTCCGCCTCCTCCTCCTTCCCAAAACCCATAGATTTCAATAATAGTCTTCGAATGTGTGTGCATGCTTTTATTTCTATCTAAGTGTGTGTGTGCCTTTTTATGTTTGTTGAAGTACTTGTTGCATTTCTATTATGTTTTTCTTTGTATTTCGGTCTTTGTAATCAATTGTATCATTTCCGCCTTTTGGCATTACTTAATGAAAATCTTCTTGTTTCTTTCCATCACTTTTATTTTATTTCAGTTGTCTATATCTTTTGATTGACCACAAAGGGGTAGAAACATGTCTAAGGGTGTTTACCTTAAAAATTGGTAAACAACCGCTGATCTTCCAAATTTCTAAATTTGGTTACTCACAGGATCGATCAGATTGATCCTATGACATGTGCTAATTGTTTTTGAAAATGAGTTTTAGTAATCATGAACACTTCGACAGTACTCGCGGGACTAGTGATTAAAACTTTACAGTAAAAGGCTAATATGGATTAAAGAGAGGAATTGAAAAAGACTATGATAATAACCAGTTGGCAAAAGTAAGCGTTTAAAACAAAGAAATCTTAAGACTGTAAAATGATGAAGTAAAAGAAGAGTGTTTAGAATAAAGGAGTAAAGAAATGTATTTCTGGAAGGAAAATAAAGATAAATTTGTATTGTTTTAAAATAACTTAACAATGGTGTAAACAAACGTACATTTTGTGTTTACGATTCTTCTTCACATGAATCATAACACTAAGACTCTTTATTTATACTAGATCGAAATAACTATTTCTAACGTCCCTTTGATCACATCGAGACACATGGAACTTTACATGGATGTAACTATCCATTATGCTCCACGTGTACCTTTAACAGTTTCGGATGATAGCACAACTCCCTCCTTTATTTGAATTTTCAATCCCCAATCGAAAACCGTCTTCAACCACTTCAAGAGATATTTCTGAAGTATCAACTTCATGTTGACTCTTATTACCTGTAAGACCCCAATTTTGACCCTAAGATCCCTCATGTAATTACATCATAAGCATCAGCATTAGGATCATGTCTTGGCATCCTCCTTACCCCTTCCTTCAATTGGTTTGTTTTGGGAGAGATCACCAAGAACTTTGTGATTATATCATACTTGTATATTATCATTTCACTAACTAAAATACCAAAAATATGTCTTTCCATTTGTCTAACTCTTTTGTAGGTAGGGCATGATCTCATTGATTCATTGATCACATATAGGGTTTTGAGACCCTCATGAACAAAGAGCACAACCATAAATTGATTCAAGGATGTTTATAAACATCATATATGAGTCCCAATGTTCTCTACATGTTATATTGATAAAGTTTGCTTCAAGAGTTTGAGGGTGATTTGCCTTGGAAACCCTAGTTTGAATAGGTATCTTTAGTAACCTCTCCAATAAGCTATCCCACCAATTGATCAAATTTCTCAAGGGACACTTCAAATTTCATCATATTGTGCATATATGATCTACCATGAGCCAAGAAAGTCAATAGAATTGGAAGTTAGTAAGTTGGTTGATCGTGGTTGGCCAGATGGATTCATCTGATCAAAATTGGGTCTCCCTAGACCCTATCTCCTACAACTTTCACCATATGAAAATGATTCCAAGATAAAACTTACTCTAAATAACATTCCAAACAACTTTCATGTTTAGACCTAGAGCTAGTTTTGCTTGGAAAATCATTTTCTATATCGAAACATTATAGGTCATTTTGTCTAAACCCAAATTTGAAAGTCAACTTCCCAAGGCCGTAACATTCTCAATTTTTATGAGATGAAAAATTTCCAAGTTGAAAAATCAAATTAATTGAGTCTAATTCAACTTTTATGTTTGGAGTGGGAGCTAATTCAACTTTTTTGAGCATGTGATATGAAGATACATTATAGGTCACTTTTGACCTATACCATTGATCAAGTGATTTTTCCAAACTTCAAAAATCCATAACTCTATCATTTGAAATCCAAATGACATGAAATTAGTGACCATTATGAATTTCTTTGAGAGAGCTACAACTTTTATAAAGACACTTTTCTCATTTGAAGCTCCCATAAAAAGTTAAGCAAGGTGGAATATTGAGACATATGGCTTGACACTTAGAAAAATTTTGACATGTCAAAAATTTCTAAACTTCCACCTCAAATTTCTCAAAGTTCCAATCTCCAAATGAAAAAGTGTTGAACATCAAAGTTGTTCCTCTTGATCTCACCTTTTCGAAGAGCTCAAATCTATTCATTTTGGACTTGAAATGCATAGGCTGCGCATGGTTTAAATAGGCTGATATCATTTGGCATGGATCCAAATTCAAGCAACAATGCACATGTGCCTTGCAATCTAAGCCAACTTCAAAGCATATAAACTTCAAATTTGGACCTTCAGCTATCATTTCATGGGCCTATGCGTGCTCATGCACCATTCCATCATCATTTTGCCAATTTTGGAAAGTGGAAGTGAGTGTGCAAACATCACTTGATTCCCCTATAAATGAAGCTCCATTTGCTCAGAATTGAGAACAACGTTGTGCCAACTTTGATCCCCCATTGAAAACCCTTCACTCTCATAGGATAAACCTGATAAATTTATTTGAATTTGAGCTTGAATCTCCACTGTTTTGGAATTCAATTCTCCAGGAATCCATTGCTTCTAAACCTTTCCATTCCTCTCCTTCAAGCAATTAAAGTGAGTCCAAGTGCAAGCAAGCTCAAGATCCATCAAGTTCAGACCTCCATTGAAGGTAATTTGCAGAAATTTTAAACTCTTCGATTCTCTTAATTTATTGCTCAATTTCATTGATTCTTTGGTTGTCTGAAGTCCTACCAATGTAGGCAAGAAGATTGAGTTTCTTTGAGGCTAAATCGAAGCAACTCAGTTCATGTACCTCAGATTTCAATTCCACATATCTCTTAATATATTTGGAATTGGAGTCATTGGAGGTCAGATTCGAGCCCAGTGCCATTTTTTTTCAAGATCATGTCCTTGTTTCTTTTTTTGGTAATGGTTCATCTTGACCAGTCCGATGAGTGCCATTGGAGAAGATAACCGGAGCTCTAGCTCCGACGATGAGGTGTCTTGCATCTGAACCACATGATCCATATGCCACGTTTTAATCTTGAGCGTTTGTTTTAAATACCATGTGTACAACGCTGTTGACTAGCATCCATGTGGAACGTGCGTTTTTGATCATCAGATCTGCCACCTCAATTAATGAGGGAGATCTAATGGTCCACGTATTTTTGAATTTCTGATATTTCATTTTAATTGCATTTTCTTCAATAATTCATATTAAATTTAATATTGATTCAAAAAATATGGGACTTCCACCAAAAAATTCCAAATATTTTTCTCTTTCATATTCTGAATTAAAAATATTTTTTGGATCATTATTAATATTTTTCATGAATTAATTGATTTTGCATTTGTTTTTAATTGCTTAAAAATACTTTTAAATGTCCAAAAATTATGAAATTTTTTCTCCAAGGTCCTTTGACCTTGTTTGACCTATGATAAATCTCATGGACATTTCTTTGGTGTTTTGATGAGATTTTAGGATTTGGACAAAACATATTTGAATTAAATGCACTATTTTATTATTTTTAATTGAATAAATGTCATTTAAATTGTGTTGACCATTTGTATTGACTTAATTGAGTTTGATTGTTTGTTGTTGGGCCTTGGTCAAGGTTGATTTGACTTTGTCAAGTTAATGTCATTGAATTTAGGGGATTGATGGAATGTACATTCCATCTCCCAAAATGAATGAATGATATTAATTTGGTAAAAGTCCTCCTTTGACCAATTTGTGATCTCATTCATCCCTTTCCCTCTTCATCTAATTCCCCTTCTTCATTCATTCATTTTCATTTGGCCTATGACATCTCAAAGTCCTAATGCTAGTTGATTGAAAAATTGACATGAGTATGGATGAGATTAGGCCACACCTTTTGCATATTTTGTGTGTGTGGTATGTTTCATGAGCATAGTTCATAATACTATGTCTCCAACATGCATTAACACCAAAAGTCTATTGCCCGACCTCAAATAGTTGTAACTTCTACATAAGTCCAATTACGATTGCTTAACATAACGCTAAATTTTTGACACAAAAGGCATAAGCATTCTAGTTAGTGAGATTGTAAGTCTCCCCTCTTTCATGGTATTGTGTGGAAACTTGGCCTTCTTTCCTTCCTTTGGAAGATGTTTTGGTTCAAGGATCCATGCTTGTGATAAGTGGGTTGAGTGTTCTCCAAAGAATGTCTTAAGAAAGCAAAAGCAAAAGCAAAGCAAAACTAACCTCTAACTTACTAACTATTAACTTTTAATTTCAAGCTTTTATCTTAATGCAATTTTACTTCAAGCACTTTATTTCATTTGCCATTGTACATATCATTCTAATTGTTTATGTTAATGCAATTATCACTTTGTCCATTTGGACCATATTGTGTGATATATATTGGTTGTATATACTTTGTTTGCTTGTGTGGTCTTTGACCATTAATGTACATAATAAAACAAAAACCCTAAAAAACTTTTGAGCGGACTGTTGGCTTGATCCTGGACAAATGGACTTAGAATCTAGGAAACTTCCCTAAGTTAAAGGACTTGGCCAATGCCAATTTATGAAGAACCAAGTGCTTGCAATTTGAATTCATCTGATACATCATTCAAGATCTTTCTAAGTTCATCTGCACCATGATCATTGTGAAGCTGTTATTTTGAACCTGTGACTTGTGAAATTCATCTATTACATGGGCTATTTCTAAAGAAGATCATGGAATGGATAAGCTTGGATGAGGCCGTATTTATTTGATGCCTTTGCTCTTCAAGATAATATAATTGTGCATTTATGTGTTGCGTGATTCAAAAAGTCCAAGGGAATTCTGGGTTTCTATTGACATTCTTGTCTATTGGATTGCTACCCATTTGGTCAGATCTTTTCAACTCTAAACTTTTAAATTTTTGTGCATAGGGTGGTCTCTTCATCTTCTCCCCATTTCTTTAATTTCAAAATCTCTCCCTCCATTTTCAAAAATCTTCTTTGTGTGAACTATTCATGTTCTAAACTTTGACCTTTTTTGCAAAAGATAGAAACTTTAGCCTTATGCCATTGCATTTTTAAATTTATTTTCTTAAATCAAACTTGTAAATGAACTTAACAATACTTGACTCAAACTTTCAAAAAAGCCAAAAAGAACTAACTCATTCAAATCATTTTTAGGCCTTTGTGCCTTTCAAACTTAAATTTTATTAAAATCAATGCATCCATTTTGAAATTTGTAGCACGAAATACGAGGTTTTGATCCCTCATTTTTATGTTGGTACGTAGGCACAAGTCCGAAGGTCTTGTCAAACACAAAAATATAATTAATGAATTCTTTTCTCATCCCTCCATTCTATTTGTTTGTAAATATCACTTTGTACAAAATACATATGCACACAGAAAGGGCTCCCTAGGAGTACCTAGGACACTTTGGGTGCTAATACCTTCCCTCTGTGTAATCAACCCCCTTACCTATTGTCGCATTACGCGAAAAAACGGCGGAAAACGAAGACAACAGAGCCGCCACCGTGCGTTATTTATCCCAAAAGAGGGAAAGGACATGGTCTCACGACCAGAGAGAGATGGGATCGGGAGTCGGTTATGCGAAGGGAAGGTATTAGCACCCCTACGCATCCGTCGTACTCCACGGGATCCACGCACAAAAGGAAGGAATAAGGTTGCTAAACGCTGCTCAAACATCAAACATGCACTGGCTGAAAAGAGACACAGAAAACAAAAGAAACTAAACTCGGCAGGATCTCGCATCCTGGGCCTACGTAGTCTGTCAGGCACAGACATCAGAGTCAACGTAGTTCGGACAGGGGAAACGTGCTCGCTAGGATGTCGCATCCTATGCATACGTATCTTCTCTGACTGGAGAAGAATCAGAGCACTCGTAGCTCGGCTAACGCACGCCAAACAAAACCACACAGGAAACCGACTGCCAATCGCTGGACTTATGTCAGACTCCACACAAACAGGCAAACATGGAGGTCGAATGCCAATCGCTGGACTTACATCATACTCCGAACCCACAAACACACACAAAGGAAACCGACTGCCAATCGCTGGACTTATGTCAGACTCCAAACAAAACAAACCAGACACAGGAAACCGACTGCCAATCGCTGGACTTATGTCATACTCCGAACTAACACAAAGGGGTTACAAAGAAAAAGGGGCGCCCGGAGAGATCAGCTCATCTCCTGCCTACGTACCTCATCTGGTATGAGGATCAGGGCGACGTAGTTCCCCTACGCAGGGACAAAGGACTAGCCTAACCAGATAACAAAGGGAGACACAACTAGGGAGACTACGACTCGAGCCTAGATGTTATCATGCATATCATCCCTAAGTTAAGGTTGCTATCTAACTTGCACAGGGAGCAAGCTATCCTAAACAGCACAAACAGACAAAGCAAACAATCACAAATAGCACACATTATATACAAACAAAGTGGGCTCACACAGGGTTAGGCTTTAGTCAAGGGGTCATGTCAACCTCGACAAACAAGCCACTGTATCAGGGTGAAGTTAGCTCTTAACCCTAACATTGAGAGTTAGGGTGAAGCAGATGAAATAGGAAGTGAGGGGTGTGCCTCACAGCTCTTATCCCTGGCCTGGGAGAGCTTTTAGACAGATGAAAGTGTGGGTTCATAAAGTTGGAACCCTTCTACACTTATGACTGACTCGACATAGATCTTGGGTTAGGATCCACAAGGCTTCAACATGTGATGTGAGCCAAGGGATGACACACTGAATAGCAGGAGATGGACTACACATCTCTTGTGTCTGCCAATGCCTCTTCACTTATGAGGTCTTTGATATGTACAGGGGACAAAGATAAACAAACACAAGCATTGCCTCTTAAGGAGGACTTCAGACAGGTGCCTGGCCAAGTAACAGGCCAGGTCTTCCAGACTACATGCAGTTAGAAAGTTATACCTCAGTGCTCAAGCTATCGAGCAAAGCAAAAGCAAGTTCATAAAGGAACTATAGCAACTAAGGTACCTGAAAACAATCCAACATAATCAGTACACAACTCAACCAAAAGTCAATCTGACAATAGACAGTCAACTGACAACTGTACATAAACAGACAAACAAGCATCAATGCACAAAGGTGCAAGCCACAACTCAAAGGAGCTAATCCACCTACAAAACAACTTAATGTTAATCAACATCAATCAAATATCAATCTAAATGAGCAATTGAATCAAACTCCTCAATGCCATATGCTTCTTGTCCTGAAAACACAACTCAAACATAAGCACTAACCACTAGGACATGGCCTAGGGTCAAAGAGGGAGAAATAATTCAAAACAGAACATGAAAATTGGCAAGAATCAAGCTCAATCAAATAAGAACAATATCCAAGTGGTCTCATATTCATATCATCAACCAATTTCATTTCACAAGGCATCTAGTGCAAAGCATGCAAGTTCAAAGCTCATAGAACCAAACAGAATGAATCAATCTACATCAACTCAAAACCAATTCAATAAATCCCAAGAAAAATCATAGCTAAATAGAACTCATAACATGATCAGCATACCAAAATTCAATGCATTTGGACAAGTGGAAGCATGTCAAATAAAATGCCTAAGGCAAGGCAAGGCAAAACAAGCTCAAACAAGGCACAAACTCATGCATCAACTTCACACAAGCATAAAACAGAATCTACACATGATAAATGACTCAAACCAAAGCCATGACAAACTTCAAAGTGTCTAGAACACATGTGCAAAAGTTCAGGTTCATCCAGTAAACATCAAGAATTTCACAAATCATAGAAGTTCATGACTCTCAAAAAGTCTACAAATGGTCAAACAGAAGAGAAATTCTCAAAAAAATTGGAAATGCACTCAAAAATTCTACAAATATTCATACTCAATCCTAACATTCAGAAGTATCAACATGCAAAAAATCAGATTAATTGGCATTGAAATGGCATGGTAAATAAAATCAGCAAATTGGACAAGAAATGGTGTGACACACATTGTCACACCTCCAATGATCAGCTCATATCTCAACAACCAAGCATGCTAAAAATACAAACTCAAAGCCAAAAGATCAATCAAAGTGTCTAGATTAGGCATGTAAATTTTCAGCTCCATTGGATTAAGCATCATTATTTCACAATGAAAATGGCAAGCAAGGTGCAACAAAACACATGTATGAACATTCCCTAGCCAAAATGAAAATCCAGGCGTGCACAATTTTTGTAAAAATCATCAAATAATACTAGAAATCATGATGAACACAATGCAAAAAATCCCAGCTCAATTGGATAATCCATCATGAAGTTATGAATTTTTCAAATGGAGAAAAAATAAAAAAAACATGGAAAGGCATAGTATGAACATGGAAGCATATGATGAAAAAATGCCAAAGGCCAATTATGAAATTGATCCAGCTGAGGATCGAACCTCGTTGCTATTTAAATCTGGCGCTGCTTAAGTGAAATGCCGCGTTTCACTTAAGCCTACATGGCAATTGGAAACGCTGGTGGCCAATGAAAACGACACGCTGGACTCAATCAACCAATACATGCGCATAAACAGAAAATCACATGCAGCCAGCGTTAAAACAGATCAAACATACTTCTGGAATCAAAACCCTAGCGTGTTCATAGTGTTCTTCATCAAAATTCCAGGCGATGAACAAATGTCTCAGAAATCAACAAACAATACACCAATAGCTTCGTCTTTCCAAGCACATTAACAATCCATGATCAATTAAACCTAATTCGTGCTAACATGTCTGGATCGAACAAAAGAAGATTCACATCTCAAACTTAAAATCAACATAACTTTCACAATTCTTGATGAATATTAAAGATACAAAGCTCAACATACTCCACATGGAAAGATCTATCAAAAACACATCAACATTTCATGAATTGCAAGATTCGAAATCCCTTCTGAATTGAAGTGCAGAAGTGGATTCGTGGATTTCAGGCCTTGGCAAGGTGAAACAGGTGCTCTACACTGCTTATGTGAATGAATGAGTGAAGAATCGAAGCTCAATTATGCTTGAAGTAGCTCAAATCAACACTTGCCATGGATGAAGCTTGCTTTGACAGTCCTTGAATCAGCTCGAAGATGAGGAATGCTTGCTTCAATTCAACTCCAAAATGCTTATGGATGATGATTCCATGAAGAATAATGCGAGGTTTGTGCAGAAATTGGATGAAAAGTTCAGAGAAAAAGTTTTGGAGCTTTTGCAATTTGATCTAGATCTGAGTAGAAAATGAATGTTAATGGTGTTTTCTGTTATGATTATCAATATATATGACCTGTTAATGATCTTTGCTAATCAAGATTAAGCCAAGCCAAAGTGATTAATGAAAATGTAAGTGTATGTGCAAATTGGGAATTCACCCTCATGTGCATGGGAATGTTGCTACAGTACCCGAATTCTTGTTCAATTCACCTCCAAATATCATTTTTAGCCAAATGCCAATGTTGGAATGCATGGAAAATGCTTAATTTTCAAATTGCACTTTTTCCCTCCAAATTCAAATTCAATTCACATGAAAAATGCAATATTTTTGTGATGAGTATTGATGAAATGTGATGAATGAATTGGATATAGCATATCAAAACAAGAATGTTACAAAAAATCCCACATCAATTGGCCTTTTGGAGTGAAAGTTATCCCCTTTTTAAATTCAAATTTGCTTGACAAAGATCAATCCATAATTTCTCAACCACACATGAGAAATTCATGTTCTTGGACTTTTTGAAAAGGTGAGAGCAAGATCTTCAACTTTCATGTTGGACAAAATTTCATTTGAAGCTTGCTTGATGATGTAAACTTGAGGAGAAAACCTTTCCATTTTTGGCAGTTTAAAATTACAGGTCACTTACTATTTTTGGAAACTTTTCACCTGACCTCAAATTCTTCAATGTTGATCTTTGAAATGTCAAATGAGACTTGTATGGACATGAATGAGGCCTCTCTAACCATCTTTCACCTTCAAATCCATGATTGAATGCACAGTTGACTTTGGTTGACTTTCTAGGGTTTCAGATGAATTGCATCTTGACTGTTGAGCTTTGAGCATCCAATCTTTGGCCAAATCACTTCAAAATGATCCCTAGATCATATGAGCTTGTTGAACCAACCTTAGGGCTTTGCTTCAATAGAGAATGCACTTGCTTGCTTGCTTGACTGGATCTCCTGACCAGTCTTGACTGATGACTTGCACTTGGGCAAAGGACAATGCAATGCTATGCAGTGGACAATGTAATGTTAATGACCTAACATGAAAATGTATGTACAAAATGGGATGTGCAAATTTGAGGTGCTACACCTATGATCTCTGATTTTTATTAGTTTTTATTTGAAAACTTCTTACTATTTGGGTTTTGTTCGTACTTTTCCCTTTTCCCTTGGAAAAAATAAAAGTGCGGTGGCGAATCTTGTTAATTGATCTCTAGCTTGTCAATAGCTTGATGATCATGAATTTCCTGCTACATTACCCTCATCCAGTCGAAGCACCTCTACTTGGTCGAACATCACCTCCTGGTCGAAAACATCTCTACACAGGATTTCCTTTTTGGTAACACTTTAATGGGAGTCAAAATTATGAGCTAACAAATTGCCCCCCAAAAATGTTATTTTCGACATATGAGAGAAAAATAAATTTTTTGGGACCTTGTTTCGACGCCTTAACAACTCTAACATTGTGCCAAGTGTTCCAATGTTGCAAAGCTTTTCAGTTTCTCCAATTGTCTGGTGACGTCAGGGTTATCATTATCTTTTTCCTAACCACGTCTTTTCAGCCCACAACCGAATCTTTTCACTCATCACGTTTCCTAGACTCTAGGAAATCATTTGTTCAGACATTAATTAACATCATCATCACCCTGCCCAGGGAAGACACGTGTCCCACTAACTTGTCAACCATTAATGTTGATTCGAAGCGTTTTCTCTTCCAAGCACGCCTATAAAACCCACAAACTTACCCCTTTCACACTTTACGCTATCTGAATTCTCAAACACTTTAGTCTTTCAAGCAATCTTCAACCAAAACCCAGATTTCTTTCAATCTCCAAAAATGGCAACTTCAAGCAAAGCCCTTAAAGAAGCAGATGTTACCATCAACACCACAACCACCAAAACAAAATCCCCGAAGAAGATCTTAGAGCTTCCTCCTTTCACCACATTGTCTGCTCCACGCGCTGTTGGTAACCAACAATACATACCAGAGCCCAAAACGGAGGAACAACGTAAAATTTATGCTTCTCAGGTACTCATTCTCGTCTCTGTTTTTGGAAAGAATCATGCATTATATGGACCTCTAGCTGATTTAGATATTGATTCTAGTAAGCTTAGAGAGTTTTTTCCTTCTTATCACAAATGCAAGCCTATAAGGCAAGCAAAAAACCCTAGGGATGGAATAACCACCACCGAAAACCCTAAGGATAGTGATGTTATAGATTTAAGATTTATGAATAATGGTTTCAGAGCTTTCCGTGCTACCCCCACCTTCAAGGATCCCACTGATTATCTAGATTGGTTAAAGAAAGTAGAGAAAGCTAAATCTCAGGATTGGAAAGACACATGCATTTATGACCTGGTCATGCTGTCGAAGCTAGATTTGGAGTATAACACCCCCATGTTGATCTCTTCATTGTACTTTTGGGATAATACACACTATACTTTGCATCTCCCTTGTGGTAAGGCCACGACAACTCTTTTCGACCTGGCTGCTATCACAGGGCTAAAACCTACTGGACACACCTACGATCCTGAGATCAATGTTGCGGACACCATAGCCTTTTCGACCACCAGAGAAGCATATTCGACGCACATTGCCCATTTTCACGATAAGGATACTGGCAGCGTCTCCGACGTGGAGCATATAGCTTTTTTGGCCTTGTGGCTGTCTCATTTTATCTTTTGTTTAAAATCCCTGCAAGTTGCCAAGAAATATCTCACTTTGGCGAATCAACTACATGTTGGGCATGATATTTGTCTAAGTGAGATGATCTTAGCAAGTCTATATGAGTCATTGAGCAATGGAGTCACTCAATTGAAAAATTTGGGCGACAAAGGGAATCTTCTCCTTTCTGGGTATTGCAACTCTGGCTCAATACCACTTTCGAGGCTAGTCTGCGGAATAAATGCCTCGTTGACGAAGAAGTTATGGAGATTAAAAACAGAAGGGTCGAAGGCACGAGACTGGCTCAACTGACTCCTAATGATGAAAGACAAGCCCTTCAACCGACTTTCTTGAGCTACATAATTATGTTCACCAAGCACCATGTTTTCACTTCGAGCATGGCCCCATTTGCCTTCAGAAAGTACGGTCCCAAATGGTTTACCAGGCCTTTCCCATCTCCGTCCAAGAAACAAGAAACAAAATCTTTACTGATTTGGCAAGCCTTCTTGACCCCCAGGATTCTAACCCTTCGACTTAACCCTTCAAAGGTTTAGGTTTCTTGGATCACCTACCAACCTAACCTTGCCGCTTGATAATTTGGGTTAATTCAGGTTCTTCCAAAGTGTCTGTATGACAAAAAGGGTAGCCTCCTTCTCCATAATGCAGTCCATAATGAAGCTACCACCCTCAAGCAAATAGCCAGATACATTGGCAGAACCCAACTTACTCCTTTAAACTTCGAGCCTAACTATCTCTATACTCGAGAGTTTGGGAGATGGTGGACTAAATACTACATCGAAGAATTATGTGATGTCTCTTCCTTCATTCAACTCTTTGACAAAGCTTTTCTTCCTGTGCAGGAAAAGACCAGAAAAGGTACTTACACACTTATAAAAGAAATTCAAGCTTTTCAAAACTACTTTGAAACTGTCTATAGGACTGATGATCTTAGTCGAACCATCTGCGAAGCAGCTGTCACCCTCAAAGAAATTTTTTCAATCGAAAATGGAAAATCTAAAGACTCCTTCATATGTTCCTCATGAGAAATGTTATGAAGTGGCCTTTGAATTATTTCCCCCAAAATTTCCTCCACTACCTAATGCTGACTTTAGAGTGGCCCTTGCCCCTCCATTTCCAGATTGGTTTATTTGTGGAGACTCCATTAAAATACTTCGATAGAAGTCCTAGAAAAAGGCTCAGCGGGTGGTTGCAACTAAGCATACTCTAGACAGTTTCAAAGGGAATCTTCATATAGGGATCGAAAATGCCTGAATCGAGTTGGACATATATGAAGGTGTGACAAAGGAGGTTTCCTTCGAAGCACATTCCCTTTCCAGGCTATTTACTCTTAGCTAACCCTAACTGCTTTATGTTACTTTCTTGTTTAGCCATCAGAGTTCCACCTAAGAAACCCACCAACAAGAGACCAGTCGAGTCGAAGACCAAGGGAAGTAGCAATCCTATAAAGGTATACTTTTGATTTCTTTTTTCTTTTTTCTCTTGTTATGTTTAATGATGCTGACATTCCCATTCTTAACTGAGGCTACTCAAAAACCTCCTATAAGCCCCATTAAAATCCAAAAACCTGCTGAGATCCCCGTCATAATAGAGTCTGACGAAGAGGATTTGTCGCCAATTCTCGACCTAACTTCCAGGAAGAGGAAGCAGCAACCAAAGGCTACCGATACTTCGAGCCAGCCTCTAGCAAAACTCTCGAGGAAGAGGCCTTATGAACTTACTATCCAAGAGTCCACTTCTGAAGAGATGGCGAAGATAGCAGCGACCCAAAGTGAGAGTGACAACTCTAGCCCTGGGGTCGACGGTGACAAGGTAAAACAAACTTCACTCTGCCTTACATAGTTTATTTATTGTCTTTCACCATTCATGGTTACAATTGTGTTGATTTTAGGGTGGCGTAAGCACCATCGTTCGAACCAAGACTACAACTTCCTCCGCGCCAGCCTCTATAACAGATGTCTTAAACAGTGCTGGTGAACCCACTTATTGACCATCGTCTGAAAAAGGGTCTATGAGTGAGATTAACCAACCTCCATCTGGTGACCTTGATGCTTCACCACCGAAGAGTGTTACTCAACATTCTCACACTAGCAACTCCAATCATGAAACTGCTTCGACCGAAGAAGGTGAGGCTGGAGGAAATCCAGAACCCATGGTTGTGGATGAATTAGTTGAAGGTGAAGATACTCCTAGAGATGATTTACATAACATCGAAGGAACAATCAATCCCCAGGGGGGAGGTGGTAATGTAGAGGATACGGTTATGGAGGAGGAGAACGAAGGAAACCAAATCCCAGTCCCTAGAGATGGCGAAGGCTTTGAAGGGAGGGAGGTTGATACAGGCAAATGGCAAGCTCAACATCAAACTTTTGTCACTCCAACTATTATGGTTGTTCCAACGGGAGGAGTTTAGACAAGTAGTACTAGGGGCCTTTCTGCAGAAAGGCTGGCTATTCTGAAACAAAGCCAACCCCTTGAGTATTTGAAGGCTTTGTTAAGCTGCAGGGAAAGTTCCTCTAAAAAAGCCTTAGCAGTGCTTCGGTGTCTGAAGATCAATCTTCGAGCACTCCTGCAGATGAAGTACTTTCCAAGATTAAAGACAAAGTCTTCAAAGGTGACTTGTTCCTACTGCTGCTGGATGACCCTTCTGCCCCTTTGACCCTAAAGGCTCTTCTGAACAAAGTCGACCTGCTGGAAACTTCTCTTGAAGTTGCTAATGTTATATTGGAGATAGGTATTATGATCGACCAAGCTCTCGCATATCATAAGTTACTACCTCAACTTACAGGAGAAATTGAGAAAAAGTCTGGTTCTGAGGCTGTTGCCACCGAGTCTACCAACAAGGCGATGGAATTGGAGCAGACTAAACAAAAGAACAAAGAAAAGATCGAAGGCCATGATCATGACATTGCTTCTTGGAGGAAGCAAATAGAAGAACTTCAGGCGAAGATTTCTGGTGCAGAAAAAAGCAAAATTCATCTTTTAGAGTTTGGTGATGCTTTAATGGCTAAAGAGCTAGCATTTGGCATGGAGTTCTTCGAATAGGCACGCCATCTTGAGTCTAACCTCAAACTCCTCCGATTGAAGAGATCTTTATGTGAGAAACTTCTGGAGCTTCTTAAAGCCAAGTACCTTCAGATCAAGGCCAACCTTCCTTTCTAGTTTTTTCTCCTTTCCATTTTGTCTATGTTTAACGTAATGAGAAATTTCAATTGTAATGAATATTGTCCCTTTGGGCCTTTGAATCTAATGTAACCATTTTGGCATTTTTACCATATTGGCTTTGACCCATTTATATGTAACTATTCGTCTCTTATTTTTATCTCTTGGAGTACTAGTTTATATTTTTTCAAATATTTCCCATTCACTCTTAGAATCCTCCTATCTTCATTAAGCTCTTTGATTTCATAGGAACCATTAAAAAATACCTCTAAAATATGAAAAGGGCCTTCCCACTTTGGGGACCACTTTCCTAAGGCTATATCCTTTTGATCCATTGGAAGGATCACTTTCCAGACCAAGTCTTCAGGGGAAAAACTTTTGACTTTCACCCTCTTGTTATAAGAGATTTCTATTCTCTTCTTCTGCCGTTTTAATAACTCCAAGGCATTTAACCTTTCTTCATCTAAGTCAACCAATTCATCCAACATCATGCTCCAATATGACTGTATTGGAAGTTCATGGTGACTTTGAATCCTTATCAATTGTAAGTGAATCTCTACTGGTAGAACAACATCATGGCCAAAAGTTAGCCGAAAAGGGGTCGACTTGGTGGCTTCTATGGGAGAGGTACGACATGCCCACAAAATATGATCTAGAGTTTTGTGCCAATTTCTAGGCTTCTTTCCCACATGCTTTTTAATCAAACCAGTGATCACTTTATTGGCAGCTTCAACTTGCCCATTAGCCTGAGCATAATAAGGCGTCGAAGTTAATAGTTTGAAACCCATTTATTTAGAAAATTCTTGCATTTTTCGACCAATGAATACTGACCCTTGATCTGTTGTGACAGTCTCTAGGATTCCAAATCTATAAATAAAATGCTTTTGGATAAACTCGATCACATCCTCCTGATTCAGGTTTGGTAAGGGTATAGCTTCGATCCATTTCTTAAAATAATCAATGCCCACCAGTATATATCTTTGACTTTTAGATGATGGTGGTCGAAATTCCCCAATTAAATCTAAAGCCCAACCTATGAATGGCCAAGGCTTGATGATAAAGTGTAATTCTCTTACAGGAACATGTTGTATGCCCGCATGTATCTGACATTCTTGGCACCCCTTTGCAAATTCAATGCAATCTTTCAACATAGTAGGCCAATACATTCCTTGGCGAATTAAAAGCCATTTCATCTTATGACCAACTTGGTGTGCCTCACACGCCCCACTGTGGACAGTCGAAATGGCTAAATAAGCCTCTAACTCACTGAGGCACTTGAGCAAAACTCCCTAAGGAGACTTTTTAAACAACTCTATACCCAAAATAACATAACTTAATGCTCGATACCTGGTTTTACGATCAGCAGACGCCGTTGGATTCTGTAGATATACCACTATTGGTTTTCTCCAATCTTCATCTGTCAAATTGTCTATTGCCAATATTTCGAAGTTCCCCTCATCAGCTTATCCCAACTTCGTCCTTTCTAAGTCTGAAGGGGTTAATCTAGTTTCCACAACCTTTCCTCTGACTTCGATGACTTGTTGCATTTTTCCTTTTGAAATTTTATATCCAAATGCGATATGAGCCAAATCATTAGCCACTTGATTTTCTAGTCGAGGCATGTGTCGAATATTAGCCACTTCAAATATTTTTAGCAATCGATTGGCTATTATGAAGTACATAATTAAATTCTCCTTAATACATATGTATTCCTTTGTGATCTGTTTTATGACTAACTCTGAGTCGCCCATTATTTTGACTCGAGTTGCCCCCAATTCCAACAATATTTCAAGTTCGACTATGAGGGCTTCATATTCAGCCTCATTGTTTAAGCAGATACCCTCCACTCTCTACTTGAATCTTGTCGAAATTTTATTAGGAGAAATAATTAGAACTCCTCTGCCTGTTGTCATACCTAATTTTTTTTCTTTCTTACATTTCTTTCTGATATCATAAAGTTTTCATTAGTGGTCCCATGACCATTTCATTTGGTCATTCTACATCACTAATCAAAATCTCATTTGTGTAAATCAAGTGAAGGCCAATCTTGAATAAATGACCACATTCTTTCCTTTTCTTCAAAATAAAAAGGAAGAAGAGTACTTGTTAATATTGTCGGTTTGGCACTTATGTTCACATTATCGCTTTTTGTCATTCATAGGAATAAGCAAGAAAATAAAGAAGTCAAGAGGATCTACTTTTAAAAAGGGTTAACATTTTTTTAAGTATATTTTATTTTCTTTTCCCTCTTAGTCTTCATTCTGTTTTTATTAGGATTTGGTTAAGGTCTTACTATGAGTCAAACCTTATAGTTCTATTTTATATTGAGGTGGAGTGATTAATTCACGTTTGAAATAGGTTATTCTATTGGATAGAAGTTTCACCATTACATTGTTCAAATATTTCTATTCGTACAGAATACCATTCTATAATGATTAATACAAGGAGATAAAAAGAGGGAGGATCCAATGTCTTGAAACGGTCCCCACGCGCCTATTTGACTTCCACGTTCTTCCCGTGACCATCATTTGCCATGACCTTTGTTCTCCCTCAGCAAAACCTGCGTAAAAATTAAAATCTCACCAATTATTACATAAGGAAGCAACATGCCAAATAAACCCAAAACGGGACCCTCAAAGCAAAGATACGACATGTATTATACCGGCCATTACATAATCATGAGGCAATCGGAAACAACGTATACGTGGTACACCTTATCGTTCGAGAATGTAAGAAAAATAGCGTAAAAGGACTCATTCGATACCACTCACAAAAGGAATCCCACAATGTTAGGGAATTGTACAATATGTACTAACAAAATAACCTACAACAATGGACAACTCACCTCATTCCCAATGAATTTGAGGAGTGAATCAATAGAGTTAAAAAGAAAACCTATTCAGAGGGTACACGGTGGTTTTTCAATAAAGAACCTAATTTCTTCCCATATATAAACAACATCACCAATAAGAAGGAGAGGATGGATTGTTGCAAAAAAAAAAGTTCTTGAACCTCAAGAAGAAGCTGACCTAAGCCCAGACTAGACCCTCCTGCCTCTCCAATAGCACAACAGTAATAAAGAAGAAAAGAGAAGTTTGGTCTCACCTGGAAAAGCCTACTGGATGGTAGAATCCCTTGGCTCTCTTTTTAAAAGGAAACTTGCATAAACTTCATATACATCTAATTTCGCACCATGTATTTTGACTGTTTGCTTCCTGGGGCTTTGTTGCTTAAGCTCCATTATTGAGCGAACTCCTTAGAGTTACGCCTCTGTTGAAATCTTAGATTCATACTTCGTTTTGTCCTTTTGTTTCTTTGTTTGACCCTTTCCTGGTTGTTTACGAGCTCCTTGGTTCGGGGCGAGTTAAGCGTTGTGTTAAGGGTTTAGGGATCAAAGAGGTTTTTAGATCAGTCGGATCTTGCTTTAATCTAGGAGGTTTAAATGTTGATTTAGGAATTTTTAAGTTTGGATTCAAACTCAGAGGGTCTTGTTTAGTACCCCATTTGTTTTGGTTAAAGTGACCAGAGAAGAAGGGAGGCGCCGTCGTGGGCCGCCGTATGCCACCATCTTCTCTGAGAGAGTAGAAGTTGTTTTCTCTTTTGGTACCAGAGCGATAGTGTTTAGGTCTTGGGGGAGGTTGAGTTTTGGTTCGCCGGAGAAGAAGGTGGCGCCGCCGTCGTTGGTCGGCAACCACCGTCTTCTCTGGTAGGTTGTGGCTACGCATGAATGTTTGGAATTTGTAGAGCGTTTTGGTTGTTGGGTTTGAAGAGAGAGAAGGATTTTGTTAAAATGAAGGTTTTGGATTTGGTCCGTCCTTTTAAGCATCAAGGATTGGACTTGTGAGCAGCGGTGACAAGTGTCACCAACTTTGGACACTTGTCATTGGTAAGAGAGGGCGCCTTTTTCTCCCACGCACGGAGATGCATCGCATTAATGTGCGACCCTCCATGATTTTCATTCGATCCAAGGACCAAGTCAGATCTCCAGATCTGACAGTCCGGAGAGAATCTCTTGGGTTAACACGGTTGACCGGGTCTTCTTGGACCCTTTTTGATTTGAAATGGGCCGCCTCACTCAAGGCCCATGTTTCCTTTTCATTTTGTTTTATTATTCCTCTATTAACACCCCTCCTGGCTTGGATTTAGCAGCGCCCATTTGGGCTTAACCCTCATTTAGGGCCCATCTGTTTGGTTTTTTGCCTTGTTATTCTTGTGCAACCCATTATTTTTTTGCTTATTGTAGCACCTCAAATTTGCACCCTACCTTTTGTACATTCATTTCATATTAGGCCATTAACATAACATGGTCCACTGCATAACGTTGCATTGTCCATTTGCCCAAGTGCAAGCCATTCAGAAGAATTTGGTCAAACTGGTCAGGAGAATCAGTCAAACCAGCAAGCATGTGCTATTTTCATTGGAATAAAACCCTAGAAAGTCAACTGTGGTCAACTGTGGTCAACTGTGCCTGATTTTATGGATTGGAAGGTGTGAGATGGTTTGAAAGGCCTCATTCATGTCCATATAAGTCTCATTTGACATATCAAAGACCAAGGTTGAAGAATTGGAGGTCAGACAAGAAGTTTCCAAAAATAGCAGGTGACCTGTAATTTCAGCTGCCCAAAATGGAAAGTTTTTCTCCCCAAAATTACTTCATCATACAAGCTTCAAATGGAATTTTGTCCAACATGAAAGTTGAAGATCTTGATCTCACCATTCCAAAAAGTCCAAGAACTTGAAATTCCCATGTGTGGTTGGTAAGATATGGTCCATTCATTTTCAGAAAATGTCCAAATTCAAAGTGGCATAACTTTCACATGGAATGGCCAAATTGGATGGTTCTTCTTTGAGCAAACCAAATTTGATGTGTATTATCCAAATCCATCATCATATTTTGCCAAAATCCTTCACATAAAAAGGTCATTTTTCAAGTGTACCAATTAAAAAGCCAAGGGCAAAAAGGTCCAAATTTCAAAGTACAAAGAATTTTGACATGGGACCAATTCCAATAGCTTCCAAATGCATTTTATGACTTTCTCAAGGTGGAAAATCACTGTTACATTGCTTCAAGCCATCCAAGGGCAAAAAGGCCAAAATGCTTAAGTGTGCACATTTCACTAATCATCAAAATGGTGCTAATCATGATTAAGCTTGGATTAACATGAAGTATAAAGCCTTAATTCTAACAGAATTGGAGGATCACTAATCATTTTCTCAGATCCAAACAGAAAATTCCAAGATTTCTCTCACTTTTTCTTCAAACTTTCTTCAACCTTTTTTCAGATTTTTCATTGAATTCATCACTGTTTGGCTGTGTTCTTGCTAGTATTTTCATTTGTAGGTGGAATCTCACATCTGTTTTCATCCAATCATGGCCATGGCATCGAAGAACTCCAACTGTTGAACACTCCCTCATCCATGGAAGTTGGAAGAATCATCCTCCTGGAGCATAATTGAGCTAACCTAATCACTCCATACACTTTCTGCATCGTCAAGCTTCAACTGTTTCACCATTGCACTCCTGGAAACGCGCAAATTCAGTGGCTGCAATCATCAAAGGCAAGAATTCGATTTTCACTATCATCCAAATCATGATGTGGTTCTTGTAGAGTGTAGAACATAGATCACGTTGCAAGTGATAGAATTGAAAACCATTAGGATTTGAGAGAGAAATCGTGAATTAAAGTTTTGATGTAAAACCTATTTTGGATCGATCCGGTCTGTACAGTAGGAATTGGATGATTTCATGTGTATATTGTTAATCTACGTGCTTAGACGGTTCTATTCATATATGATTTGTTAGTTTTGGTTAAGATTTGAGCATTTTGGATTTTCTGGATTCTTTGTTGAAGAACATGAGGAAGAACAGCTCCAGGCGCGCAGTTGATCCATATTTCTTCGTTTCTAATTTGAATTATTGTTTACCGCGCGAACCAGCAAATCACACGTTGCCAAGCCAATTATTTAAACGCGTGCGTTTTGGCCTTGGTCCAGATAATTACCAGTTTGCCATCAGCTTAATCATTTTCATTTTAAAAACTTAAATAAATATTTCATTATTTCACAAAACTTCAAAAAATCAAAACAAATCCAATTTTAATCCAATTTGAGTGGGAATTTTTGTGTTGGATCCCAAATTTTGTCTAGTTTTTTTAGGCATAGTGGTCAAAGTTATGCCTGGTGATTTTGTTGACTTGGCCTATTGCCTTTGATTTGTATGCATTTTGTGTATGTTTCACCATTTAATTCATAAAATGATCATGCATTATCCAAAATGAATGAAATTTCACATGCTTGTTTTTGACTCTCTTCTGGTGATTTTGATGTATAGTTTGTGAATTTTGGATTTATGGTTTGCAAGATATGATGTGTTCAAGTTGAGTGTGACAATGTGTGTCACACTATGTTATGTTGTATTCATGAATTTTGTTGCCATGCCTATGCTTTGCCTATGGCTCTGATTTTTTGCATGAGATACCTTGCTTATGTCTAGTTTCACCATGATTTTTCGTAGGAATTGTTGAGCCATTTCCTATTTGATTGAGATTTTTTCTTGCTGTTTAGACATTTTAGGGTTTTGCTTGAGTGATTGACTTCCATGTCTTGTGAAATGCTCATACCATATCATATGAATGTGAAATTTGATGGAGTGATTCATAACATGTTTGAGTTCACTTTGGCTTTGGTCCCATTCATCTCTTAGTTGTTCTCACTGTTTTACATTTGATTGAAGTTGATGCTTATTTTGCTACCATGTGTTGGCTTGCTTGGATTTCTGTTGACCTTATGATTTTCATTTCCTTACTTCCTCTTGTCCAAATGGCATGAAAATTGATGAGTAGCTCCTTGAATGTGTCCTGTTTAGGCTGGAATTTTTGTGGAATTTATTGAGCTGTTTAGGTATTTGTTTGAGTGTAACCATTCTGTTTGCTCATATATGGCTCACAATTGCCTAGTTTGACTTAAATTGTGCATGAAATGAATTTGGTGCATAGTTTGGATGTGAGACTAATTGGATTCTCTTTGTAATTGATTAATCTTGGTTTTGATCATGTTTCACTTGCTGTTTTGACTTTTTCACTTCCTTTTGACCCTAGGCTTGTCCTAGTGGTCTTGTATCTTATGTTTGAATGTTATTTTCAGGTTAAGAAGCAAAATACTTAAGGAGGTGGATTCGCATTTGATTGAGTTGTCTCATTTGATATTGTAAACTAACTTGGTTTATGTTGTAGGATGCTTGGCTCCTTTAAGTTGACTTGCACTTTGGTGCATTGGATTGTGTTTGTCTGTGTATAGCTAATTGTGAACCATTTGCTGTTTAATTCTGTGATTGGTATACTGATGATATTTGATTGATTTCAGGTACATTAAGTTGCTAATATTGCTTTGCTTTGCTTGATAAGCAATTTGCACTGAGGTATAACATTCTTGTCTCCATGTAGTCTGGAAGACCTGGCCTGTTACTTGGCCAGGCACCTGTCTGAAGTCCTCCTTAAGAGGCAATGTTTGTGATTGTTTACTTTTGTCCCCAAGCAGGTAAAGACCTCTATGAGGCAATGGGCGGATATAAGAGATATGCAATCTATCTCCCGCTATTCTGTTGAGTCGTCCCTCTGCTCACACCATTGTGTTGATGCATTGGGACACAAACCCAAGATCTTGTACAGTGTACAATTGAGTCAGTGTCTTAAGTGTAGAAGGGTTCCCACTTCCTGGACCCACACTTCTTTGTCTGAAGCTCTCCCTGGCCAGGGATAAGAGCTGTGAAGTCTTATCTTCACTCTCCTTTCATCAGCTTCACCTTAGCCCCTCAATGGCAAGGTTAAGAGCTAACACTACCTCTGTATAGATGACTTGCTCTTGCAGTCTTACCCTTTGATTGAGCCCCTTTTGTGTGCATATAGTGTGTGCTACTTGTGAATGCTTGATTTACTGTTTACCTGTGTTGGTTAAGATAGGCTTGCTTCCTGTGCAAGTTAGCTAGAAACCTTGACTTAGGGATGATTTTGCATGATAACATCTAGGCTCGAGTCGTAGTCTCCCTAGTTGCGTCTCCCTCTGTTATCTGGTTAGGCTAGTCCTGTGTCCCTTCGTAGGGGAACTACGTCGCCCTGATCCTCATACCAGATGAGGTACGTAGGCAGGAGATGAGCAGATCTCTTCGGGCGCCTGTGTCTTTGTTTTGTCTTGTTGTGTGCTTGGAAGCTGATGTAAGTCCATCGAGTGGCATTCGGGTTCCAGTGTGCGTGTGTTTTAGTTCGGATGCTGATGTAAGTCCAGTGATTGGCATTCAGGCTCCACGTTTGCCTTTCCCTGTATTTGTTTGCGTGCGTGTTAGCCGAGCTACGAATGCTCTGATTCTCCTTCGTCCAAAGGAGATACGTATGCATAGGATGCGACATCCTAGCGAGCATGTGTCGTTCCCCAGGTCGAACTACTTTGACTCTGATGTCTATGCTTGATAGACTAAGTAGGCCCAGGATGCGATATCCTGCCGAGTCAGTCTTGTCTGTTTTCTTGTGTCTCTTTCAGCCTGTATAGATGTTTGTGAGCAGTGTTTTAGCAACCATATTCCTTCCTATTGTGCGTGAATCCCGTCGAGTACGACGGATGCGTAGGGGTGCTAATACCTTCCCTTCGCATAACCGACTCCCGATCCCATTCTCTTTGGTCGCGAGACCATGCTTTTTCCAGGTTTACTCTGAGCGTTTCCTTTCCCTCTTTTGGGATAAATAACGCACGGTGGCGGCTCTGTTGTTCTTGTTTTCCCGCCGGTTTTTCGCGTAATGCGACACTTATTTGATTTAAATTAGGTTTTATTCTCCATTTAAAATATACTATCATTATTTTTAAGGACTAAATTTAATTAAATTTATTATTGTTTGATTAATTATAATTATTATCACCATCATTATTGATTTAATTTAGATAATTATTCGTTCCTTCATTGGGATTTATGAGATATATTTGTGTTGATTTTTTTAGCCGTTTGTATATTTGTTTTATTTCATGTGTATGTTGCGTCACAAACATAAACCAAATCCATTTCATCATCAATTTAAAACCACTTTAAACCATTAATGCCACACAACTTTCGATTTAATATCGAGCCCATCTCCATACCCTTGTAAGTCGATCGCTCTTAGCATCACCATCAACCTCACATAGCTTACTCTTGGGCTTTCTTACAATGAGACCTATTTGATTTTAATTAATCGAATAGATGATTGATTCACTAAATAAAATCTGATTTATTCGCAAACACAAATTTAAAACCTCGATCCAATATCGAGTATTTTTATTCAAATCAAATTAAAATACCCAATCAAAATCAAATACCATTTCATTTGGAAATGAAAAGGAGGATGGTTTTGAGTTTTCAACTCCTCTCCTCGATTATTGGAATACGAGTTCTCTTACTCGGTTAGTCAAATAATTGTCATTCCCATCCGCCTAAACGCAATTAAATTAATTTATTCTCGTGATAGCAAAATGAAAAGGGAGATGGTTTTAAGCCTTTAACTCCTCTCCTCGATTGTTTGAATACATGTTTTCTTACTCGGTCAGTTAGACACTCGTCATTTCTTTAAACACATCTAACTATATTAAATCAAACTATTTCATAATAACGAATTGAAAAGGTGGATGGTTTTGAGCCTTCAACTCCTCTCCCCAATTGTTTGAATACGAGTTCTCTTACTCGGTCAGTTAGACAATTGTCATTTCTCTATAAACTTACAACTTAATCAAATCATTTTCATAATAAACTATGCGAATGGGAGATGGTCTTAAGCCTTCGATTCCTCTCCTCAAATACTTGGATATGAGTTATTTTACTCATCCATCCAAGTACTTGTCTTTTATTCTAAAAATACCAACCATACATAAACCTATTTTCATAATTACTCAGATGAAACAGAAAGTGGTCTAGAGTTATCTATTCCCTTTCCTGATTATTAGAATACGAGTTATCTTACTCGACTATCCGAGTATTCGTCATCCATTTAAAACACCCTAACTATTATCAAACTCCTTTTACAATTAAGGATGAAAAAGGAGATGGTCTAGAGCCTTCGATTCCTCTCCTCGGTTATTAGGATACGAGTTGTCTTACTCGACTATCCGAGTAATCATCATTCGACAAAATATCTTAACACATCAAATCTATCTATCCTTGCCCACGCGCGATCGAAACCAATTAAACAAAACATCAAACATATTAACTCAACTTGTCACCCCGTGTGACTAAAACTCTTTTCAGAAAGAACATTGTTTAATCCTTTCTAATGCGCACAACAAACTAGTGCTTAAGCCTCCGTCGAGAGTGGACAAGCCAACATTTAGCCTTTAGAACATGATCTAAACAGTTTTTCACTAAAAGACACCAACCAGCTGTAGTTCCCCGAACTACGAATGCCCTGATTTCCTTATTGCACTATAAGGATACGTAGGCACGAGATTGTGAGATATTGGCGAGCACACTAATAAAAAACCTCCCTTTTCCCCCTTCGGAGGTGTCGCATACGCGAAAAACAACCGGCGGGAAAAAGACACAGAGCCGCCACCGTGCGTTATTTATCCCAAAGGAAGGAAAGGAAACGCTCGAAGTAAACCTGGAAAGGAAATGGTCTTACGACCAGAGATTGCTAGGATCGGGAGTCGGTTATGCGAAGGGAAGGTATTAGCACTCCTACGCATCCGTCGTACTCGACGGGATCCACGCTCAGAAAGAATAGAAGAAAGGTTGCTAAATAATTGCTCAAAAATGCACAAAATTGGAATGAAACACAGATGAAAGATGGAAGAAACCGGACTCGGCAGGATGTCGCATCCTGGGCCTACGTAGTTCATCAGAGACAAACATCAGAGTTAACGTAGTTCGGGGACAGGGGAAACGTGCTCGCTAGGATATCGCATCCTATGCATACGTATCTTCTCTAACCAGAGTAAGAATCAGAGCACTCGTAGCTCGGCTAACGCACGCTGAAACATTACGCTGAAACGTCAAAGCAAACACACAACTAGAAACGGAATGCCAATCGCGGGTCTTACATCCAACTCCATAAAAGAAACGCAAACAGGAAACCGAATGCCAATCGCTGGACTTACATCAGACTTCGAACAAACAAACGCAAATAGGATACGGAATGCCAATCGCTGGTCTTACATCCATCTTCTAACACACACAACACAAAAGGGTTAAAAAGAAAAAAAGAGCGCCCAGAGAGATCAACTCATCTCCTGCCTACGTACCTCATCTGGTATGAGGATCAGGGCGACGTAGTACCCCTTAACAGGGAAAAAACTTCTATCCTAACCAGAGACTAGGGAGATAACAACTAAGAGGGAGACTACGACTCGAGCCTAGAAGTTGTCATGCAAACGATCCCTATGTTGAGGTCTCTAATCAGATCCTAACTTGCACAGGAAGCAAGCTAGCCTAAACAATAAGTAAGCAATCAAAGGTGAACAAATATCACACGCTATATGCAAATAAATGGCTCAAACAAGGCTGGGCTTTAGTCAAGGGGTCATGTCAACCTCGACAAACAAGCCAACTGGAAAGGGTGTCTGAGGCTCTTAACCACTGACATTGACCGTCAGGGTGAGCAGATGAAAATGTAATGAGGATAAGACCTCATAACTCTTAACCCGGGCCTGGGTGAGCTTGACTCAATGAAAGTGTGGGGATCCAGAATGTGGGACCCTACTCCACTTGACTGACTCTATATACAAGGATCTTGGGTGTTTATTCAAAATGCATCAACATGTAGTGCGAGCAAGATGAAAGACTCAACTGAATAGCAGGGGATGGATTTCACACCCCTTCTATCTTCCAATTGCCTCTTCACTTAGGAGGTCTTTGAAATGCATGGCACAAACATAAACAACCACAAACATTGCCTCTTAAGAAGGGCTTCAGACAGGTGCCTGCCAAAGATAGCAGGTCTTCCAGACTACATGAAGTCAGAGAGGTTACCTAGGTGGTATACCAACCACAAGCAAAGCCAAGCAACTCAAGCAATGAGTTAAAGCTACTAAAGTACCTGTGTAAACAACCAAACAATCAGTATAGTATTCAGACAAATCAAACAGAAAGTCCAACAGTGAGACAACCAATCATCAGACAATGTCAATGCAAGGCACAAGATGCAAGCAAACTAAATTGATTCATCCTCCACAAGACCTACAAAACAGCAAGGTTAGTCAACCAAAATAACTTGTATCTCAAGTGATGAGATCATATCAACCAATGTGGCTAATTGCTTGAAACCTGAAATACAAAGTCCAAAAGATGAGAACAAACCACTAGCTCAAAGGCTAGGGTCAAAGGTGGGGCAAAAAGTCAAAACAGAAACTAAAACTTAACATGAATCACATTTACTCTATCATGAACATGTCCTAAAAAGGACCAAGTCAAAAGCATTAAGCAAAATCATGTAGTGAGCAAGAGAAGGCAAAGACACACAATGGTGGTCACACTTGATCATCAAGAAGAGAAAATGCACATTAAATCAAAAACACATCCAATAATCATGAAACTTTTTATGCAAGCTCAACATATTACACACATTCATTATGCAAAAAATTGGAAACATAGGACATCAATTGGCATAGATATGAAAATGAATAAGATCAACATCCAAATGTGTGACACACATTGTCACACCTAAAGTCCATGCGTCTAAAACAGGGAAGGAAATTTCAAAAAATGCCAAATAAAATCTCACAAATCATGCATCATGTTGTGAATCATCATGTAAAATTTCAGGGCAATTGGTCAAGTATTGAGCATTTCACACCAATTTGAATGAGGCATGGCATAATTGTGTACATGTTCAAGTAATTCCACACAATCAAAAATCCAGAAGAGATAAAATCATGAAATCATTCCACAAAAATACTAGACATCCATGTGATCATGTGGAAAAAACCTGGAATTAATTGGATCAATTTTCAATTTGATATGAATTTTTGAAGTTGGAGAAATATTTGAAACAAAATGTGGCATGGCATGGAATAAATGGAGGGAAAAAGCAAAGGAGGAATTAATTTGAAAACATGTTTCTGGCAGGAATCGAAGTAGGTTCATATTCAAAAAATCAGGCGCTGAAGAAAATATCATTCAAGATGTTGAAGCCTGGAATCGAATTGAGGTATGGCCAAAACGCAGAGTATCACTTAATGCATTGGCAGGCTTAGTCAGCGGTCAAGGTATATGTGGAAGCAGTCAACGAAGCTTGGGCAATCAATTGGCCAACAGGAACGCACACATGGCGCTTGCATGGACAAAACCCTAAGAAAACCAGAAGCAAATGGCACTGTATACGCGCGACCAGACATGGGAGGAAACCACCGTCTCCTACCTTGAGACGGTGGTGAACAGTAGCATTCATGATTTTTTTTCCAGAACTCACTAAATTTTACATCAACAGAAAACTCTTCTCATGCACATCACGAATCTATCATCAATTTGGTCTAATTCATCATAAATCAAGAGAATCGAAGGGAAACACATATGACATTCAAACTTCAAATCAGCATAACTCAATGAATATTGCACCATTTTTAATAATGTTCATATCAGCGTGATCAGGGAGTCAAGATCTACAATACTATGGCCATAAAATGGAGAAAAATGAAAGTCGAAACTCACCTTGTTTGAAGAGCAGTTGGCGAAAACAGTGTATCCAAGGCTTGGCAATGTCCAGTTCCACTTGCTTTGAGCTCCAAGGAAGTTTGATGCAAGAAATGGCTTGTGAAATGACTTAAATCCAGCTCAATTTGGAGTTTCCATTAACACCTTCAAGCTTGTGGTATGCACGAATTTGAGAGGGATTCCACTAAACACACGTTGAATCATGCTCAGTAGCACTCCATGTTCATGATTATGCAAGAAAATTAGGGTGTTGTGTGTAGAATTTTGGAAAATCAATAAAGAGAAAATTGAGAGTGAAGAGGGATTTCTAGATCTGAAACTTTGTGTAATGAGCAATACAGTTATCATTAAGCTTTTATATGCTCTCCTAATCACTCTAAAATTATCATTAGGCCAAGGTTAATGGAGATTAGGAAGATATAAGGTGTATGCACAAATTACCATTTCACCTCATGCATGGCAATCCTACGTGAACAGTAACAAAAGAGGGCCCAAATTCACTCAAAATCAGCCCATGCACACATTGGAATTGGAAATATATTCATGTGATCAACCAATTTTGAATTTGGCAATTTCCCTTCAAAATTAGCATGCATGAGCAAATGGTTGTGTGAATGAATTTTATGCCATGTAATGAATTATTTGGAAAATATATGTCATGAGGAGCACAATGCAAAAAGAGGCACTCAAATTGGAGTCTTGGTTCAAAAGATATGGCATTTTGAAGTTTCAAGCACACTTGGCAATGATTTGATAATAACTCCTTAACCATTCATCATAAACTCATGATCTTGGACTTTTTGGAAATGGGAGAGAAAGATATTAAACTTTCATGTTGGACAAAATTTCATTTGAAGCTTCTTTGATGTTGGAAAGTCAAGTTGAAGTTGGTCCAAAAACTTGCCATTTTTGGAAACTTGAAATTACAGGTCACTTTCCATTTTTGGAAACTTTTGATCTGGCTTCAAAATCTTCAATGTAGACACTTGACATGATGAATAAACCTCTTTTGGACATGAATGAAGTGTCTCAGACCATTTCTCCACCTCCTAGCCCTCAGTTGACTTGCAGTTGACTTTTATGGGCCTCAGATGACCTGGACATGTACTGATGACTTTGAGCCTCTAACAATTGGTCAAGTTGCTTCAAAATGAACTTTGGTACATTGTAAGCTCTCTAGAATATTCATGTGGCTTTCACCTCAAGGAAATGCTTGGTTTCTTGCACTGGTGATTCTCCTGATGCTAGTCTTGACTGATGAGATGCAATGTACTATGCAATGTTAATGTAATGTCAATGACCTAAAAATGAAATGAATGAATGAATGAATGGGGGTGAAAATTTGAGGTGCTACAGCTGCCCCTATTCAATCAACTGGGAACCTGAACGGATGAGAGCAACGGCTGTCAGACCTTCAAGGTAAACAGGGATTGAATACCAAAGAACTGTAGAATTTGCACTCGGCGGGGGATGAATCAAAGAAACGCGAGGCCATTTACCGATGGAGGCTGCACAATAATAAAAAACCTCAGGAAAGCGAGGCCATTTACCGATTGCGACTTTACTGGAAACTTGATATTTACCGATATCAATGTCAGCGAGGCTATTTACCGATGGCGGCTGGGAAACAACATCCAAAGGAAACGGGACCATTTACCGATGGTGGCTTCAACTGGGAATTTGACATTAAAAGGAAGCAAGACCATTTACCGATGGTGGCTTCAAAAACAACCCTTGATATTTACCGATATCAACGTCAGCGAGACCATTTACCGATGGCTGCTGGGAAACAACATCCAAAGGAAGCGGGACCATTTACCGATTGTGGCTAAGCTGGGCATTCGATATTTACCTATATCGAAAAAAACGAGGCCATTTACCGATGGCGGCTTGGAAACAGTCGACTTGATATACACTGATATCAAGGAAGCGGGGCCATTTACTGATGGCAGCTCCAACTGGGGAGGAAAAAGATATTTACAACTGGAATCAGACAAGACGTTTACCGACGACTCTACTGGGGATTTTGATATTTATCGACGAATAGATACATGACCAGACATTTACCGATGACTGGGAAAACTCGATGCTTACCGACATCGAAAGATGATGTTTACCGACATCAAAAAAAGGATGACCAGACATTTACCGATGACTGGGAAAAACTCGATGCTTACCGACATCGAAAGATGATGTTTACCGACATCAAAAAAAGGATGACCAGACATTTACCGATGACTGGGATGAGACTCGATGTTTACCGACATCGAAAGATGATGTTTACCGACACCAAAGAAAGAACACACACGGGTGTTGACATGACACTTACCGGTATCACAAGGATGACATCTACATGTGTCAAGTCAAGGCCAGACACTTGCCGGGGACCTCACTGGGGAGAATCAAGCTCTTTTCTTTTCACGGACGGGGATACGAACACTACAAACCTCCGTTGGGGAAATAAACAAACAATTCCCACCTCCGCTGGGGATACGAACACTACAAACCTCCGTTGGGGAAACCGCCACCTTCAGATTTGCTAGGGAAAAACACTCTCAACCCTGCTGGGGAAACTGCAAACTCAACCCTGCTGGGGATTACAACACTTCAGACCTGGCTGCTGAGGAACAGATTACCTACAGACACCTCCGCTGGGGAAACAACAATTTCGGCTCGCTGGGGAACTAACAGTCCTCAGACTTGCTGGGGAAAGGGCAACCTTCAAACCTGGCCGGGAAAAAACATCCTCAACCCTGCTGGGGATTGCAATCAACTTCAAGCCTGACTGCTGAGGCAACACTGATCTTGGCCTCGCTGGGGAGACAAACCCTGAACTTGCTTTGGACAACCCAACCTCTCACACTACTGGACAATGTTGAAACAACTTGAACAAACTGTGGCTCACCTTCTTTAGCCAGCAATCAAAAGATAGTGATCTGCAAAACAGCAAGACAAACATGCCCTAGGGGATTGTATGGACAAAATACACTCAAGTGTACTCATCATTCAAAATGATTTTCAAACGTTTATATTTCTGCACATTATTGTCTAGCCTTCATGTTTTTAGATGCAATGTTTATCAAAAATTCGGACGTTTTTGCAAACAAAATAGTAAAATAAAAACAAGAGAGCAATTTGACTGAATAACGACTTTTATTGATTGAAAATGGGCCTATAAAGGCAAATACATCAGGAAGCAATTCCTAGGAAGAGGTAATTGCGCCAAAACAGGAAATAAACTATCCTATTGGCAATGTGAACACGGCATCCACTATTTTCCAATTCTGTTATGACTCGTATATCCTCAATTTCCCCCAAATTCCTTGCTTTCTGAGAATAATGATTGGACCGATCATATCCTTCAAGATGATAGACACTGAAGCGCGATGAAGTACAGATAACTCAGACTGTAGTCTTCGCTTTAATCCCTCTTTTGCCTGGATCGCCCTTTCAGGTTTTCAATCCACCGGGATACCCATTTTTGCCTAAGCCGCCCTTGCGGGTTTTCGACTTACCGGGTGTACATATTATTTTTTATTCTTTATCCCTAACTTTTGCCCGAACCTTTTCTCTTTTTTTGGTTCGCCGGGATGTCTTTTTTTGCCTGGACTCTTTTATTCTTTTCGTCCAGCGGGTCTATTTATGCGAAGAATTTTTTGACTACATCTGAGTTCACAGGGGACGGAAAATCTTCACCATCCATAGTTGTAAGCATCAAGGCTCCACCAGAGAAAACCTTTTTAACAACATATGGACCTTCATAATTCGGAGTCCACTTGCCCCTGTTATCTGTACCGGGAGGAAGGATCCTCTTCAAAACCAAATCACCTGTCTGATAGCTTCGAGGATGCACTTTCTGATCAAAGGCTTTCTTCATCCTTCTCTGATACAGTTGCCCGTGGCACACAGCTGCTAACCGCTTTTCTTCGATAAGGCTTAACTCATTAAACCTTGTCCTGACCCACTCAGCTTCGTCTAGCTTGACATCCAGCAAGACTCTTAGAGAAGGAATCTCCACTTCAACTGGTAGGACTGCTTCCATACCATACACAAGGGAGTAAGGGGTTGCCCCGGTCGACGTACGTACTGAGGTACGATACCCATGCAAAGCGAAAGGCAACATCTCATGCCAATCCTTGTACGTCACGACCATCTTCTGCACAATCTTCTTAATGTTCTTGTTTGCCGCCTCTACAACACCATTCATCTTCGGTCTGTAAGGAGAAGAATTGTGATGTTCGATGTTAAAATCTCTGCAAAGCTCTTTCATCATCTTGTTATTGAGATTCGAACCATTATCAGTAATGATCCTCTCAGGAACCCCATATCGACAAATGATTTCCTTCTTGATGAATCGGGCAACCACTTGCTTGGTGACATTAGCATAGGCAGCTGCTTCCACCCACTTGGTGAAATAATCAATCGCAACCAGGATGAAGCGATGTCCATTAGAAGCAGTAGGTTCAATCTTCCCAATCATATCGATGCCCCACATCGCGAATGGCCAAGGAGAATTCATGACATTCAGAGGGCTTGGTGGTACATGCACTTTATCTGCATAAATCTGACACTTGTGGCACTTCCGAGCGTATTTGAAACAATCGGATTCCATGGTTATCCAGTAATAACCGGCTCTCAACAACTTCTTGGCCATTGCATGACCACCAGCATGGGTACCGAAAGATCCCTCGTGTACTTCTTGCATCAACATGTCTGCTTCGTGTCTATCCACGCATCTGAGCAGAACCATGTCAAAGTTCCTCTTGTACAACACATCATCCTGATTCAAATAAAAGCTTCCAGCTAGCCTTCTCAGGGTCTTCTTGTCATTCTTTGACGCTCCTTCAGGATACTCCTGGCTTTTGAGGAAATTCTTAATGTCATAGTACCACGGCTTCTCATCCACAACAGACTCGGCTGCAAACACATACGCAGGCCTCTCGAGTCGATTCACAGCAACATGTGGCACATGATTCCACCAATGGACTTTGATCATAGAAGACAAAGTAGCCAAGGCATCAGCCATCTGATTTTCATCTCGGGGTACATGATACAACTTCACTGTCTTGAAGAAAGTCAGGATCCTTCTGGTGTAATCTCGATAAGGAATCAAATGCGGCTGATGAGTATTCCAATCTCCATTGACTTGGTTAATCACTAGAGAGGAATCTCCATAAACGTCCAGAGTTTTGATTCTTAGATCGATGGCTTCTTCAATCCCCATGATACAAGCCTCATACTCAGCTTCTTTGTTGGTTACGTCAAAAGTCAATCTGGCAGAAAAAGGTATATGTGCACCTTTAGGATTGATAAGTACTGCCCCAACATCATTTCCATTCACATTCACAGCCCCATCAAACATCAATGTCCACTTGTCATCAGGATCTGGTCCTTCCTTAACAAGAGGCTCTTCACAATCCTTCATCTTCAAGTACATGACATCTTCATCAGGGAATTCAAACATCATCGGCTGATAGTCATCAATCGGTTGCTCAACAAGGTAATCAGACAGAATACTACCTTTGATGGCCTTCTGCGACGTATACTGGATATCATACTCAGTTAGAATCATCTGCCAACGAGCCACTCGTCCAGTGAGAGCCGGCTTTTCAAAGATGTATTTCACTGGATCCATCTTAGAAATCAACAAGGTAGTATGGTTCAACATATACTGTCTCAGTCGGCGAGCAGCCCATGCCAAAGCACAACAAGTTTTCTCGAGCAGTGAATATCTTGTTTCACAGTCGATAAACTTTTTGCTAAGGTAGTATATTGCATGCTCTTTTCGACCAGACTCGTCATGCTGTCCCAATACACACCCCATCGAGTTCTCAGTCACCGAAAGGTACATTATCAGAGGCCTCCCAGGAACTGGAGGTATAAGGATTGGAGGTTTCTGCAAATATTCTTTTATCTTATCAAAAGCTTTTTGACAGTCATCATTCCACCTGATTGCTTGATCTTTTCTCAGCAATTTGAATATCGGTTTGCACGTAGCGGTTAGGTGAGATATGAACCGTGCAATGTAGTTCAGTCTCCCTAAAAACCCACAGACCTGCTTTTCCGTTTTTGGTTCAGGCATTTCTTGAATAGCTTTCACTTTCGCTGGATCAACCTCAATCCCCTTCTCACTGACAATGAAACCCAACAGTTTCCCGGATCTCACTCCAAACGTACACTTGTTTGGGTTCAGCCTCAGTTTGAACTTTCTCAGCCTTTCAAACAACTTCTGCAAGTTTACCAAGTGCTCCTCTTCTGTTTGAGACTTCGCAATCATATCATCCACGTACACTTCAATCTCTTTGTGCATCATGTCATGAAAGAGAGTCGTCATAGCCCTCTGATAGGTAGCACCGACATTCTTCAGCCCAAATGGCATCACCTTATAGCAGAACGTGCCCCAAGGTGTAATGAATGTCGTCTTTTCCATGTCTTCTGGCGCCATCTTGATCTGATTATAGCCAGAAAATCCATCCATGAAAGAGAAAACCGAGGATTGAGCAGTATTATCAACCAATACATCAATGTGAGGTAATGGGAAGTCATCTTTCGGACTGGCTCTGTTTAAATCTCGGTAATCGGCAGATATCCTGACTTTACCATCCTTCTTCGGCACGGGAACGATGTTGGCCACCCAAGGGGGATAACTGGTAACTGCCAGAAAACCCGCATCCAACTGCTTCTGAACCTCCTCTTTGATCTTGACAGCCATATCAGGACTAGTTCTGCGAAGCTTCTACTTTACCGAAGGACAATCTTCTTTGAGAGGTAGCCTGTGCACCACAATATCTGTATCTAATCCAGGCATATCTTGATATGACCATGCGAATATCTCCACATATTCTCTCAGCATTTCAATCAGCCCTCTCTTGACAGATTCCTCTAAAGCAGCCCCGATCTTGATCTCTTTCCTGGCGTCCTCAGTACCAAGGTTAACGATTTCCAACTCTTCTTGATGAGGTTGGATGACCCTTTCCTCCTGTTTCAATAATCTGACCAATTCTTTGGGGAGTTCACAATCTTCTTCACTCTCCTCTTCAGCTTGGTAAATGGGATTATCGAAATCATACTGAGCCATAACAGAATTGTTTTTAATGGAGTCCGCCAGATCAATTCTGCACGAACGATGTTCAATGCTTTGTTTTAGAAAAGAGTTCAAGAAAGTCACAAAAAACAAAAACATTGCCATTTTTATTGTTTTGAAAATGAAAATAAAAACAGAAAGACAGTGAGCACAAATTTGATTGCAAAACGTCCTTTATTAAAGATATCATTGAAAACATGATGTGGCCCTACAATGAACCACTACGCCCCGGGCAGAACGTAGGGTTTTGTGCAGAATGAAAAAAAGAAAGAAAATTACTCTGTTTGAAGAGTAACTTGGACTATTTCTTCGGCTGTCCAATTGTTGACCATTTCCCCTGGAGCACACGGACGCACCCAATTGTCCATATCATAATCACTGTCACCATCTTCACTACCGGTTGCAAAGACGTCACCATGATTCATCAACCCAGCGCTGGTGAAGGTACCTGGCCCTTTCTGAACACCCTGCTCTGCCTGAAGAGGTTGGTAGCCAATACCAAATTTGTCTTCCTTCACGGGCATGTCAACCATCTTACCCCAGCCTTCTGCATTGCCCGAGTTGACAACTTCCACAACTTGCTTGTAGGATGCGATTGAGGCACCTGACTTCTTCTGCTCAACAAAAGCCACCTTCTTAATCTCAATGGTCTCGAACGCTTGGCACAGAGTTTCATGGATCTCGCCATCCACCTCCACATACTTGAAAGAGGATAAATGACTCACAAGAATGTCCTCCTCGCCACACACAGTCACAACCTGACCATTCCGTACATACTTCAGCTTCTGATGGAGAGTTGACGAAACTGCCCCAGCCCCATGTATCCAGGGACGCCCCAATAAACAACTATATGCTGGTTGAATATCCATCACATAGAAGATAATGTTAAATACCTCCGGGCTTATCTTCACTGGCAACGTGACTTCACCCAAGACTGATCGCTTGGATCCGTCAAAAGCATGAACGATGAGATCACTCGGAGTAAGAACAACCCCTTCAACATCAATCTTGCTCAAAATCTTCTTGGGCAACACATTCAAAGAAGAGCCAGTATCCACTAACACATGTGACAACACTGCGCCTTTACACTCCATGGTGATATGCAGGGCTTTGTTATGATTGCGACCCTCAGGTGTCAGATCCAGATCTGTGAACCCCAACCCATGTCTAGTGCTCACATTCGCAATAACACCCTCGAGCTGATTGACAGAAATCTCCTGGGGCACGTAAGCCAGATTCAACATTTTCAGCAAGGCGTTACGGTGTGCCTCAGAACACAACAACAAAGAAAGGATAGAGATTTTGGACGGAGTTTGGTTCAGCTGGTCCACGATCTTATAATCACTTTTCTTAATGATCTTCATGAACTCCTCTACATCCTTCTCAAAGGAACCCTCAGGCACTTCCTTTTGCACAGGTCCTTCTTCTACCACAACTTGTTTACCTTTTGCCTTAGCAAGAGCCTTAGCATCACTATCTCTCAAAGTCTGCGGTGCAAACAAACGACCACTTCTTGTAAACCCTCCAGGTCCTCCCACATTGTCCACAGCCGGACCAACAATTACAGGAGTTCTGTTTGGCACACAAATTGTCACTGGAGCCTGATTCACTAGTCTGGTTTGACTTTCCGACCTTCTGTTGTTGCGGTAAGCATTGTCATATTTCCAAGGAACGGCCCTACTGTTCTCAACAGGTCTTCTATCAGAAGCAACAATAGTAGTAGGAGCACCAGCAGTTACCGGAGCAGATATGGTTATAGGGGTACCAACAGTTACGGGTGCACTAACAGTTCTCGGAGCACGTCCAGGACCCTCGGGCAGTTTGAAATAAATGGTGACAGTTGACACCACCCCACGATCTTTCACAGCCCGACTAAACTGTAAGCAACCCTCATCCATCAATCCTTGGATACCTCTCCTCAGTTGTATACAACCATTCTCTTGATCAACACAATCTGAACAACTCGCATCACAGCCCGGGAACACTCCCCCTTTCAACAGACGTTCCTTTACCACCATCAGTGACGTCTGAATATCTTCAACATCAACTACCAAATCCACGGCCTCCTCACCTTCCACACTGTTCACCCTGGGCCCACCATGTTGAGGCATAGGGTTGCTCACAACATTCGGAACAGGAGCAAAGTTGATTGTCTTAGCATCAATCAGATCCTGGACCTTATGATGAAAAGCCCGACAATTTTCAATGTGATGCCCCGGTGCATCGGAATGAAAGTCGCAACGGACATTGGCATCGTACCCAGCAGGTATCTTTGTTAACGGAGCCATGGTGCGTAATTCAACAAACCCCAACCTGAGCAGTTCAGGAAGCAACTCAGCATATGTCATCGGCAACGGGTCGAAACGACGATCCGACATTCTCTGTCTTGGCTGAAATGGGCGTTGCTGTTGTTGTTGTTGTGGTGGTGGTGGTGGTCCTCTTTGTTGTTGCTGAGGTTGAGTTGTTGGGATAGTCACAGTGGCAACCTGACGGTACTGTCCTCTATTCATACTTCTCCTATGATGCAAAGCATTAGTCTCACCCTCCCTTCTTCTGGGTGCCTCAGAAAATGGCTTCTTTGAACTCGAAGATGAAGAACCAGAATCCTGAATCTTACCTGCTTTGATAAGACTTTCAATTCTCTCTCCACAAATAACCACATCGGAAAAGCTACCGAACGGGCAACTCCCCATGCGGTCCATGAACACACCCTGTAATGTTCCAATAAACATATCCGTCAACTCTCTCTCCAACATCGGAGGTTGCACTCTTGCAGCTAACTCACGCCACCTCTGGGCGTACTCCTTGAAACTTTCACCAGATTTTTGGAACAGACTCTGCAGTTGGGTTCGGCTCGGAGCCATGTCCATATTGTGCTTATATTGCCTCAAGAAGGCTTCACCCATGTCCCTCCAGCTTCTAATGGATTCTCTCCTCAGATCCATATACCAGTCCAAAGACGCTCCAGACAAGCTATCTTGGAAAAGTAAATCCACATCTTCTCATCATCAGTGTATGCGGAGATCTTTCTGTAGTAAGCCTGCACATGGGTGCGAGGACAAGAAGTGCCATTATATTTGTCGAAGGATAGCGCTTTGAATTTATAAGGGATCCTTAGTCCGTCCACCAAACCCATATTCGTAACATCGAACCCCAAAGAGTTCTGGCATTCCATGGCACGGATTTTCTCAGCTAGGGCACCAACCTTCCTATCCCTCTCTTCAGTCCTTCCAACCTCATCATCATCACTGAGGAGAGTAAACATATCTTCCTGTCTGTCAACCAACGGAGCAGGCTGGCGAGCTGGAGCACGGGTCACTCTGGCATTAGCAGTCTCTGGAGCAATAGGTTGTCCTTTGATTCTGATACCCCTCAACTCATCACCCACGGCATAGTTGTTTATGGGAACAGCAGCAATAACAGTGTCATTGATTGGGCCTTCCTCTGGCAAAGTATGGTTGATAGGTGGAATCACAGCTTCCTGTCTCTGGACCAGGGCTCGAAGTTCCTCTTGCCTTTGCGCAACCCCTTGCATCATATTCATAAACTGGGCCATGTTAGCCCTCATCTCTGCCAATTCAGCTTGAACTTGGTCCATACTTCTCTGTTGATTCAGTCTTGTAGCGTAGCGGTGCGGACGACGATTAGCAATCCTGCCTGAAACAGGAACCAGAATGAGAAGTCTTCTTCAAAGATACCTGTAATGCAAGAATGATATGTCTATGATGCACATGATGCGTATGATGCATATGATATGTTTTATCATTTCTCAAGCATTCAAGAGCCTTATTCACTTTTTGAAAAAATGGCAACCTGCAACATAAACATCAAAGAAGCAACCTATACAGGATGACGAGCACAAGGTGAAATGTCAACAATCTCATCTATAACCATGAGCAATAAAGATCATACAAACATAGTTCAATCACAAATTCAAATCATCAGAGTAGAACAAGGAGTCCCATCCAACAATCCTGGAGGTGATTCTCAAAATAAACAACAAGGTAAACTAAGAAAGTCGTCCTCCAGGAATGAGAGTCTTCAGGTACTGGCACTGATCAATCAACCGGTCACATTCTGAACACTCGGGTAAAGGGGTGATCTTCTCCTTCAGTTGCCTTCTGAGCTCCACAACTTCTTCTCCCAGCTGGCTCTCTGATGCATGCCTTAGGTCCACTTCCTTCTTAAACTGAATATCTTTGTCTTTAAGCTGCCTTTCCAAGTCTCGTATCTTCTTCTGGTAATTGGCTTCCGCTCTTTGCAACCTCAAACGCTCACGGTGTTCTCCATCCAACATTGCTTCTATTTCCTCATAGGACCTCTTTTTGCTTCCCAATCTACTAGCACTTTCACCTTGCACTCCTTTGAGTTTATGGGCCAGACTCAACTTATCAGCTTTGGCTTTGTAAAGCTCCATCTGGATCTCTTGTTCCTTCTCTTTCAACCGACGATTCTCCATTAAGGCTTGTTTGTAATACTCAGCAGACACATTCTCAGAAAGGATCAAAGGAGTTTGCTCTTGCAATGGTTCCATCCTGTCAAATGGTAGCAACAAAGTTCCAACTCTATCCTTGACCCACTCAATGTAGGCAGGCATAGCAACGACAAACTTCTTCCATAAAATAGATCCATCCTTGACACCAATATGCTCCCAAGCTCTTCCCACTTGTTGCAATCTAGCTGGGTCACTCCGCTTCTCAAAGTACACACTCTCAGCTATCTCAGCATCTAGTGGCTTTTCATTCATGACAAACCCCAACTGACGGAGATAAATCACTGGGTTGTAATTGATGCAACCCTTAGTTCCTATGAGTGGAACATTACGAAACCCTCCACAACTCATAATGACATTACACACATTCATCCTGTAAGCTTGCCACTTGATATCATAAGATGTGAGTGACATAACCCTCTGAGTCCATTTGTGAGTGTTCTGAGTATCCACAAAAGGTCCACTGGTTGGTAGAAAAGACAAGAACCATCTGAGTAGCAAAGGGAGACAACACCTGATAGCTCCCCCCTTACCATGCCGACTGTGGATAGCATAATAAGTGTCAGCTAACAAGGTAGGAATCGGGTTTCCTCCGATGAAAATAGTGATTGCTGCAAGGTCCACAAAATTAGGCGTACTCGGGAACAAGACAATTCCATAGATCATGACAGCTAACTGAGCATTGAAAGCTTCCCAGTTCCCTTTCTTTGCTTCTTCCTTAGCCATTCTCACCAAGTACTTCAAAGGCAAACCCACAACATCACCACTTGATCTCCAATTGTCACTCACCTCCTTGATACCCAAATGGAGAGCCTTAGCAACAACCCTGAAATCAACCTCCTTGGGCACATCCAAGAAGGGCACCTGATATCTGATCGGGACATTCATCAGGATGGAATACTCTTCAAGAGTAGGAGCCAACTGATAATCCTGAAAGGTGAAGCAATGGAGCTCTGGATCATAGAACTGTAGGAGAGTCTGCAGAGGTACTGGATCTGCCACCATCTTCAACAGTGTCAAGATATCCCCATACTGGTCATCAAACCCCTTCCGATTACCGCCGGTCACAAGATTGCTCAACTCTACCAAAGATGTCAATGGCTCACGGTGAAAACTGTAGGTGCAAGTCTTCCTCTTCAACTCTGGAATGGCTGTCATCTCTCGCTGTGAACAGACTCCTGAATGAACCTGAGAAATGATATGCATGTACAAGTTAGTTTTTCTTCTCTTTTTTTTTATCATTTTTTTTGCATTATTTTTTTTTAAAATAAACATGCTATGATGCAAATGATGCAATTATGACTGGTTGGCCGTGTATCACAGGGCACAGGCTCAGAACTTTGGCGTCGGAACCAGAAACCACAAATCAAAGTCATCTGAAACCCATACTTCTGAACCAAGTCACCAACAGGACCAAACAGAAGTCACCAACAGGATGCGGTCACCAACATATCAAGTCACCAACAGATCAAGTCACCAACAGATCAAGTCACCAACAGTACCTGTAATGATTCATTCCCGCCCCACTCACGGGTGTCATCTAGGCCAGGGTAAGGTAAAGAGAAACGCATGATAAACGATCCTTTCAAGAATATCATCATATACACACCAGATGTATGCAACGATAATACCCCATCAGAATCTGAACTGCTCGTGATATCATGTTCCGCTAAGTGGCGCCATACCACCCGCTTCCCAGGAATCAATCTATTCCTAGGTGTCCTAAAGTTCACTCATAGCCTGGGTATTGGGCCTTTTACCTCTTGTGACTCCCACCCCACAGAGAGATAGACACACAACCAACACAATGAAAATATGATGCATGCAAACATAGATGCAAACATAGGTGCAAACATATACAATCACAGCATAATAATCATAAACGCAAACAGGAAACCGAATGCCAATCGCTGGACTTACATCAGACTCCGAACAAACAAACGCAAATAGGATACGGAACAAACAAACGCAAATTTGATGCAAGAAATGGCTTGTGAAATGACTTGAATCCAGCTCAATTTGGAGTTTCCATTAACACCTTCAAGCTTGTGGTATGCACGAATTTGAGAGGGATTCCACTAAACACACGTTGAATCATGCTCAGTAGCACTCCATGTTCATGATTATGCAAGAAAATTAGGGTGTTGTGTGTAGAATTTTGGAAAATCAATGAAGAGAAAATTGAGAGTGAAGAGGGATTTCTAGATCTGAAACTTTGTGTAATGAGCAATACAGTTATCATTAAGCTTTTATATGCTCTCCTAATCACTCTAAAATTATCATTAGGCCAAGTTTAATGGAGATTAGGAAGATATAAGGTGTATGCACAAATTACCATTTCACCTCATGAAGTTTCAAGCACACTTGGCAATGATTTGATCATAACTCCTTAACCATTCATCATAAACTCATGATCTTGGACTTTTTGGAAATGAGAGAGAAAGATATTCAACTTCCATGTTGGACAAAATTTCATTTGAAGCTTATTTGATGTTGGAAAGTCAAGTTGAAGTTGGTCCAAAAACTTGCCATTTTTGGAAACTTGAAATTACAGGTCACTTTCCATTTTTGGAAACTTTTGATCTGGCTTCAAAATCTTCAATGTAGACACTTGACATGATGAATAAACCTCTTTTGGACATGAATGAAGTGTCTCAGACCATTTCTCCACCTCCTAGCCCTCAGTTGACTTACAGTTGACTTTTATGGGCCTCAAATGACCTGGACATGTACTGATGACTTTGAGCCTCTAACACTTGGTCAAGTTGCTTCAAAATGAACTTTGGTTCATTGTAAGCTCTCTAGAATATTCATGTGGCTTTCACCTCAAGGAAATGCTTGGTTTCTTGCACTGGTGATTCTCCTTATGCCAGTCTTGACTGATGAGATGCAATGTAGTATGCAATGTTAATGTAATGTCAATGACCTAAAAAAGAAATGAATGAATGAATGGGGGTGCAAATTTGAGGTGCTACAGGAGGTTTCCATCCATCTCTCTTTTCAATATTTTTATCATTCGAAGAAAACAAATAACACTAACTGACATTCAAATCATAAAATTAGACTAAAAGGTTCCCGTTGAGTACAACGTACGTGAGGGGTGCGAGTAGCTTCCCCTTGCGTAATCGACTCCCGAACCCGGAGATGGTTATGACGACCAGTATTCTATTTTTTAAAGGTTTTATCGATATTTTCCTATTCCGTCATTGGGATAAATAAAGTTCGGTGGCGACTCTGTTCGAACTAATTTTTTCCGCGACCATCGCGAGGAATCGTATTTTTCGAGATGCGACACCTGTACCATCCTTGTGACTAGACCCATCGAAGTACAACTTACAAGGTTCTAATTCGAGATAGTCCAGTGCATTCGTACCTATGGAGTGGTCGACTATAAAGTCTGCTACCACTTGTCCTTTAACATCCCTTAATGGCATGTATGTTAAAGAAAATTCGATTAACGCTAATGCCCATTTCCCAATTCGACTATGAAAAATCGGTTTGGATAACATATGTTTAATAACTTCGAAATGAGATGAAACATACACATCAATAGGTTTTATATAATGCTTCAACTTTGTACAAGATAAATACAAGCATAAACACAAATTTTCAACTATGCTATACCTAGTTTCTGCATCATTTATGACCCTACTAAGGTAATAGATGGCTTTTTCGACACCATTACCATCCTCTTGAGCCAACATGATCCCTAAAGTCTTGTCAGACGCAGATATATACAGTCTCATACTTTTATTTCTACAAGGGGGCGTCAGGATTGGTGGATGACTCAAGTATGATTTAATCTTATCAAATGATTCTTGTTGAGCCTGCCCCCATTCGAACCCGTCTTTATTGAGTCGAAGCAATGTTGAAAAATCTTGTGTCTGTATAACCCCAAATTTGACCTTAAGATCCCTCATGTTATCTCATCATATGCATTAGCATTGGGATCACAACTTGGCATCCTCCTTACCCCTCATTCATTGGGTTTGCATTGGGAGATATCACCAAGCACATTTGATTGTATCATACTCCATTTTTATTTATTTACTAACCAAAATACCAAAAATATGTCAATATATAGTTTGTTGCTTTTATAGGTAGTGTGTGTGCTCACCTATGCTTTATCAAGCTTATATCTAGGGTTTGACACCCTCAATGCAAGGATCTCAATCAAGAAATGGTTCACATTGGCTATAAGTATCATATATGGATCCCTTTGTTCTTCACATTTTATTTTTATCAATAAATCATTAAGAGTTTGGAGTTGGTTTGCCTTGGAAACCCTAATTCATCTAGGTATCTTGTGTGACTTCTTCAACAAGTTTCTTCAACAATTGATCAAAAATTTTAAGGGATACTTCATATTACATCATATTATGCATATATGATCCTCCAAGAGTCCCAAAAGTCAAGGGAATGTCAAGCTAGAAAGATGGTTCATGGTGGTTGACCACAAAAAGTCAACTGGTCCAAACTGGGGTTCCCTAGACCCTATCTCCTACACGTTTTGTCATATAAAAATGTTTCCAAGATAAACTTTACTAAAAATGACATCCCAAACAACTTTCATGTTGAATTCAAGCGCTAGTTTTGCTTGTAAAGTCATTTTTTATGGTGAAAGATTATAGGTCATTTTGTCTGAACCCTAGTTTAGATGTCAACTTCCTAAGACCATAACTTGCTCAATTTGTATGATATGAAGGACATTAAAATTGCATGATCAAATTCAAGATGTATAATTCAACTTTTATGTTGGGAGGAAATGCAAATTCAACTTGCAAATGCATGTGCCAAGAGGAAACATTATAGGTCATTTTGGGCCAATACCATTGAACACGTGATTTTCCTGAACTTCTAAAATGCATAACTCCTTCATGCAAAATCCAAATGAGGTCCAATTTGTGACCAAATTGAGGATGTTTGAAAGAGCTACAACTGTGATGAAGGAATGTTTCTCATTTTAAGTCCCTAGAAAAAGTTATTCAAAGTGGAAGAAGTGAACATTTGACTTGGGACTTAGAAAATTTTCAAATATGTTTGATTTCCCAAACTTCCACCTCAGGATTCATCATGATCCAAGCTTCAAATGAAATAGTGTTAAACATGAAAGTTGTTCCCCTTGATCCTACCTTTCTAAAAAGTCTAAGATCATCTCGTTTGGGTCAAAATTGAGGGACTTGCGCATGGCTTCGTTGTAGGAAGTGTTTTGGCAAGATTTGAATTCAAATGATCAAACTCTTTTGCATGCTTCCACATGATGGATTCAGTACACTTTGCAAACTAATTTGAAGTGGATTGCATCATTCCTAAGGCCCAAATCATTGCCCTTGCACCCAGGCAAAGAAGTTTCTAAAATTGGCCAAATTTCAAGTTGTGGAAATATCAAGTGCATTGCCTATTTAAACAAGCTCAAGGCTTCAGAATCATAATCAACACCTTGCCCAAGCTTTTCTAGACTGATTTAAACCCCCACTTCCATTAAATTTCTGAAGATTTCTCTTGAAATCGAGCTTGAACTTCATCTTCTATTTGGAAGTTCAAACTCCAGAAATTCACTTCCCTTTTCATCTCAATTGACTTCTACAAGCAAGAGGAAGAGAAAAGATAAAGCAATCAAATCCATATCAAGATCAAGTGGAATTGGATCAACTCGAAGGTGATTTTTCAGAAACTTCATCTCTTCGATTCTCTCTCAATTGTTCACCATTCTTTGTGATTTTTGGTTGTCTAAAGTCCTATCAATGTAGGCAAGAAGATTGAGTTGCTTTGAGGTCAAATCAAAACAACTCAGTTCATGATCCTCAAAATTCAAATCCCTGTATCTTTTTATATACTTGGAATTGGACAAAATTGAGGCCAGATTCGAGCTCCTGAGCATTTTTTATGTAAATCCATGTCTTGCTTTTTCATTTTGGTGATGGTTGATGGTGGACCAGTCCAGTGAGGTCCACCGGAGAAGAAGACCGGAGCCCTAGCTCCGGTGATGCGTTGTCATGCATCTCAGCCATAAGATCCAACTTATTTGTTTGAATCTCATGCGTTGCTTCTGATTACCATGTGTGTACACGCATTGACTTGGGAACATGTGGAACGCACGTTTCCATCCATCTGATATGCCACCTCAATTAATGGGGGAGATCAGATGACTCTTCTTTTTTTGAATTTCTGAATATTTTATTTAATTGCTTATTTTTAATTAATTCATATTAATTTCATTTTTAATCCAAAAAATATGGGACTTTCACCAAAAGAAATTCAAATATTTTCCTATTTCATTTTCTGAATAAAAATTATTTTTTGGATTAATTTTGGTATTTTTCATGAATTAATTGTTTTTGTGCATATTTTTAATTGTTTAAAAATACTTCTGACTTTTCAAAAATTATGATTTTTTTTGTCCAAGGTCCTATGACCTTCATTGTCCATGGATAAATCTCTTCGCCATTTATTTGGTGTTTTGAAGAGGTTTTAGGTTTTTGATCAAACATAATTTAATTTAAATGCATTTTAATTTGATTTTTAATTGATTAATTATGTAGAAATTGTGTTGAGCCATTTTTATTGACTTGTGGAGTTTGACTATGTGTTTGGATCTTGGTCAAGGTTGAGTTGACTTTTGTTGGATTAAAATCATTGGATTTAGGGGATTGATGAAATATATATTTCATCTCCCAAAATGAATGAATGATTTTAATTTGATAAAATTCCCCCCATGACCAATTTGTGTTTGTCTCATCTCCCCTCCCTCTTAATCTTCAATCCCATTTTATCATATTCCTTCCATTGACCAATGACGGCTCAATATCCTAAGGCTAATTGGTTCATTAATAACTTATGTTAGATGAACCAATACAAGTATGAATGAGATAAGTCCATCATTTGATCATTTTCTTTTTGAGTGTGGTATGTTTTAGGAGTATGGTTCATTATACCACATATCTAACATGCATTAACATAAAAATTTATATTGCCCAGCCTCAGATAGTTGTGACTTCTATATAAGTCCAGTTACGATTGCTTAACATAGCCCAAAAGGCATACCATTCTAGTAAGTGAGATTGTAAGTCTCCTCCCTTTCATGGTATTGTGTAGAAACTTGGCGTTTTTTCATTCCTTTGGAAGATGTCTTGGTTCAAGGATCCATGCTTGTGAATAGAGGATTGAGTGTTCTCCATAGAATGACTTAATCAATTGAAAAGCAAAACTTCACTAACATCTAACCAACTAACAATTTGACTAACTTTTATTATTATTGCTCTTAATTTCAAGTCATTTACTTTATGTACTTTAAATTCAAGTCATTTGTCATTTCATTTTCCATTTTACATATCATTTAACTTGTTTACGTTTATGCCATTTTTACTTTGCCCACTTGAGCCATATATTGCAATTGTATATATTTGTTTGTGTACCTTGTTTGTGTTTATGGTCTTAGGACCTTAAAATACACAATAAACAACGAAAATCCATAAAAAAAATGTTTGTGTGGACTGTTGGATTTGATATGAGCTTGGGACTTAGAATTAGGCAACATTTTGTATGCAAAAGGACTTGGCCAATGCCAACATTTCTGAAACCAAGTTATTATGGTTTGAGCTTTCATCTGATGCAAGTATTGGGATCCACTTGAGTTCATCTGCTACATGGTCTTGATACAAATGTTACTTTGAACCTATGTCTAATGCCTTATTCTGAGCCATTCAAGAAGTATGTCATCTGATACATGGGAAGATTAAGAAGAAGACTGTGAAGTTGCTAGCTTGGATGTGACTATCTTTATTTAACGTCTTGCTCTTCATTTTTCTACTTACTCATTGATATTGCTTGATTTAAATTCCAAGGGAAAAGTGGGTTTCTATATGACATTCTTGTCTATTGGATTTCATCCCATTGGTCAGATCTTTTCAACTCTCAACTTTTAAATTTGATGCCTAAGATTAGTCTCTTCATCTTCTCCCACTTCTTAAATTTCAAATCTCTCCCCCCTTTTAAAATCTTCTTTGCTTGTGATTTCTAAACTTAGACCTTATTGCAAATTAGAAACTTTGGCCTTATGCCATTGCATTTTTAAAATCTTTTCTTAATCAAACTTGTAAATGAACTTAACCATATTGACTTAAAATTTCAAAAGACAAAAAGAACTAACACTCATGCAAAATCTTTTAGGCCCTTTGTGCCTCTTTAAAATTGAAATTTTTGTTAAAACCAATCAACTCACTTTGAAGTTAATACCACGAACTACGAGGTTTTGATCCCTCATTTTTATATTGGTACGTAGGCACAAGTCTGAAGGTCTTGTCAAACACAAAAATATATTTAATGAATTCTTTTCTCATCCCCGCACTCTATTTATTGCAAACATCTTTTATACCAAAAACACATATACAATAAAAAAAGGCTCCCTAGGAGTACCTAGGACACTTTGGATGCTAACACCTTCCCTCTATGTAACCAACCCCCTTATCTGTAATCTGTGGCATTTTATTAGTTTTAATTTGAAAACTTCTTATCTTTGGGTTTTGTTCGTACTTTTTCCCTTTTCCTTTGGAAATGATAAAAGTGCGGTGGCGACTCTGGTTTTATTAACGTTAGGTTTTATCTATAGCTTAATGGTCATAAATTTACCGCTACAGTGTCTTCCCACTTAGGTTTGAGATGAATCTCCTAAGGAAATTTATCTTGTCTAGTAGTGACTATAATCCTTTCTTTGTTGATGGCGCTTTCGCTTCCATAATGGCCCTAGTCTTATTCTGGTTTATTTCAATCCCCTTCTTGTGGATCACAAAGCCTAAGAAATCCACAGCCTGCACACAAAAAGTGCATTTTAGAGGATTCATTTTCAGACCATGCTTTCTCATCCTTACAAAGGATATTTGAAGATGGTCAATGTGACTCTTCCCTGAAACAGACATAATGACAATATCATCTATATAGATTTGCATAAAAGTCTCTATAAAATCATGGAAGATCGAATTAATCGCTCTTTGGTAGGTTGCCCCAACATTTTTCAAACCAAAAGGCATCACCACCCATTCGTAGGTGCCAAAGGCTCCAGGGCATCAAAATGTTGTTTTTGGGACATCCTCTTCTGCAATAAATATTTGATTATACCCAGAATTTCCATCGAGCATGCTTAAATATTCATAGCCTGCAGCAGAATCGACTAGCATTTCTGCCACATGCATTGAATATTCATCCTTTGGGGTTGCAATATTTAGGTCTTTAAAATCTATGCAAACCCTCAAAGTGCCATTCTTTTTTACAACAGACACAATATTACCTAGCCATTCGACATACCTTGCCATGCGAATGAAATTGCAGCGAAGGAGCCATTCGACTTCTCCTTTAATCTTCGAAAGTATTGCTGGTGAAAATTGCCTTGGATTCTGCTTCACAGGCTTCTTTCCAGGCTTGATTGGCATCTTTAATTCGACCAACTCTCTGCTTAAACCAGGCATTTCATCATAGTCTCATGAGAAACAGTCCTTGAACTCTCTCAACAACTGGACTACTTCGACCTTTAGTTGAGGGTGGATATTGGCACTAATGTAACTTGGCATTTTTATCAATCCCTCTCCTAAGTCTACTTCTTCAAGGGGATCCTGAGCCAGCATTTTAATGTTTGTTGCTAGTGGATCCTTCTCGAAATCCAAAGGCTCATCATCATAGATAGCATCGAGTCTCTGGTCTTGCTCTTCGTTCTGACCTATGTCAAGTGGCATTGGGTCAAAGTCCTTCCAAGGACCTATTGGATGAGAAACTTCACTGGCTTCAACAACCATGTTTTTTACCTCGGCCTCTAAGGTCAATTGTTGCTTGTTTTCGGCTATGTAAGCCGAAACCCTTTTTAGCATCGTAAACTCATTCATCATTACTCAATTCACTTCCCCAACCAGTGGGTTCAATTCCAAACGCTCCTAAATATCCAAAGTCGTCTTTGCCTACTACTTCTCTATCCCAGCGAAAACAATCGTGAGGGTGCAGTGACAGGGAACAATAAGTGTTGTCATCAGGGGTGAATGCAAAATCGGTCTAATCACAGGGAGCTATGTGGGCCAAATGCTTGTTGAATTGGTGCCTGTCGATATGATTGATATGGGTTTTGAAGTACCCCTGATCCGCCTCTATGTTTTCCAAGATACCATCTGGGTGCCAAATTATTATCCTCTGGTGCATTGAGGATGGGACAGCTCCGACCCCATGTATCCACTCCCTTCCAAGCAACAGATTGTAGTTAGCCTTTGTTTCCACAATCATAAACATTGTGGATCTTGTGACCGTCCCTACGGTTAACTCGACTTGGATGACTCAAAGAGTGGAACCCATTTTACCTTCATAGTTGGCAAGCACCATATTATGAGGTTTGGCATCAGTATCATACTTGCCAATTTTCCTCAGCATTCGATGAGGCATTAAATTCACAGTCGCTCCATAGTCCACCAATATTTTATTAATGGGGATGTCTTCGAATTTTCCAGTATTGAAGAGGGGTTTGGGATGGCTTCTCATGGCCTCATTAGATCTCTCTAAGAAGGCATTTATCTCTTCAACGCAACCATTTCTCTCTCCGTGATGTTGTCGGTATCTTCGACTTCACTAATCCGATCGAATTCCCTATGTATCACAGACACCACCCCGAATATAATATCTAGCGAAGCTTATGACACTGAGTCGAAGTTGTCAGTCAGCATTTCATCTTCAGCAGCCACTTGATCATATCTTTCTCTATCCGTTTCTGTTGGATCATTGAGTTGTCTTTTGACGAAGCTTGAGTCTTCCCTTTACTGCGTAGGCACATTGGTGCTTGACTTAGCTTTGTCCTTCTCACCAACTTCTCTTCGGGCTTTCCTTCTTCTTTGTTCCCTCCGCCATTGAGACCTTGTCATAGGATTTTTCCCTTTATAGTTCTCAGATACATGGGAGGTTCTTTTATCAGCCCGAAATTCTTTACGGTAAGCTAGTGACGAACCCCTTTCGACTTCGAAGTTCTGCCATTTCCCTTAACCACATTTCCTGCCATCAGTTGGCTTGAGGCACTTTCCATTCGACCCTTCGACACTAGGTTTGGAGGAAGTGGGTTTAGTGGTCGGCCCTATTCGCTTGGCATCACCAAGTTTCACCATTGGCCGCCTTGGATCGTGATACCTCCTGGGGTCGAAAGCCCTTATGGGATGAACAACCTGATGATTTTGAGCATCCTTGCGACCGTCTTGGTGATTCACTCTCCTTACCCCTTCTAGATTTTGAGCTGCCTTATTTTTTAACACAACATTGCACCTAGGGCACAACATAACTTCTAATTTCTTCTTCTGACACCTTCGAAGGAAATCAGACAGCGTTTCATCCTCTTTAGGGAAGGAGATTTTGTTATATTCTTCCTGTCGACATTCATCATCAACTTCCATGGAGGTGTCTTGGGATATTTCGACCATATTGACCTCCATGTTGACATCTTCAATGATGTCCAACTTTTGGAATTGTAACTGAAGGACCTCAGCGGTTTCTTTAGTGATCATCATAAGCTTGGAACCTTCAGCGTCCTCAGCGTCAGAGACATCGCCATTTTTATTGGTGATATCTCCCACGGTTGTTTGAATGAAATCATTAAGATATTTCTGCTCGAAGTACTCAGAAACCTTTGCCATAACATGTTCTTTGACAATGTTTTCAGTGACTTCATTCATGTCGAAATCTTCACTGACTTCAACAAGGTTCACTTCTTCTGGCTCCGTGTAATGGGCCTTAGCTACTTGCAAATGGTCGGAGTCAATCTTCATCTGGCTCTGTGTTTTGTCATCGAATTTGAGTCTTCCTTCCTGGATGGCATTTTGCACAAGATCTCTGAAAAGAAAACATTGAGACATTTTATGACCCAGAAAACCATGGTATTTGCAAAACCCTCTTTTCTTTCTTTGTTCTAAAGGAGGTACTTTGGCACCCGGAGGTACTATCATTTGACCATCCTTAACTAACAAAAATTTTTTTGTCACATTTTGTAATGTCAAAAGTATAAGTTTTCTTGGGAAATTTGTCACTCTTTTTTGGTTCGACGGGGTTTTTTCCATTCGAAGGCGCCAAAACTTTACACGCATATGGTGGCCCTTGCGTCAATTCAACAAGGTCGATCTCGTTATCGTCAAAGTCTGAAAGTCCATGACAGGAACCTTCATAATCATTTTTGAAATCGACATAGGCTACCCTTTTACCTTTATTCGCCCTAGCCTTTTCTTCCTTCAAACGTTCTAACTGTCGAACCCTATCAGCCAGTTGGGCCATATCTTTTATATATTGGGTATCCAATTTCTTTCTAATCGAATAGTCAAGGCCCCCAACGGCCATTTCGACCAGTTCATGCTCTGGTATTTGTGTAAAACACCTAGCTTTGAGCAATCGAAACCTATTCAGATAATCATCAATTGGCTCAATAAACTTTTGTTTGATACTAGCCAATTCCTTCAAACTTATCTTTGTTTGTCCCATGTAAAACTGCTCATGGAACATTCTCTCTAGTTGGTTCCAAGTGTGGATCGAACTTTGAGGCAAAGTGATGAACCATGTAAAGGCATTCTTTGTGAGCGAAATTGGAAAAAACTTTATCTTAAGGCTCTCATTGTTTGACATGTCTCCTGCCTTAATCAAATATCTAGCCATGTGCTCGACAATGGATTCAGTAGTATCCCCGACAAACTTAGTGAATTTGGGGATTTTGGTTCTAGGGGTGCTTCTACCTGTAAGATATACTCTGACAGAGGTGATGTATAATTTGGTATTCGAGGGCCGAAATTTACCCCATTTCGAACCATAATCCTCTCGACCATGGCTGCTAGATTATTATTTGCTGCCAAATCGTCATATCGAACTTGTCATATGATATCATCGGTATTTTGGTTTCTATTTACCATTACTACCCTCGGTTTCCTGCATATTTGTGGTTCGATCCTAAGGGGTACTGCTCCTCCCCTTGATTTTATGGGATCTGGTTGATGGTAAGGTCTTCTTCAAAGGTAGCTTTCTGATTCTCTCTTGCCCAATCCCTAGGAGGGTGTCGCTGGTGCTGCGGTACACCAAGGAATTCAGACATTCGCGCCACCTGCGCTATCATCTGTTGATTCGACTGAGCCGTATTTTGAATAAGAGGATTCAATATGGTGGTTAAGGTTTGGGTTAACATTTGGACCATCTCATGGTTACTTTCGTCCATTTGTTGCCTCCATGCTGCTGCCGAGTTATCAGTAAGACTAGGTAAATGTGTCTAGTGCCTTAAACATGAAGATTGGTAGTTCAACCCATGTTAACCCTAGACCCTTGTACTGGAGAATTTATGTTAACCACTGGTTCTAAGAAAGTAGAACCAACATTGTGTAAATTGGACATCACTGAAGTCTACATTTTGTATGGCTGTTCTTGACTACCAAATGGTATTGAGAAACCAGGGGGTACCAAAGGCCTATTTTGAATATCTCTAATTGGTGGGGGAGTATGAGGATGTCCCCTAGGCCCAATGTAAGTTAAAATTGGTTCAGTATGGGAAATCGAATGCGTAGGCACCGAACTCACCATAGATTGAACTATTTCAGACACGTGCGTTGTGGCCGTGTTTGCCCCTATCGAAGAAGAAGGGGGTGTTATGTTACTGGTTGATGGATTTTGAGAGTTTTGGTTATCTTTCACATTTACATTTTCCATCCTCATATGGGATTCTCTCCTTGGTCGTTGTTCGTTGTTTATGGATACTTTACCACTTCTCAATAACATACAACGAATCCTTTCCCAACAAAAAAAAGGAAAAAAAATGACTTACCAACCAGAACTAAAAATAATTCAAAATGCTAGCATCGTCCCACTGGGTGTGCCAATTTGTTTACCTTAAAATTTTGTAAGCAACCGCCGATCTTCCAAATTTCTAAATTTGGTTACTCACAGGATCGATCAGATTGATCCTAGGACATGTGCTAATTGTTTTTGAATATGAGTTTTAATAATCATGAACACTTCAACAGTACTCGCGGGACTGGTGATTAAAACGTTACAGTAAAAGGCTAATATGGATTAAAGAGAGCAATTGAAAAAGACTATGATAATAACCAATTGGCAAAAGTAAGCGTTTAAAACAAATAAATCTTAAGACTGTAAAATGACGAAGTAAAAGAAGAGTGTTTGGAAGAAAGGAGTAAATAAATGTATTTGTGGAAGGAAAGTAAAGATAAATTTGTATTGCTTTAAAATAACTTAACAATGGTGTAAACAAACGTACATTCTATGATTTACGATTCTTCTTCACACGAATACTTGGTAAACTTACAGACTCTGTACACACTTTGACACCTCTATCCTAGCACTAAGACCCTTTATTTATACTAGATCGAAATAACCGTTTATGACGGCCCTTTAATCACGTCGAGACACATGGCGCCTTGCATGGATGTAACTATCCATTATGCTCCATGTGTACCTTTAACAATTTTTAGATGAGAGCATAATTCCCTCCTTTATTTGAATTTTGAATCCCCAATCGAAAGTCGTCTTCAACCACTTTAAGAGATATTTCTAAAGTCTCAACTACATGCTGACTCTTATTACCCTCATTGAGTCGAAGCACCTCTACTTGGTCAAACATCACCTCCTGGTCGAAAACATCTCTACACAGGATTTCTGTTTTGGTAACTCTTTAATGGGCGTCGGAATTATGAGCTAACAAAAAGGAAGAATCGTAATTTGATTTGGACATAACTATATTCTTGAATAAAAACCCAAACATTGTTTAATGTTTTAGCTAATAACTACTTCGAAGAATAGTTTGTTAATTTATTTGCAGAGTTAAGTTTATAAGATCAGAATGTAAGATACCGGTTTCTGAAGAAATTGTCTATTATTTGAGTCCGAAAAACTTTCACGCTGATGATTAAGAGAGATCTCAACCAGAAATCAGAATCAAGCATCAAGTATTCAAGGTTTTGAAAACCAGAATCTGAACTTAGCATCAAGATTCAAATTCCACGGTAATCAGGCTCTAAAAGAAAATTTCAAAGAGAGCTAGAATTCAAGGTTATGAAGTTTCTTCAAAATATTTCAACCAAGCTTTTGAAGTGAAGCTCATCATAATATTGATGTTAACAAACTAGTACTATGGACAACATCAAGCAATTTCTGATGACAAACCAGATTCTGATGGAAAATCATTCAGGTACTTCAAAAAGGTTAATCAGGAAAGTGCTATTTTATTCTGATTTTATCTTTTTAGGATTATACATCTCAGGGGGAGCTTTAGGCTTCTGTAAGATGTATCCTTTTGTGATTACCCTGTACAAAACTGTTCATCAAAGTACATGTTTTTGTCATCATCAAAAAGGGGTAGATTGTTAGAACAAGATTTGGTTCTACATCTATACCTTGAGTTTTGATGATAATAATGTTGTATTTGTGTGAGAACAATATTGGTACCCTAATGGTTTGTTATTGTGTAGCTTTAACAACCAGTTCTTATTATGAGTGTATGACGTGAAACACCATCTGTTTCGGAATAATTCTGCTCCAAATTCCACTTCTGCACTAATCATGAGAAGTTCTGAAAGATATCAAGTTGTTGTTGCAATGTTCTTTCTGCTTCTGTTATGATTCACTCCTGAGAAGTTTCTGAAGAGACGCTAGGTTGCTGTTGCAATGTTCTCTCCACTTCTGCTTATGGACATGACTCTGGTTATCAAGCTTCTAAAGAATGGAAAGCTTGTGAAGTTTTGTTACTTAGCTGAAGATTCTGAAGATCTCAAGCCAGAAGTTTAGGTTATTAGGGTTCTGACTATAGACTCTGAAGACTCTGAAGATACTGAAGGTCTCAAGCCAAACTGCTGACGTTGTCAAGGTTTTGACCGAAGATTCTGAATCTAACTTTTTGTTTCTTCATTTCATTCTTCAACAACTTTCATTAGAAGCCAATGAACTTGAAGATAAGATCAAATAGGTACGTGATCAAATAGTACATAATACAAATCAAATATTTTTTCCACTACCTGATTTCGTGGGCAAGGACAGTATGCCGTATCACTCCTTTCACCATCCAACAGTGAACGACCACTATATTTGGTTTTCCCATTCTTCCCTCCAACGATCTCCTTCTTATGCTATATAAGTAGGACTTGGAGACTTGAAGAAAAAAAGAAGAATACTGAAGCACTGCAAAACTTGACAAAGTTTATTTGTGAAAATCTATCATTTTTCTATACAATTTTTCTTTAAGTATTTTTTATCATTTGTGTAAAATCTGCTTGTGTAGAATCAACTTGTAACACACAAAATATTATTCAAATTGTTTATATGATTCCTTAAGGAGACTAGGGTATAGTTAGATTCTTAAGAAGACAAAGAAAGTTGTTCTTTGTGAGTCCTTAAGGAGACTAGGGTATAGTCATATCCTTGAGAAGACAAAGAAGGTTATTCTTTGTGATTATTGTAATTAGTTGATTATACTTGATTAAGTCCTTGTGTATAAAGAAAAATCACCTTGGCGGGTGGACTGGAGTAACTTTGAGTATCAAGCGAACCAGGATAAAAATACTTGTATTTTTATCTCTTTGTTATTAACTTGTAAGTGGTGTTCTTGAGTTGGAAAAAAAAATTGGTTTGTAAAACCCAATTCAAACCCCTTTTTTGTGTTTTTCATACCTTTAACACTGCCTATCATCTTTTCCCAAAAGAAAGGTTATAGAGTGTCCATGAACAATCCAGTCAGTTCTTTCTCTATCAATGGGGGCTCCATCCGGGTATCAAACTCTCTCCAGCATTGAGAGTATTCTTTGAAAGGCTCTTTATCCTTTTGAGACATGTTCTGGAATTGACAGCGATTTGGGGCCATGCCTAGATTATACTTATACTGCTTCAAGAAAGCGTCAACCAAGTCTGGCCAGCTTTGGATATGACTCTTTTCAAGTCCCATATACCATTTCATTGAAGCTCCACTTAAGCTGTCATAGAAGCAATGAATGAACAATTTGTCGTTATTGGTATATGTAGCCATATTATGGCAATACATCACCAAATAGATTTTCAGACAGGTGTGCCCCTTGTGTTTTTAAAATTCTGGAGTTTTGAATTTGGAAGGCATAACCAAGTCTGAAACTAAGCACATGTCCATTGTAGAAGATACAAAAACATCATTACCTTCCACAACGCTTTACCTCTTCTCTAGAGTCTAACATTACTCTCTAACTTCTTCAATATTCCGGCTTCTCCTTGGATTTCACTTTGGGGACCAGCAACATGGTACATAAAGCTAGTATCTTCATAAGCAGCTTGAGGAACAATCTGCATGATAGGTTGAAATTCAGTGATTACTGAAGTTAGGATTACTGGCAGTGCATATGGGCTAGCCCTTGGAGTATTTACAAAGGGTGGCGAGTAATTCGGTGGTAATCCAAATTATGGACAAGAAGCAACCAACCTCAGGGGAGGTATGTGGTCAATAATAAAATTGGGGATTTCAGAGATGATAGTCCTCTGAGGTTGAGCGTCCCTAGAAGTTAAGGCTTGTAGCATCTCCATGATCTTGATCACATTTCATTTCAACTTATCAATGTCTTCCCTAAATCTTTCATTATATAACTCTTGATTAGCCATTCTTCTTTTAACATTGTCCATAGTTCCAGACTTGTGTTGAGGAATCATTTTGATGGTGGCTCAACAAATCTGAAGATGAGAATAAATGAAATGAATTTTTTGACAACTTAAATGCATGCATGAAGCATAATGAAAAGGAATGCAATGGTATGCAAATGGATGCGATAAGATGCCATATATTTTTTCAGGTACAAAGTCTCATAATTTCGAGGTACAAATGGAAGATAAATCTGATTGCCAAGAATATTTTCCGCTTATGGAAAGTTATTTGTCGGGCATCAACTCCTTCAAGGGAATCTATTATTAGTAAGATTTTTGTATCAACCCCGTAAGAAATACATCTCGTAGACCCATACTATGCAACCATCGACTTCGGGGTTCTAGACAAGGTTCCCAGAGTCACAGATTCATCAAGAATGTTTTCCGCTTACAGAAAATTACTTTTCGAGCGTCAACTCCATCAAGGGAATCTCTTATGAGTGAGGTTCTCGTATCAACCCTTACGAGAAATACATCTCCATGTTTCGCACTACGAAACCATCATTCCTAGTTGACTAAAGGTTCAATGTTCTACAAGGGTCCTTAGAGTCACATATCCTAATGAAAACATTGAAGCTTACGGAAAATCATTTGTTGGGCAACAACACTCTCAAAATAATATACTCTAAGTGAAGTTCTCGTGTCGACCCTTATGAGAAATACATCTCAGAGACCCACACTACACAACCATCATACTATCTTGCGTTTGTACTCTAGACTCGATTAGAGAGTTTTTCCCGTAATGTGTGAAACAATCAGAGTATCCATATCAATAGCTCATGGAAACCATACAACAAATATATGATATATTAAAGAACAACATAAGACATACACAAAGGCAAAGGATAGAAGAAAGCGAGTTAACAAAGCTAACAAATATCACAACTCGAACTAAAAAGGCTCGATTCTCTCTAGCTTGGAGCATAAAATCCTCAGCAGAGTTTCCATCTATCGCATCTTGAAAAACATGATCCTTCACATGGTGTCCGCACACTCGTGGGAAAAAAATTATGTTTGAACAAACTCTCCATCGAACATTATTTATTCCAAAAAGGAAAGGGAAAATATTTATAAACCCTTAAAATAAATGGAAGATGGTCGTTGCAACCAAATTTGGGTTCGGGAGTCGCTTACGCAAGAGGAAGGTATTAGCACCCCTCAAGTCCTTGTACTCAACAAGAACCATTAGTTAGATTTGCAATTTAATGTTATCTATTGGTAATAGTTTTCTTCGAGTGGTAATATATTAAAGAGAAAAAAGAAAGGGGTCACAATTTTTTTTATTAATGTGCGTGATGAGATTGTGGGTCTCACTCCTACGTTTCTCTAGGTGCGATGGAGAACTCAAGGCTACGTAGTTTTTGGTAGCAAATATTTGTGTGTTAATTAGTATATTTTAGCGAAAGATTCTCAAGTCACATTCGAACGGAAAACATTGTTGCCCAAAACATGGATAATTGAATATTTGCATTACTTCAAGAACGAATGACTTAATCTGGATCAACATTATTTATGCCATCATCACATTCAGGTGTAAAATGTTTGATATTCTCATGCGAAAATGCTATTTGCATCATCGCTAAATGGATGTGGCGTCTTTCGTTTTTGAAAGGGTTTTGAATTGAAAGCCAAAAGGAAAAAGGTTTTAATGTGTTGAAATTGATTTTAGGCTTGGAAGACGAGCATTTATAACTTACAAGCGATTACCACTTGGGACTAATACTTGAGACTATTACTAGACCTTTCACCTAGGTGGTCTTTTTCTTCCAATTTATTTGCAAAAATGTTCGAATATTTACAAGTGTTTTGAATGAAAGACAAACACTTGAGTTTGCAAGCTATTGCAACTTGGGCTTAGTGTTCAGGACTATGACTGAACCTTTCACCCATGTAGTCTTTTTCTTTTGATTTATTACGAAAAGGAGACGCATTTGGAACTTGTCGAAAGACGAGTGTTAATGACTTACAAGCGATTACCACTTGTGTCTAACACTCAACGCTATTACTAGACATTACACCCAGGTAAGCTTTTTCTTACGATTATTGTTTGAAATAGTCAAAGTATGAGTTAGTCATTTTGAATTTGATTGAAAAAAAAACTTGACGTTGGGTCAAACATTTGATTAGCATTGCGGAGCGAATTGTGAAAATTGTTTTGAATTTGTTTGAAATTGACGAGGGAGTGACGAAATGCTTTGAAAATTACTTAATGTTGACCAAGTGTTTTATTTTGAAGAGATTGATTTTTAATCGTCGCTTATTTTCTTGTATTAACAATCATGCATTAGCTAAAGAAATAATAAAATAAACTAAAGCAATAAAAATAAAAGTAATAAAAATAAATGGGAGAGAGATACCCTATCAATACATAATGTATGAGCAATTAATGGAAATAAAATAAAATACGAAAAGTAAAATATATAAAGCACAAAGAAATAATAATAAAAGGGATATGGATGCACTATCAACACATGAGTAGTCACACCCCAATTTTGCTCCACTCTTTTTCACTTTTCCATATGGCCGATGCTTAAATCATCTGAATCTATGGTTATCGAGTTACCCAATTTGGTCATTCGTTTTAGCGTTTCATTAATCACAATTCGCATGATTCGTTAATGGGCCAAAGGTTCGATAATAATGGAATTAATCAGTCTAAATGGATTTTTGAGGCGAATATTATTTGGTAATTATTCGGGTGTATTTTCCATATTACTTGTGGTTCAGATTATCTCTTTATTTGAGATTCATGACTAGTAGAGGTAAGATTGATTGAATTCAAAGAAAAGGGCAAAGTTGAAATAAGGAGAAGATTTTATTCATTTATTATTATAAATTCATGGTACAATGCATATTGCTTGAGATAGAAATCAAAATAATGGATTACAATGAAATAGGGTTAAAAAAAATGCATCTTTAGGATACCATTGACTTTTGGGTCAAACAATTGACTTTTTGGTCAACTGTTAACTTTTGGTCAATTATTGACCATTGACTCGGTTTTGACTCATGAATATTCCTAGACCTATTCTATAAGCATTTGATCAAATGATTCATCATTATTCATCAAAAATGACTGACGTCATGATTATGTCAAATGTTAATCTTCAACAAATTCTATCTTCCACCAAACTTCACTTTCATGGCTTGTTCTTCACTTTCCATTATTTCTTCAAGTTCATTCTTCCACTACAATGTTCACTTTGCTACAAGGAAGAAGGTACACCAAGTTAGACATTCATATCATGAATCTAAGACTCAAGAAAACTTGGAAACATTCTGCACTATGTAGTGATTCCAAGACTTATTTGATCAATACTTTTCAACATTGATTCATGCCCAAAAATTCAGAATTTAATTCATGAGTTTACATTATTTTAAAGTGCTTATTTTCAACACAAAATCACTTCTCAAAAGCACTTAAAGTCGTGAGATAATTAATCAAAAATTCAAGGCAAAAGTGGTAAAAAAATCAAAGGCAAAATCATTAAAAAAATTCCAAGTTTCATGCATAATTACTAATGACCTTTTGCCTTACATTCCAACTTGATATTTTTGCAAAAAACAAGCATCAGGAGGTAGATGTGGTATGTACTTCCTATATCCAAACTAACGCAACCATCTATCAGATAAGTATAATACAAATGTTCCATACCATTACAAGCATATATCATCAAATGGCCGATGATGTCTATGATTCTCAAAAGGGCGCCAAATGGCATCAGCGGATGTCAATCCATCCAACACAGGCCTGAGCGTATCAACCTTGTGTGCGCCTTTCTTGTACATCCATTTCACCGCCCTAGGAAGTGGACTACCAATGCTAGCAATTTTAGAAAATCCTCTATTGCCAACAGTTAGAAAATACTCATGAATCCAACACTATTACATAACATGAATATTATCAATTAAAATTATTATAAATAAGTTAATATAAGTTAAAATAAAATTAAAATAAAACATTTGTACCTGTATCAGAGAGGCATACCCCCCAAGTTGCTTCCAAGTATAAAAGGAAGCATCTCCTAGATATCTATAGTGTGTGACATGTGCAGTTGCCCCCAACAATATCTACTACCTCCAGGAATGTCCCTAAATAGTGATAAATAGTTTGCTTCTACAAGAGTAAAAGTCTTATCGGAAAAAATGGTGTAACCTACCAAAAACAACAACATATAGGCTCTAACTGCACAATCAAATCTACTCTCAGCTTGTTGACATGTAAAAATCATCTCCAACCAATCCAACCTATAATAAGTAACTCTACAACTACGAACTCTTCAGTTGTCTCCTCCAACGAAACACCCAACATATCAATAGCCTGAGCAATATTATCAGAATTAGTGAAACCACATGTAGGGTTACAGAACCCCTTACACAATAAATGAATAAGACAAGAAACATTATCCAATGTAATGGTCATCTGTTAGAAGCCCAAAAGTGCTTATTTGAGCTATCATATGTGGGCATCTTTCACTCTTTTTCCTTGCTAAAATTGTCAAAACCACATTCGTTTTACATGGAATGCATTACATTGATAAACAAGCTTGGTGCCTTTGATTTGTGTGTTATTGTGCAGGAAAAAGGCATGAACTAATTGAAAATGAAGACACAAGAAAATTGGCAAAGGAACCAAAGAATACAAGCATTTCATCAGCCAGCTCGCTAGGCGAGGCTGTGGCGAAGCATTGGTTCGCTAGGCGAGTTCCTGGCGAAAAGCTCCAGTAAATTGTCAAATTAATTCGCTAGGCGAGCTGAAGGCGAAGGTGGTAGCGAGTTCATTCTGTTTTGGTGAAAAGCGCAGCCAGCACTCACTCGCTAGGCGAAGCTCTAGCGAATCCCCAGCGAGCATTCCAGTAGCAAAACCTCTCAACCTCGCTGGGGCGAAGGTTGAAGCGTATGTTCGCTAGGCGAAGGTATGTTCGCTAGGCGAACATGACAGTTCTGCAGGCCCTGTTTTCTCTGGGCGCAGGGGCCTTATGTGCCCATTTTAGACCCTCGCTAGGCGAGCCATTCTGCTCGCCTAGCGAACATGACAGCCCAGCAGTGGTCTATAAGTAGCAGGTGCCACTTTTGAGCACCATACCTTAGTTTTACCTCATTTTTCCACTTTTGTACTTTCTTCTAGATATTTTTGCAGCATTGTTCTTGGGAGCTTTTATGCCCTAATTTTCATTTCTCTTCATCTTAGAACAATCTTCTACAAAAAGAAGGTGGATTCCCATCCAACTTCGATTATCCGACTTGGATGTTGATCAACCTTCTTTCCTTACTTGCCGACCAAGCTACCATGAAAATGAGTAGCTAAGTCATCCATTTGTCAAGGTTAGATGTAGGTGATTACTAGCTTTGTGTGTAAATGTAAGGATCCTCAGATGTAAACTCTTTAATGGTAAATATATGATGAAAACTTTGTTTCTATTTAAAACTCTTTGTGTTGGTTTATGATCGAGAGATGTTTACCGACTCTTGACCTAGGTTTTCATCCAAACTTGTTTGTTAGCTAGAGATAGTAATGAATGATTTTGTTCACCATAAGGTTGAACCAAAAAGTTGTCATTTTGATAGATTGTGTTCGAGAGAAACAATGGATCAAAATGGCAAAACTCACAATGTGTGTTCGAGAGAAACATATTGAGAGGACTTTGTGAAATTATTTATCATCTAAAGGAGTTTATAAGATTGTTGACCGAGCAAATACATGCAAAGTGATCATTGAAACCTAACTTTGACAATATTTCTCATTTAATCAAACCATAACTTTTACCGCAATTTATTACTTTTTATGCAAGATAACTTGATTAAAACCAAAACCCTATTGTTACATTGAGCTAAGATTAATACAACCATCGAACGGCGGTGATATCTTACAATCCCTGTGGATACGATAACAAAAACCCGACACGAAATATACTTTCAACAAAATGGCGAGCATCGCAATGGTTGTTTAAGTTTTAGCTTGTGAATTTTTGACTTGTACTTGTAATTTGTTTGGTTTAGTGTGCAGCTTACGTTTTATGCGAGGGCAAATCCCTGTGGACGAACTTCTTTTTGATCCTGAGATCGAGAGAACCGCAAGGAGGCTCAATAGCAAAACGAGACGTAGGAGGCAACAGGCTAGACAACGCCAAGAGCAAGGAGAAAGTTCTTCAACCACAAATCCACAACCATTCGAACCAAACATGGAGCCACAACCACCACCACCTATTTCTACTCCATGCATCAATAGTCCAAGGAACACCGCTCAGTTTGCCAACCACACAGGAAGGCAAGCTGAGATGAAAACGGGAACTCTGAATTTATTATATGGGAGTCCATTCACCGGAATGGACCATGAAGACCCATTTGCTTTTCTCACAAAATTTTATGAGATAGCATTGGCTGCCGGAGTGGATCAGGCTCAGGAGCTTCCGTTGTTCAGACGATTATTTCCCCACGCTTTGCTCGGTAAAGCGAAGGATTGGTACCTAGATCAAACACCAGCCGTAATGACAGACTGGAACGTGTTAGAAGAGAAATTCATAGAAAGATTTTTCTCCCATAACCGATTCATGGAATCAAAGACGGCCATCTCGGTGTTTTCTCAAGGAACCAGTGAATCTTTGAATGAAGCGTGGGAAAGATTCAAGTCCATGCTTCGGAAATGTAAAGGGCATGGATTTGATGAAATGACTCAAATCCATATCTTCAGAAATGGACTTCAACCAAACTACAAAACGTTGTTGAATGCTACCTCGGGTGGCTCTTTATTGTCAAAAAGTGCCGAAGAAGCCACGAACATTATAAATCGAATGGCTTTGAATGATCTTCAGAGTCAAAGTCGAGGAAATTCTTTGAAGAAGGCGGGAGTGCTTGAGCTAGGGACGAATCATGCCATCCTTGCCCAAAACAAGCTCATCTCACAACAAGTGGAACTCTTAACGCAACAAATCAAAGAGTTAAGAGAACCATCAAAAGCTAAACAAATAGCTTGTTGTGAACTTTGTAAAGGTGAACATGACACCGGATTTTGTCCACCTCCCGGTTTTGACGAAGTAAACTACATGGCCAATCAACGGGACTATCAACCGAGACAACAACAACAACAACAACAACAACAACCTTATCAACCGCACCCTCAAAATCAACAACAACAATTCCAAGGGAACCAAGGGTTCCAACCTAGAAGCAACTATTATCATAACCAAGGTTATGGAGGTGGTTCTTCTAGCCGTCAAAACCCTCCCCAAAATCCTTATCAACCTCAACCTCAACAACCGCCGGTCGTAACTTCTAAATTGGAAGAGACATTGACGGAATTCATGCAAATGTCAATGGCGAACCAAAAGAGCAATGACGCGGCCATAAAAAATCTCGAGACTCAAGTTGGGCAACTTGCTAAGCAACTCGCGGAACAACAAACCGGTCCTTCCTTTTCGGCAAACACGCAAACAAATCCTAATGCACATTGTAAGGCGATTATCACGAGAAGTGGGAGGGAGTTGGGTAGTGAGAATGAAAAAAGAGTTGAGAGTGAAAAAAGAGAGAAAGAAATTGAGGAGGAAATAGTGGAGGAAAATGTTGATGGTGAAGTAGGAGTGTGGAGTGATGGTGAAGAAGTTGAAAAGAATAAAAATAATGGTGAAGTTGAAAAAGAAAAAGGTGTGGAGATGGGGAAAAACACAAGTGATGAGGTAATAAGGGAGGTAGTGAAAAAGCCTAGATGGAAGAGTGCTAGAATTGCAAAGGGAAAGGAGGTAGTGAGCGCTACTCCTATCCAAAACCTTCCTTATCCTCATGCTCCTTCCAAAAGGGAAAATGAACGGCATTACGCCCGGTTCATGGATATTTTTAAACAGTTGCAAATCAACATTCCGTTTGCTGAAGCCTTGGAACAAATGCCAAAGTATGCCAAATTCATGAAGGACATACTAACCAAAAAGCGGAGGTATACGGAACCGGAGACCATCGTCCTTGATGCGAGCTGTAGTGCCATTATTCAAAGGACGCTTCCTAAGAAAGAGGTTGATCCGGGAAGAGTTACATTGCCGGTTAAAATTGGTGACGTGTATGTCGGGAAGGGACTTATTGACTTGGGGTCGAGCATTAATCTTATACCTTTGTCAATTATTAAGAGGCTTGGCAACATTGAGATTAAGTCCATCCGAATGACGTTGCAATTGGCGGATAAATCGACAACCCATCCTCATGGCGTAGCCCAAGATGTTTTGGTGAAGGTCGACAAATTCCTTTTCCCGGTTGATTTTATTGTTATTGATATGGAGGAAGATGATGATGCTCCGCTCATCTTGGGCCGACCATTCATGAAGACCGCGAGAATGATGATAGATGTTGATGACGGTTTAATGAAGGTGCGAGTTCAAAATGAGGAAGTCACATTTGATCTATTCGAGGCGATGAAGCATTCAAAAGATAGAAATGATAGCTTTCGCATCGATGTGATTGAAGACGCTATTATGGAGGTTTCAAAGCATATTCATGAGATATCTCCTATGGAGTTAGCTCTTGACGACTCATTGGAGGTTTTCACTGTTGAAGAAGAGCTAGCTCTTGAGGAATGCTTAAAGGAACTTGATAGTTTAGATGACTTACAACCTTGGGAAGTAGAGGAAGAAAACTTGAAGAAGGAGGTCATTGACGAAAAAGCGCCAATTGAATTAAAAGTGTTACCTTCGACTTTAAAGTATGTGTTTCTAGATGAGACCGAGGCAAAGCCGGTCATCATAAGCAACCTTTTAACAAAAGAAGAAGAAGCCCGCCTAATCATTGTGCTAAAAACCAATCAAGAAGCTATGGGTTGGACTCTTTCCGATCTAAAAGGAATAAGTCCATCCTATTGTATGCACAAGATTTTGATGGAGGAGGATTTCAAGCCGGTAGCTCAACCACAACGCCGCTTAAATCCGACCATGAAAGAGGTTGTTCGAAAGGAAGTTGTGAAGCTATTGGATGCGGGAATGATTTACCCGATCTCGGATAGTCCGTGGGTTAGTCCCGTGCACGTGGAGGTTACCGCGTCTGAAAAAGAAATCCGGGAAGAATTTCCTGATGAAAAATTGTTTAAGGTTCAAGTTAGGTCGTGGTTTGCAGACTTTGCAAACCACAAGGCTAGTGGTTTTGTGCCTGCCGACCTAACTTCGAACCAAAAGAGGAAGTTCCTTTCGGATGCGAAGTATTATGTTTGGGATGACCCATACTTGTTTAAGTTGGGTAGCGATAACCTGTTAAGGAGATGCGTAACTGGTGATGAAGCCCAGAGCATCCTTTGGCATTGTCACAACTCGCCTTATGGCGGACATTATAATGGGGTTAGAACGGCCACTAAAATTCTTCAATCGGGATTTTATTGGCCAACTATTTTCAAAGACGCACATGCCCATGCACAAAGTTGTGACAGTTGCCAAAGAAGTGGTGGGATAGGTAAGAGAGATGAGATGCCTCTCCAAAATATCCAAGAAGTGGAAGTGTTCGATTGTTGGGGCATAGATTTCGTAGGACCTTTCCCACCCTCTTATGGGAATGAATACATGCTTGTTGCTGTCGATTATGTCTCTAAGTGGGTTGAGGCGATTGCCTCACCTCGGGCGGATGCCAAAACGGTGATAAATTTTTTAAAGAAAAACATATTTTCCCGTTTTGGAACCCCCCGAGTGTTGATAAGTGACGGAGGGTCACACTTTTGCAATGCACCTTTGGAAACAATTCTAAAACATTATGGTGTATCGCATAGGGTGACAACTCCGTACCACCCTCAGGCTAACGGGCAAGCGGAGGTCTCTAATCGAGAGATTAAGAGAATCCTAGAAAAAACCGTGTCTAATTCTAAAAAAGAGTGGTCCCAAAAATTGGACGAAGCATTATGGGCCTACCGTACGGCCTTTAAAGCTCCAATTGGCCTAACTCCCTTTCAATTGGTATTTGGTAAAACGTGCCATTTGCCGGTTGAATTGGAGCGCAAGGCCTTGTGGGCCCTAAAGTTTTTAAATTTTGAACATGAGTTGGCAGGTAACAAAAGGAAAGTACAACTACTTGAGTTGGAGGAGATGCGCAATGCCGCATACCACCCAAGTTGGTTGTACAAGGAAAAGGCAAAAAAGTATCACGACAAGAAGCTCCGTAACAAAGAATTTGTGCCCGGACAATTGGTCCTATTGTTCAACTCCCGGTTGAAATTGTTTCCCGGGAAGTTAAAATCAAAATGGTCCGGGCCATTTCGGGTGAAAGAGGTGAAGGAGTACGGGGCCATTGTCATTGAAGACATGGACAAGAAAGATAGTTGGATCGTGAATGGCCAACGATTGAAAGTGTATCTCGGCGATCATGTGGATCGCGAGAGTTGTGCTCAGCCGCTCGATGCTCCTCTGTGAGCATCGCACCGTCGAGCTTAGCCGACGTTAAACAAGCGCTAGTTGGGAGGCACCCCAACATTGTAAGTATTTACTGTTTTATGTTTTATGTTGTATTGAGTACACTGTGCTAAACCCATGCTGGATGACTTGCAAGTGCTGCATTTGCCAATGAACTTGCTGTCACGCTCGCTAGCAGCTCGCTAGGCGAAGCAGTAGCGAGCACGCTCGCTAGCTGTTCGCTAGGCTAGGCAGCAGCGAGCGCTGCAGTACTGTTTACTATTTAAATCTCAGCAGGGCCATTTTTGCCCCAAACCTTCAAAAAAAATTCTGAACGGCTCTGCTGAGGAATTTGTGCTAGGCTTCTCAAACACTCTCATTTGCATCTTTATCACCAACACTTGCTCTTTTCGGTCGATTGCAAACTCTTCTCACTTCACATTTCCGAATCCGTGTAACTAAGGTTTGCCCTACTACATTTTTCTTTTTGTTTGAACTCTTAATTTCCAAATATGAATTGCAAATAGGATGAGTGTGGTATGGGAAACATTGAGGTTGCATGTGGTATTTTAGAGTTTGCAATTTTTGGTATTTTAGGTTTTGAATTGGGGATTTAGTTTTATTTTAGGTTTTGCATGCAATTAGGCAATCCCCAATAGCATAGAACGATTAATTGCTTGAGAAATCATTAGGTTCTGATGTGGGAACCATTAGAGTATGGGTATTGGGGGAAAAATCTTTGAAAATGCAGAAAACCCCAAAACCCGTAAGGTTCGCTAGCACTCGCTAGGCGAACCTGGGGCGAGCGTTCGCTGCCACTTCGCTAGGCGAAGCAGCAGCGAGCAAGGCAGTCTTTTGAATTATGCTTTGATGGCTAATCTGTTTGTTGGTGTGTGTTGTTTCTTTGTATATTTTGCAGATGGAGTCAAGATCTGGAGCGGGTAAGAAAAGAAAGGGAGCAACTACATCTCGGACAGTTCCTATCCAGTTTGACCAAGACAAGTTTGTCGGCCCGAAGCAGGCCGCCAGATACATCGCTCTGGAGAAGCGGAAGATACTTCCAGAGAAGCGCTTTCTGATCAACCCACACGGCACTTACAGAAATTTCGCCGGGTTGATAGACGCAAAGAAGTGGGATAGGTTGATTAGTCCCTAAGAGCATTACGACATTGCGACAGTGCGGGAGTTTTATGCTAACGCACTGCCCGACGACGACAAGCCCTTTACTTGGGTTTCTAGAGTTGCCGGGCGTCCAATTCCATTTGACCGGGATGCTATCAACCGAATCCTTGGGGAACCGCTCCAGCTGGAAGCTGACCAGAGAGACCAATACCACACCGACCTAAGGCTTCACCGAGATGTTCCTGCCATTACTACCGCCCTGCTTTTACCTGGGAAGTCTGTTGAGCCGAACCCATATGGGGTTCCAGTGAGGTATCACCGGGAGGACATGACTCCCATGGCTCAACTGATACTGCTCTTGGTTTTAACCAACATCCAGCCTAAAT